>NC_139224.1:44777241-45977241 GCF_055691185.1 Crinia signifera | reverse complement strand
AGCAGAAGTTGTCCTTTCCCCTATTGCAGGTGTTAGCAGGCTCCTGGGACAGGAGATTAAGTACATTATGCAGCAAAAGCAGTTGCATCACAGAGCTCTATTGGAAGAGCAGTGGTCACACTTGAAACCACACAGATTGCTATTCCAGGCAGTCTCCAGCAGAATGCAGGATGGTAGGCAACTATGGGTACGAACATGAGAGGAGGTTAGAGAGTAGTGTGAGAGTCCGTAGTCACACAACATGAATGTTGGGAGGTATGTATAACCGGATGCGGTCAGCACAACACGGGTCAAGGTAAGGGTGTTTAGTATACCAATGCTGGCATCCCGACTGCCGTATGAAAACCGGCACCAGAACCTGAAAAAAGATCAGAGTGCAGACACCGGAATACTGACAGCCAGCAATCCATTTGGTAAATGTGTGGGCAGCGCTAGCATGTGGCAGGTGAAAGGATAGATAGGTTTTGGCACTATTGGGGGACTTAGAGTTAGGCTACGGGGTTAAGGTGGCAGGGTGTGGGGGTTAGGGCTAGACACTAATGGGGAAGGTTGGGATTAGGCTGCGGCAAAGGGGTTGGGTTAAGATGGCATGGAATGGCGGTTAAGGATAGGCACTAGTGGGGAGGGTTAGGGGTCAGGCTGTGGGGAGGGAGGGTTAGGGGGTAGTGGGGAGGGTTAGGGGTCAGGCTGTAGGGAGGGAGGGTTAGGGGGTAGTGGGGAGGGTTAGGGTCAGGCTGTGGGCAGTAAGGGTTAGGGGGTAGTGGGGAGGGTTAGGGGGTAGTGGGGAGGGTTAGGGGTCAGGCTGTGGGCAGGGAGGGTTAGGGGGTAGTGGGAGAGGGTTAGAGCCCCTAATGGAGCCCCTGACTGAATTCTCCATATCAGGATGCCAGGGTTGGTCTTTTGACTGCCAGCATCTTCACCGCTGGGATATCATATGTATCCATGTACAACTATGGCTACACATAGAATTATGAATATACGCCAGTTTAATCATTTGTTTCGCCTGTTTTGTATATAAGCTCTGTAAGATTCTGAGGTGCCTTATAAAACTTTTGAACATAAGAGCTGACTCTGGCTGACTCGGTAAGCTGAGAGGATGGTAGCTTGCCGAATGCCATAAAGCCCACCCTGCCGCCCTGACAATGACCCCCCCGTAATGTAATTTCCCCTCGCAACCATGTACCGAAGACACATCCCCTTCGCAATTGCCTGCTGCTGGAGAAATCATTCGATGATCGCCGACCATCAAATGATTTCTCCAGGGCTTGCAAATAAAAGTCAGTGGAAGTAGACAGGACGGGCGGCTGACGTCATCTGATGCCAGTGGCCGGCTCCTGGCACAAATCAGCATGCCTGCATTCCCATGGGAAGGCCCAGCATTTTCATGGGGACGCCCAAGAAACTCTTTGCGTTTCCATGGACGACACCCGACTCCACTGCCACACGCCCCTGGCCCGCACCACTACACGCGAACGTTAGGCGACTGCGCATGAGCACAAGAAAATCATTGGTCCCCTGTGCGAACACGCAAACTGATCAGAATGAGGTCCATAGTTCTATCGCTTTGTTCTTTTCTGTCTTCACCAAGGGAATATCTTTTATTAGATACCTACATTGTACATTCCCCCTGTGCAACCTGGTTTTTGTTTTTCTAACATAGTATATAATTGACAAACTGACCACTATTAACATGCCAGTGGTGTAAAAACGCAATGGCAAAATTGATTATATACCCATTCTAAGGTAATGTCACTAACTGTTTTGCTCCTCCCTGTTAAGACCACTCTAAATGGATGAGGTTCCGAGTCTATTGTCTAGTAGAACGTAGTTTGACCAGTTTGCTGTGAGTTGCTTTACAAGTCTTGCTTGTTGTTCAACCCCTATAGTATGGCTGTATAGGATTTTTTCAACCTTGGAAACTAACAATCAATCAACAAAATGCATGTTGCAAAAGCTTTTCAGAAAAATAAATTCAAAACTTGTTTCTAAAAATTTTCGGAGAGTTTTTTTGTAACTGGTTCCAACCCGGGTACAACCCAGCTTGTGACCCTTTTAGACTGGCATTCCCACCCAGCATAATGCCAAGCAGGTGATGTACGTGGAGGTGGAGGCGGAGCCTGAGCCGGTGCTGGGAGTTGAGCGCATCTCCCAACACCAGCTATTTCATGGCAATGAACCGGTTCCTGGTCGCATCGACCCAGGTTACCTATTTAGACTCCCACCACAACCTGGGTTGAGTCTGTGTTCAACCCCACTCACTTAACCTGGCATATTTCAACTGGGTACATTTACACAGCACTATATTCTGGGTTTCTGTGTGTTCCAATAACCCGGGATTTTAGTGTGGTGTAAAAACAGTATAAATGACAGTACAGATTCAGACATTGTGGTTTGCATTCGAAAGTAGATGGAGTAATGATTTGACTATATGATCTTTAAACAATAGTTGGAATCAGAGGTGTAACTAGAAATTTGTAGGCCCTGTAGCAAAATTATAAGGGGCCCCCCAACTCACCCTGTTAGCACCGACATGGCACACACACACCAGCAGGTTTCAACAACCCCTACCTTCCCTACAGTAACTGTTGTACATCCCCTCAACACATACACAGCAGGCAGCGGGGAGACATTTACCTTACCCAGCAGCGGTTCCGCGGTGCTGTGCACCCCTGGCCGGCAATGCTCCTCCTGCGTACAGTATAGCAGCCACAAACCCCCTTCCCCACCCACATTATAAACACAGCCATCCGTTGTCAGTCCTACAACAGTGCACAGTCTGCCGACGTCCTTCCTATCCCAACGGTACACCTGCCAGCCTTTGAAGGGGGATAGGAGGGGGATAACCTGGGACTACTGTGTGTCTACCGCTCAGTGGGGAAGGGATCTTGTGACATTCATGAGATTTGACTTTCTGTACAATAGGTGGTCCTGCGCACACATTGAGAGTGGCACTGTACTGTCTTGGTGACACTCCTCCCCTTTCCCCTCCAACCAGGAAGTAATCTCCCGAGCCCGGAACCCCGCACACTATTAATAAAAATCGAAATTCAAAATGGTGCAGCGGGTTCGCTTACTGGGTTAGTCTCCGTAACAGTTGCAACCCCTGCAGCCACCATAGTTACAACCCTGGGAGTCCCCCACCTTATAAATTATGGGGGTGATTCACCTTAGCTGAGCTAGCGAACTCACGCCCCCCCCCCCTTCCCTGAATGAATGGCCGCATTTTCATGTGAATGGATGTGTACACTCACACATCCATTCGTATGCGAGTGTACAGGGTGAAAATCATTTGATAGTCGGCGACCATCAAATGATTGTTCTACCTATACGTAAGTAAAAGTCAGTCTAGGCTGACTTTTTTTTTTATGAGCCCCTGGACAAAGATGGGACAGGCGACTGATGTCCTGTGACAGCCGTCTGCCCCGAGCAGGCATCGGCCCGCCTGAGTCCCAATGGGAACGGGCAGCATTTTCATGGGGATGCCCATAAAACACTGGCCAGTCCCTGACTCCGGGCTGATGTCCACCGTCAACCACCCCCCTCCTTTACACGTGTGAACGCTTCAGCGAGTATGATACTTGCCGAAGGCGTTCGCACACCGGCCCTTCGTATGTGTATATTCGCATATACACATGCGCAGAGCCGAACCATCGGTTCACGGACCAAATTTCCATTTCTGCAAGCCGACCTGAATCATCCCCCATATCTCAAATGAAAACAAAATGTAATTCAAACAATGTTTTTTATTTTTAAATCTCGGCCCGTTCCCGGGCTGAATTCTATCCCAATCCGCCCCTGGTGTAGTGCAACACTAACTGAACTACCATAACACCACAGTACAAGAATAAGAAACAGTGCTGTCTATCTAACCACCTAGAGCTAGCCAGCCCATTCACACCCCTGGATATTACTGCTAATACCGCAGGTAATTTAGGTGGGGAACTAAAAAAAAAAAACACAGGGAATCTCCTATGTCACTGGGGGCCTTATTTTGGTTTATTCTTTCTGACAAAATCCTTCTTAGATGGACAAAACCATGTGCACTGCAGGGGGGCAGATGTAACATGTGCAGAGAGAATTAGATTTGGGTGAGTTATTTTGTTTCTGTGCAGGGAAAATACTGACTGCTTTATTTTTACACTGCAATATAGATCTCACTTTGAAGTAAAACCCCACCCAAATCTAATTCTCTCTGCACAAGTAACATCTGCCCCACCTGCAGTGCACATGGTTTTGCCCATCTAAGAAGGATTTTGTCAGAAAGAATGAACCAAAATAAGGCCCTGAGTGACCTGGGCTTGGTGCATAGGGGCCATTTTTACACCTGGTAGCCTAAGGTCCATGGGCAAAGGAGTGTTGTATTTAGGCCAATAGGTTGCACTGAGTTAGCTGGATGACTATGCTAAGCTACACAAGTGGGCGGCACAAACACGTGGCCCATCTAGGAGTGGCACTGCAGCGGCAGACAGGGTGACAGTTTGAAAAACTAGACCCCAAAGAGCACATAATGCCAAAAAAGAGGATCAAGGTGGAATTGTCCTTGGGCCCTCCCACCCTTATGTTTTGCGTAAATAGGACATGCACACTGTTTTTAACAAATCGATCATTTCAGCTACAGGGTCTGCCACACGACTGTGGCTGAAAATGATTGCTTTATTTGGGCCCCTAAAAAAAAAAGCAAATCATCTCTCCCTGTAAAACTGAAGCTGTCGTTCTCATTCTCCAATTCCTCACCTCCTTTAGTACGTACATCCTCATCCTCAGATTATCAATTCGTCCCTGCAGGAATCCACCATTACAGGTCCCTCTTTAGTCTCTGGAGGCAATTGCTGGCCTTCGTTATATACTGTAGAAACATTGAAACATAGAATGTGAAGGCAGATAAGAACCACTTGGCCCATCTAGTCTGCCCCTTTTTTAAACATGTTACCTCAAACCATATTTGATCCTTATTTTTTTGTAAGGATATCAATATGCCTATACCAAGCATGTTTAAATTGTACTACTGTATTTGCCTCTACCACCTCTGATGGGAGGCTATTCCACTTATCTACTACTCTTTCTGTGAAGTAATTCTTCCTCAACTTTCCCCTGAATCTTCCTCCCTCTAGTTTCAGTGCATGTCCTCTTGTTCTGCTGTTTCCTGTCAAGAATGTCTCCCACCTTTACCTTGTTAAAGCCCTTGATATATTTGAAAGTTTCTATCATGTCCCCCCTTTCCCTTCTCTGCTCCAAAGTATACATATTAAGATCTTTTATACCCCGTTTTCACGGCTGCAAAAACCCGGGTATTTGACAGGACGAGCTGTAATTTCTAGTGTCGCGTCTCTGTGTGAAAGGGTCATTGTGAAATTCCCCGGGAATTACACAGGGTTTTTTTTGCAGGGTTTTTCCTGGGTAATACACGGATGTACGTCAGTCTGAATGGCACAAACCCGTGTTTTTCACACATGATGTCAAAAACCAAGCTCATCTGGAGATGTAATCAGGTGACATGTGACGTCCATTAAATGCTGCGCAGAGGAGAGCAGAGAATGTCTGAATGGCACAGACCCGTGTTGGAGGGATGGAGGGATGAGGAAGTGTTGGAGCTGGCGGCTGTGAGAGACGAGGAGGAGATCAAAAAGCAAGTCACCGGCACAGTGAAGGACTCCACGGTGTATTATAACATCGCCAAAATTCTGTCTGCCCGTGGCATTGAAAAAACACAGCAACAGGTAGTAAATAAACTGAAAGCCCAAGCAGTACTCTAAGGTCCATGACCAAAAATAGGAGGAAGAATGGTGGGGCCCGTATGGATTGCCCATTTATTTACCAGTGCAATGTCATCTTTGAGAACTCTGCACTGGCTAACCCCATTTCACTGTCCTCCTCCAGCACTTTTGCTGGCAGTGCAGCAAGTGTGTGCGAAGATAATGCAGCAGCAGCAGCAGCAGCATCACCCATTGACCTGGAGGCCATAGATAGTGAAATGGATTCCTGCACATCAGTTCACTCACAGATTTCCACAGTGGGTGAAGTTTCATCACCGCCGTCAGGGCAGCGACCACCATCAGCGTCGCCATCAGCGTCTGGAACAGCGCACCGAGCGGAAGGTAGTGCAGCCCGTGAAGCGACGCACCGAACTGAGAGTCCACATCCGCAGTTACGCAGCAACAGTACGTTTGATTTTTCATAATTTTCCACACACCAATATAACACAGTCCACAGATTTTTTTGTATTTTTATAAATGTCGCAGCATGTAGCTATTGTGCAGGAGGGAACAGGCCTCAAGCACGTATCGGCCAACACTGCTTTTTTATTTATGTATTTTTATCAAATTACCCCAACGTGCATGTGTGTAGCAGGGATCTGATTCAGGCCTGTCAGCAACATTGCTAACAGGTCTGAATGAGAAGTCGGTCGCAACCCCCCCTGACCACCCTGAACCCGGTATGCAGTCCTTATGGCCTTAGTGTATGGCCACCAACAATGTATTTTTGAAAGGTGCAGAAATATCAATATTATAGGCTGCTGTACTAATGTGTTGTGTTTGATCTTCCCATAGTGTCACGTTCTTAGAAGCACCAGCTGTAGTGTAACGGAGACTGGGTGCTTTAATGTAAGGATGTTGCATCCACGACAGAAGGGAGTGAAACAATAGAATAAAATGAAATTGATTTAATAAAGATATTGCAAACAAGTGATACTGATGGCACAAATGATATACTGTAGATTATGCAAATGTAAAAGTCAATTGGCCAATAAGTTATTGCAGAATATGATGATGCTTGATACTTGAAAGAGTATTGTAATATTGCTTGAAGAGTTGACGAATAAATGAAGAAGGAGGGAGTTGATCGGATACTTAAAGGATTGGATGTTGGAATAAAGATTGAAGAAACAATTGGAGGATTGGATGGTTGATTGGAAGGTTTGAAGATTGGTTGAACGATTGGATGACTGATTGGAAGATTGGATGAAGGATTGGGAGATTGATTGGAGGATTGGATGATTGTTTGAAAGATTGGATGATTGGTTGAAGGCAATAAATGAAGAATATGAATGAAGAAGACTGTCCTTGCTGGATTGGATCGTGGCTGCAATCAGAGGTGACCTTGGATATAACCGTCAGGAATGATGAGCAAGATAATACCCCTTTGGGGGCTAACCTTGCTTAATCCGCTTTGGTGGCAAAGGAGTCCGTGGTACTTGAATAGAGCAGTGGACGATCAGCAGGAGAGACTTCCCTTGAAGACACGCAGGATTTGTAGTGGGAACTACAGAGTCAGAGCGGAGCAATGATGCATAGGGTTAGACATCATTGTACTGACTGCCGGTCTAACCCGACCAGTCAGTACTTAACAGGTAGACTGTGCGGCGATTGGTCATCCCATTACCAGAGGGGGGCGGAGCCGCACAGGAGAGGCTGAGGGAACCAAAAAGATGGTGGCCGCCAGAGGGGGCGACAGGTTACAGCCGGCTGTGATTGTGAGCAGTTGCGCACACGCCGGCATGCAGACCCTGACCTAACCAAGCACAAACACACATCGCTCATGCCCTGCACGGCACCAGGGCACACAGCACCAGCGTCACCACGCGGTGACAGCGTGGACACATGTACCCCACCAGGACCAGGGACATAAGCAGAGGTGAGTGCCATGGTGTTACATATGCGATTGGAGAGCCTAGGGCTGGTCACAGCACAGGGGATTTGGGTGAGAGCCATGGTGGATGTGAGACATAGTTTACAATGTTCCACAAAGGAAAAAGCGGGCCACAAAGATGGAACAAGCCACAATGGCAATGACCGTCATAATGCTCGAACACCTGAAGGAAATGGATGAATCTATGCATGCGCACGAAGATGCTCGTCTCCAGCGTTTTAAGGACAATGAGCGTGAGCTACAGAATTCTTTCATTTCAGTGATTGTTGGTATGCATGAGTGTATAAACCGCAAAAATCGAGAGACACAGATGGAGTTCCTTAATAGCCTTTTATGTAGGACACAAGGCTATGCATAGCCCCAGCCCCAGCAACCATGCAATACTTTTGAGGGTAGTTATCCAATGTATAGCAGAGGGCAAACCAATTTTTTTCCCCCCAGGCCAAGGAAGCATGGCGGCACACAGTGTGTCACAGCCTCTACCAATGCCACATAATTTCCCTGAGTATCCGACTGGAACTCAACACCATCCACCAATTCCTCCCCATGCCCCTGAGTACACGACTGGAACAGCATACCCTCCACCAAATCCTCGCCAGGCCCCTGAGTATACAGCTGGAACACGACACCCAGCAACTACTTGCCGTGCCCCTGAGTATACGACTGCTCCACATAGTGACGAGCAGCCTGCATCTGCAAAAAGCCTTGTGTAGATGTGTATGGTAACTGAATCACAAACACACGTGCTGCAAGGTTGTAACACAGGTCTTTACTCAGCATGAGGCAGACACCAAGTGGAAGTAACAGGAGAACAACAGGAAGTAAGTCCCCTCAGCATGACTACATCTCCCAGGATGCACGGCATGCATTTACACCTTGTCTACCCCTGTTCCCAAGAGTTGCAAAGCTGTTTAAGCTGGTTACAGTATTTTCTTTACATGTCTGTTTGGCCGGCCTGTACTGTTAGGCATTATTTAAAAGTGCTAAAGTTTTATACTATTTTTTTTATATTTTGATATAGAAATTGTTTATCTATATGTTCACACACAACAGTATGTTTTGTATTGTAAAGCACTTTATTGTACATATGAATAAAATGTGTACATAAAAACAGAAATGTCTTGTCATTATTATTATTATTATTATTATTATTATTATTATTTTATTAAATTGGGTAATAGTAGCCATGATAAAATCAATGCTGTGTGCTGGGGAAAAAAGGCCTCTTTAATGAGATCATCTTTAGTCAGCCAATAAAAGCTGCTTTTAAAACAGCCAATCAGAGCAATTTTTACAAATTTCCCAATAGCTAATCAAAGCTGCTATTACATTCCACACACTTGTTGGCAGGCAGACCAGGGGAAGCAGTGTGAAAGGGGCAGAAACGGGAAATTCCTAGGTCTGAGGTGCAGTATGAAGGGGGACTGTGAGCTGAAATGCTCTGTGCCCCGCTAAAAATCCGGCAAGAAAAACCTGGGTTTTTTCAGGGGCGGCAATGAGAACATGGTATTAGTCTTTCCAGGTACGTTTTTTGATGTAGGCCATGCACCATTTTAGTTGCCCTTCTTTGTACAGTCTCTAATGTATTTACAGTATATCCTTCTGGAGATATGGCCTCCAGAACTGAACACAGTACTCTAGATGATGTTGTACCAATGACCTATACCAAGGGCGTAAGTACCATAGGTGCAAGGGGTGCAGCTGCTATGGTACCCAGAGCTAAGGGGGGCCCATCTTTACTGTCTAATTAATGTTTTACATACATTTATCACCATCAGTTGGTAAATGGGGGGCCCTTACAAACTTTTGCTATGGGGCCTACTGATATCTAGTTATGCCTCTGACCTATACAGTGGCATTATTACTTCTTTCTTTCTAATGCTGATACCTCTCCCTATGCAAACAAGCATCTGACTTGCCTTCTTCATTGCTTTGTTACCTGCCTTTAAGTCCCCTGAAATAGTGACACCTATATCTCTCTCTCCCTCAGTAGTTTCCATTATAGTGCCATTAATACTATATTTAGTCTTTGGATTTTTGAGACCCAAGTGCATGATTTTGCAATTTTATTGGCATTAAACAGTTAAACTGTAATTGCCATGCTCTTGGCCATTCCTTTAATCTACCTAGGTCATCAATCATTTGTTTTACCCCTCCTGGTGTGTCTACCCTGTTGCATACCTTTGTGTCATCTGCAAAAAGGCACATTTTACCCTCAATTCCATTTGCAATATCACCAATAAAGATATTAAAAAGCACTGGTCCAAGTACAGATCCCTGCAGTACCCCACTTGTAACCTTTCCCTCCTTTGACTGTACTCCTTTTACTACAACTCTCTGTTTTCTGTCCTGCAACCACGCTCTTATCCATTCAACTATCTTAAAATCCAATCCCAAGCTTTCAAGTTTATTTAACAGTCTGTGATGTGGTACAGTGTCAAAAGCCTTACTAAAGTCCAGATAAGCTACATATACAGCCCCACCTTGATCTATTACTTTAGTCACCCAGTCAAAAAAAGGCAATAAGATTTGTTTGACAGGATCTTCCCCAGTAAACTCATGCTGTTTCAGATCCTGTAAATTGCTGGTTTTGAGATATTCTACAACTCTTACAATTCTTACCTTTTCCTTTCTTCCACTTTTGTGCAGTGGGACTACATTCACTGTTTTCCAGTCCTCTTGGATTACTCCAGTAGCTAGTAACTGGTTTAATAATTCTGTTATTGGTTTTACCAGCTCCCCTTTAAGCTCTTTTAGTATCATTGGATGTATCCCATCTGGCCCCATTGATTTATCCACTTTCAGTTTTGAGAGTTCTGTGAGGACTTTCTCCTCTGTAAATGTACTTGTTTCTCCCTCAGTTTTCTGACTATACTTGCACCTTAACTGTGGCCCCTAATTATTAATATAATCTGCTATTACATTGTCCCCCTCAAGAAGACTTCCACTCTCTGTCTTTAGTCTTATTATTCCACTTTTTGTTTTTCTCCTTTCACTTATATACCTAAAAAAAAGTTTTCCCCCCTTTACCCACTGACTGGGCCATTTTCTCTTCAGCCTGTGCTTTTGCACATTACCTTCTTAGCCTCCTTCTGTCTAACAAGATACACCTCTTTGTCCTCATTATTCTGCGTCTGCTTAAATTTCTTAAAGTGTGGAAAAAAGGAATAAATTCCTTTTGGAAGGAATTGCGCTAGGGAGAGTGAGAGCAGCTTGATGTTATATGGCAGAAAAAAGTACAAGGTTTAACAAGCACCAAGGAAGAGGGGGTGGGTGGGTACCATAGATATAGAGTGGAGAAAATAGATAAAGTAATGGTAAAACTGAGAATGGTAATAAGAAACAAGTAAAATTTAAAATAATAAAAATAACAATAAAATAAAAAATATATAAAATAAAAAATAAAAAAATTAATAAAATGCGACCAAACTAATGTTTACACTCCTTATTGGAGTTGTGGAAGCAGTCCAGATGTTTGAGGAGAGTTAGACTGGCTACCCTGCACTATGTTGTTACTGCCGCAAGACGCAGGCTTAGTAATTTTCCAGCGAGACTCCGGAGGATTTCACAAGTGACGTTGAAAAAACACCGTTGTGTGAAACGGGTTGGATGAAGCCAGAAGCCCCCAGACACAGAGCAAGCCCCACCAGTGCCGCTACAAGCGCAAGGTAAAAGCCGGCAGTTGACGTCACTTGTGAAATCCTCCGGAGTCCCGCCGGAAAATTACTAAGCCTGCGTGTTGCGGCAGTATCTATTTAAATTTCTTAAAGGTCAACTTTTTTGCTTTCACAATACTTACTACATCTTTCGCAAACCACAATGGCTTCCTTTTCCTTGTGTTTTTCCTAACTCTTTTGACACAAAGTTCTGTTGCTTTCAGTATTGCACTTTTTAATATTTCCCACTTCTTCTGCACTCCTTCCATGTTCCTCCACTCTGCCAAAGAATCCCTTACAGAGTTTCCATCTCTACAAGATCAGCCTTCCTAAAATCTAACACCTTTGTTTTTTTGTGCGATGAGTCGATCTCTGTCTTTATTTTGAACCATACTGCTTGATGGTCACTGGATCCCAGGTTTTCACCCACATTTACATCAGATTTTCTGTCACCATTTGTAAGTATTAAGTCTAATATTGCATCCTTACGAGTGGGCTCCCTCACCAATTTCTTGAGGGATGCTCCTTGCAAGGAATTCTGAATGTCCATTCTTCTGGTGGAACTTGCAACAGGCAGCTCCCAGTTTACATCAGGTAGATTAAAGTCTCCCATGATTATCACCTCTCCTTTTAATGCCATTTTATTGATGTCCTGCAATAGGCTCTTGTCAAGTTCCTCTTCCTGACCTGGTGGTCTGTAGATCATCCCTATACGAAGAATCACCTTCTCCCCTGTTTCTATGGTCACCCAAAGGGCCTCAGTTTTTTCTTTAATACTTTGTATTAAGGTAGTTTTTATGTTTGTTTTTTCACATATATTGCAACTAATTAAAGTATATCCTGGTATAGCTATGTCCCAGTCATGATTTTTATTGCACCATGTCTCTGTAATAGCCACAATATCCAGTTCATCCCTTCTCATTGTTGCAATTAGTTCAGAGATTTTATTTCCTAAGCTCCTAGCATTTGCACACATACAGATGTAGCACTGCCCATCCTTGGCCAGAGCTTGCCAGGTCCCTTTCACTGGACCGTGTGCATCCCAGCGTCCCAGTATCGCGGTGGTGTCTCCCTGCCCATCTCCACTTCAGAGAGACGTTGCCCAGTTCAGGGGGGGGCGCGGCGCAGGGGACCGGTGGCGATGGCGGGGGAGGCAGCGGGGACCCCTGTCAAGCTCCGTTGCGCCTGGTGGTAGCCGGCCGCTGGCGGGGGATGGCGATAGAATCGCCATGCCCTGCAAAGATGTGGCCGGCTACATCTGTAGCTCTTAAAGTTTTGTTTGTGCTTCTCCTGGTGCTAGCTATGTTCATCTTTCTGCCTATATCTATTCGGTTTTGATCGGCATTATCTTCTGTTGCAGTGGATAGGCTTCCTGTTCCTGTGCCTGCAGAGACAATACCTCTAGGTTGGGGGAGCAGATTTCTTAATTCTTATTTGGTTCATCCCCCCCCCCCCCCTCTGCTAGTTTAAATAGTTGCTAATGAAGCTTCCAAACTTCTCACTTAATATTCTTGTTCCCCTTGAAGATGGGTGCAGGCCAACACTTTTATATAAGGCTCTGTCTTGCCAGGTAGCTTGACTTTGACCTAAATATCCAAATCTCTCCTCATTGCACCAATTCCTTAGCCAAACATTGAAGTTTCTGATTCTCAGAGTTCTATCTTCCCCTTGGTGTACTAGCAATACTTCTGGAAAAGTGATAGTGGTTGCCACCTGTTTTACAGCGGTTCCTAACTTAGTAAATTCATCTTTTACGGCCATGACTTCAGCATTAACAAGGTCATTTGTGCCTAGGTGGACGATGACATCCACCTCCCCATCTTTTCTTGCTGCCTTTACAATTCTTAGCATGCGTTCTTTATCTCTTGGAGCTGTGGCTCCAGGTAAGCACCTTACTTGTTTAAACAAAGAAATATCTATGTGCATATAATATAATAACACATAAATATTGCTTATGAGAGAGCACCACTCAATTGGATACAATAAAAGGTTTTTATTACTTAGTAGTTATATTATTCAATTACACATTTATTACACAACCAATTAATAAAAATAAGACTTGTACATGATTAAAACATATATATATATACTTTCACTCTCCATGTGTTAATTACAAACCTTAACCTGTTTTTCCAGATATTACAAAGTGTCCAGTGCTTATTTTAATCGTGACTATAAGAAGCCACTAATTATATGCAATGTCCCACAATAGTTCCAATCCAGATAGAATTGGCAATTATAAATCCACTAAGACCATCAGGTCAATAGGCGTAGTGTAGGCAAAGCTCAGGCAGTATTGCAGGGACCAGCAACTGGCGGACCAGCTCTGGTCACACTCTCAGCTTTGGCCCTAGCTTCTTTCACAGCTTGGGGTTTGTATCCCCTCTCTTCAAATTTTTGCTCCATCGTGTCAAGACTCTCACCAAGATCTGCCACATCACTGGTGATCCTCTTGACAGGAATAAAAGATTGTTGAGGTTAGAATCCAAATGGATCCCACTTGTTGAATACAGTCAGACCCAAAGGACTTAATGAATACTTGAATCTGAATGTTTGTTTATAAATTAAAAAATCTCATACTAGTGTACATAACATTGAAACGAGTTAAGGTTCTTGTCACTATAGTCACGTCTTTCAGGAATGGGACATGCGAACAGGTCCATCTATTGTCTTCATATTTTTTGTATATATGTTTATGTCTTGTAAAAAAAAATATTTTTATTTTTATATTGCACTATAAATATGCACTTTATACATGGTATGTTATTATATATACCCTTATGTTCCTGAATATAATGTTCAGGTCTTAAAAATAACACTTTTAAATATATGTAATTTAATAGTGCACTAGAACAGTAATATCGTAGATTTAAACACACTGTATGTATTTCTCTCTAGAGCCCAGCGTCTGGATCTCCTAGGCAACCGGAACTGGCAACAACGTGGATGCACGTCAGTGCTGGAGGCGGAGTTGGAGTCGGGGGACGTTGTGGATACAGGACGTAGGAGAAACGTAACCCAGGCAACCAACCTAGCATCGCACAGAGCGGAAGTAAGTGCTGGAGGCGGAGATTGGAGTCGGGAGATGAGGAGAATGACGGACGGCGATGCGTCTCCCAGGCAACCAACTCAGCGTCGCACGAGACAAGCGTCACGGCTGGGGGCGGATACGGAAGACCCGGAGGTCCAGCGCGGGAAAACGGAGAGCCACTTCAGGATAAAAGGTCAGTAGATGTTTGTGAATATTGTATGTACACTGCCTGATGACGGGATTTAAATAAATGATCCCGAAACGTTGCACGAAGCCAGTTGTGTCCGGTTGAATTTCTTGAATACCTGAGCAAAGTCCGAGGAGTGCCGGTAAGCACAGTCTTGTTATATATATATATATATATATATATATATATATTTTTTTTTTTTTTTTTTCTGGACCTTGATTAAAATACTTTGAAATATACGGACTCTACGTACACTTTTTCAGTGCATTCCCCATCAAACAGTCCCTTTCCCTCTTTTCTCATATACAATATACGGACTCTGTAAGAATTTACTTGCCTACCCCTGATCAAAACCTTTGTTTGTACGTTACGGTCAAACCTATAGAGCTGTTTATCCAGACAAGCAAGGTTGTTATTTGAGAGGAGCTCTAGCTCACCTGCTGGCTACCGCCACCAAATGACGTGCCGTAGTTGGTATTTCAGGCAGGGAGCGAGTAAGGTTCCCACAGGAGAGAAAGAAAGCAGCCAATTACTTATATAATCATCCATATAGCCATAATTGGTGTAGAACATCATAGATTGTATTAATATAGCTACATTTGCTCCCGATTTTTGTTTCTTTTTATTCACCTTACTTGTTTCTCTACTTTAGTAGCATTTTCCAGATTTACTCCTCTAATAATGGAATCTCCCAAGAGAAGTGCAGTCCTTTTTGGAGGTGACATTTTTCTGGTCCTACAGTTATTAGAAGTAGAAGTTCCCATATCTTCCTGTTCTTTATTGCCTATGTTGGTCATACATTCCAGCCCTGCAAGAGCAGCATATCAGTTTTGCAGTGTGACGTTGAAGAATTAATAATCATCATCATCTCCACATTTTGTGGAATCAACCTCTAACGCAGTTCCCTGACCAGGTTCCCCGCTGCACTAAAAACTCTTTCAGAGTACACACTGGAGGGGGACAACTCAGGTAAAATAGAGCCAGTTTGTACAGGGGCCTCCAAATTGCCTTTTTTCCTGCTCTGCTTAGTTAGTCAAGGAAATAGCTGTATACAACGCTAGGGTTTTTCTGATGAATAAATGTTACAACAATATAAAAATAAAAAATGATACAATTTATTACAGGGTTGCCTACTCTCCCGGAATGGCCGGGAGGGTCCCGAAAATCGGGTCACCCTCCCGGTCCCCCGGAAAGGTGGACAACCCTCCCCGTTTCTGGGGGACCCCCGCTCCCGGGGGGGGGGGGGAATTAGAAGTGGATTGCGCTGCTGAAAAGTAATTATTTAAAGATAACACACTGATTGGCTGAGAGAAGATAAATGAAATGCGGACCCCCGCTCCCCCCTGATTGCGGCTTCCTGCCCCTCAACTCACCATTTAAATAACCAGATCTGTCAATTTCTGCGGAGGGGGTGGGTCTAAAGTGGCATAATCGCATCATTTTTGCCCCGCCTCCTCCGAGGAAATCGGCAAATCGGGTCAGTTTCCATCATTGGGGAGGGACTTAATGATGGCATGCATAGGCCCCGCCCACGAACGCCTGCTGAGAGTCTCCTCTCCGGCAGGCAACCCTAATTCGTTATACAAAATAAACATACCATACCCTCCAACATGACCCATTCCATTAGGTACAAAATGCTCTGTTCCTGGACTTCACTGCCGATGGCATTTACAAAGGTTGGACTCCAGCACAGTCCAAAATTTAAAGAGGGGGGGGGGGGGTCACATCAACTGCCAGTGAGTCCAGGACAGTGATGTTTGGAGTGGCATTAGGTGTGGCTCCCCTTTTTGAATATTGGACTGTGCTGCAGCCCCACCTCTGCAACTGCCACTGGTAAGGAAGTCCAGGAACAGAGCATTTTGTACCTAATGGAATGGGCCATGTTCATACTTGCCTACTTTTGAAAAACAGTTTCCGGGAGATTATAGTTGCTAATAGAATTTTGCAAAGTGCCCCATTGAGGGGGCGTGTCATGCTCCACCCAAGGGGCATGTCTAGTTCCATATATGGAGAGATTGGGAAAAGAGATTGTGAACGTGGCACCTAGAAGCATGGGTGTGTACTGCTACATCTGAGAGGAATCTTTTAAAATGACATACCCAAATATAGATGAGCCCCAAAGCAGTTAGTAAGAGATACTATACTTGGTAAAGTGCTGGGAAATGGTGCTGATGATTCAATGTAACTGTATCTGTTTCTCATTCCTTTTCCCCCCAAAAAATGTAACAACGTAATGTAGGCTAGGTGAAATGAAGGAGATTGCTAGACTAATGAGGGAGAGAGGGAGATTGCTGTTATTTCAGGGAGTCTCCTGCAGAATGCAGGAGGGTAGGAAACTATGGCCATGTTGGAGGGTATGACATACAACAATTAATTAAGTGCACAATGAAAGATAAAGGGGCATACACATGGAGCGATAAAGGGGCACACACAGGTGCTGCTTCTCCCGGAGAGAAGACTTTAAAAGTAGGTAACCCTGATTCACATTATTTATCATTGCAATTGCTATTCCAGAGGGAATCCATCATTTTTTAACTCCATATTTTTTAACTCTATCCCATTTATGACTTTGGGTGGTTACTTTACTTAATTTCATGCCCATTCTTTTTTGTTAAGCATGTTGTTTCCTGCCAAGCTGATCCTGTGGGGCTGCCCAAAGATGCTGCTGTTGCTTGTAGGTATAAGGGTTTGGCTGGAAGTAATGATGACAATTATAGGTTACACATAACTTACCTTATCCAGACTAATCCTACATGTCCCAACATGACAGGCTGTCTTGAAGATTGAAATACAGTAGGAAAACAGCCTGATTCTTGGCCTGCTTGTCAGTCGCATGATATGTTTATGTTAGACGTAGTAGAGTGTTTTGTTTTTTTACTGCACATTCAGTTGCACAGTCCGTTCATCCTGATAGTAGTAAAAGAGTGTGGGCCAAAATGATAATTGTGCTAATTCGGCAAAAATAATTTCTACAATGTGTTCTAGGACAATAAATTATTTAGTTCTATCGATTCGTTACGGCCCTCTGGATGTAGAGTATTCAACTTAAACATCCAGTTTTTTGTATCGATCTCCACCTCTAGATGTTGTAGATATTTTTTTCAAACCCTCCCAACACCCCCGCTTGTGCAGAGGGTCTAGGTCTAGAGGGGCAGTTTCAGGCCTGTTCTCACAGGTCCGAATTCAGCCCTGTCCCCAATGGTGGGGGGTCTACGTATGTGCTCACAAAACTGGTGGGCGTGACCATATCAACACTGAAATCAGCTGCAAAAATATAGTGCTATAGACTACATGAAGACAGCCCCAAACTGGTATGTTGCCTCTCTGCCACTAGTTATTGGCCGTTCTGCCAGAAGAACAATGGCTGAGGATGATATCTATCTACTGCGCCCATTGTTGATCTCCACTTGCAGGTACAATTGTTTTGTTTGTTCTTGGGTACTATAGGCGCTGCTCTGCACATTTGATTGGTTTATCCACACTAGTTATCAGTAATGTCATCACCAGCAACTGTGCGCACCCACATGGAGCAACCCTTGAATTGCTCAGTCAGTTGCCATCTAGTCACCTCTGGCACACAAAACACTTCCATTTCCCCCATGGAGGTGAGGAGCCTTTTAATATAGAGGATTGTGGCATTGTATTGTTAATTACTACAATTAAAATAAATAGACCACTGCCTGTACTGTACAGGTCTTTCTGGAAAGCAACCTAAACAAGTTTAACTACACACTAATTATATCGATCGATCGATCGAGAGAGAGAAATTGCAGGGGCTCTGCACTCACTAAATAAACTAATATTAATAAACAATGGAGAGCAATGGGACCCCACTTTTCTGTGAAGGGGGCTGCAGGCGTAAATGCATTGATCAATACATGAACTGAATCTCCACTGTTTATTATTAGTGAGTGCAGAGCCCCTGCAATTTCATTTTTAAACAATGTGGTCACAAGCTATATGGCACCCCAAAACTAGGAAAGGTGAATGCTGATGATTAGTGTATGAATTTATATATATATATATATATATATATATATATATATATATATATATATATATATATATATATATATATATATATATATATATAGCAGGGTTTTCTTATACAAATTCATGTACAGGAAGGAGGCGGCACTCGATTGGATTTGGTAAAGTGCTTTTAAATTTTCAAGTAAGATGCATATGATGACAACGTTTCAAGACATTTACAGTCTTTTCATCAGGTCATTTCATAATTGCAATAAAGGTGCAATGTGCAAAAGCATAAACAGTGTCTTACCTTCCCTTGAGGCAATATATACGAGTGTGCAGCGTGAGACAGTGATGCCGGCTTGTCAGGACTTCCGGGAGGCCGGTCTCTCAGGGACGCCCCCTGGGAGTAACCTCGAGTACGTCACCACCCGCCGGGCATCACACTCTGCAAGTACAACAAGTGATAATAAATAACGTGCAACATAACAATATCATATAACGGTGTCAGTAACGGTATGGAAAACTAAAACTTGTACTAGTGCTGGAAATATAAATATGAATGGGTTAAAACGCTAGCGGGATCAGAGATAATATCTAGTGTATTGCTGCCGCGCTGCGCTTCACAGACCCGCTGTGCAGCGTCAGGCTAACGGCATTACAGGAATCCAAGTGTCGTCATGTGTACCATGTCGACTACTTGGAATTGCCTTTTTGTAAATTTATATATGGGTCCCCGCTGGCTAATAGGGAGCTCCATATATCTGGAGGGGGTTCAGGATGCATACTATGTCGCTAATGGAGATGCTGATGTATCTGTATATACATATTTTGTCAAACTAAGATAAAGTGGTCAATACCGCAACGTAATAATATATCAATGCATGTGCGACATCTTGGTAATATTCTACAGCAAAATGGTTCAGAGAAAAATGGTTCAAAGAAAAATGTTCCAAGTGAATTTATCATTTAGTCCATTTGGGACTAAGGTATTTAAAGTGTGTATCCACTTGGATTCACACTGTGACAGTTTCTTTTGACGGTCTCCACCACGGACAGGCTGCGGAACATGATCTATTACTTTACAACGCAGACTTGCTAGAGAATGTCCTGCAAGTCTAAAATGTTTTGCAACAGGTTGCTCGATTCCTTTTAGGTCCTTTCCCTCCAGCGATGCCCGAATGGATGATCGATGTTGCGCCATTCTTGTTCGTAGATCGCGAGAAGTTTGGCCCACATATACTAATGCACACGGACATGTGATGGTGTAAATTATGAACGTGGTGGTACAGGTCAACGTCTGTTTGATCTTATATTTCTCACCAGAGTGAGGGTTCTTCACATATGTGCCGGGTTCCATGTAACTACAAGTAGTACATGTCGGGCATCTCACACAACCGCGGTTTCGGATTGGTATGAATGTTTCTTTTTTGATTGGGGTCAAATTCGTTTTTACCAGGATATCTCTAATGCTTCGGCCCCGGCGATAAGCTGGCATCAAGCGTTTGTCTTTCAGACATGGTAATTCCTTGTCACTGGTGACAATCGGCCAAAGTTTTTTTGTTTGTTGCGACAATGTATCGCATATAGGCGTATATTTTGTGACAAAAGGAATTCTGTGGCCGGTTGCCTCCCGTGTAGATTTCTGCAGCAATGATTCCCTGGGTATTTGCATTATCTCGTGTTTCTGTTGGATTAGCTCTTCCAATTTATTTATACCGTCTTCAGGATATAAATATCCTGAAGACGGTATAAATAAATTACCGAAACGTTGATTGAAGACATATGACTACGTGTCGTCCTTTCTGCCAGTGACGTGAGTGCCACTCTGTTGAAGTGTGCTATATGGAACCGACCTTTGCCAGGCTGGTCTCTTGGGGGCACCCATCCAAGTATATCTGGTTTTAGGAGTGCCGGACAACTACTACTTATATATACTATGCTGCCTGACGACGGACTGAAATAAATCGGTCCGAAACTTTGCACTAAATGCACACATTGAGTATGTGAGTTTTATTCAGAGATTGAGGCGAGTGCCGGAGATCGTGTGGATACGTATGAGTTTTGGCTTGTCCTGTGCACCGCCGCGCTGACACCAGATTGTAAGTGTCGACTGATCGCATCATATATATATATATATATATATATATAGGGAAGACGGTCCGGCACTCCCAGTAACAGCGATCGGTGCCTTCACTGCAGGGACTTGCTGTGATATACAAACGAAGGTGCGGCACTCACGATCAGTCAAACAATAAACGATATGCTGCCACAGAGGTTCGATCAACGTTTCAAAACTTTATTGTTTTGTCATCAGGATAAAAGATAACATGTAACACTGACCTTAATATAGCAGAGAATACACACCATGTGGAAAATGCTGTTTCCCGTGGGCGGGGCTGGGTACCCGCCCCTCAGTCCAGCCTGAATGACATCACTCACTAGGGACGCACTCAGATGACATCACCATCACCATAACAACATGAATACAAAACAAACACACAGGGAATGATCCAGCACTGTAAAGAACAAGAGATATATAATCAATAAGCAGCAAAAAATGAACAAAAAATGCACAGAACATGATGACCAAACATGTTTAACGAAATATTCCAAGAGGTAGCATTTCATTTAACCCCCGAGGAGACATCGTGTCTAACTGGAGCTACAGAGTTCTAATAGCGACAATGACAGACGCAATGCCAATGCCGGCCCTTTAGGGCCACGACCCCGGCAACCCCCGATAAGAGGTGGACGCGGAAGAGGCGCTACACCCGGAGGGGAAAACAACACGAGAGGCGGCAGAAGGATGGGTCGTCCAACGACAAGAACCTGATATTTAATCTTTCATCATACGATCTTTCTCCTAGTGAGTACAAATTACTAAATCATGGCCTTTCATATGTCCCGACTGTCCCTTACAACGACCTACAATGGAGAATTGAACAACATGATCTCCTCCGGAAAATTAAACTGAAAGAACATTTTCAAAATAATCCCGGGTATATCCCTGACCCACCTAACATCATTCCTGATTCCATTAAGAAATTCCGACCACCATCGACATTTGAGCCGTATACCACTAATCCCTCCATCAGGACATTTGCCCAAATCATCCAACAGCAAACTGAGGATTCCATCCCGCATCTACCCCCTATTCACCCCAACTTATCAGCACAAGAAAGAGAAGCATTGCAGAGACTTCGATCCAACGATGCCTTAATAATCCGCCCGGCGGACAAAGGCGGCGCAATCGTGCTGCAAGACATCGCAGATTACGACAAAGAAGTCCAACGCCAGCTGTCAGACACCGCCACCTATCGAAGACTGACCAGCAATCCGACCCAGGTATGTAGGAGTCAACTGGCTTCTCTTCTAGAACTGGGGGTCACACAGGGCATTTTAACTAATAACATTAAAGACATCCTGTTACCGGTGCACCCTACGGTGCCTATATTTTATACTTTGCCCAAAGTACATAAGGGGTTGGACCCTCCACCTGGGCGCCCCATTGTGGCCGCGCAAGGGTCTCTTCTACAACCGCTGGCAACTCTAATTGATGATTGGTTGCAACCCCTCATCAAAAAGCAACCTTCATTTATTCTGGATACCACGGACTTTTTGCTGTCCCTGGAACCGTTTTATAAATCCAAGGATATTGGTTGCCTAGCAACGATTGATGTGACGGGATTGTATACGGCCATACCACATGAGATGGGACTCACGGCCCTACATAGGTTCCTGGTCGCACAGAGTGACTTTGATGGGACCAAAATTGAATTTATTGTGGGTGCCATGGAATTTTTATTGAAAAACAATTTTTTTCTGTACAATGATGTGTTTTATTTGCAGCTATGTGGTGTTTCTATGGGGTCCTCAGTAGCCCCTTCTTTCGCAAACATTTTTATGTTTTCCATTGAAACAGATGTATTTTTTTCAAATGTCGTTTTTTCATCCAATTGTCTTTTGTTTAAACGTTTTATTGATGACCTGTTTATTTTGTGGAAGGGTACATCTCTTTCCCTCTCAGATCTCATTAATGGCCACAATAATACTTCCTGCCCTATAAAATTTACGTTTGATATAAACTGCACAAGGGTACATTTCCTGGATGTAGATATCACGTATAACACCGAGACATTGGAGACCAAAGTTTTTGTCAAAAGTACGGACCGCAACACCATGTTGCAACCCCAAAGTTGCCATCCGAGAAAACTTGTAGAAAGTCTGCCTTATTCGCAGATGTTGCGTTATAAGCGCATTAACAGCAACCATGAAACCTGCAAGACACAAATCAGTGAGTTTTGTGAAAAACTCGAACAAAGGGGTTATAACAGACAGAGGTTGAAAAAGTGTCAAGACAAGGTTCTTGATCTTGACAGGAAGTCACTCCTAGAAAAAAGAGCCGTAGATAATAAAAATATGGAGGGGATTCTTCCCATGGTCACCCGCTTCAACACCGCAGCACCTCTGATTGTGTCCACTGTAAAAAAGAACTGGCCTATTTTGGCCAGCGATAAAAGCCTTCCTTTTGACAAATTGAGAGTTATGCCCTGTTACACCAAGGGCAAAAATCTCAAACAACTCCTGGTCAAAACTGACATACATTTTAAACCTGATGCCACCAGTAGTAACTGGCTTGACAACGTCCGCACAGGTAATTTCAGATGCCCATGTGTCACCTGCCAGTTTTTACAGACAGGTGACACCTTTAATCACCCATATTCGGGTAAAACATATGTCATCAAACACCACTTTACCTGCAATTCTACACACATTGTGTATCTTATCACCTGCCCCTGCAGTATGCATTATGTGGGGAAAACAGAACGCAAACTGAAAGAACGCATGGCGATGCACAGGCACTCTATACGCAGTGCCCTGACAAGTGGGAAAAGCGATCAGCCGGTTGCGAGGCATTTCGCTGTTAAAAAACATCCCCTGTCCAGTCTCAAATATAGAGCCATAGATTGTGTTCCAGCTTCCAAAAGAGGAGGCGACCGTGCGAGAGCACTGTTACACAAAGAGTCCTGGTGGATTCACCAGTTAGACACGATGTCCCCTCGGGGGTTAAATGAAATGCTACCTCTTGGAATATTTCGTTAAACATGTTTGGTCATCATGTTCTGTGCATTTTTTGTTCATTTTTTGCTGCTTATTGATTATATATCTCTTGTTCTTTACAGTGCTGGATCATTCCCTGTGTGTTTGTTTTGTATTCATGTTGTTATGGTGATGGTGATGTCATCTGAGTGCGTCCCTAGTGAGTGATGTCATTCAGGCTGGACTGAGGGGCGGGTACCCAGCCCCGCCCACAGGAAACAGCATTTTCCACATGGTGTGTATTCTCTGCTATATTAAGGTCAGTGTTACATGTTATCTTTATCCTGATGACAAAACAATAAAGTTTTGAAACGTTGATCGAACCTCTGTGGCAGCATATCGTTTATTGTTTGACTGATCGTGAGTGCCGCACCTTCGTTTGTATATATATATATATATATATATATATTCATACACTAATCATCAGCATTCACCTTTCCTAGTTTTGGGGTGCCATATAGCTTGTGACCACATTGTTTAAAAATGAAATTGCAGGGGCTCTGCACTCACTAATAATAAACAGATGGGAAGGGGCCACAGTTAAGTTGCAAGTATAGTCAGAAAACTGAGGGAGAAACAAGTACATTTACAGAGGAGTAAGGGCCTTATTCTGGTTGGAGCGGCCAAACGTGCGTACGTTCGCCATTAACGTACGCTAGCCGTACGCGGCCGTTAGGGTTAGGTCCACCCACAAATCAGCCGCTTACGTACGGGCAGAAATACCGTAGAAGGGGAGTGGCGTACAAATGAGCGTACGGCAACGTACGCGGACGGCCCAGCCCTTGCACTCCGACAACAGGCGTACAACTGAGCGTACGCCGCCGTTTACGGACGTCTCTCGTCCGTCTTCCCACCGCCTTCTTGCGGAGATCTGAGCGTACGCCAGCTTGCACGGACGGGTCCCTATTGTTTACAATAGAAAAGTCAGCTTATGTCACCGCTCGTGAGAGTGAGCGTACGTCCGTGTACGCTGACATACCCTTCATATATATGGACCTGCAAATCTTGCCTTTCAACTATAATTATGGAAATTAATTAATTGATTGAATTAATTAATGTGCAAAATAGTGGTCATGGTCTTAAAACATTGCTGAAACATCCTTTGTAGGTGTTAGATGTGGTTTATGTTATTGTATCATAAATACAAAACCTATGTTTGTATTAGAGTGAACACGTTGACACATGTCGACTTGTGTAGATTGAGTGTGCTACTGTGTAAAGTCTATGAAAGCACGTAGTGAATGTGTCTAACTGTTTAGCAAATAGCTACCTTAGCATATATAAGCAGGTCTTAAAAAGATTCTTACCTTAAATTAAACAAACCTTTAAATGTCGAGAAGTATAGAAAGATAAGCTTCCAATGTGTTTGAGTGCTGTGTGTGGCTTGCAGGTAGTGAAATCATGGTTTGGACTTAATAGACTGCAGCATTGCTTATTACATTCAGGTGTATGTGTTTGAGTAGGAATCAGCGTTAATTAGCAAACTCAGGCGCACGCTGGCATGCGGTATCTGTAGGGGTGGTTTGAGTTGGTGGTTGGCGGCCGCCTGTTTTGTGTCCGAAATGAACGGTGCCTTAGTCGATCGTGCGGTAGTAGCACCGCTCATTTTTGGTGCACACCCCCGTGTACGCCCATATTTACGCCCATTTTCCCTCATTATTTCGGCCGCTCCCCTCAACACGCCCCTATGCCGCCCCCAATACCCGTACAGGTTTTTTCGCACGTAGAGACCCGTCCGTAAGCGTTGGTGAGTGGTCGCGCCTGCGCATTAGCGAATGTACGCATGCGCAGATCATAAAAAAACCCGGGACGTACGTGTACGGCCCGGCCGCTCCAACCAGAATAAGGCCCTAAGTCCTCACAGAACTGTCAAAACTGAAAGTGGATAAATCAATGGGGCCAGATGGGATACATCCAAGGATAGTAAAAGAGCTTAAAGGGGAGCTGGTAAAACCAATAACAGTATTATTCAACCAGTTACTGGCTACTTGTCAGCAGCAGCCGCGACGGGACACGGCGGGTGCAGTACTCACTCCTCCGTGCCCGCCGGCGGCTCTGCTGTGTGGCGGCGGGTGATGGGCAGCGTGCGGTCAGCGGCAGGGCAGGCGCTGGGAGACTCGGAAAAGGCCGGGGGCTTCCACAGCAGGATCTATTCCGGCGCCGGTGGGAGGCCGGCGCCGCCATCTTAGTTCAGGGCAAATAGCCCTTTTTGCCAGTGTACAGCATTCCGCCCCTCTGGGCTGGTCCAGCCAATGGCAGCAACTCCCTGAGGATTTAGGGAGGCTGTCCAGTGCAGACCAGCGTCAGTACAAAGAGTCTTCACAGCTGTTTACGCGAGGGAGCAGCCTGTGGTGTCCTGTTGTTTACGCGAGGGAGCAGCCTGTGGTGTCCTGTTGTTTACGCGGGGGAGCAGCCTGTGGTGTCCTGTTGTTTACGCGGGGGAGCAGCCTGTGGTGTCCTGTTGTTTACGTGGGGGAGCAGCCTGTGGTGTCCTGTTGTTTACGTGGGGAGCAGCCTGTGGTGTCCTGTTGTTTCTGCGGGGGAGCAGCCTGTGGTGTCCTGTTGTTTCTGCGGGGGAGCAGCCTGTGGTGTCCTGTTGTTTACGTGGGGGAGTAGCCTGTGGTGTCCTGATGTTTACGCGGGGGAGCAGCCTGTGGTGTCCTGTTCTTTATTTATGCAGGAGAGTAGCCTGTGGTGCCTGGAGTTGATATAATCAACTCCAGGCCTAATCTTTTTTTTTATTAATACATATTTTTTAAATTAAAAACCTACATTTAACAATGCGCTATTACTTATGGGCCAGTGCTCTGGACTTGCCCCCCAGGCTAAAATTTGACAGCCAGCCCCTGGTTGTGGTTTCCTTTGAAAAGGGCGAGATAAGGCGGCTGAAAAATAATCCAATGTTATAAGATGGCTTTGCAAGCTGCTGTACTAATAACCAAAAGGACTTTCCTACAACCTTTTGTGATCCACTGACCTGTGGGGAGAATTCCAAAAATCTCCCACTCTCCAAATGGCAGGTAATTTACCAAATGTTCCGTGGTGAAGTTCCGCAGCTGCAGCCAAAAGCAACACAATAAAGTACAAGTCCAGAGACAGTGTAACCAATCCACTTCTAGGGTATGGCATCTAAGACTCTCTCTCTCTAGGGGCCAGATGTATCAAGCTTCAAAAGTAATTAAATGTAGAGTGATAAACAACCAGCCAATCAGCTCCTACCTATCATTTTTCAAACCCAGCCTGTAGCATGGCAGGTAGGAGCTGATTGGCTGGCTGTTTATGACTCTCCATTTTATCACTTTTGAAGCTTGATACATCTGGCCCTAGGAGAGTTGGGGTTGTCCGCACAGACTACTACTATTATTTTTGTGATCAGTTGTTTCCAGATTTTATTTATGTGATCTCAATCAATTATTGAGTTCTGGAGGTGCTCCCTGGGAACGTTACTAGTACAAATTGGAGAAAGAAAGAAAAGATTCCCAATTCGGGGCACTCATTCAACTGATTTTTTATAGAATATTCCTGTTGAGAGTTTCCACCGACAAATTAATTGCTAAAATGTAATTTTTATTTCTTATTATCTAAAAATTCTGAAAGGCAGCGAAGTATAGACAAACATACATGAGTGAAAATTTGTAGGAATAAAATGATTAAAAATTATATCCAGGGCCGGTGCTAGGGTGCCTGGCGCCCTCCTGCAAACCATAAAATTTGCGCCCTTTCACATTGCTATTGCAACAAGCTGCAGCCCGATTGTGGGAGCGTATGCAACATGCGATCCTATGGAGGATCTTGTGTGCATGTACATGTACACAATCTCAGTACTGTGTACGCAAAATGTTGCAGGCACTAAAGGTGCCCATACATGCTGCGAGAACCGGCTAGATCGCATCGCACGGCATGCATGCGATGTGTGTGCGATGTGTTCCGAAAGCAGTGCAAAAAGTATGTGCAGCACATGCTTTTTGTACTGTGCGATGCGATGCCCGATGGAGCGCACATCGCTATTGCAGCGTGTATGGCCACCTTTAGGCACATAACCCAGCCCATTATTTAAAAAGTGTCTAAATTAATATTAAAAAAATCTACAATTATTTAAACATTTGTTAGAAACATGCATAATAAAATACTTACTGTTCTTATGCTGTTTAACTCTTGTGCAGTCCCTCCTCTTCTATCTGCGTAGGCAGGATGCTGAGGACGCCATTACTCGTGACTGAGGGGGAAAGGAGGGGAGAGAAGGAGCAGATGGAAGAAGAGGAGAGGAGATAGAGGGGGCGGAGTGTTGAGGACTGGCAGTGGCACTGGCACAGCACACTGAGAAGAGGGAAGGAAGGGGAGGCGGCGCTGCTGCCTGTTCGTCATTTGTTTGACAGCTGACAGGCGCAGGGAGCAATGGGTAGGGGGGATACGGAAGGGACATGTCATACAGGCATTCACAGACAGCGCTACATTCCTCAGCGCAAGTGTCCGTGAGAAAGAGGGGGGAGGTCGCAGGAGGAGGACAGTGTATGCGCGGTGCAGAGAGCAGCTCTTTATACTGCCGCCTGCCCGCTGTCAGATAGGCACTGCGGGCAGCATGCAGGAGGCAGTGACCGTGAGGGCTGAGGAAGCTTTAGCAGAGCAAGGAGGGAGACAGCGCCTTTTCAGCATGGTGCCTCCCTGCTTTGCAGGAGCTGCTGAGTGGGTAGCGCCGGCCCTGATTATATTGCACTGTGTGTTTTAGTATATTCTGTTCGCCTCGCGTGTCAGTTGTTGATACAACAAATCATTTTTTTTTATATTTTATTATTTATTGCACACTTTGGGTAGTGTTCCTTTCAACACTATTACTTTATTTTAATTTTACTAGCATCAATCCTGTTAATACAGGTTGATGTACTGAGTATTTGAAACAGTGTTGCTTAGTGCTTTATTGTAGGAACACTGCAATACAATGTAGCCGCAGTTGAGTGACTAAATGTAGTTATCTCCCTGTATACAGTTACAGCTAATAGGTTAAGAATTATCCTCAGAGATTAAGCAGTATAATACAGCTAGATCTATTGTACACATATATTTTATGCCTAGTCTAGTTGGTGCTCAAACATGCTTTTACAAATTTAGATATGTTTAGCACAGATGTAAATTGTGTGTAAGTATTTAATACTGATTGTTACCCATCAATAAGGATTCGGTATGAAATCCCTACAGTCAAAATCCCGAATGGGTCATAATACCGACAAGGACAAAATCCCGACATGGTCAAAATATCGACATATAGAATGCGCAGGTGAAACTGTCAACATGGCTTTGGGTCGATAGGTCGACATGGGTTTTTTCACTTTTTTATTTACCCGAATGTCGACATGGACACAGATGGAGGTAAACCGCAGCCGCTCGCTGTGCTCAGCACACTATTTTATTCTCCCACCACGTCCTAGTGGATGGTAGGGCATGAAATAGCGCCTGTCAGCACATGTCGGGTCAAAAAACTGTGAAAATACCCATGTCGACCTCTCGACCCAAAGTCATGTTGACAGTTTCACCTGTACATTCTATATGTCGGTATTTTGACCTTGTCGGGATTTTAAATGTCGGGATTTTGTCCTGGTCGGTATTATGACCCATTCGGGATTTTGACCACATCCCATCAATAAGTATGCATATAAATGAATGCAAACAGAATATGACCAACTTAATTTATAATGAGTATTGTGAGCCCAACTATAGCATTAATGTCTTGGTGCGCGCTGTATCGCACCAGCCTTCTCCAGTAAGAACACCTGCCAGTACTTGTTTCCTCGTACGGCCACACCGATTTCCATCGGGGTGGTCGTGTCGGAAAAATCGCGTCGATCGCATCGCATGCGATGCGATCGACGCGACCGAGCCGATTTTTTAATTGAATCAAATGTGAATAGGGTCCCTGGGACCCGATTTTACATTGGATTCAATGTAAAATATTCCCTAGACCCCCAAATTTTACAACGTAAACCCCACGATAGACGCCAACCCGAAGCGTGGCGAGCGCAGCGAGCCCGTGAGGGGCGGCGGTGCGCGTCCTCCGACCTTTTCATTCCCCTACTATCCACGTCGGCGTGGAGTTGAGAATCTATAGTGTGGCGAGCGCAGCGAGCCACCGAGCCCGAAGCGTGGCAAGCGTAGCAAGCCCCGCGCGGGGACGCGTATAACTTCGGGACCAATGTTAATGGGTCCCGACCGACGCAATGCCCCCGATTTTTCCTTTGCCGGCAAAATGGACCTGATTTCAAAGGAAATCGGGTCCATCGCGGGGATCGTGTACCATAACTTAAAGGTACACGATCCCAACGATTGTGGCCGTGCTAGGAAACAAGTACCCACCTGCCTGAATGATTAATATCTAGCAATATGGATTTTAACCGCCAGGCATCGCTATCGCCACGGCCCCTACACACGGAGCAATGTAGGGGCATTTTCTTAGCGATCTAGTGAGATTTCTTAGAAAATGCCCCTAAATTGCTCCGTGTGTAGGCCCCATTAGAGAAGGGAAGTCAGATAACCATTGTTTTTATAACAAACTGGATATTTGAGTGCTCTATAAGTGTTCTTAAGAATCTATAGCAGTGATTTTCAACCTTTTTACCTTGTGGTACACTATATAAGATTTTAAAATTGCCAAGGCACATCATGAGATCCCACAGGGAAAAACGCACAGGCCCCCACAGGAAAAAACAAAACAAAACTATTGGCCCCCATATAAAAACACAATAACATTGGTCCCCACAGGTAACGAAAATAAAATACATTGGCCCTTTACATGAAAAGAAGAGACCAGTAAATCACAGTTGAACTGGTGGTGGCTATAAACTGGTTTGGGCATCTCTAGATCTGGGGGCACACTTGACAACAGCTCATGGCACACTAGTGTGCCACAACACAGTGGTTGAAAAACACTGATCTATAGGTGTATCAAAATTGCCTTACTTGCTGCCCAGTTCATCATTTATCAGTGGAGTACAATATTATATTGCTAGTGTATTATTATAAAACGGGATAGTGTACAAATTCCTAGGGAAACGAGAAACATTGGACCTACGGAAATGCCTGCGCACATCCTTACTTGGACGGGAAATCAATTCCAGATGCAGATTGTACAGTGATTGAATGTTTGCTGTGCACTTACAGGAATGTGGCTTCGCCTACATGTATATTACTTCCAATGAGCAGAGAAAAAATAGGGAACCATAATATTTGTTTTAATGATACAGACTTAAAACAGATTCTGGTTTGGTAGTAAACATAAACAGGTAACGGTGTATCTGGACAAATAATGTTCCAATGCAAGGGGCGCAAAAATGTGTGTTTGTATGCAGGGTATGTACTTGCTGCTTTTCAGGTAGCCCAAAAACACTGGGCAGCTGTAGTTTCATTCCCGTTTCACATCGCACTTACAACCCGGGTTATTGTCAAGTTGCGGCCTGGTCATCCTGGGTTGAGGTGCGGTTTGAAAGCACCAACCTAATAAACTTAGGTCTGCCAACCCGGAAATTCGACCCGGGTTACAACAATGGTTAAGCCTGGGATGCCCAGTGAATAAGGGGTAACTCGGGTTTAGTGTAAAAGTGCTGGTCCCAGAATCAAGATCCCGGGTCCGACCTGGCTTTGGGATGCAAAAGCTGTATTAAAGCTAGAGATACATCTAATCTGCAGGGACTTCTGGCTAGTTCTAGGTTAGGGATACGGTCATTAGGTCTACACCAACTAGGTCGAAAAGCATTGGGTCGACAGACAGCAAGGTCGACATGTGTCTGTGTTTTTTTCAGTTTTTTTGAGCCGACATGTGCCAACAGGTGTTATTTCATGCCCTACCATCCACTAGAGCGTGAAGGGAGAATAAAATAGTGTGCCGAGCGTAGCGAGCATAGCGAGGGGATGCGGTTCACTTCAAACTATGTCCATGTCAACATTCGGGTAAAAAAAACAGTGAAAACCCCCATGTCGACCTTTTGACTGTCGACCTTGCCCATGTTGACCTAATACTTGTGTCGACCTAATGTCCTGTCGACTTAGACCCAATGCTTGTAAACCTAGTTGGTGTAGACCTAACAACCCACACCCCTAGGTTATACACTTTGTAAACAATGCACAGTAAACTGCACTGAACATGACGATCATCCTCGATAACAAAATGGCTTGCTACAAGTAGAAGATATTTATATTTTTTAATGAGCCAAAGATTATTTTGCATAGTAAATTCACTTTAACACATTGCATAAGATGAAATCAGTGTAGACTCTTGTTTCCAATACTCAAATATTGGCAATAGGTGGAACGGCTTGTTTCTGTCATGTACAAGCTGATAAAATACAAAAAAGGCATCTTACAACATTCAGAAATGAAAATTTTTGAATATCATGACACAAACCACTTATACGAACACCTTCTATAGAGCTCAGTGCAAGCTCTTCTCCCTAATCTCACTGAAGATCCCTGCAATGTCCTGCAAAGATAGTGGTTTGCATGCCAGCTCTCCACTTTTGCTAAACACTGATTTATCTTTTGGGATTTTTTTTACTGTGCTTTCAATGAAGTATCTCAGGTCCTCTAGAACAGGGCTGGCCAAACCGGTCCTCAAGATCTACACACATTTCATGTTTTCCAGACCATTTAGCTGGTGCGTGGTGTAGTCATTACTGTGAAAAATTAATTTGTAAACCAACGCATTCTACAGATCTACAGTTGGTCTGGAAACAACGGGTAGATCTCGAGACCCGGTTTAGCCACCCCCGATTGAGAAGGATGTCTAGAATGGTTTCATTTTTCTTTAGATACAATACAGCTTAGATGTGCCCTGTGGAAAATGTTTCTTTTAGTGACAGGAAGTCTGGTGTTTAAAAGGAAAATGTCCTCATTCTCTCTCACGTACCTTTGGTTCTGATAAGCTTTCTAAACTTCATTGTATATGTGTGCATGTTATCAGAAAAATGATTAACAACTTGGATTATAACTTGACTGGTCCTTTATGCATCATACACAGTAACTGTATTTAATGTGGACTATGTATGAAATTGTTCTAAAGCAGTGAAGGCTAACCTGGACACTCCAGCTGTTGTTGAGCTACACATCCAAGCATGCCCTGCATCAGTTTTAGCATGGCCAAATAGTAAAACTGTAGCAGGGCATGCTGGGATGTGTAGCTCAACAACAGCTGGAGTGTCAAGGTTAGTCATCACTGCTCTAGAACAATTTCATACATAGTCCACATTAAATACAGTTACTGTGTATCAATGAGGTAATTTTTTTTATACATTCCATTAAAAAGAGTTACACTCAGCTCAAAACACATCACAGATTACCACAGTGTCAAATGCCTGTATCTGCGCTCTGACTGCAGGGGTATAACAGCAGGTGAGGAAAGGTCATGGATATCTTCAGTACTGCCTATGAAATATACAGACCTGAACAAAAATGAATACTCAATTATCAAACAAGGACACATTTTTTGACTTTTACAATTGTTTTAGTGTCTACTTTTCATCTGTTCTTTTTTTTTTTTTTTAAGATCAAAGAAAAATTCTCACGTTTTGATTACTGAAATCTTATAATCCGAAAATACTTATTCCACATAAAGTAATAATAATTTCCAGCCAAGTTAATACCGTTCTTTGACAAATAATCCTGCTGAAATGTCCACATGTAGTAATTACAGCACAAAATGTTGAAGTAACATTAGTACACTATAAAGTAAAGCATTCATTATATCAGTATTTTTTTATATAATTAAATTCATTGTCAGATAATGTAAACATTGACTGCGCTGCTGGAACCCTAAACTCCGCCCTTACAGATGTTGGCAGCCATAATTATCAAGAAACCTTAAGAAAAGAAAAAAACACCTAAATCAGGTTCAGTCCTTTCCCAAATAATGATCTGTTTGCATTCTTACTATACGTTATGTTAAAAGGATGTCTATATTTGAATGCCATAATACATAAGAAGAATGGTGTTTCAATAAAAAATAATAATATTATTTTTTTTTTATTCAACACTGTGCTGGAATTCCAAGCTGCTCATATATTACTGATCACAGCAAACATACAATGGGGGAAAAGCCAACGACACACACTCCAATGCCCTGCACACATGATTCAATTTGGTCTATTTTTCTATTATTTTCCTTATATAAGCAAAATTGAATCGAAATTGAATAAACATCAAACGGTTTTCAGACGCATTCTATGCCGATTTGATCCGATGTACGGCCCCGCTGCATCGAAATCGAAAAATACACTGTGCAGGCAAGACTATATAGTACAGATCTGTACTATATAGTCCAAATTCAATGCGTTTTGCTTGCCGATCTCTATTTGATCCCAATCGCATCGGGATCGAATTGTAAGCAAAATCGCACCGTTTGAACACCCCTTAAACCTTCCAACTTTTGAATGACGGAGGTGGGGCTGGAATAAAGCAATAAGAGGTCACGCCCTTTACAACAAACATATCTGCCTGTAAATAACACTTACTGTATATGTAAAAATAAGCAATAAATAGAACATCCAACCAAATTTTGACATTGGATTCTGGGTAACGTTTGTGGTTTGATAAACCGGCAACATCATTTAATCCTCCAAACCTCAGCACCCGCCCAAGTCTGGGCACCGCACTAATTAAGGTTGGTCAACACTCATCAGTAATGATGGCTATAGACTAATTTTTTGTTAATTCATGGGGAAGAGGATTTGACACTTAGAACTTTAAAAGTTCCACCATTCAAGCAAACAGAAGCAGTAGAGACGTGGAGCCTTCTAGGGCATGGGAAGTGTCATTTTTTACTGTTGTTGCAACCGTGAATGTAAGAGTTCTCCATCAAAATGAATCATCTGAACAGAAAAAAAAAATTATATTTTGATAAAGTAAAGTTCATTTTTAAGATATAAAGTTAACAACCCCTCGCTGAAGATCCTATTCTGGTCTTCATACTGAAGATGCTGCTGGGCTGTATAGATTTGAAGGATAGCTCCATATGTAACAATATAATAAGCAATGTGAACTAATATCAGGATACACCACACCTGGGAAAAGGACAGAATATCACACACAAGGTCAAGTACACAACACTCACTGACTAGCTGTCCGTAGACAAACCAGTACTCCCTATTGATACAGGAAATGACCTTCTGTGAGGAAGTTCTCATCAATCAATCCCATACTGTTTGAATGTAAGACCCAGCTCTATAACAGAGCCACAATTGTAAATGTTGGTTACGAGGACAAGAGTTTTTTTCACAGTGTGTCTGCTGTCCCTTTCTCTTCAGATCCTTCTGTCAAATCTTCCATTAAGAAGGAGTATTTGCCAAAGTCAGAGTCGTTGGGCTCCAGTAACATGTCTTTCCGAGCCTTGGAAACCTTAAACTGCAAAACTTTCCTTCGCTCGTGCCATTCCGCCAATTCTTCAGCTCCATGGGCAAAGGGGCAGTTGTTCTCATTAGGGCAACTCTGTGTCTCCTCAAACCTGGTGTGGAGAGAGATTACAGCATCAGAAGAAGAGTACAGCTACAAATCATCGTAGGAGAAGCCACTAGACATGATAATTAAATCTGCGGAGTTGTAGCAGTGACAAATGGGGTCATACAGATTAGAGGACCTTCTCAACTTAGTTTTCTATTAATACAAATAGCAAAATCTGTAAAACCCTTACAGGAGACCCAGTTGGGGGGGGGGGGGGAGTAAGAAGAGCCATAGCGGCATGGTAAGCGCCACTATGGTACAACTCAGCAATCACTAAGATGGTTTTCTCCCAACCACAGGATCAGAATCCGAAGCACCTGCTGCTGCCATTTCAAGCACAGGCTGAAGGAAGTATTGTATGTGCACTCACCTCTCGCAGAGCTTGAACTCCCCTGCTGGAAAGCGATAATTCCAGGGACTTTCCTCACTTTCCAAGGTGAACACACGCTCTTTATGCTTCTCCGACTGGATGTGTTTCTGCCACTGCCTCTCACTGTTGCTGTTCTTACCACAGAGATAACAGTGTAATCCATCCTTGTTTTTGACAGAAAGGAGACAGCGAAATGAGGGTCTGAAAACTTCTTCTAGTAGCAACAAAAGTCACTTAAGCTGGGCAATCACTAATAGATACATCTACAGATGGATCGGGCAGCGCGTTCTCCATTCACACTGCCTGATCCCTCGAAACCGACATCCCAAGCGGGCGGGCCGCGGGTGCATGTCCACTGAGCTGTCACTCACCAGCAGCTCACGGCGCAGCTGTGTCGTCAGACCGCCCATACACACAGCACAATGCGCTGAGATCGCTCTCTCTCTCTAGCTATCTATATATCTCTATCTACATCTAGATCTCTATATCTCTATAGCAGCATCCATACAGGTGTGGCACTCGTCTTCAATGGAGAAAAGCCATTCAGATTCAGATTTAAACAGCAATGTTTGAATGCTTTTTAATGAAGCATTTTCATCAGACTTCATTAAGTAGCATAAATAGCATTGAATCAACGCTGATTAAAATCTGAATGGCTTTTTTCCATTGAAGCCGAGTGCCGCACCTGTATAGATACTAGTAAGTGGACTGTGGGGGCACCGCTGTACAACGCCTTTCCCAGATATATCGCTCATACACACTGGCCGATGGTGGATTGATATATATCGGCCGTTCAATCAAACGGACGATATATTAGCCAGTGTGTATGCACCGTTAGAAGCCTGCAAATTGCCTCCCACTCATCTATGAAAGTTACAAAGTGAAATAAATAGGTTTCAGGAACATGTTCCGTGTAAGACATACAGTCATAATCCTATTCTTTCTGATCCTGGGAACATAATGAAATGTAATATTATATTGTATGCAACATACTGTACATTATTCACAAACCAGTTTTCAGTACAGTACTACTGTGTATATGCAATCCCACAAACACAATTTGTAAAGGTTGTCCCTGCAATAACACTGCCAGCTGCAAGGCTTTTGCAGTTCAGCCTGCAACTGGTTCTTGACAAGACTGTTAACTGGTCAGTCACCTGATCTCCACATTGGTCATGGACTAGCAGAGGAAGGAGGCTGGGGGATGTGCTGTGACTATTCAGAACCTCCACAGCTCGCTGTGTGGTAAGCCTGGTGACGAACGTGGTCACATGGCAATTATCACTGTAAATCTATACTAGAGGATTAAAGAGAGAAATCTAGGGAAAACAGAACAGAATGATGTGCAAATAGATACTGGAGGCCAAAACTCGCCACCTATATTTACAATGAGCTGTACTCTCTAAATGTAGAGCTAGGCCACCCCCCCCCCCCCCCTTCTGTAGGGGAAATGTAACATTCTCCAAGATGCAGTTATAAGCACAATTTCATAGATTCTGCCCAATGTTTCAAAGTGGCAATTATTTAAAAGGCAAAACCAACCTGATTTTTCCCTTTGAAATATTTGCCACTTTAAACATCAAGCCGACTCGCCAGGCTCTCTTCTTTTGTCTGAAAGTGGCAAACCGCTACATATTCCTCTGTCCTTCTCTCCTCGCCATTCTCACGTTACAGAACAGGCCGACAATGCTCACACAAGCCAATTACCATTAGATAATCTGCATAATCTGTTGGCATCACAATCTGCTTCTCGATTTCCTTCTGAGCTCCGCCTGTTGCTGCTGCCGCCGCCTTCCCGGCTTTCTCTGCTGGGCTATTGTTCTTATTACACAAATCAAAGATCAACTGCAGATCCAAGACTGAAATGGGAAAGAATGAACAATAAAATGTGTGCAATTATAGAATCGGAATAATAAACCAAAGCGCTATATAACAACCTGTTAATAAAGAAGTTCTATCAGAGGTGTACACCACAACCCTGGCAAAGCGTTAGAAGAGCTCACATGCTGGGATACGGTCATTTGGTCTACATTATGTTGGACAACAAGCATTGGGTCGACACCATTAGGTCGACATGGGTCTAGATGGACATGTGCCGACAGGCCGTATTTCATGCCCTACCATCCACTAGGGTGTGGTGGGAGATAAAATAGTGTGCCGAGCGCAGCAAGGCACCGTGCCTGTAGCATTGCAAGCGAGGGGATGTTAAAACTGTGTCCATGTCGACATTCGGGTAAAAAAACCCTGAAAAACCCCACGTCGACCTTTTGACTGTCGACCTAGGCCCATGTCGACCAACATGATGTAGACCAAATGATCCCAACCCCACATGCTAACTGGGAATGGAAAGGTTTCTATGTGGCCTTCTCTAGTTATTAATAACTGCACTTACCCTTGTTCTCCTTCATAAAGGTCCAGATGTCTTTCTCCTCTGTGTTGTGAGCAAAGGTGCAGTTTCCAATATACTGACACTTCTTACCATTTTGCACATGGACGCAGATCTGGGAGTGACAAATAAGGAGTAAGCAGCTTATTATATAATAATATATCACACTTGTTACAGACCTGCCACATACTTGTATTGACCAAGGACACACTAAACGTGCGGAAATTGGAATCAGACTAAATAAATCCAGGGGATATTTAACTCATCAAGATAACAATAGTTACATAAGTCAGTGTAACTGCAGGTTATCTACATCACTTTCTATAGGCTGATAAGTACGGTAAGCCCAAGTCAAACATGCTCAATATAATTACACAGTAATGTTTTTGAGTAGATTTTCACGTGTGTGGAAATAGTGGGATTTAATAGGTTCTCCTATACACTAAGGGTGGGAAGACATTAGGAAGACTGGCAACTGGGCTGATGTTTGGGGCAAATTCACTTCTGCCCGCACCACGCCAGATTGCCGGTACACATTAGCCTGGTGCAATATTTTCACTTAGTACTATGGGGTATAGATGGGGTCCAAAGGAGCCTGTGCACATAAAACTTTAAACAGGGTGTGTCAGCTCCTCCCCTCTATGCCCCCTCCCACAGCTCAATCTAGGTAAAACTGTGCCCGAAGGAGGAAGACATACTTGAGAGAAACTTAAGATGCAAGTGGTGAGATAAATGAACCAACACACCATTCATAACTAAAAACATGTGGAGGAGACACAGATTTAGTCGAGTGGGCCTTAACAGAATTCGGAAAAAGTAAAGCCGCCGAAGAATAAGCTCGCTGAATAGTCAATTGTATCCAGCGAGCAGCTTTGAAGCAGGACAACCCCTTTTGTGAGCATCTTACAACACAAAAAGGGAGTCAGACTTTCTAGTTCCAGCCATCCTTTCAAGATAAATCTTTAAACCACGGACAACATCCAAAGATTTAGGAATGTTCTGAGGAACCAGACCGAGCTGGAACCACAATCGGCCGGTTAAGGTGAAACGTAGAAACTACCTTCGGCAAAAACTGCGGTCGAGTCCTGAGCTCCGTTCTGTCCTCAAAAAACTTCAAATAGGGGAACTTACATGACAAAGCCCTCAATTCGGAAACCCGTCTAGCCGAGGCCACAGCCGCAAGCATGACTACTTTGCACGTAAAGGAACTTATCCTCAATGGAGTCCAACGGCTCAAACCAAGAGGACCATAAAAAAGGTCAATACCACAGCCAGATCGCACGTCGTGGGTGTACGAAAGGCTGGATGTGCAGAACACCATGTAAAATCGTCTGAACCTCCTGAATCCGAGCCAACTTCTTCTGAAAGAAGATGGACAAGGCTGATATCTGCACCTTGATGGAGCCCAAACTGAGCCCCATATCGACTCAAGCCTGCAGAAATTGGAGGAACCAACCCAGTTGGAAAACCGTAGGAGAACAAGGTCTCCCTTCACACCATGAAACAGCTCTTCCAGATCCGATGATAGTGTCTGGATGTCACCGGTTTTCTAGCCTGATTAGCCGCTCAACCTCTAAGCCGACAAACCAAGCCATCATAAGTCCGGATAAACGAATGGCCCTTGATGAATAAGATCCCTTTCTCAGCGGAAGAGGCCAAGGTTCGTCCACCAACATGGCCAGAAGATCGGCATACCATGCCCTCCTATCTTGCGGAGTACTCGGGACAGCAACAGAACTGGAGGGAAAAGTATACCAGCTGGTATGACCAAGGCATCGACAGTGCATCCACCACCGCCACCTGAGGGTCCCTGTTCCTGGCACAGTAAAGCTGCAGCTTCTTGTTGAGCCGGGACGCCATCAGATCTACCCAACCGGTCAGTGATCAGCTGGAATACCTTTGGGTGGAGACTCCAATCCCCCGGGTGTAGGTCATGACGACTAAAAGTCTGCATACCGGTTTTCCACATCTGGAATTCAAAATTTTCGATATGGCCCTTGCACGCTTATCTGTGTGGAGGAGGAGCATGGAGACCTCCCGCATGCAGGCATGCTTTTTATCCCTCCTTGATAATTGCCATACGCTATAGCTGTAGCGTTGTCAGACTGCACCTGAATCGCCTGATTTAGGAGCAGATGGGAGGCCTGAATCACAGCCTTTTAAATCACCCAAAGTTCCAGGATGTTGATTGGAAGGAGAGATTAGTGGCTTGACCACCTGCCCTGAAACTGTACCCCTTGGGTTACAGCTGCCCAGCCTCTTGGGCTCGCATCTGTCATTAAGAGGACCCAATTTTGGATCCTGAACAGGTGAGATGACTGAAGCCACCATGCCAGAGAAACTCTGGCCTGAGGGGATAGCCGTATCAGCTGATGCATGTGCAGATGGGAGCCTGACCATTTGCGCAGGAGATCCAATTGAAAACTCATAGTGTGAAAACGCCCATATTGGATGGCTTCGTAGGACGCCGCCAACTCTCCGAACAGGCGAATACAGAGATGGACCGAGACCTGGTTCAGAGTCAATACCTCCCTGACCAATTCCTGAATGGCCATTGCTTTGTCCGGTGGAAGGAAGATCCTCTGGGCCACCGTGTCCAGAATCATCCCCAGAAAGAGAAGTTTCTGGGAAGGCAGCAGGTGAGACTTCTGATCATTTAAGTTTGGACAAAGAAAAAGCACTCTCTCTCTTTGTGGGGGAACTCCTGTTTAAAATGTTACTTTTAATTGATTAGTTTAAAATCTAGATACAGGAAAATTCACCACAAAAGACACACGTAGACACACGTTTACACACAAATACACAACACAATAAAGAATTTATATATGTGCAGGATTTGAAAAATTCAACGATACACAGGAAATGTGTGTAGACACAATAAATCAATAAGTTGTACGGTCTGTATGATAGATAGATGGTCTGTCAGACCAATTATAGAAACTAACTCGATGCAATCCACCTCTTCTATTCAATATTATGCAGTGAGTGAGTAGATTGGTACAGTATCTATTCCTTAATAGGTGAGTGGTTTATAAGTGTGTGCAGGATTTGAGAATTCAAAGATGCACAGTAAATGTGTACAGACACAGTATTTCAATAAATTGTACAGTCTGTATGGTGTGTGGATGGTCTGTCAGACCGGTTGCAGAGACAAATTCTGATTTGACACAATCCACCTCTTCTATTCAATAGTATACAGTGAATAGATCGGTACAGTACCTACACCTTATTCCACCTCTTTTAATCTGTAATGTACAATGAGTAATCAGTTTAGTATAGTATCTATATCAAGATAAGTTGGTGGATTGTCAGAAAATCCACCTATACAGAAAAAACCCATAAATAAAGGTAAATGGCTATGTGCCACATAGACTGTGAAATATGGAAATGTAATCAATGGTCCATTGGAAATGGGATGGGTATATGCCAATAACTTAGTTTATCATCCTACAATGTGGAAATGGATCCATCAATACCCTAGAGTCAGATGCAGCCAACCTCAAAGTTCATAACAGTGTTATATATCATTATACCATTGTGTGCCATCTACGAGGTGCACACATATTACAGGTTACACAATCCCAAATACATATTATGTTAATGATACAGATGAATTCACTTTAGAATGAGATAATAATACATATGTACATCGTTATTTGTAACAAGAGTGCAAATGGAGAGAGATAGACGGTGGTGACAAAAAGCTTTCCCACCAGTGATTAGGACAGTCACTGCTTCCCCAGCACCTTCCCATAGTTATATAGACCCTTAGGTGGGTGTTGGTGGTGAAGTGAGCGCGCCTCAGCAAGATCTCTGGTACTGGGATGAAAATAAATCGAGGGTATCTGCTGTCCTTTTCTATCTCTCCTATGAGTCCCTGATAGTGTTGCACAATTGCAGGGGCCCAGAAGAGTGATTACCAGGGATGAGAGTACCCATAGGAGTGTATAGAGAGGGTAGACTTCTGATCATTTAGAAGCCACCCGTGCTGGGACAACAGCTGAGTGGTCAGAGAAATGCTGGATGACAACTGTTCCCTGGACTCCGCCTTTATGAGGAGATCGTCTAGGTACAGGATGGTGTTGATCCCCTGCAGCCGCAGCAGCATCTCCACCATTACCTTTGTGAACACCCTCTGTACTGTAGACAGCCCGAAAGGCAGGGCAGGGAACTGGTCATCCTCCTTCAGCAGGGCAATCCGCAGGTATGCCTGATGGGGTGGCCAGATCGGGATGTGCAGGTACGCATCCCTGTTGTCCAGAGAGGCCAGAAACTCCCCCCTTTCCAGGCCGGAGTTTACTGCCCTTAATGACTCCATTCTGAACTTGAACGCTCGTAGATAGGGGTTCAGTGATTTGAGGTTCAGAATTTGGTGCATGGAGCCGTCCGGCTTTGGTACGATGAATAGGTTTGAGTAATAACCCAGACCTCTTTGGTGAGAAGGGACCGGGACACGGACCATGGTCCAAGCCGACTTTTGTAAAGCCACTAGTAGCGTATCCCGAGTAACCTGGGAAACCGGCAGACCTGACTTGAAAAATATGCGAGGCGGGCAAGTGCTGAACTTTGTTTGTAGCTTCGTTTTTAGTTTTTTTTAGTCCCACAAAAGGACTGCAAATGGGGGTTGGGAAAGGAACACCTGACAGGCAGAGTTGCTGAGGGAAGAAAGGTGGATTTTCCAGCCATGGCTTTAGAAATCAAAGTGTTGAATTCCCCTCCAAACAACCACTCCCCCTTAAAAGGGAAGTGCCTCTACGCTATTTTTGGATTCAGCATCAGCCATTCACATACGCAGCCATAAGGATCTGCGTGCTAAGACCACCATAGTGGATGTCCTGGTGTTAATGATGCCGACTTCCTTAAAGGTATCACAAAAGCATGGTATCCCCAATGTATTTTGTTAGGGTTGTCATATCAACCAGGGTCTTTCCACCCACCAGGCCTTCCTGAATTTGACCCGCCCATGAATGAATGGCGTGAGTCATCCAGCAGCCTGCAAGAGGAAAACCTGGTGTTACATACAGATGGAGCAACTCATTATTTCCGCCAGCTCGCCATGGCGGAGGTTTTGGCGATCCACTTTTCTTCTGCACTCCGGTGCGTGGATGCACACCATACAATATGCATGCAATATATATCGCCATCGCTGGGTGGCTAATGCTCCACCAATCTAGCGTCAGATTGATATACGAAGGAACTGTATATAACAGTACGTATGAGACAATCGTGCGCCTCATTCCCGCGGACATCGCTGTGGCTCCACACTGTACTGTACAATACAAGCAAATGGGCCGTGTAATGTTCCGGTCCCTAGGCAAATAATAACTGCGGCCTGCAGTTCATGTAGCCGATGCTGAATATTGTGAACACAAAATCCTGGACTCTCTCATTCTTGGCAATCGTATTATGGCTCCGTCTTTACTTAGAATCATGAGCAATCATGGTTGCTATACCCAGGTGGCCAAGGCTAGTGGATAACTGCGCCGATCTACACAATCCGGACTCTTTTGCCAAAGCTTTGTAGTACACAACTTACTAATGCGCAGTGAAGATTTTAAAAAGCGACATCTGGTGGATGATCACTGGTATTGCATCCATCCCGTAACGCCATCACCAAGCTGTGATACGTACTGTGCTGCCTTGCAACTAGGTGCGCAGTGGTGGATTGGCCGTACAATCACCATAGGCAGGGTAGCAGAGAGCGGCTCCATCTGTACAGTGCACTTTCTACCCATAATGAAAGAAACAGTCACATTTGTACACAGACATACACACAGTAAAAACACAGGGGGGATAAAAGTCTGCCCCAGCCCCAGCCATGCAAGGGACCCAGGTTGAAGGAAACCAGCACACTTGCCAAACAGACCCAGTGGGAATGTAATGGCGCTATCAGTGGAATTTACACTGATATACCAGTGAAACAAACCCTTAAAAGTAGCAGTTTTCAGGGACTCTCCCCCAGTTTAACACTGCTGTACCAGTGAATCTGTAGAACGGAGTGCCTTGGAGGAGTCAGAACAAGCTGCACGCTTGACACGTTGCTTGTCTTCAATAAAGTATTTTCTTCTTTGGATTATCCAAGTGTCTGGAGTGCTACGTCCACACCCACTAAAGTCTACATACCTGCTGACAAGGCACCCGACCAGTAACAGCAACTGGGCAGCTGTGCTCGGCCAAACCAAATATATATATATATATATATATATATATATACATACATAGTAGACGATCTGGCGTGCACACACTCTCCGTGTCACTTGCCGGGGTGCCCGCTTCAATAGAAAGATTATGCAGTTTGCGATCAGAGGCTGCACACACCGGACTTTTCAGCATAAAATAAATCAGCCAACCACGTAGGTTATCAGCGACGTTTCGGGAGTTTATTTCCCGTCCTCAGGCTTATACAAGTGAACGTTCACTTGTATAAGCCTGAGGACGGGAAATAAACTCCCGAAACGTCGCTGATAACCTACGTGGTTGGCTGATTTATTTTATGCTGAAAAGTCTGGTGTGTGCAGCTTCTGATCGCAAACTATATACATACATACATATACAGACAAAATACTAATCTGCGCAACACTTAGATGTATACAGGTCCATCCAATGATAAATGATAGGTGCAGCTCACTCCAGTAGAGGCTTGCTCGAGCCTCAGGCAATAAAGGACATGTAAAACAGAAAAGAAGGAGCGCACAAATGAGCAGGTATATCGAGTTTTACTTAAAAAAAGTGTATAAAGCTCACATACAAGATAAAAAAGAAATGTCGGCATATCCACCAAGTACCAGCATACGTCCACGTCTGGAGCCTGATATCCAGCAGGGAGAGATGGTATGGATCAACCCGGCGGTGTGGCGGCGTCAGCAGCACGACCAAAGAAGGAGGACGGCGCAGCAAATTCAGATCAGCACATCAGGTAAGCACGCCCCAACGCGTTTCGTCAATGGGGACTTCGTCAGGAGGTGTGTGTCCCACACGCCTCCATACCATCTCTCCCTGCTGGATATCAGGCTCCAGACGTGGACGTATGCTGGTACTTGGTGGATATGCCGACATTTCTTTTTTATCTTGTATGTGAGCTTGATACACTTTTTTAAGTAAAACTCGATATACCTGCTCATTTGTGCGCTCCTTCTTTTCTGTTTTACACACACACATATATATATATATATATATATATATATTCTCATGTAAAACCATGCCCGACGGTCATTGTTTACTAAATGGCTGCCAGTATGTGCAGGGGGGTCATGGGATCCCCGGAGAGGGAACGTATGACCCACTCCCCGTGTGCTGCACAAATTAACTGGGGTACCCCCCTAGTGGGGTCCCCGGCTTCTGCTCACCACTCAGATGTTTTCAGACATGTTAGGAGTGTGCGGTAAGCTGCGAGTGTGTGCGCCATGATAACGTGCAATGCCAGGCAGCACACTAACCCATTCCAGAACATGTTCCGGCAGCGGGGATCGGAGCAGCACCTGCAGAGTCAGTATCATTATCTGACAGTGGTGTGAACAGGGATCGCCCGGCGTTTTATGGTCTTCCCTATAAAAATGCTGGACGTTCCCATGGGAGAGCGGAAGGGCTGATGCCTGCCGGGGGCAGATGGCTGATATCACAGGTCCGCGTCCGGCCCATCTTTGTCGATTTGCGGAGGAAAACGTTTTTGGTGGGGCTGTGTTTCAGTGCTTGGTAAGCGGCAATCTTTGCTGCTTACCGAGCCAATGTCAATTGGGGCCATAGTGCAACCACTGAGCTATATATTGTTTCTATGTAAACACACCAGATCATCATGAGATTCTTAAGGAATTTAACCTTTATTAACATCTGAAGATCCGCCAATACAATTTTTTTTACATGTTTGTGGAATATATATGTACCGTTTGTGACTGTGCAAAGAGATACAATATATCATCAACCTGGATATTAAGGGTTAATAGTATTAAGTGGCAATAAATTCACTAAAACATCTTCCTTTTGCTACACCTCCTTCACAAAGGGCCCGATTGAGAGGTGGCCTAGTGATGTGGTCACATACAAAGGTCAAAGGTCTGAGCACATATCAGAGTGACATGAAGGCACTGTGAGAATTATATTGGACGGTCTTGGGAAGTAATTGGAGGTGGGGGGCAAAGGGAGCTTGGGCATATCAATGTAAGCGGATGCATTTAAAAACACACATAGGGGAGGCGGGGACGTATTATAGCGCACATACAGTATTGTGGCGTTATAACCCTTCCTGCCTGGCAAACCAGGAAGTTACAATGATGAGATATATTAACATCTCATTTGCTGAAGAGGGGGGGTCATAACTACCCTCTCCGGAGATCCCGCCAGAGAGCAGAGCGCATTAGCAGCACAGTAATACACGGGGGAGAAGCGTTATCAGCGCATATAACACGCATTCTAAGCCATTTATCGGCTACTAGTCCTGCATACACACCTATACAATCACTGGGTGACCGGCTTGACAATTGTATAGGTGTAACAGTGTTATCCAATGCAATATACGCAAAATAGTTTTAAATAGGGTGTGTGTGTGTGTGTGTGTGTGCGCGCACATCTGACTTGGGAACAGGTGTGTGTTTTGCGGGACAAAAACAGCAGAAACTTAAAAACCAACATGGTGGTCCTAATTTTGCATTCAGCAACATGCATTCTTACCTCATACTGCTGGGGAAAAGAGCGAATGGACGGAAGGGGCCGGATGGGAACCCATTTTTTTTTCGCCTTTGACATCATAAGTAATACTCTCTTATCTTTTGTCCAGCTGCCACACAACAAATAAAATAAAGAAACTAATTAGTAAGAGTTGAACAGTTGTCTAGGTTAGGTCTAAATAAATAGTTTTTATGTAGTACAGTAATATATATATATCAATTATTTTCTACAATGTTCTGGGAGAGACAAGTGACGTGTTATGTTCTACCCCTAGGTAGTAGGATAATGGAAGCAAATAAATAAAAAACTGCTACTCTCCATTATAGCCCTCATGCTTTCATGACTCTCCTCAGTTTAGAAGTAACCCAGGAGACCAGAGCAAAAAGAGGCGAAGTATAACACACAATCACTGGTGGTTTACTCTGAGCATGCTATAGGGAAATGAAGGATGTTGAAACTGCTGTGAAGGCCTGTACAGAGGAAAAGCCTTTTATATTACCATATCCTCTGCAATACCCTGCAAAAATAATGGATATCTACAGTAAATGCAAGACTCAAACCAACATTGAAGCAGATGGAAACTCCCCATCATTATTGTTCTTGGGAGACACCAGCTATAAAGCACTCTCCACGTTTTTCTGTGTATGATAATATGCTACCTTCCGTAAGTGGAGTAATGCACAGAGCTCTGTGTCAATCACCTATAAAATGTAATCGGAAGAAAACTGAAGAGGAGCAGGAAAGCAGGAGAATTCTAAAGGCAAGGGGAAATTAGTATTTCATAAAACCCCGCTCCTCCACCTATGGGTTAAACTTAACTCGACTTCTCAAATAAAAAGATTGATAGGTCACCGAGCACTCTAGAACAGGTTTGGCCAAACCGGTCTTTAAGATCTACCCACAGTTCATGTTTTTCAGGATACCAGAGGATCTATAATAGGAATGAATGGAGCATGTTCGCAAATGTGACAGTTAGTAATGACTAAAGCTGAGCACCAGCTAGGTGATTTGGAAACAGTGGACCGTTGGTGGATCTTGGGGACTGGTTTGGCCACCCCTGATCTAGAACAGTGGTTCTCAAACTCAGTCCTCATGTTTTCCAGGTCCCCCAACAGGTGCACTCATTACTCACTGACACATTTTGAAAGATCCACAGGTGGAGCTAATTACTTCACTTGACAACCTGCAAAACATGCACTGTGTGGGGTCCGGAGGACCGAGTTTGGGATCCTGTGCTCTAGAAGATATAAAATAGACTGTGTTCATATATATGTCTCCTTACATACACGTATACAAAGAGTAAAGAAAACACGATCACTAATTGTGCTCACTAAAAATAAAATGTGAACAGGGAAATTATGAGCGCAGCGAGCCCGCGAGGGGCGGCGGTACGCGTCCTCCGACCTTTTCATGCCCTACTATCCACGTCGGCGTGGAGTTGAGAATAGAATAGTGTGGCGAGCGCAGCGAGCCCGAAGCGTGGCGAGCCCCGCGAGGGGACGCGGATACCTTCACAGTTATACGCGTCCCCTCGCGGGCTTCACAGGTGTCCGTGGCGACGCGGACACCTGTGAAGCCCGCGAAGGGACGCGTTTACCTGTGAAGGTATCCGCGTGCGCTCGCCACGCTTCGGGCTCGGTGGCTCGCCACACTATTCTATTCTCAACTCCACGCCGACGTGGATAGTAGGGCATGAAAAGGTCGGAGGACGCGTACCGCCGCCCCTCGCGGGCTCGCTGCGCTCGCCACGCTTCGGGTTGGCGTGGATCGTGGGGTGGCGTTAACAATTTGGGGGGACATTTAAGTGTTAATTGTGCCTATTTGGGCTCTGTAGCCCATTTAACATTGATTCCTATGGCCAAATCGCGGCCATTGAAGCATTGAATGTAAAATCGCGGTCAATCATCCTTTTTAACATTGTTCCCTATGGGAAAATCGCGGTCATCGCGGGCACCCGTTTTTATGTACCCGCGATGCCCGCGATTTTTTACTCCCGACGCCCGCGATTCTAATCGCGGGCGCCCTTCTAGGTAAAGAGTACCATATTTTTTATTTTACACAACATTTTTAATTTAAATTTATATGTGAGCGACGCTGGCATTTTTGGCGGATATTCTGCATATCTCTCACAAAGATGTTGGCACTCAAAGGGTTAAACAATACATTTAAATCAAAATCCTACACAACATATTACTTGACCCGGTGGTAAAAATGGGTGTGAACAATTGAACACCTGTGCCTGGCTTTGGCCGTACAGTACTTCCCATCCCGATCTGACTCAATCTCTCTTCCGTTCCGCAAACACTGCCCACAGACGAACTTCAACTTCAAATCTAGTGACTTAGGTTGATGTTGCTGCAGAGAGGACAAAGGGTGTAAAATAAATGGACACAAATAGCAAAACATAACCAAATTATGTCAGATTATATCGACAATACCATGGTCGACTACTAGTGGTCAACGGCGTCCAGTTAGAAGTCTATACTTGGTTGGCGCTAGATCGACAGAATAAATCCTCAAAGAGGAACATGGTCGACACAAGTTTTTCATATTTTATTGGTTCCTAATGTCAGAGGGTTGCCCATTCATACATGTGTATGTGCAGTCACAAACCATCGCTCCCCTGTGCGAACGCACAGGGGAGCATATGGACTAATATAAGGTCCACTGGGCGTTTTTGAGCAGCAGGTTTTGCCGTCTGAGCTGCTTTCAGCTCAAAAGCCGCCCATTGTGTACAGCCCGGCGATGAGCAGCATCATCCTGCATCATCGCTGGCTGCTGCCGATCTGATGGTATTACCAGCAGATGATCAATGGGGTAGATGGCTTTCCATAGCCCTAAGTGACAATTTGTACAAAAAAGAAAACTAAAAGGGCTCAAATGGTCTGATGACTGCTGGTTAAGGAAGAACTACTGGGTGTAGGTGTATACAATCCTGAATTATACTGGCTTTCAGTGAACTCAGAATACCCTTTCCAATTAAAAAGATTAGGGTCTCAAGAGTTGTGTTGCTAAAAGGTCGGAGTTCCTGAGAAAGGTCTACAGATGAAAGGAACACTCTGCTGGATGCATATTTGCCAACTGAGGAGGTCGGCTCTCTTACTCTCACACTTGTAATGCATCACATGCCCATAACCATTCCACCTATAGTCTATAAACTTCTGTGCCTTTGCCATTAAAGTAGTGCTTTCGGCAACGTCCTGATGTTACAGATAAACATCTGTAGTAACCCTGGCCCGATTCAGCGGTCGATGCTGAGCGGTAGCCATTACTGCAAAATAATGTTATTGCTGTAGGCGATCGTCTACTGAGACACCCACTGGGTGCAGCTCTAATCCGATAGGCTGTCTACAGAGACACCCACTGGCTGCACCTCTAATCCGATAGGCTGTCTACTGAGACAACCAGTGGCTGCAGCTCTAATCCGATAGGCCGTCTACTGAGACAACCAGTGGCTGCAGCTCTAATCCGATAGGCCGTCTACTGAGACACCCACTGGCTGCAGCTCTAATTCGATAGGCTGTCTACGGAGACACCCACTGACTGAAGCTCTAACTCGCTGTGGTGGGCACAAAACAATGAAGTAGATTGTAGGTAATTTATATGGTTGGTGTATGTATGTATGTATGTATGTATGTATGTATGTATGTATGTATGTGTGTGTGAAGTGAGGCAGTAGCTGATGAGAATAACCAATATTCTCTATACTGCAACATGTAAAATGGCACTATATATTAAACAATTCCAATGACTAAATGTACGATGAACATGTACAACACCTTATGTTCAGGTTCCAGTATTTTTGCAACCTGAACTCCCCCATCCAAGAATGCTGTAAGTTCTGTTCGCTGGTGGAATGTCAGCTGTAGCACTGCGGGTTTGTAGCAAACTTGACTGGCAACCCCAAGGGCAGACGTCCTGACATCACACCATCAAACATGTAACTTCACACCTCACAGGTGTTGCTCTATGTACATTGTGTAATAAGCACTTTCCCTATTTGAGATAAATGAGGTGCACCGTGTGACCTAAGGTGTGGTTAGTACAGCGGAGCAGAGATAATTGGTGACTAAACATAAACTACTAGTTCATGCAGTACGAAAAGGGCGCTGGCACATCGCTGAGGCATCTGTAAACATTCCTAAATTTACCCAACAGCAAGATTTTGCACACATAATGTAATACACAAAGCTTGTACGTGACTCTAGCCCCTACTGCGCGCGTGTAATGTGATAGCAATACCTATAAATTACGGTTTGATTCTGTCATTCCGCTGCTTATGTAAAACTGCCAAAGAGAAAGAACTGTAACTTCACTAAGGGGCGGATTCTGGTTGGCTGGGGATCGAAGCTTACCGAGCAACAAAGACTCCGCTCCTCCGAGCTCCCGCCCCTTCGCTGCCAACGATTCCCCTTTTATATATCGTAAATTTTATTGTCTCAATACAGTTACATAACATATGCAACAAAATTAACAAGTAACAGTGACGACATATATATAGCAAGTAAGATAAAGAATCATTTCAATGAACAGGTTAGATCGGTTACAATAGAGCATAACAATAATAAGGATTCATAATGGAAGTAAAGGTGGCCATACATCAGAAAGATATTGTACCCAATCATACAATCTCAATTGATTGTAAGATGGATTGTATGCAGATTGTGTGCACATCTTGTGTACACAAATCATACAATCAATCATCAGATGGATTGTATGACTGATTGTATGATGGATTGTATGCAGATTGTGTGCACATCTTGTATACACAATCATACAGCAGATGGATTGTATGACTGATTGTAAGATGGATTGTGTGTAGATTGTGTGTCCAAAAACCACCAAGGACTGCCGGGGATTTCAAGGGAAATTGTACACAATCATGAGCGCAATCGATCTTAAGATCGATCTTTCTGATGTATGGCTAGCTTAAGAGCTTTGGTAAGATAGGGTGATCTTAGCTAACATTTCCTTAGATAGAACAATATCCAGAGTGTTATGCCAATTAGCTCGACATTGGCTTATATTAAGAGATCGTTACTATCACATGAAATCTTAATGTAAATTCAGCTGCTCGAGGGGACGCATGGGAGAAGGAAGGGGAGGGGTCCCAACGACGTGGGGAATTTTTTTTTTTTAGAAAGAAAGGCAGGAGAAGTGGATAGTGAGGTGGAGTTGAAGAAATAGATCATTAGTGGGTGGAGAGAAGAGTTAGAATTGACCAGGAAGGGGAGTGTTGTGGTACGTATACCAAGGGGTCCAGACAGAGTGAATTTACGAATAGTGTTATTTTGTAGGCTTGTATTAGCGAAGTGCATAATTAACTTATTCGGTTCCTTAGGTAAGTGGTCGATAGGAGCACATAAGAGTAAATTAATGGGTTTGATGGGGTTGGGAGGGACGACAAGCTGAGAGAGGAGGGTGAGAACCATATTCCAGAAGTGAGCTATTATTGGGCATGACCACCAGATGTGCTAAAACGATCCCCTCTGCCCGCAGTTTCTCCAGCATATATCTGATGAATTGGGATAAATGCGGTGGAGGCGAGTCGGTCCCAAGTACCATCAGGAGTATACTTTATATGAGATGTCCTTGATTGATACACTTATTGAGCATTTTGAGATAGCTAGTCGGATAGATTCCCACTCCTCTTCCTCAAGGTGCCCGGCCCAAATCTGTATCCCACTCGCGCTCATGATTAACTAGCGCAGGGGTATCCTTAACTAAAATAGAGTTATAAATTTGTGAAATAGATCCCCTATCGATGGGCCTATATATACACAGAATCATTCCAGCTGAGAAGGAGTCTGGCATGGTTGTGTGGATTGATATGAAGAAGAGAAGTGACGAAGTTGTAGATATTGGTAGTGTAGAGTGTTTGAGATTCTATATTTTTGTTGCAGGTCATCAAACGTTTTAGGGGCAAAATCTCCCTGTATGTGATGAAGTCTAGTGATGCCCGCCCTTAGCCAGGGAGAGGCCATCGAGGGGTTGAGGGGGAAAAGACGGGGTATTCCAGAGGGGAGTCAGCGGTGACGGGGATGAGATGAGATTACATTTTTTACTGAGTTTCTCCCAAGATCTTGAGGTCAAATCTATTGTGGGGGAAGTAAAGGAGAATTTTGGGTGACTTTTGCGTGGAAGCCAAGGGAGATATGAGACTGAGGGGATCCCCACTAAGTCGCTCTCCAAATCAACCCATCTCTTATTAGGGGGAGAATGCCAGGCTATAAGCTGACTTAATCGAGTGGCGTCTAGATAGCGTTGAAGTATTGGAAGGCCTAGACCTCCATTTTGTGATCGCCTGGATAAGACGTCTCGATGAATTCTTGGTTTCTTATTGTTCCATATAAATTTACAGAGAGTGGCTTGGAGAGCAGCGAGCGTGGATGGAGGAACTGGGATCAGGAGGGTTTGGAATAGATAAAGTAATTTGGGAAGAATGTTCATTTTTACAGCAGTAATGACGATTCCCCTTTTTAACATGTGAGGGGATGTGTAACAGACATCTTTTTACAGTCAGGGCAGCCAAACTATGGAACTCTCTTCCTGGAAATGTGGTGTCGGCAGACACAATAAATAAGTTTAAAATAAGGCTTGACAACATCTATTGGATAAAAAATATTCAGGGGTACAAGAAATAATCGTAATCTGTCCTTAAATATATCAGTACACACTACGTATAACAAGGAATGAAGCTAATACACCAAGGTTGAACTGGATGGACGCGAGTCTTTATTTAGCTTTAAATACTATGTAACATCTCCATAGAAGAAGAAATAATTTGACGGTCGCTAACCATAAAGTAATTTTTCCTACCGTCGCAATTAAAAGTCAGAGGAAACTGACTTATTTGCGGCCACCGGGACGAATATGGGGCGGGTGGCTGATGTCCCTGTGACATCATATGCCCGCCCCCGGCAGGCATTAGCCCGCCCACGTACCCATGGAAACGCCCAGTGTAATCACGGGGACACCCATAAAATGCTAGGCATTCCCATGGGCGACCCCAGTCCCCGCCACCGATCCTTGCAAATAGTTCAGCGACTATGCAAGTCGCCGAAACCTTTCACAAAGATGACCTGCACATGCGCATAACAGACCATGCGCAGAGCCCCAAACATCAGAATGGGGCCAAATTTGGCCCCTTCCGCATGAATGAGAATCACCCCCTAAATACTAATCAGCTCCTTTGGATTTCAGTATCATCTGTATGCGGATGATACTCAGCTCTACCTATCCTCCCCGGACCTGTCCCCATCTGTATTGAGCCGTGTCTCTGAATGCCTTTCTGCTGTTTCATCCTGGATGTCATCTCGCCACCTCAAACTTAATATCTCAAAAACAGAATTAATTATATTTCCGCCAATAAATAGTAGTTACCAACCTGATATCTCTATCGCTGTTGAGAAGATGACAATCACTCCTACCTCTCAAGCTCGCTGCCTAGGTGTTATCCTTGACTCAGAACTTTCCTTTGTACCCCACATTCAATCTGTCTCAAAATCATGCCACATGCACCTAAAAAACATATTTAAAATTCGCCCTTACCTTACACAAGACACTGCAAAAACTCTAATCCATGCTCTCATCATCTCACGCATTGATTATTGCAATAGTCTCCTTATTGGCCTTCCCCAATACAGACTCTCACCACTACAGTCCATTATGAATGCAGCTGCAAGGCTAATTTTCCTAGCCAGACGTTACATCGTCTGCAAAGCTACTCTGTCAGTCACTTCATTGGTTACCTGTATTCTACCGTATTCAATACAAAATTCTTTTACTTACACACAAAGCCATAAACCAAACTACACCAACATACATATCTTCTCTTATCTCAAAATATCATCCAACACGACCTCTACGCTCCTCCCAAGATCTGCGTCTCTCATCCACACTCATTACTCGCTCCCATTCCCGACTGCAGGACTTTCTTCGGGTTGCACCCACTCTGTGGAATGCCCTCCCAAGCACAATAAGACTCTCCTCCAGTCTCCAAACCTATAAGCGTTCCCTTAAAACTCATCTCTTCAGGCAAGCTTATCAAATTCCAGAACCAGTCATAGAACCTTGCGTTCTGGTGGAATCGATGCAATAAAGAATACAGTATCTATCCTTATGTATCAATGCCTATTTCCCTATAGATTGTAAGCTTGCGAGCAGGGCCCTCCTACATTTTGACTGTCTGTAAATACCCTGTTTTGTTGTATCACTGTCTGCTATTGTAAAGCGCAACGGAATATGCTGCGCTATATAAGAAACTGTTAATAAATAAATAAATAATACCAAGTATAAAAATGAAGGTCAAACCCTTTATTGTAATTGAAATAACTAAATACAAAGGGGTCAATACAATTAACTGTGAAAAAGGAGAGTAGAAGAAACAGCGGCAATGGTACTGAAATTTGCCCCCTTGCAGCAAGATATCACCACGTACTCACCGATGTGAACAAAAATCTGGCACCCTGGCAGTGCCATAAGTGACAAGGTGTCAGTATCTAAAAGCAGGTGTATTCTCAAGGGTTTATCTGCCCAAGGGACAAGCAACAGCCATATATAACAGGACGGATCTATGGTTTTAGTAGCTGTAAACCACTCTAGTTTAGTATCCGACCAGTATGCCCCAAGAATCGGAATTACAGACAGGAAAAATGGAAAAAAGGACATACTGAAAATGTGAATAAATAAGCTATAATACCTCTGTATTATGTTTAAGATTACTGTATAGTTCCTGCAATCATTACAGATAAAATTTGTATGGTTATTGATTTATTAGCAAACAATGGTCCTATAGATAACCATATGTCAGCCTCTGATATAGGAATGTCAGAAATCATACCTTGGCTTTGGGTTCAGCCACTTTCCACATACGCTCAGATTCCAGCACAATTTCCTCCTGGGAGACTCCTAGAAAGAATAAAGTAACAATTTAAATCAAGAAAAGTAGAATGTTGTATTATTTTAGGATGGGTACAAACTTGCCGGTAAATACTGGCTGCTTTTGCCATGTAGCCCACAAATATTGGACAGCTTTAGTATCACAGAGCAGGGTCACACCCTTCTCAAATCTATATCTGCCCCAACTGCAGCGCAGTATGGTATTACCCAGGCGCACAGCTAATCCCTCTATTTTCCTTCAGAATCAGGACATAAATTCTTCTGATAAGAATGACAAGCGCATTTTGCAGCTAAAAAGGAGGTGCTGTAACCCACAGCAACCAATAAGAAGCTTAATTATTAATTAATTTTTTTGTAAACTGCATTAGAAAAAGAGCACACTTACATGCAGAACAACTCGCATAAATGCCCACTATCATTTTATACGCCCTGTCGGTCATCATATTTCCCAGTATGCAGTCGCTCGGTCGATAATCTCTAGGTCGACAGTCACTAAGGCCCTTATTCTGGTTGGTGCGGTAATATCCGCGTGCGTTCGGGCCGCCGATGTTTTGTGTCTGCGCATGTGCAGAGGCGTCTCTGCGCATGTGCGAGCGAGGCGTACGGCCAAATCCCGCATGAAATGTGAACACTCCGAACAGGGGGTGGAGAGGGGCGTGAAAGGCTATTTGGGCTCATTACCATATGCATACGCCCTGCGTTTCATGGGCGTTCCCATGCAAACGCTGGGCGTACGCATGGTAATGCGGCCGTGACGCACGTGTAGGGGGCGGACATATGACATCGCCGGATGTCAGCTGCCCGCCCAGATCCCTGCTTTTGCCCGGAAAAATGTCCGTGTGGTCTGAGGTTGCGGGAGCTGGTGGACCATTCGGTCCTGCAGTCGATGAACTGCGACCATCGAATGATGGGGAAGGTTCCCTGAGATGGAGGAGGCGTATTCCATGAAAAATACACGTGCGGTCCGTTCGGCCAGCTTCTTACCGCATTCGGACGGAGTGAGCGATCCGTACGGAAGGCGGGGTTTCGCACGCACGGTCCTGGCCGCATATTCGGATCCGGCCGCACCGATCAGAATAAGGGCCTAAGTCCGCATTGACAGAAAAGCGGCACAAGCTTAAGGTCGACACGAGTTTTTCACGTTTTGTTGGTGTAGACCAACTTGGTTTATACTTTACTTTCCAAGTGGGCGTAGAGTGAGACTATAACAGTGTCCCCAAAGCTGTGCTCGCCATGCGAGGGGACACCGTAGTGTACATGTCCACATAGTCCAGTGGTTCCCAACCTGGGGTACTAGTACCCCTGGGGGTACTCTGCAGACCAGTTGGGGGTACTTGAAAATAATATTGGATTTGTTTATATGGTTAGAAAAAAATAATTAAAAAAAATTGTTTATATGGTTAGATTGTAGTGATACGTTCTGGCTTTACCTTTACGTTTAGCCGCATAGCCTTATATTGACTCCTAAGCTAGTTATCCTTATGCAACTCACCATCTCCTAGCTAAATATTGTACGAATGTTTGCTGTTCTTTGATTATGTACAGGGAAACACTTAATCATAATTGTCCTCATGGGGGTTTGGACCACTACCCCCCTAATTTCTCTGATGGGAAGACCATGTTGTGGTCTCTCACTACAACTCCTTGTGGAGTTGCCAATTGTTTTTTTTTTTTTCTCTCTTCTCTTCTCTGGTCTCTTCTTTCTATCTCTCCCCTATCTCTTCCCTCTCCCCTCCCGTGTCTTTTTTCCTCTTGGGTTTCCCCCTTGTCTTGTCTCCATATGTTCAGGATTTATGTGATATTACTGATTTTAAGATGTTTATACATGCTTTACGTGTTGTCACTGAAGATGGGCAGGTAACCTCTCCTCAAACTTACCCATAATGATTAATGTTATCTCATTGAATGCTAAAGGTCTAAACTCCCCCAGCAAGAGGAAGTTGGAGCTATCTTACTTCCACAAATTAAAGGCGCTCGTTGTGGCCGTACAGGAGACCCACTTTGTTAAGAAAGCCCCTCCTAGATTCTTTGATAACAAATACCCACACTGCTATACTGCGGATGGCCCCCACAAAAAAGCTGGAGTGGCCATTCTGATATCAGCTATGTGCTCTTTTTCCGTTTCGAAGCAGTACGCTGACCCTAAGGGCAGGTTTTTGATCTTGGTGGGTCTCCTGGACGGGATAGATGTGACCTTAGTCTCTTGTTATGCTCCCAACACGGGACAATTGAAATTCAGTAGAAAGTTGTTTTCTAAAGTTCAGGAATACTCCAAAGGGGCGCTGTGGATCCTGGGAAACTTTAATTTAGTTCCAGATGTAGCAATGAATAGATCCCGCATCCCCAGCCATAGAGGTAATCCTGATCAAGGGCCTTCTAGAAGATTTAAACAGCTTATTAATGAGTTTGAGCTACACAACGCTTGGCGAGCTAAAAACCTGAGCACCAGAGATTACACCTTCTTCTCACATCCCCACCAATCGTACTCTAGAATCGATCTAGCCTTGACTGATAAGTGGTCTTTGGCTTCCATAGTTGGGGCCGAGATCTTGCCCACCACCTGGTCTGATCATTCCCCTTTACGGTTGGTGTGGGATCTGGGTTCATTCAGGGCCTCCCCGGACCCGTGGCACCTGGGCCGCTCAGCTCTGTCCCATTTAGACTCCAGGAACGCGATTCTAGATTCAATCTCCAGATATGTAGCTGATAAAAGTCCAGAGGATACAAGTATTTTTACGCACTGGTGTGCGTTAAAGGCAGTTGTACGTGGCTCTGCAATACAAGCGGCAGCCAGAGTGAAGAGAGTTGAGGAGAGTGCGCTGCAGACGAGGACCTTCTTAGATTAGAAGCAGCACATAAAAACAACCCCCTGGACAGGGCCTTAGGTACACAACTCACACAGGCAGAGGGATAAGGTTAACGCCCTCTCCTTTAGAGAGGTCCAGAAAAATGTTGAAAAGCTGAATCAATGCTTCTACCTGTTTGGTAATAAGGCGGGGAGACTATTGGCAAGGAAATTGAGAGGGAGAAGAGCTAAAAACAGGGTTGACCTCTTGATCAACTCCAGGGGGGCGAGGGTGGTTGACTTCTTCCAGGTTGCGGACACCTTCGCAGACTATTATGCTAAACTGTATAATCTGAGTTCTGACCCGCACACCCCCCAGCCATCGAACGAAGGGATTGCTTCCTTCCTCAACAGTATTGGTCTGCCTGTGCTGGAGTCCGAGGTGGGCCAGGCTCTCAACGCGCCCTGGTCCAAAGTATAGGTGGAGACCGCCATTGATGGGTTGCCCAGGGATAAAGCTCCCGGTCCAGATGGCTATCCCACTAACTTTTATAAATGCTTTAAAGAGGAATTGAGCCCGTTATTGACCAGCGTTTTCAATGAAGCTTCTCGGTCGGGTGTATTCCCCAAGGAAATGTTAGAGGCCCGGATTGTGACCATCCCAAAGCCCGGTAAACCGCCCACCTCGGTCCAGAACTACAGACCTATCGCGCTACTTAATACAGATCTGAAACTATACGCCAAATTGTTAGCCAATAGACTGGCCCCCCTCCTCCCGTTTCTGGTGGGGGGGGGGACCAGGTGGGCTTTGTGCCGGGGAGACAGGCCCCGGACAATACCCGTCGAGTGTTCGATGTGCTGGAGGTGTGCGACCGGGCCAAATCCCCTTTATTGCTGCTTTCATTGGACGCCGAGAAGGCGTTTGATCGGCTTAATTGGGGCTAAGAGAAGTGCTGATGCGCTTTGGCCTGGGGGGCAGATTTTTAGACTCAATATTTGCCCTCTACTCCCATCCGTCTGCGAGGGTGTTCGTAAATGGCTGCCTCTTCCAGTTTTCCAATAACCAATGGTACCAGACAGGGGTGCCCCCTTTCCCCGTTGATCTTTGTTCTGGCAATGGAGCCCCTAGCAGTCAAAATTAGAGCAGATGACCGTATCTTAGGCCCACAGATTGGGAGCACTTCCCATAAGATCTGTTTATTCGCAGATGATGTTCTCTTATGCCTATTGCAACCGGAGAAGTCACTGCCAGCGGTGCATGAAGTCTTAGATGCCTACTCGGCGGTCTCTTACTATAAATTGAACATGAATAAAACAGAAGCCCTTCCGTTAGATATCCCTTTAGCTAATGTAGCACGCCTCAAGGATTCCTATCGATACGCCTGGCAGGAGAGAGCCATCAAATATTTGGGAGTCCAAGTAGCAAGAGATTCACACTTAATAGAATGCAACTTTAATCCGCTCCTAAACTCCTTTTAAAAACTCATTAAGGAATGGTCCCTACATGAAATCTCTTGGCTGGGCAGGCTGGCAGCGTCAAAAATGATCCTCCTCCCTAAGCTCTTATACCTATTTCGTGCGATCCCCAGAAACCTTCCCAAGTCTCTATTCTGTAAACTCAATGCACTATTCACCAAATACATCTGGAAGGGGTCAAAACTGAGAGTATCAAGGAAAATCATGGCTTTACCAAAGGCTCTGGGAGGAGCGAGATACCCCGATTTAGAAAAATACCGTCAGGCCTGTCTTTTGAGTCAAGCTAGGGACTGGTTTGACATTCAGAATCCGAAGCCCTGGTTATTAATTGAACAAAACTGGCTCCCTATTAAGGACATCTCCGGTAAGATGGAGCTCTGTACGGCTACGAAGGTGACACTGGAGGTATGGGCCAGACTACTGGGTGGTGTGCGGGGGGATCGTTCTTCCGAGCACCAACCTCTCTCTTTCAGCTATTGCCAAATCGATCCCCAACCTTAGCTTGGACGCATGGATTGACGCTGGCATTGTAGACCTGGGACATATGGTCCGGGGAGGATCACTGATACAATTCTCAGAGCTCCGGGAGAGGTTTGGGCTTTCCAAGAACGATTTCTTCAAATATTTACAAATTCGACATTGGTTAACTGCTCTTAGAGGAGGCGCAGAGCCCATCCTGCCAGCCCCCACGCTCATTACCTCCAGGTTGCAGAACAGCTCTCACAAAGGGGGGATTTCCAGGTGGTATGATTATCTGATAGCATCAACGAAACAAGGGAAACTCCCCACCCAGCTCAAGTGGGAGACTGACCTTAGCATCACCCTAGACAAGGAAACCTGGGATAACATCCTTTACTCAGGGTTTAAAATGTCTAAGTGTCTAATGCACTCAGAGATGTTTTTCAAATTGTGTCATAGGGCCTATTTCACCCCCTTACGTCTTCACGCTATCTGGCCTGAAGTCTCTCATCTGTGCTGGAGGGGATGTGGGGAGACTGGATCTATATTCCACATATTTTGGCAATGCTCCCTCATTAGGCCCTTTTGGGAGGAGATATCTTCCCTAATCGACAATGTGTTGAAGTCCACGGCCCAACTAGATCCCACGACAGCCTTGCTCCACTACACTAATGCAGTAGCAGGGGGTGACTTTTATATCCTAAGACATATACTGATCGCAGCGAAAGCTGCTATTGGGCTCCTCTGGAAGTCGGCAGAAATTCCTTCGGTACGAGGTGTTATTAACAAGGTGCACACACATTTTCTCTATGAGACGATAAATGCTCGTTACTCCTCCTCAGCCTCCTCAATACACCTGAAATGGCTTAAATGGATGGAATTTAGAGAATCTCAGGGCTTATCAGTTTCCTCCAACGATCCCTGGGACGTTACCACATTTCATTCTCCCCCTCTTCTGTCAAACAGATAACATGTTTATAATGTATCATGCAATGTCCCTGACTTAGAGCTCGTATACCCCTCCCATCCCCTCGTGTGTCTGTCTTCCTTTCTTCTGTCTTCCCTTCTTCTCCACTAGCTTTCTTTTTTTTCCTTGATATTGTAATCTTGTCTCCAATTGTAATTCATGGGGCACAGTTTAATCCGAATATTATCAACCAGTGTGCAAGACAGATAGTATGGTTTGTGGAACTACTTTTCGACAACTCTACATTAGAATCACTGTTTTGCCTCTGTTCCTCTTATGTATGTGTTTTCCACTGTTGACCCAATAAAAATTTAATATTCAAAAAAATAAAATAATATTGGAAATGGTGGAAGATGAAAAAGTCTTTTGATGGCAGAAGAAGAAGACCCATTGCTATGGAGAAGAACCATGTTGTGTCACTTATGGTTCTGTCTTCAGCGTCATCAGAGTCTCATTGTGCTTTTGCCTGACCAGCAATTCACTGGGAGCTTCCCATGCTGCCCTCAGACATCAGGGATCATCTGCCCTGCACTGACACGGGTGGAAGAAGCAGCGGCATTAATCCTACAGGTGTTAGTGGGAAACCTGGAGACAATACACAACCAGCGGCCAGACATGGAAGGGCAAGATTCCTGTCCGCTACTCCTTAATATAAGGACATGCATAAGGATACGCATACCGCTCACTTCCACTCCACTCGTAAGTACTGTCTATATCTTAAATTGAGAGGAGGGGTACTCCTCAATGAAAAGCCTAATCAAGGGGTACGGGAGAGAAAAATGGTTGGGAACCACTGACAGACAACAAAAACAGTGAAAAACTAATGTCAACCCTGTGCGTGTCGACCATGGTCATGTCAACCTTAATCTTGCTTCAACCTTCTGTCGATGTCGACCATTTTCAGGTGACTACCTGGTCACTGTCAACCAATAGTGGTCCACCTAGTGACTGTTGACCCACTATACTGTAACCATATTACCCTTATGTTAGCTACAAATATACAGATTTGGACAGAGACTTGTTCCGACTAACTCTTCAAACATTACATAACCCCTGCTTATTCTAAGACAGGTTGTTCCAAACTCAGACATCATAGACTATAAATATGCTAGTTTTAACCATCTGTGCTTAAGCATGGATATCCTTAAAATTTGGACTGTAAGGGGTTGTAAGTACAGACTTTAAGAAAATCCAGATATATGTTGCTTAGATAGAGGTTTCCCAGTCACAAAGAAAAACCAGATCCCCGGACAGCATTGTCAGTGAATGTGGGAGGTCATCCTGGAAGTGGTCACCATTCCATCATAATACAACACACATCAGCGTAGTGGACCATCAAAGACCTGGTCAAAAAACTTTAGCTTGTACTGGAATTCTGGTCCTAGACCATCCTGTGTCTGATGGTCATTCTTAATGTCTTATATACCAAGATCCCTGCCTCATCTCATCTTTCCCGAGTTACTACATAAGATTCAAATGTTAATGAATCTCCATCCACACTGGTATTACACCCTGTTCAGTGTCTCCATCGTTTTCACACTAAATCCATGCAATAAAAGGGTGGTTTTTGGTCCTTACCTGTAAAATAGGATTTATGGTCTTACCTTGATAAATCCCTTTCTTTGAGTCCATAGGGGGCACAGGAGTTCACGCTGGGTATGAGAGGTGAGGTAGCAGAGCGTGCACCAAAGGGTTACAAAAATGTACCCAGCATGCTCCCTGCCTCCCTTCTCCCTCATAACCCGCCCCTTGACCCTGGGTCACCAGTTTCGTTAGCAAGCCCAAGGTAGGAGCAGAGCCAGAGGAGAAGGAAGAGCATATGCACACCCACATTGCATACAGGCCCTAAAGCCATGGAACTTTCCTACATAGGAAGCCCCGCTACCAGGTGCGTCTGGGAGGGCGTCCTGTGCCCCCTATGGACTCAAAGAAAGGGATTTATCAAGGTAAGACCATAAATCCTATTTTCTTTTTCGTCCACTAGGGGGCACAGGAGTTCACGCTGGGACGTCCTAAAGCTGTCCCCTCACGGGTGGGGGACGCTCCTGGACTGCGGAAAGCACATGTCTACCAAACTGTGCATTAGCCGATGCAACGGTATCAAATGCATAAAACTTGATAAAGGTCTGGGAAGAGGACAAAGTAGCCACCTTACAGAGCTGTTCAGCCGAGGTGCCTCGACTAGCGGCCCAGGATGTACCCACAGACCTGGTAGAATGTGCAGTAATCCCCTCCGGGGGAGTAATCTGTGCGGAAAGATACGCTTGGCGAACCACTGATCTGAGCCATCTTGCCAAGGACTGTTTGGAAGCGGGCCAGCCCCTCTTATTGGCCTCATAAAGCACAAACAGGGAATCCGACTTACGAGTTGACTTAGTCCTGCGAAGATAAATCTGCAACGCACGGACTACATCAAGAGAAGCTTCAGCTTCAGAAGAACCTGGAAAAGAAGGCACCACCATTTCCTGGTTAAGGTGAAACTTAGACACCACCTTTGGAAGAAAATCTAGTTTGGTACGAAGAACCGCCCTGTCCGGGTGGAATACCAGAAAAGACGGTTTCCATGATAATGCACTAAAGTCAGACACCCTTCGTGCTGAGAAAATAGCCAACAAGAAGGCCACCTTCCAGGATAGCCATTTCAGATCCGCCTCCTTTAGATTCTCGAAAGGAGACGATTGAAGTGCCCGGAGAACCAAAGAGAGATCCCACAGAGCTACCGGTGGGATCACTGGAGGCTGGACATGAAGAACTCCCTGAAAAAATGTTCTTACATCTGGAATGGAAGTCAACTTCCTTTGAAACAGGATGGACAAGGCTGACACCTGTACCTTCAAAGACGACAGGCGCAAACCCAGATCGAGTTCCGCCCGAAGAAACGCCCATAGGCGAGAAAGTCGAAAGAATCTAGGTCGGAAACCCCTAGATGAACACCATAAAAAATAAGTCTTCCAGACTCTAAAGTAACTCCTAGCTGAAGAAGGTTTCCTAGCATTCCTCATGGTATGGATAACCTCTGGCGAAAAACCCCTTTTCTCTAAAGAGGGACCCCTCAACAGCCAGCCCATCAAAGCCAGGCGACTCAAGTCCAGGTGTCGGAATGGCCCCTGTGAAATGAGGTCTGAACGCAGAGGTAGACTCAGAGGAGAGGCTACCAACAGGTTCCTTAAATCCGCGTACCAACCTCGACGGGGCCAATCTGGGGCCACTAGAATCATCATTCCCCCCTCCTTCCTGAACTTCCGCAAAAGGCGAAGTAGGAGTTGAAACAGGGGGAATGCGTACACTGTCTTGCCGACTTAAAAAGTCTGCCTCCCAATTGAGAACCCCTGGGATGAAGACTGCAGAGATTGCAGAAATATGCTTCTCCGCCCACCTGAATATCTTGGAGACTTCCTTCATCGCTCCTTTGCTGCGTGTCCCGCCCTGCATGTTGATATAGGCCACGGCCGTGGCGCTGTCGGACTGGATCTTTACTGAGCACCCTCGGATGAGGGACCCCAACCTCTGAAGAGGCAGAAGGATTGCTCTCAACTCCAGGAGATTGATCAGAAGGCAACTCTCCTGAGCCGTCCAGCGACCCTGAAAAGATTGAGAATTGCAAACCGCTCCCCAGCCCCGTAGGCTAGCATCCGTGGTAAGTAAAGGTGGCCATACATCAGAAAGATATTGTACCCAATCATACAATCTCAATTGATTGTAAGATGGATTGTATGCAGATTGTGTGCACATCTTATGTACACAATCATACAATCAATCAATCATCAGATGGATTGTATGACTGATTGTATGATGGATTGTATGCAGATTGTGTGCACATCTTGTGTACACAATCATGCAGCAGATGGATTGTATGACTGATTGTATGATGGATTGTGTGTAGATTGTGTGTCCAAAAACCACCAAGGACTGCCGGGGATTTCAAGGGAAATTGTACACAATCATGAGCGCAATCAATCTTAAGATCGATCTTTCTGATGTATGGCCAGCTTAAGACCCAGGTTGGAATCCAAAACGGGCGGCCCTGAGACAAGTTGTCTGTCTTTAACCACCATGTGAGAGACAGGCGAACCTCCGGGGGCAGTGAAATCAATTGACTTCTTAGACGAGTATGATCTCCTGTCCAGTGGCTGAGAGTGTGAAGCTGAAGTGGGCGCGAGTGGAACTGTGTATACTCTACCATATCGAAAGACACCACCCAACACTTATGTACGGAGACCCTTCTGTGACCTATAAGGGAATGAATCTTCCTCTGAAGGGAGTGGATCTTATCCTCTGGAAGATATACTCTCTACAACCGAGTGTCCAGCCGAGTTCCCAAGTGAAGCGTCCTTTGGGAAGGAGTAAGAAACGATTTCTTTCAGCTTATCCTCCAACCGTGAGATAACAAAAGTGTAATCACGAACTGCAAATGACTCCGTAGTTGGTCTGGGGACTTTGCCAAAATCAGTGGGCCGTCCAGGTATGGAATCATCCGAACCACCAGCCGGTGCAGGTGTGCAGCCATGACCGCCATCACCTTGGTGAACACCCTGGGAGCCGTAGATAGACCAAAAGGTAGCGCTCTGAACTGGAAGTGCTCGTCCCGAAGGGCGAACCTCAAAGTGCTGAAGGTCCTGTCGGATGGGTGAAGGTACGCATCCTGTATATCTAGCGAGGCCATGAAGTCCCCTGGTTCCAGTGAGATAATGATCGAATGCGGGGACTCCATGCGAAACTTCGGCACTCGCAGAAAAATATTGAGCGACTTCTGATTCAGGATAGGACAGTGAGAACCATCCGGTTTGTCGATCAAGAATAGGGTGGAGAAGAACCCGACCCCTCTGCTCCTGAGGAACTGGAACAATGACGTTCGAGTCCAAAAGAGAGCAGATGGAAAGCTGTAGCGCTTGTCGTTTCGCTGGGTCCTTTGGAAGACCCGTGCAAAAATAACATTGAGGAGGGGGGACCTGGAATGTCAGGGCAAAGCCCCTGGAGACCACCTCCCTGACCCAAGCATCCATCGAGGTGCCCCACCACTCCGGCGCAAAGGACAGAAAGCGGCCTCCCACCCCGGGATCCCCCGGGTGGGGACTCGCCCCATCAGGCTGCCGGCTTGTCTCTATGCTTAGCCACTGGACGTCTGGTAGCCCAGGGCTGCTTGGTGCAGGGCCTGGCTGCCTTAGTGGTTAAGGAAAATCTAGAGGAAGGACTAGTGCCGTCAGACAAACCTCTCTCCACCGTGCCCGCCCACTCAGACACTGCCTTGGCCACCCATGTCGCGGCAAGCGTGGTACGCCTAATGGCCCCTGCCTGTGAAAAAGCAGTCCTGAGGAAATTCTCAGAGGGGTCCTTCAAAGATGAAGAATCCGGAATGGGCAGTATACTGAAGTGCGAACTAATCGCGCAACATGATCATCCACCAGGGGAGGATTTTCCCACTTAGCCCTCTCTGCGGGAGGAACAGGTCAAAAAGTAGTAAGGCGCTTGGAAAGCTGGAACCGTCTAGACGGTTGAGACCACGCAGTCTCCAATAAATCCTCCATGAGGGCCGAAGGCAGGAGCTGGGCCGATACCTTCTTAAGACGCTTAAAAAGCGGGGCTTTACTTTTAGAGGCAGGAGCTTCATCCTCCATCTGGAGGACTGCCTTAACCTTCTGCATCAGAGACTCTACCTCCGCTGAGGACAAAGTGTCATCGGCCACTGCGGATTCCGCCACTGAAGAGCAAGAACTCCCCTCTGAGCTGGAATCCGAATCGGAACCCGGAGAACCCGCATCGGGACTCCACTGCCTACACTGCCTCCTGGAATCCCTGCCTGCCAGAGTAGCCGTCAACCTCTGCACAGACTGTGCAAAGGATTACAACCAAGGGGGCTCTTCATAAGCAGGAGCTGCCCCAACACTGGTGCTGGCCGCTGCCACAGGGGGCATGGGCACAGGGGACAGGGGCGCAGGAGGTACAGGAGTTGACAAGCGTCCATATGTCAATACCTGAGTCAAGGTCGAAGCCCAGGCCGGTTCCTGCTGTGAAGGCGGCAACGGCAGAGGATCTGCTTCAAGGGCCAAACACCTGGAACAGATATCCTCCTCCTGCTGAGAGAGTATGTCCACACATACCCTACAGGTACGCTGCATCGGAGATGGAGTCTCCTTGCCAGGTTTTGCCTTAGGCATACTGTCCATGAAAAAAAACAAAAACACCAGCAGTTACAACACTGACACCCAAGCAACATGCGTTCCTATATATGAAAGGCCCCAACACACTTGCAGCCTTACACACAAAGCTTTAGCAAAGCAATTTGGTACGGGCAGATAAACTCAACAATTCAGCAAGCTGAAAAGGAGACACAGTATATGCCAAAGCCAATACTATGAATGGTGACAGTGTTTCAAACTTCCATCTCTCCCCCGCCTCCAATGATATTGGAAGGAAGATAGCAGCAGAGCCCAACAATCCAGCCAGCAGCAGGAGAGGAGAAATACCACAAACACCAGGCTCCAGGAGCAGGGTGTGGGGAGAATCCCAGCAGCCTCCGTCTCTAAACCCAGCAAGTGCCAGAATGGCTGCTGAGTAGGACCTTAATGAGCTGGGACACCAGGGGCAATCAGAGTGCAAGCCTCAGCCCGACCCCAGGGGTGGGGGAGGGACTAACCTACAGCACCTGGTGTTCCTATGTGGTCACCCACTCAAGTACTAACCAGGCCCAATATACAGCATTAGCTGTATGTCCCAGGCTGTCTTTAAGCTTCCAATGATATTGGAAAGAAGACATCAGCAGAGCTCAACAATCCAGCCAGCAGCAGGAGAGGAGAAATAACACAAAAACCAGGCTCCAGGAGCAAGGTGTGGGGGAGAATCCAAGCAGCCTCCGTCTCTAAACCCAGCAAGTGCCAGAATGGCTGCTGATTAGGACCTTAATGAGGAGCTGGGACACCTGGGGCAATCAGAGTGCAAGCCTCAGCACGTCCCCAGGGGTGGGGGAGGGACTAACCTACAGCACCTGATGTTCCTATGTGGTCTACCACTCAAGTACTAACCAGGCCCAATATACAACATTTCCAATGTGGTATGGCTGTAGGTCCCAGGCTGTCTAACCTCCCCCTCAGGCATCAACCCCCGGTACATAGCCTGACTAATTGTCCCTGGTGATCTAGTGGAAAGGTGGAGCAGTCCAGACCCCCCATTGCCTGCCCCCCGCTGACTCCCATACAAACGGGGGGGGGGGGAATCGCTGCTAGACGCGGCTCCCTGCAAACAGGGAACCGCCGCTTACCTGCCCGGGGACGGAGTGCAGCATGCGGGAGCCTCAGAGAGAGGGTCCTGCGATGGAAGTCCCCAGCGCTGCCGTCGCCGAGTGATGGAGCTGCGCTGCCGGTGACTCACTAAAAGAGCACCCGCCACAGCAGCTCTAACCCATGGCTGTTCTAACAGCCGCGATAATGGTGCTGCTCTCTCCTTGGCACCAAAGAAAAAACTGGTGACCCAGGGTCAGGGGGCGGGTTATGAGGGAGAAGGGAGGCAGGGAGCATGCTGGGTACATTTTTGTAACCCTTTGGTGCACGCTCTGCTACCTCACCTCTCATACCCAGCGTGAACTCCTGTGCCCACTAGTGGACGAAAAAGAAAATCTATTTTTCGTAGGCCAAGGTGGATGCTGGGAAAATGGGTATACCTGGTCAGGAGGATCGGGCACCAAGGAGTACTAGGTCTTTGGGATAATGCAGCCCGTAGCTCCTCCCCCTTATAACCCCCTCCCTGTCCTCAGAGACCAGTTTTAACTTAACAAACCGAGGAATAGGGATAGGAGAAGAAGAGCCATTCAACAGAACTCACAACTTATTGAACAGTATACCAAACTTAGGCAGGGAACAACTGCCAACATAACTGCTGAGCGCAAGGGTGGGCGCCCAGCATCCACCTTGGCCTACGAAAAAAGGATTTTACAGGTAAGGACCAAAAATCCCCATTTTTCTACCGGCCTTGGTGGATGCTGGGAAAACGGGACGTCCTAAAGCTGTGTCCCCTAAGGGTGTGAACGCTCCCGAGCTGCATTAAGTACACCTCTGTCAAAGGCAGCATCAGCCGAGGCGAAGGTGTCAAAATGATAAAATTTTATGAATGTGTGAGCAGAAGACCATGTGGCCGTCCTGCAGATGCACTTAGCCGAGACACCCGCCCAAGCGGCCCAGGAGGTCCCAACCGACCTGGTGGAATGTGCCCGCACCAAAAGAGGGACCTGCTCACCTGCTAACAAATACTCCTGACGTATTGCAGCCCTTAACCAATGGGCTAAGGTTAATTTCGAAGCCGGCCAGCCAAGCTTTTGAATATCGTAAAGGATAAACGGAATCAGTTTTTCTGACAGTTGCCGTCCTAGAGACGGAAAAGCGCAAAGCCCTAACAACGTCCAAAGACTCATCCACCCCTAAATGGTTATCCTTGCCTGATGAAGAAGGAGAATAAACTGAAACAACAATTTCCTGGTTTATGTGGAACCTGGAAACTACCTTAGGTAGGTAGTCCAGTCTTGTACGAAGTACTGCTCTATCTTCATGGAAGATCAGAAAGGGTGATCTACAAGAGAAAGCACTTAAGTCTGATACCCTACGAGTCGACGCAATGGCCAATAAGAAAAGGTTCTTAAGTGTGAGCCATAATAGGGCTACTGAGTAACGGTTCAAACGGAGGCTTAGCAAGGTATAGTAAAACCAAGGATAAATCCTATGGATTAATAGGAGGCCTAACCGGGGGTTGAAGATGTAAAACCCCCTTTAAGAAGGTATGTATAGTTGCAGATGCTGCAATCTTTCTCTGAAATAAGACAGAGAGAGCTGAGACTTTTAGGGAGGCATGACTGAGGCCTAGGTCAAGGCCCGATTGCAGGAAAGCCAGGATCCTAGATAGGTGATAAATGCTAGGATTGAACTTCCTAGGCTCACACCACAAGAAGTATTTGTGCCAAATTCGATGGTAAACCCTTGCTGACGACGGTTTCCTGGCTGCCAACATGGTTTTGATAACCGTACTAGAAAAACCACTCAGGACAGACTGCTCAACAGCCACCCCGTCAAAGCCTTGGATAGACTTAGAAGGTCTGGGTACTATGACCGCCTCGGCCAGATGGAAGCAACCACGATTGTTAACACTGGTTCTCGCTTGAGACGTCGAATGAGGCATGGTAGAAGGGTTACCAGAGAAAATGCATAAACCTTCTGAAAGGGCCATGGAGCACACAGAGCATCCACTAGACAGGCTTGAGGATCTCTTGTCTTTGAACCGTATTTGGGAAGTTTCATGTTGTGTAGGGAGGCCATGAGGTCCACCTGCGGAGGACCCCAAAGATCGACCAGGAAAGCGAACACTTCGGGATGGAGGAAGTCCGCCTCTCAATTCATTACCCCGGGAATGTATACTGCCAACAGGGCTAGGAGATGCTTTTCCGCCCACCGCAGTATGTGAGATACCTCATTCATCGCTGCCTTGCTTTTCCTGCGACCCTGGTGGTGTATTTAACCCCTTCACGACATATGACGTATATATACGTCATATGTCGGTTGCGGGGGAATCAAGCCAGCTCACGGAGTGAGCTGGCTTGAAAGAGAGCAGGTAATGGCTGTATATTACAGCCAGGTCCCTGCTCTCACGGCCACGAGCGGCGAGTTCGCCGATCGTGGCCGTTTAACCCTTTAAGCACCGCGGGCAAAGCGCCCGCAGTGCTTAAATAGCTGATCGGAGGGGGGGCGCCCCCCTCCGGCGCCCCCCGCAGCGAGATCGGAGGGTGCCGATCGGTTGCCATGGTAGCCAGGTCGTGTATGCATACCTATTACATCCTGCCTCAGGCAGGATGTAATAGGAAGTGCATAAAATCACTACGTTCAGCCATAGAGCTCTATGGCTGAACCTAGTACAGGCGATCGCGCCCCCTAGTGGTCAAGTACACTAGGGGGCCTTGTAGTAAAAGTAAAAAAAAAAAAAAAAAAGTTTAAAAATAAAAAAAAATAAAAAAATATTAAAAGTTCAAATCACCCCCCTTTCCCCATTTCCCAAATAAAAAAAAAAAAAAAAATAAAAAAAAAAAATAAACATATTTGGTATCGCCGCGTTCCTAAAAGTCAGATCTATTAAAATATAACATTAGTTATCCCGCACGGTTAAAGGCGTAAACGGAAAATAATCCCCAACGCCAAAACTACGTTTTTTGGTCGCATCGCCTACCCAAAAAAAAATAGCTAAAAGAGATCAGAAAGTCGCCCATATCCCATAATGGTATTAATTAAAAAGTACACTTCAGCCCGCAAAAAATGAGCCCTCACCCAGGTCCGTAGGTGGAAAAATAAAAAAGTTATAAGCCGCAGAACATGGCGACGCGACGCAAATTCGAAAAACCGTAACATATTCTATTTTTTTTTTTAGTCGTAAAACGTAACGAAAACTATATAAGTTTGGTATCACCGGAATCGTAACGACCCATAGAATAAAGATAACCCATCATTTTAAACGAACTATGAACTCCAAAAAAACCGTAACCAGCGCAAAATTGTGGAATTGCGTTTTTTTTTTCTTTTTACCCCACATTGAATTATTTCCTGATTCCCCAGAATATTATACGGTATAGTAAATGGTACCATTAAAAAGTACAACTTGTCCCGCAAAAAAAAAGCCCTCATGTGTCTATATAGCCGGAAAATTAAAAAAGTTACGCTTATTTGAACGCAAGGAGGAAAAAAAAATAAAAAATTACCTTAAAAGGCAATGTCGTGAAGGGGATATGCGACTGCTGTCGCATTGTCCGACCGGATGAATACGGCCTCTCCGTGAAGAAAGGCCCACGACTGTAGGAATGTTCGGTGGATGCTCTTAGCTCGAGGACGTTTATGGAAGAGTCGCCTCCTGAGGCTGCCAGAGTCACTGGAAGGAGTGATGCTGGACCCCTGCTCCCCACTCTTGCAGGCTGGCGTCAGTTGTCACAATGACACATTCGTGGCTGGCAAATGAACGGCCCTTCGAGAGATTCGCTGACAGTAGCCACCACAGCAGGGAAACCCAAACCTCCCTTGTCAGCACCAGAAATTTATTCTTCAAGTGAAGGTGTACACCTGTAATTCAAATCGCTTGTCCTGAGGCAAGAATACTCTGAGAGACTGTGTCTATGAGGGCTCCCAGGTGGATCATGGAAGTCGAGGGCATTAGGCTGAACTTCTGCCAGTTGATTATCCAACCATGAGACCTGAGGAGGTCTGTTGTCAACTGCAAGTGTGACTGGAGGATTTCCGTCGAGTGGGCCAACATAGGCGGTTGTCTAAATAAGGAAGGATTCGTATCCTCTGTAGACGCAGGCGAGCTGCCATTACCGCCATTATTTTTGTGAAAACTCGAGGCGCAGTTGACAGGCCAAATGGTAGGGCCTGAAACTGGAAGTGGCGCTCCAACACCAAATCAGAGAAAACGTTGGTGTTCCAACCTTATGGGTATGTGTAGATAGGCATCCTGGATGTCCAGGGATGCCATCAGGTCCCCTGGTTCGATGGAATGTAAAATGGACGTGAGGGATTCCATCCTGAATTTGGTTCAATTTCTTCAGATTGAGCGGAAGGAACCCCCTGCCTTCTCGACTAAGAAAAGGTTCGAGTAGAACCCTGTTCCGCTTTGCCCTGGAGGCACCAGAATGATGACGTGCGATTCGAACAGAGAGGAAATTACCGTTTAGATGGCTGCAGCCTTCAACGGGTCCGCAGGAAGACCTGTTGTAAAAATCTGGGTCGGAGGCCTGGACCAGAAGGTGAGGAAGTAGTCTTGTGATAGCACATTCAATACCCAAGAGTCCAATGTTGAGCTCGGCCAAATTCCTGCGAATTGAAGGCGGCAGCCTCCGTCCCTCGACAGAGGGGAAGATGACCTCTGGCGTCAGGCAGCAGGCTTGTCTGCCTGCTTAGGGGCCTGTGGCCGACCGGCCCAGCCTTGACATTGCTTGGAGTTTTGTGTCTGAGGGGGGGCAGGCTGAAACCTTGTGGAGGTTTGAGCTCTTGCCTTACTTTGTGGTCTGAAAAACCGAAAGGACTGCTCCCTCGGCTTTGACACTCCCGAAGGGAGAAAGGCAGATTTTGAAGCTGCTAGAGAAGTAACTATTTTGTCCAATTCAGGACCAAAAAGTACTGTCCCCGTAAAAGGCAGGGCCTCTAATGCTTTCTTGCAGTCATTGTCTGCCTTCTACAATCTGAGCCAGAGAGCTCTTTTCACCGCTACTGAAAGGGCAGAAACCTTTGAGGCTAATACGCCCCCATCCAAAACACTCTCACTGAGAAAGGTGTTTGATTCTCTGATATTGTCCACCAGGGACAGAAGTTCAGACCTGCAAGTGGGTGTAATTCATCCGCCTGGTGACCAATGGCCATGGTAATCCAGGCAGCTGCAAAAGATGTGCGAATGGCCGCACCTGCATTGGTATATATGGATTTAAGAAATTGATCCAATTTCTTATCTACCGGGTCCTTTAGTGAAGTGACGTCCGGTATAGGTAGTGTGGTAGACTTCACTAGTCTGGTGATGTTGGCAACTACCTGAGCAGGGATCTCAAATTTACTATAATCATCTGGAAGAGGATAGAAGGCTGAAATCCGCTTTGAAAGCAGGAATTTTTTATTGGGGTGTTTCCAGGCCTCCTGGAATATCTTGTCCAGCCGAGTGGACTGTGGGAACACTGCCGGGTCCTTCTTTTTCCTTTTGAAAATAGGGCCCTCAGAAGAAGGCTGGGACTCAGATTCCTTAATGTTTAATGTTAGTTGGATAGTTTTAATCAGACTATCTACCTTAGCCTGGGTCATATGATCCTGATCACGCTTGGGATCCTCCTCCTCTACAGGGTCATCTGTGTCATCATCATCATCAGTGTCTGTATCCTGTGCAAGCAATGGCTGCGACATTCTACGCCATGCAGGAACACGAGCACTAGAGGCACCTAAAGCCTGCTGCAAAGGAGAGGATACTTGTACTATGCCCTGTACAGATTGTGACAGGCCTTGTACCCACACCGGCTCCTCTGGCTGAGGTGGAACCTGGGAAATAGGGGGAGCAACCACAGTACGTGAGGCTGCCAGCTGGAACGCTAGTTCCCTCATTGCAGAGGAAAAGGCAGTAGCCCAGTCAGACTCACAGGGAACCTCCACAGTGGCCTGCGGACCGGGCCCAGGCAGAGTGCAGCGTTCACATACGCCAGTATGGTTCTGCTTAGCACATGCAAAATTTTCTCTACATGAAGTGCATGTATATGTGCACAGCGCTGGAGCGTTACCCTTCCCCTTAGCTGACATTATAAATGGGTGGCTATCACTCACAATGTAAACTCTCGGTACTTGTGTACTAGCACGGCGTCCACGATAATTAGTCGCCCGATTTTTTTATCGCATGCCATACACCCGATGGCATGCGATGCGATTTTAAACCATATACGATATTAAATTGTATAAGCACCCGCTTTTAAGCACCCTAATGGGTGCTTACAATGCTTAAATGCACCCCCACGCCACCCCCCCAAGTATAAACGTGAACCCGAAGCGTGGCGAGCGCAGCGAGCCCACGAGGGCTGGCGTTAGGCGTCCTACGACCTATTCATACCCCCACTATCCACGTCAGCGTGGAGTTGATTTTATAAAGTGTGGCAAGCCCGAAGCGTGGTGAGCGCAGCGAGCCCCGCAGATAACTGTGAAGCCCGCGAGGGGACGCGGATACCTGTGAAGGTATCCGCGTCCCCTCGCCTCGCTGCGCTCGCCACACAATCATCTCCATGCCGACGTAGATAGTGGGGGTATGAAAAGGTCGTAGGATGCGTACCGCCGCAGCTCGCCACGCTTCGGGTTCAAGTCTATACTTGGGGGGTGGCGTGGGGGTGCATTTAATCATTGTAAGCACCCATTAGGGTGCTTATACAATTTATAATTGCATCCTATAGCATTGTGGCATACAATTTTAAAATTGTATGCCATTGTAGAACATCTGCCGATATTACGTTGCATCGCATCGCATGCGATATGGTCTGCGATGCGATGGGCGCCGTGCTAGTACACAAGTACCAAACTCTCCTCACACAATAGTGTGAACAGTGAAAGGAAAAGAAAGTACTGTACACAGGCACTAATAAACTAATTAGAGACTAATACTAGTCTAACATTATGATTAATATTAATATTAGTGACACAAGAAAAACGGTACTTGTTTCCTAGCCCGGCGCCCACGATATTAAGTTGTATGACATTGCATCGCATGCCATATGCCCGCATACGATTTTAAATTGTATAAGCCCCTATACGTTTTTTTTTTATTGTATAAGCACCCTAAAGGGTGCTTACAATGTTAAATGCACCCCCACGCCACCCCCACTATCAACGCCAACCCGAAGCGTGGTGAGCGCGAGTCCACGAGGGGCGGCGGTACGCATCCTCAGACCTTTTCATACCCCCACTATCCACGTCGGCGTGGAGTTGATTTTACATAGTGTGGCGAGAGCAGCTTTTACTTTACATGTATTCTGCGTCCCCTCACCACGCTTCGGGCTCGGTGGCTCGCCACACTATATAAAATCAACTCCACGCCGACGTGGATAGTGGGGGTATGAAAAAGTCAGAGGACACGTACCGCAGCCCTCTCCTTAGTAATGGCGCCCTGTTCCTCAGAGCACCAAGGAAAAAAACTGGTCTCTGAGGACAGGAAGGGGGTATAAGGGGGAGGAGATATGGGCTGCACTATCCCAAAGACATAGTACTCCTTGGTGCCCGGTCCTCCTGACCAGGTATACCCATTTTCCCAGCATCCACAAAGGCCGGTAGAAAAAAGAAAAATAATAAACTATTATTGAGAAGTGTAAAAGTAGGGATTGGATTGGTGTAAGAATCCTAAGCGCTACCCTGGCCACAAACAGCACATCATAGAGTGGGTAAGTACCAGATTGTCTCTGCAGCATCCAGACACAGAGCTCCACATGGCTGTGTGCAAAGTTGCAGGTGTCCTCTTGAAGGCAGCCATAGCGAAGCTCATGGCGACATACATCCATCTGGAAGCGGATATGAAGGGGACGAATTTTGGAATACTTGACGGTGCTGGAGTTTAACACGTGGACAAGACACCTGTTCAGGAGAAGATACAATGGATGAAGAAAATAAACATCATAAGAATAACTTAACACTAGATATTCACAAATTAAAACTGGGACTATACTTTCTTTACTTGGCAGGGAAAGCCACACAACAGGTTAAATCCTTATCTTCTATTCCATAGGGGACACTGGCTAAGCACTGGGTATAGGCTGGGGAGTAGGAGTCTGGGTGCCAAACGTTTAACTTATCTTTTTGAGTCCAAGACAATGAACTCAAATCTGGCAGCTACTGGGCTGACTGTTTGGGAGAAGGGAAAAAGTCTTCTGTGTAAATCAGCAAATATACACAGTGTCCAAGGGTTTAAAAGGAGATAACTGAAGAGCCCTAGGAACTGAAATACCGGTTCTATGGAACCACCAAAGATAAAAACGGAGGCTGGATGTGGACAACACTTTGTAAGGGATACGGAAAGTGGTATTCTTAATTAGGCAGGCATAGTGAGCATCAAACGGAAGAGGGGACTACCATTTGGCCCAATCTGCTGGGGGTAGTGGATAAAAGACAGCAATTCGCTTAGAAACCTGAAAGGGCGTGCCCTTGCCTCCACTAGGACATACTCATATTGCACAGAAGAAGGGAATACAGCAGCTATCCTCTTTTGAAGCTATAATACCTATGCGCAGAACACAGGGACCTGCTCGGAATCCTCCATCAGAAGAACATATGAAACTGCCTTGATCAGGGCATATACATCCACCTGTCATAGGGAGTCCTCCAGGATAAGCTGCCCATAGACGGTCCGCGCATCTCATCGTACGGTACAAAAAGTATGTGTTGCACATACTTTTTGTACTAGCTGGTTATCACATCGCATCGCATGCACACTGCATGCAATGCGATGCGATGTGTACTATATAAGTCCCAAAGTTCTCAACACTCAATGTAACAGACACATTTTTCTCATGGTCTGAGAAAACATCTCAGTCTGAATCATAACCAGACAGGCATCTAATTCGCTCCCGTGGCACATAGAAATGCATTGAGCGGTGATGTCTCCGTGTGGCGATTCCACGCAATGGGTACAATTCTGGCGCACCATGGCAAGCATGAGTGGCCGAATAACGGCAATGATGACCGTGACTACATCCCTAGGTTCCCATTACTGACCTGTTATGATTACACTTAAGACTTCCAACCCTGTCTTAAGCAGTATATAGTAATAATAGCCAATAACATTAGACCATTGAGTGACATTGTATTATGCTGTTTCTGCAAATCCTATAGAGGTCCAACCCACCTTTTAGAAACATAATCAAATCAAATGTGATGTGCTAGGAGTCCCGTGGTTCTACACTCATTTGTCAACTGGATTAAACTAAGAACTTTGACCAAAACTGCTCCATGGGCCGGATTCCATCCTGCTTGCTAGCCTGCATATATGCAGAGTCTAGCGAGAAGGTAAGGCCGCCCTGGAGAACACACACTTGTTTGTAATCACTAAGGCAATGGTTACCTTTGCATGGACTTTTCTATGTAACATTATGTCTTAAACCTTTGGTGCCTAAGGAATTTGTCAAAATAGGTGTGAAAATTGTCAATCAACTTTCAAAAAAAATAATTATTAATCCTTTGAGTGCCAGCGTTCAGGTGCGGTGATCCACAAAATATCCATTAACCCCTTCCCGACGGGGCGTTTTTTCTTAATTTTTTTTTTTTCCTCCTCGCGTTCAAATAAGCGTAACTTTTTTAATTTTCCGGCTATATAGACACGAGGGCTTTTTTTTTGCGGGACAAGTTGTACTTTTTAATGGTACCATTTACTATACAGTATATTCTGGGGAATCAGGAAATAATTCAATGTGGGGTAAAAAGGAAAAAAAACGCAATTCCACAATTTTGCGCTGGTAACGGTTTTTTTGGAGTTCATAGTTCGTTTAAAATGATGGGTTATCTTTATTCTATGGGTCGTTACGATTCCGGTGATACCAAACTTATATAGTTTTCGTTACGTTTTATCACTAAAAAAAAAAAATAGAAAATTTTACGTTTTTTCTAATTTGCGTCGCGTCGCCATGTTCTGCGGCTTATAACTTTTTTATTTTTCCACCTACGGACCTAGGTGAGGGCTCATTTTTTGCGGGCTGAAGTGTACTTTTTAATTAATACCATTATGGGATATGTGCGACTTTCTGATCTCTTTTAGTTACATTTTTTTGGGTAGGCGATGCGACCAAAAAACGTAGTTTTGGCGTTGGGAATGTTTTTCCGTTTACGCCTTTAACCGTGTGGGATAACTAATGTTATATTTTAATAGATCGGACTTTTAGGAACGCGGCGATACCAAATATGTTTAATTTTTTATTTATTTTTATTTGTGAAATGGGGAAAGGGGGGTGATTTGAACTTTTAATATTTTTTTATTTTTAAACTTATTTTTAAACTTATTTTTTTTTTTTTTTTTTTACTTTTACTACAAGGCCCCCTAGTGTACTTGACCACTAGGGGGCGCGATCGCCTGTACTAGGTTCAGCCATAGAGAGCTCTATGGCTGAACATAGTGATTTTCAGCACTTCCTATTACATCCTGCCTCAGGCAGGATGTAATAGGTATGCTGACATGGCCAGCACAGGAGTCTACATTAGACCCCTGGCTGCCATGGCAACCGATCGGCACCCTCCGATCTCGCCGCGGGGGGCCCCGATCGGCGCCGGAGGGGGGCGCCCCCCCTCCGATCAGCTATTAAAGCACTGCGGGCGCTTTGCCCGCGGTGCTTAAAGGGTTAAACGGCCACGATCGGCGAACTCGCCGCTCGTGGCCGTGAGAGCAGGTACCTGGCTGTAATATACAGCCATTACCTGCTCTCTTTCAAGCCAGCTCACTCCGTGAGCTGGCTTGATTCCCCCGCAACCGGCATATGACGTAAATGTACGTCATATGTCGGGAAGGGGTTAAAAATGCCAGCGCTGCTCATCGCATCTGTTCTTTTTTTGGGTGCAATATTTAAGTAAACATCAATGAATGGACTTGGCTGTATTTGTATTTATTTATACTGAAAGAACAGTCGCTGTGAGCGGCGCTGGCATTCTTAGCGGAGATTTTGAGGATCACTCCCAGCAATGTTGGCACTTAAAGGGTTAATACTTTACTTCAATAAAGAAAAAAGAAAACTAGCTGTACACTGGTTTCCTTCGGTAACCCCATTCAGACAGGGACTGGTGGAAAACTACTAAAATGGGAAAGGGTGTTCAGTGATGTAGAGGCCTGCATGCATTCTATGGGCAGTATTCAATGTGAATACTGGCGACGTGCAGCGAATCCTGTTTAGGATTCGCTGCACATTCGCCACTGCTCGCTGCGTTCCGGAGCCTCGCCGGCTCCAGTATTCAACGAGTCAGGGGACGCCGCAGGGAGCCTGAGGACGGTGGCAGGCAGGGAGATGGAAGTCTCCCTGCCTGCCCCAGAACGTTTGTGGGTGGAGGTGGGCTCCCCGGGAGCCAGGCAGCACAGGCTGCCCCCCGGGGGTGCCAGCAGGGGACCGGGTATATTCACTACACCCGATCATGCATATGTAATGATCGGGTGAAGTGAATATATGAATATCTAATGAGCGGCTCGGCTCCGGCCCCCTGCTGGCTGGTCTATGTAAAAAAAAATATATATATTTTTTTCTTTTTATTAAATATATATTCATGTGCTTACAGCACATGAATAAAAATAGCATGCCCCTCCTCAGAATAAAATTCCAGATTTTTTGACACCAATTTTAAAAAACAAAACACTTTATTTTAAAAGTTCACCTTCCACTTCACCATAAAAAGATAGCGATTGCTGCTCGGTGAATCATGGCGAAAAAAACCTTGAAATGTATTTGCCATCTGGTCATTGAATAGGGTGATTAACCGTTTTAGTCAGAAATTCGCCTTACAGCACAAAATCGCCATAAAAACCTGGCGAATCAGCCTCATTGAATACCGCCCTATGCCTGGTGGCCTGTGACGTAGCACTTACTTGTGGTCAGGAAAGCTGTGCTGATTGCTGGGATTAGTGCAAACATCTGGATTCTCTGGATTTCTCTTGCTAATGATCTGAGGTTTGCTGTCAAAACAAGCCTGTGGGAAGCGAGATTAAATAAGAAAATTAATAAGAAACGTTAGTTCCCTCCAGCATCACTAACCGATAGTAGTCAGAATTAACTGCCATTATAACATCATCAGAATGACCAAAATTAAAATAGGCTCCAATTTGTTGGTTTCAGCAGAATTCCAGTGACATAGAAGCTCTGCACAAGATCTGCGTCTCTCTTCTGCACGGATCACTAGCACCCATTCACTATTACAGGACTTTCATCAGGCTGCTCCCATCCTATGGAATGCCTTTCCATGCACAATAAGACTCTCCACTAGCCTCCAAACTTTCAAGCGTTCCCTGAAAACTCACCTCTTTAGGCAAGCCTATCATATTTAAGTTCCACACACATAACCCTCTGAGGCACTTATGTATTATATAGCTTTTTTTTCTGGACTTACAACTTGTGTTGCCCTCCTTTGTCCCTATAGATTGTAAGCTTGCTGTCTGTTTTTACCCAGTTTGTTTTAGAACTGTCTACAATGTAAAGTGCAACGGAATCTGCTGCGCTATATAAGAAACTGTAAATAAATACATTTAAACTGCCTCTAAAATCAGGCAACTGTAATGCTGAAATTGTTCAGCTGATAGGTCATAATACGCAATCTGTGATCATAATATGCAATCTGAACACCATTCTAAAACATACAGCAACTATGTTGATATTACTGGCTTCAGAACCAAGAACAGATCCATCAGTCCCATCAGTAAACCAACGTCCAATAAGCATAGCTCTGTTGCTATTAGCTATATTGAGAATAGGGATATTTGGGATCCTTATATTAGGATTACTGGTAAAGAACTGCAAATATTTCACCTCGCTTGCTCTTCAGAGCAACCTGTAACCTTACGGTGTATACACAAGATTATTTTGTGTAGTTTGGAGGCGGAGCTTATTGTATACTAATGAGGCCCATACAGCAGAACTCGATTGGACAATTTCCCCTTTCTACCAATGCTTTACTCGGGTGAGCTGCAAACTCCAGCAAGTTTCACTATCTTGATTTGCAGATTCTAACCCTATAAATTATTGGAATCAGTGAGTCAGAGATTATTAACATGTATTGACAATCACTCTGATCGGTGAATGGCGCTTAAGTACTTTATGTTAACGGTTATGTCAAACTTTTTCAATTTGTAATACAATAAAATACCTTGTAATCCACAGAGTATAGCCACCTGAGGTCACGCCAACTATGTAACCATATACATCAAATACATACGACATAAGTAAACCAATTTCAGAGTTGGGAAGGGAAGATCCTTTAACAGTGTGTATAGAGCACTAGGTCTATTTATACTGGACTCCAACTGGACATTAAACGCCATAAATGCGGAATTCCCTTTAGTTGTGGCATTGTAAGGTCTATGTTCTATGGAGTCACCATTGGCGCAGAGGTGTTAATGCTGGATAAATTATAAAGGTATCTTTAGGTATTTAACACTAGGGGCCCTATTCAATGCTGTCTTCCTCGACAGCATTGAACAGGGGATCTAGGCAGAACGAGCCCGACTTCGCAAGCAGTCGGGCTCATTCTGCCGAGAACGGCCGGGAATTGACAAGCTCCCAGCCGCAGCTTGCCGATTCCCGGCTGCTTTTCACGGCTACACCCCCTTCTCGACCCGCAGCAGGCGGGACATTGAATCCCACCCGCAAAATTTCGGTAGAGCAGACCGAGAACGGGACAGGGTCACGGCTGTCGGGCCAGCCCGACAGTTGTGACCCAAAATTGAATATTCCCCTAGATGTTAAAAAGGTGCTCAGGATGCTCACATCAATGCTTACATGCGTAAGTGGGTTGTTCCCACATCATCAAGGTATCTTTGATACAGTGGGCGCACCGTGGCAATGTTGGAAGCTCCTTGTATAGCCTGTTACAATCATACCAGGGTGTTAAATACCTAAAGATACCTTTATAGGTTTCTCCAGCATCTGTTAAAAGTAAGCTTCATGTAAGTTTCCACCCTTAAAACCTCTGCACCAATGGTGAATCCATAGTAGATCACAATTTCATAACCATAGGGGATTCTGCATTTATAACGCTTATTTACAGGGGACTCAAACTGGACATTAGACCTACTACACAATAGGGTTGTCAGTTTATTTTTATCTTGTTTGTGCGAGAATTCCTTACCACACTGTAAAAGGATCTTCCCTTCCTGACTCTGATATTGGTACCTACTCACGTATGTATATGATGTACATGGTTACATAGTTGGCGTGACCTCAGGTGGAAATACTTTTTGTTTTTATATGTCGATTTGATGCGTTTGGCGACACATTGTATTTCCGCTGTCGTCGCTGCCTACGGTGCAGTGTTGTTTGTCTTATTTGTACTTAGTTGTAATCCAAGTCACAACTGCAACTACAATTTGGCATGTGTCAGGATTTAGAAGCATGGAAACATGACAGTCACAATGTTGCTGAATTCTCCACAGATTTACCTGGCATATGAAGGTAAAGATGCCTTTCTGCTCATGTAGAAGCCGGGGCACACTCCCTGGCTTCACCAATCCAGGGAGCTGGAAGAGCTGATCTCTGTGTAAAGCCCCTTTCCTCTCCTCGTTCCAAACATCGATTTCCTCCTGATAGTACGCAAATGTGCAATTATCCCCATATTTACAGTCCTGCCGGGTCTGGATGTCTGCAGCAAAGTAGAAGCATATGTTATTCTCAAACGTTATCGCAAAAAAGTCAAAACCTCTAAAACATGCATAAATTCATATAAACAATACTGACTAAAATTTGATTAAAGCAATCATGTGATAGACAATGCAAATTCGGATGGGTCTACCCTCAATGAAAAATAAAGATCATTTGTTACAACAGTTGCTTTGTTCTTAGTATGATACCGTTTAAAGACCAGTATGGACTGCTATGCGACCGATTTGCAGAGCACCCAGAAAACTGCATGCAGCAACCCCAAGACTTAAAGCTAGGGGAAAAAAAAGTTACTCTACCACCTTGTAACCAGATGGCAATCACCAGCAGATCATATTAGTTAGAATTTGTGCTTACCTTCCTGCAGGGTTGGAATGGAGCACAGGGTTACTGTGGTCCCAATGCCTGATGGCCCTTTCTCTAATGTCAGCTTCTAGACTGTTCACTCTTATTATACATTGTCACTCTTACCCCTTTCAGACCATTAAACCAACCCGGGTTATTTGCATGTTAACCCAGGTTGATCTGCGGTCTGATAGTGCCAAAGCCCTGTTTACCGGGTCGAACAATCCAGCATTTCTTAAAGGGGTCTCAGTCAGGACTCAACAATATACAAAATCCCAGGTGCAAAGTGTTCCCGGCCGATATACTGCGTTGCCCGTACACTCTGCACAATGCAGCGGTACGATGGCACAGTCTACCATTCAGTAAAATTTCTTTGTACACAATTTCTTGTGATTGACAGTTTAGCACAGCCAACCAGAAGATATAGCATACAGTATGACCCGAGAAAGCATACAGTAGGTGTACACACTGGACAATCTGGCCAAATTGGAACATACAGCCCCTAGATCATTTTAGTGTGTGCCCGAACCTAAGATATAACTTTCTTCTATAACTAATCCATGGTCCTGAAATAGCAAGAGGTTTTGGTGTTGCGCAGGCTTTGAACCTGAATGCCTTGCCCGCACATACACTTGAAGTTGGAATTTAAAGGTAAAAAATACACATAAATATTAGTGATCCGTGCCAAATGACATGCCTGAATGTTGCACTGTGCAGTTTCCCTCTTATCACCACACAAGAATATGCGTTAATGGGGATTATGGTGTTTGTTTCTCCTTGTGACACGCTACGGATGTATTTTCGTTCCCAATTACAACATAATACATTTGACTGTGCCGTGCACTGCTGCCCTCTTCTGTTCAATGACAAGCAAGACAATTTCTGACCTTTGCACAGCATGTATGGCCCGTTAAAATTGACTTTCATGGGCCGCTGGCGAATCTTGAGCCATGCTTTGTTTTCAGAACTCTTCATTCGCGCTAATAAAAGGTCTTTTTTACACCTGTGCTCTAATTTTTCCCTGTGGGTGTAGTCCAGAGCCTTTGGACCTAAAGAAAGAGAAAGGGAGACAAAAACAATATACATTTAAATTACCCTGCAGCTACAAGATAGGAGATATTCATACACACACTATAATGTTAGGTAGTCGGGCCGAATAAAGCGATCACTTCGAAAGTTGTCCACACAGAGAAAATAAATCTGATCTAGGCGCTCAGGCCAGGTTCTGAATCACCTAGTCACAATACTTTCCTGTCCTAGCGGGTGTGGTATAGGGTACCGACAGTCGGGATCCCGACAGTCATTAGCCCGATGTCGGGATCCCGACTGCCCAGACTCAGACCGCATGGTGAGCGCAACAAAGCCCCTTGCAGGCACGGTGGCTACGCTCACCACCTATTCTATTCTCCCTCTATGGGGGTCTTGGGCCCCCATGAGGGAGAATAGCCAGTGGCCGTCGGGCACCCGTCTGTCGGAGTTGTGACAGTCGGGATCCCGACTGTCGGGACCGCGTCCGGCATCTGTCCTAGCTATAGCACACTCCAAGCTAGCCATATTCAGCTGGATTTTCTACCATACTGATTCATGGGCCTGATTCAGTCCTGCATGCTAAGCAGCATTTATTCAGGTAAACGCTGCCCTTGCCGAACGCATATTTCACACAAAGGGTTAAACATGGCATTGTAAGATATGCAGTGCGCTTTACCGGTCTTTTCATAACACTGTTGGCAGCCTTGCTTGAAGTCATAGGTCTGTGCCAGTGGGTTTGTTGGCAAGGCCTGGGGTAAGAATGAAATATGGGTCTGCATAGGTATATTCTTCTGTGTAAACAAATGGTTCATCATCATGTTCCCTCCAGCCTACAAGGAGAAAGTGAAAACAGATTAGCAGTTTGTAGTAACGACAACTTTTCATTACATTGCTGGGTGCTTGGTATATGGGGTACAAAGGGCCTGATTCAGAGACAGTTGCAAATGCCGGTACAGTTACGATTCCTATGCAACGATTGTGTGAAAATATGCAAATGTCTCCCATACAGGGATTTGTCTGGTGCCGTCTCAGATCTGCCACTTGTGCAAGAAGACGCAACCATCGAAAACAGAACGGTTGATCAACGACCTTCTTCGCAACCCTATGTTTGCCCAGCATGCCCCTTGGAAGATGCTGAGATCGTTTTTACTGCCTATAGGTTCACAGTTGCGAGCTGTGACATGGCCCCACAGCGCATGTGTTTGAGAAGCCACCGGCTCCCGCAAACACCCCCCACCCCCCTGCTTACCGCCCACAAAAGCTCTGTGTCAGTTACTTTTTCAATAAATTCTCCCTGTGACTGGCACCACAAGACCATTGCTCCGCTGCATCTGTCATCATCATCACGTCCTTCTCTGAATCAGCCCCAAAATTGGGTCCTTTGGTGCTGGTGAAAATTTATGTGAAGGCACTAAGCCAGTGGCGGCCGATTGTCCTATGCCAACCAATAGAACATGGCGGCAGAACAAACAGCTTCCCTTTTCAAAGCAAACAAAAGACCAACATGAATCCATTGTAACTTTAAGCAAAAGCTTTGTGTATCACTAATTAAATGATCTATAACACTTCCAAAAGCCAGATACAAATCATTATTCCACATCTGAAGCATTCAGTGAGTTACGGTAGTAATATTTGACCATTATGGTTCATGAAGCTCCTGATGTAAATTACTACCCCGGTGAAATTCCCTCTTCACACTATTACAATATCATCAAATCATCGGCTTTGTTAGGAAATGCCCATAGAGACATCACTTGATAACCTTGTATTTTGAAACTCTTTATGCTCTTCCTCATATCCCAACACTAATTTCACGTCAGTGATGGCATCTCTTAGGAAGTACAGTACATGCTATACTAGTTATGGCCTATCTAAATGACGGCTTAGTTATTATCTGCTCCAATATACGGTCGTTAAATCAACACTATTAAGACTGACTTGCACTAATAATGTGTGATAACCTTACAAAAAATAAACACTTCTCTAATAGCGGGTGACAAAGTTTTAATGCAGAATTAAAAAAAAAATATCAAACAAGAAAAATGTTGGATCCAAAAGTGCTGTTAATACAACCAATACATCAACCTAAATGAGTTCTTCGTGTGACGTGCTTCACGGACATATAATTATGAGCTCTTTAATGACGACCCACCTTTTGCTTCTGGTTTCCTTTCAACAATAAAGGATCAAGATGCTTTGTGTCTGCACAAATGAAATAAAAAGCTGTCACTGTTTTGCATATTTATCTGTCAAAGCAAAATCATAAACAATATATAGAATATGCGCAAGTATGCGGTCAGCAGAGTTTGCAATGCGGTAATGCCACTTCCCATTATGCAAATACATCAAAGCCTATAAAAGGTTGGGGAAGTGAGCTAGCTTGCGAGCAGGGCCTTCTGACCCCTATGACTGTTATTACCCAGTTTTGTTTGATCACTGTTACTAACTGTAAAGTGCAATGGAATTTGCTGCGCTATATAACAAACTTAATCAATAACAGACCAGCTTCAGCACAGGAAAGTGCTAAATACACTCTGCTACAAAGTGTATATAGAAAATGGTTATAAGGGTCTACAAAAATCAAGTTCCCCTGTCCAAAGGCTGTAGACTTCATACTGATTTTACAGCGAATACTTTTATTATTAAAACAATAATTGAATTTGTTTTTGTAGATTCCTCAGTACCGTAAAGGCCTATTTTACCTTTTACCCAATTCCTTCTTATATGTCAGTCAATGTTGGAAGGAAGAGGGAGCGAGAGAGGGGGAGCGAGAGAGCCTTCACTAGTGTTTTCACTTGTCAGTAATGTAGCCCAAGCCAAGTTTCTGAATCATTACCCACTTATTACCATTTCCAAAGGTGTCCAAACTGTCCAGTGTCTCCCGGGTTGGCTCAAAAGTGTCCAGTGTATCCAAATGAAGACTAAAAGGCTGCAGGGGTACTAACGGCTGCTTTAAAGAATCAAGCAAGCTAAAGGGAGCCAGCGGTAATGTGGAGGGTGCTGGAAGGACTGAAGTACCCAGTGTAGAAAGCATCTGATTGGATGTGGGAAATACTGGTATCAGATGTGGCACCTGTTTGGATGCCTATAACAAAAAAAAAAAAAAAACATTATGGTGTAGTCTATTAATGCATCAAGTGCTTACATCCTACACTGAAAAGATCCTTTTGCAATATGCAAGGGACATGAAAATATATGGTTAGCCTCTAGAATTGAAAACCAAGAAATTCTGAATGAATGCAAAATAAATTCTCAGATGAAGGAAGCAAAAGAAAACCTGAATATCGGTTTTAAAATGTAAGTAGGTATCTCCGTACCCTGCTTAGCAGAGCCCATTCTGGCAGAAAGGAGATTCACATAGAGGTAGTCACCAGTCTGGTTTCTGCAGACACATGCATAAGGGGTATCCAATCAGCAGCAAAAGATTATTGGGGGCAAAAAAGATACAGGCAGGGGCGAATTTAGGGGTCAGGCCGCCCCTAGGCACAACATTTTTGCCCCCCCCCCTCCTATTTTAATGTAATCATATATGTATATACAATGTTATTTATATATTTCATAAAAATGTAACTGTAGCCCACCTCAATATTTTTTTAAGCACTCTGGACTGCTCACTGTACGGAGGACCCCGGAGGGAGGGAGGCACTTATTAGTACAGTGTTTTACAGCACAGTGTGTCTCACTCTCCATCAGTCTCTCTCACACTGTGACTGACTGAGCGCAGGGAGGATCTGCACACCACTCAGCTCAGCTGCTGGATACACAGCAGCCAATAGACTGTGTGTGTGTAGAGTAGCCAATGGGCGGGCGCCGGCAGGAATGAATCTGAGACATTTCCGGATGCGCAGGGGGACCATCGGACCCAGCCACTAAGTGGTGATGTAATGTGCATGGCACAGCGGGTGGGCAGTGGCGGGTGTCGAGCGGCGCTGCCGCCTACACATGATAATTCATGTCTGCAGCGGCGGCGCTCGTCACTTGCTGCTGCCCACCCGCTGTGCCATGCTGCTATTTTAACAGAATGTCAGCCTGCCTGCCGCCCTGAGGCCGGTGACTCACATGCCTAGGCACAAATCCGTCCCTGGATACAGGCGTTCTTGGCGATCCTTTAGACTGCGGATACATTTATTTATTTTTGCTAAAACACACATGGGCATTGGTCCTAATGCTCACACCCACCCTCTTTAAATTAATTAGCTTAATTCATTAGCTACAGTAGTTCTCTATGATAGAACCAACAAATCTGCTTTATCTAGAAGCACCTTGGGCTCCTGATAAGACTCCTACATAAATTATTATAGCTATGTGCTAATGCGCCTTTACTCTTGTGCACAAACCATATCATCTGGTTTGGTTCCTTTTCAGCAACAAGAATCCAGGGGCAGATGTATTATAGTGGCGCTTATGGCAGGAAGGGACATCGACAAGATGTATTAAGATGTTAGACTTCTCCCTCCGGCGAGATCCCCTGTAGCAGACAGCGCATGAGCTCATGCTGATGTGCTGTCTCCCCCCTCCGGCGATGTCCCCTGGAGCAGACAGGTCTCCCCTCCTTCTGGGCATGAACGATATCTACTCATGCGAGAGGGCATCTCGGAGCCAGCAGCAGAGTTAGCATTGTTGGATAGTCCGGGCTGGCAGAGACACTGGCAGAGCTGGGCTGGCAGACACTTGAACAGGTGATATATGCCTCACAAGCAGTCATACATCATATGTGATCTGCAAACACTAGAGAGGCTTCAAAGGGACAGCAGCAATGAGCATTAGGTTTGTGCACATTTAATACATTTTTTTTTTAAAAACAGCGTTAAATAGTTAAGTGCAACACTGAACGCTGGTTTATACATCACACACCCTCACCACACAGTGTCCTAAAGGCCCGATTCAGACCTGCATGTGACCTCACAGTGGAGAAAAAAATCATTTGATGGTCGAATGTATGGGAGCAAATTAAAATCAAACAAAAAGTGTAACTACAGACAAGTTCATATCAAACAGACACACTACCAGACTTTCATACCAGTTATATTTGGATAGAAGTTGGTCTGGTGTATGATCAGCTTTACAAGCAAAGGAGATCCAAAAATTGGCCTACACTATGGGAGAAGTCGCATGAGATCCTCCTTGAGCCACCGCAATATACCATACGCGGTCCTTTGCATACAATATATTGCATGCGATCCCAGCCAATCCCTGCTGCAATCCGACAGATCTCTCCTGCAGCCAGTGTGACTAGCAGGCTCCGGTGCGATGCACACAGGACCACGCATTGCATTGGATCTGCTGTCAAAACCATGCAATTTGGATGCTTTTTTATGTGATTGATCGCTGTAATCGCATAAAAAGTGACCAAATTGCATGTATATCGCCTCATGTATGGGCACCTCAAGACATACAGTATTTTCCCTGCAACTCCCACTCAACGAAATTCTGCCAACACACCAATAAGGAAAACTTCGACATAGTGAATCTCCAAGGCCATGAACTAAATGGCCTTGGAGTTTCAAAAAGAATTCGTCACTGACAGCCAAATAAGACTCCGCTGCCAAATCTCTCTCCCACTGTACAGGCTGGGGATTCGTGCAACGTCACATGAAACCCCAGGACACACAATAAAAGGAAAAATAAAGAATGTTTTTCAAAAAATAACAGTAGGCATCATTAGTTGACCTTAACATAAAGTTTACCTTTTGCAAACAAAATAAAAATGGCATCAGACTGCATAGCGCACCTTGGGCATGACAAACTTGTGCAGCAAATACAAGATACACTGTATTCACCATATTTTTAATAGAGATGTGCAGGTTCGGTTTTACTCAGATTTACTCGGTTCTCAAATCTGGATCTTATTGGCTATCCAAAACATGCGACAATCAATAGCCAATAAGATCCACATTTGAAAACCAAGTACATCTAAATAAAACCGAACTGCACAATTACAAGATAAAGTTATTCAATAAAGTTTTTTTTTATAAAAAAACTCCCCAATTTAAATTTGGGTATTAAAAATGTCAATACAATATTGAATACATGCAAATATCAGTACTATTTTCATTTACCAGAGAATCATCCGTTGTAATAATGTTACCACTTCCAAACAATTCACACAGGAATTAAGGCCCATACACACGTAGCGATTTTGGGCTGTCCAGATCACTTAGAAAGTAAGCACGGATCGCTAAGTGTGTACAGGTCCGCACAGTTCACTGTTCACACATCGCCGATGCATCACATGTGTGCAAGCAATGCTTGTTGAGTGATCTGTGCTTAAGAACCTCGCTCAACACGGGGCTTCAGACATACTACAGTGGTGTTAAAAACGCAGCAGCAGGTGCCCATCTCTTACCATCTCCAATTCCAGGAAAGAGTCCAGCTCATCCCCAATAACGTCATCGGTAAATAAGTTGGTAGGGTCTGTTTTAGAAGCCATCGGGAGAGGACACTCAGCAGGTTTGAGGCTATCATTCTGACAGATTACTCCCAGTGGGGAGGGGAATGGTTTTGAATCCAAAGAAAAATCTGCAAGAAATACAATGACTAGATATGAAAAACAATTTAAAAAAGTTTGAAAATTAAAGTAGTGTGTACTTGTTCTTTAACCCTTTCAACCCTAAGGACAAGTGGGACAAAAAACCACTATCATATATAAGTACAGATGTTGGGCCTAATGCATGGCAAACCATGCTCAGCACAGGGCTGAGAAAACCTTCAACAGTGTAGAGCAGTGGTTCTCAACCTCGGTCCTCAAGTGACCCCAACAGTTCATGTTTTCCAGGTTACTCAGCAGGTGCACAGGTGTAATAATTACTCACTGACACATTTTAAAAGCTCCACAGGTGAAGCTAATTATTTCACTTGCAATTCTGTGTGGAGACCTGGAAAATGTGAACTGTTGGGGGTACTTGAGGACTGAGGTTGAGAACCACTGGTGTAGAGGTTAAGTAATATTGGGGCTGATGTATTAAGCCTTAACAAGAGATAAATGCAAGGGTGATAAAGAGAGATAAATGTCCAGCCAATCAGCTCCTTACGGACTTTTTTTCAAACACAGTCTGTAACATGGCAGTTAGCAGGTGATTGGCTGGACGTTTATCTCTCCTTATCACCCTTGGATTTATCTCTTGTTAAAGCTTAATACATCTGCCCCATTGTGCTTAAGTATTTGCATGAACACTACAGTATATGTTTTGTAAGCCGCAATTTTCTATATTGACATTATAAAGTATGTCAATACAATGATCAGTTCAAGCATAGATCCGAACTGTGCAAAGTACATTAAGCAACGTTAAAAGTAAATATGAAAATACAAGCCAGGTTTTTAGCTTTTACCCTGTAAAACAAACAAAATGGATCGCTGTTCTGTTCTGCGATGGTCACAGAGGAGAACAACGATTTCTGTAGATAAAATATCAAGGTCTGTCACATGACAACTAGCTCACCTGTGTAAATGTCATCAACAGATCCAATAGTGTTGGAAGCCTGAAACATATGACAAATGAGCGGACAAAATTGAAATACACCTCAGAGAAATATTACATGGAAAATGCTTAAACCTTTTAGAGATTTCATGGTTAATTTTAAATGTCTTTCTATGTAGGCAAAAAAGTAAACACGCATCCAATGACTAAGCTGTTTGTAGACACTGTTGTTAACGTGACACTGCATTATTAGGTGCATAGAACATTCAATAAGCAGGAGTTCTACAATGATCTATTAATAAGCTTGGAAGTAGGAACAATTTTTGTTTCACAAAAACACAAATAAAATACACAGAAATATTTGTGAGGCTAAAAGCACCCAATGCCTACACATCCTGCAAGATGCCTGAGACCTACCGATAAGCGGTATCATTCTAATCAGTCACACTGCTGTCCTGCATTGGACACAGAGCCCTGAGGTTACACTGCGGAGCCGAGTCACTAATGCTGCATATACACGCACGCGATTTGTGTATCCAGTGACATTAATGACAATGATTTTAAGAATTAAAATACTGTCTAGCTTGTACACCTTTTAAGAGGCCATGACGATTCAGCTAGAACCAAACATCAAATGTTCTGGAGCAGTTACACAACAATCACAAGTATGTGGTACCGGGGGCCGGGGCTATGTAGGTGGAGGCATATGTTGGCATGCAGCTGAGCCAGTCGGGGAGGATTATGCTGGCCACACATCAGACCAACTTTCATCCAACTAGTTGGTTGGATGGAATAAAAATCTGGTACTGGATGGGAGCAAATGACAAAGAGCAATTTGCTCACAAACTCAGGAAATGGACAAAAACATTCAGTGAAATTATTAAAAACCATCAGATACAACTACATTACTTTGTCTCAGAGACAGGTTTTGTCGATTTTCAGAGCAAAGGACTGAATTACAAATTACATTTGCTCCCATCCAGTACCAGATTTTTATTCCATCCAACCAACTAGCATTAGACTGCCATGCTTAGAATGTTGTTGGAAACATAAGTTCAACTTTATAAAAATCAGCTGTTTGTAGGGGACAAGTGCACTTTATATTTACAGCCCCTTTGTGTCACTCTCTAAAAGGTGCCCATACACGGTGCGAGGGTGCCGTGCGATGCGCGCTCCCGCTGGCATCCCATCACACAGCATAGAGCCTGTGCAGCCCATGCTTTTAGATTAGCTTCGGATCGCATTGCATGCAAATCACATGCGATTTGATCGCATATGATGCGATCTAGTTCCAAACGCACGGAAATATTGTACCGTGTATAGGCACCTTAACAGTTGGTAACAGGCAATATCAGAAATGCGGGGGGGGGGGGGAACCATGTGAAAATTACCTTACAACCAACAGAAGAAATCCCATTACTCATCAAACCAAATGTTTCAAGTTCTTGCTGCCGAAATACAAAAAAAAAAAAAAAAGTTAGTTAATAATAAGATAAGGCAAAATACTTTCACCAAATATTGCTATTAAATCCTGCATTTATGAGCATCAATGGTTATTAATTTAAAAAATGATTGATGTTGCCACAGAATATCACATGACTGCATGGTGTACCTGTGGCCTCTTGTAAGCTCTGCGCTGCTTTAGCCCCAGCTTCTGCACAAGCTCCTGTGCAAGTTCTGTTACATGCTCATCCTGAGGAACAAAGATGAGCACGGTGTTAATTTCCCAATCACAGACATAAACAAGCCGCTTGTTTTGTTCCGCCTACCTGTACTAGCACCAATATCCTGTGGCTGATGCAGCCGTAGGCTTCTTGATGCTTTCCAAGCTTGTCCAGAGCTTTGGCTTTACGATACAAAGCTCTCTTGTCCTCCTCATCTAGGCTCAAAGCTTTCTCGCTGTCTTCTAGCGACTTCTCAAATAGACCCTGGAATAGGAGGGCACAGAGCAATGAAGGTACCAGATAATCATTTATTCAAATGAACTGTACATCCTGCACAACAATAACTTACTTTTAAATTACAAGTAAGTCATTGTAAAAGGAAACAGTTTTACCCAGAAGCCTCTTTTCCTTATGGTATAGAACAGTGATGGAGAACCTTTGCATTCCAGCTGTTGTTAAACTACACATCCCAGCATGCCCTGCAACAGTTTTAGCATGGCCAAATAGCAAAAATGTAGCAGGGCATGCTGGGATGTGCAGTTCAACAATAGCTGGAGGGCCAAAGTGCATAATATGTGTATATTATACAAAATGATATATTACAAATAAGATCTCTATGTCTCAAACTTGTATCACTGAGTTGAGATTAAACATGGCAAACTCACTGATCAGTGCCACAGAAATGTAATATTATTTCAGCTTTATTAATACGCATCAAAAGTCTCAAACGTGACCGTGAAATATTAGCTTAAAATAATTGAGCGTGTTAAATCAAAGAGAAAAGTGATTAACGTTGTTCCTGTGTGGTTGTGACAAGTCTTGTGTTAACTATGAACCTCACAAAACAGACAGCTATACTAATGTCCATTTTAGTACCCTGCCTCTTTCGTGCAGTTCCTCTTCCCTGCCTGGGGTGTCGCTGTCTGCTTTGGTGCTTCTAGTGCAGGTCTGGTCTGCGTATCAGTGGATAGGATATTATATGCAGATCCTAAATGATGGAGAGCCAGCCAGTAAGGTTTAACTCATGTATCTACAGCTCTCCGTTAGTTGCTGAAGCACCAGCCAGGAATGGGATGCTCCTGTGTCCACTTCTACTTCTTCAGTTTGGTGCACATGATGATACCAAACAACTGAGAATTTTTTTTCCATTTAAATAGGCTAAATCAGGGATCGCCAACCCGTCGCTCGCGAGCGACAGGTAGCTCGTCTGGTGATTTGTAGTAGCTCGCCTGACCTTTGACATGATTGCGGTTGTCGCTTGGCGGCAAGTATACCTGCGTCCCCTGGGATGCGCTCCGCCCGGACCGGCATGTGTCTCCCCACATCGTCAGACTCCCGGAGTGGCTATATGCAGGACCCCCACTGCTGCCAATGAAAGAGACCGGGATCCGGGGTCCCAATGAGAGGGAGACTTGCCGCCAGAGAGGGAGGAGACGGGATGCGCTGCTGCTGACTACGTAGTGTCCGCGTAGGAGCCGCCACCAGTTGGACCTCTACTGCAATCAGATCAGGAACTGGAGGGATGCTGCTGATTGGTGAGTGATATTTCACTGCCGAGGGCTGAGGAGTAGTGTAACTGGAGGCGGGGGTCCGGGCTGAACAGTGTCCCGGGGATATGTGTCTTGCTGGGAGAGTGGTAGCATCAAGTACAGTACACCCAGGGTGAGCAAGCCCACCACCATTGTTCCGTGTTACATACAGTGGCGCATCCCAACTGATCCCTTCATCCACACAATATGCATCCTCCCATCCCTGTGTACCACCTACCCACCACGGGGCATCCTCCTCATCCCTGTGTGCCTCCTACCCACCAGAGGGCAGTGTGTGTGTGTGTGTGTGTGTGTGGTATCCCCACCGGGCATGTACCCTGCCAGGTCTGTTAATTAAAAATCAGTTGGGTCCCATTTTTTTAAATCTGGTCAAATCTGCTGGCTATTATTTTAAATGTTAGAGGGCACAGTGTGTGTGTGTGTGTGTTTGTATCTGACACTGTGGGGGCATACCTGATACTGTGGGGGCACACCTGGCCCCATGGGAACATATGTGTATCTGGCACTATTGGGGGCATATGTGTATCTGGCACTGCACTATTGGGGGCATATGTGTATCACACCCCCATTTTCATTGGCCGCACCCCATGTTGCTACAGCTCTTAGAGCGCTGGCCATGCCCCCACAGCAGAAAAAATGGGGGATGTAGCCTCACAGGAGTACCATGGTAGTAGGTGAACCCCCTAATTTTGTCCCTTCTCTACCTCCAGTGTTGGGAGGTATGTATGCAGCATATTGGACATTGCAGTGTGTGGCATTTTGTGTCTGGGGCATTGCGGTGTGTGGCATAATGTGTCAGGGGCATTACAGTGTGTGGCATAATGTGTAAAGGGCATTTATTTGATTATTATGCAGATATTATTTTTTTTTTTTTTAGTAGCTCTTTGGGCGGTTTATTATGTCGCGAGTAGCTCCCGCCCCCAAAAAAGGTTGGAGACCACTGGGCTAAATGGACGATTACAATAATAATACTTGTGTGATGCTAATTGAAGAAAGCACATTAAATTATCACTGTAAGCCATTTATTCGATTATCTAATGGGTAGCAAAAAAAATCTGTCCAGGCCAATTTAGAAGTAGACCAAGCAATCATGCATCTCTTTTCACAGTCTCTTTGCTTTATTCATTGACATAGCAAAGACATGTTGGTATACATAAGGGAAATTTCACAGGCGAAAAAAATCTTTGATAAAGCTGCAGTTGGCAGTGAAACGCGTTAGGTGAAATCAAAGTTATCACGCCCAGGACCTAACTATTGTGGACCACCTTGCCCAGTGTGGACTCTTGGATACCAGATACCCCTTTACCACAAAACTGCAAATATTGTGGCGGACACTGCTCCTGAGCCCCCCAGTGACTTATACCATCTATTTATTACTGTGAGAGGACCCTGTGAGCAGAAGCCTTCCTTCCAGCGATAATTCATCCTTGGCGGACACCGCACTCTGGACCATCCTGGTGGCTATAGTCCAACATAGACCACTAGGACAGAAATACCAGCAAAAAGCGGAAGCCTATGGTTCTATCCCTCCAACAGCCATTAAATACCGTGACAAATAGTGAGGATAAACATCGCTTGTTTCGAAAAAAGTGGACTTCCCTGGACCAAAAGGTCACTCGACAATCGGTAAAGTAAACTTACCTGTGACCCACTACACCCCCTTTGTTCCCCTGCGCCATCCACACTTATCCATTCTCCTGTGGCGTGTTTTAGTCTCGTATTATGTATTAATATTGTGCATCTTTTTGTATATTGTTTAAATATTTGTTTTTATTCCAAGTAAAATAATATTAAATTTTTGTCAAATTGGTTTAATTCATTAAGCGCTGCTCACGTGCCTTGTGCTTGATTGGTTGTATGTTGGTATACATGAAACAATAGCTTTTATTTAATACATTTAAAGGGAAAGGGGGGGGGAGGATTAAGCGGTTTCAATGAGCTGTATGGGTACCACTTCCGTGTAACAGAAGCGCAGACTGGGCCAGCAGAATATCACAATATTTTCGAGCACATTACTTCCCAGCTTGCGCAGACACTCACCATGGAATAATAGCAGCAGGATCGGTTCACAAACAGCCGGCATACCAGTTCTTGGGAAAGGACCAGTTCCTCTGATGCTGCATACTCAGCCACTGTAAGTCCTTCCGTGTATTGCCCTAGTGCCAGTTTCACTTTGCCTTCAAGGTACAGCTCATTGCCCTCTGTGAACAAGTTTTCCACTAGCTCCTGCAGGAAATGCTGAGTAGAAGAATGGAAAGTCAAAAAGAATTTTAAAACAAAAAAAAAAAATAGAAAAACTCTGTTATAGGTGCTCCTCCTACTACTTCAGTACTACGACAAGAGACAGAGATAACAGGAATACAATAACGTCCGTCCTCTAGATCTCCTCCAAGTGTGGAGCTAAAGATTAAATCCTAGACAAAACCGATCACGATAATAAACATAAGTTAGTGCTGACACTTCAATAATGTTCCATCTAGCACCCTTGCACCTTTCAAAACCTGTGCAGTTCCTCATTCCTGCCTGGGGTGTCGCTGTCTGCTGTGGTGTCTAGCACATTGTGGCCTGTATCTCAATACAGACAAGACTGTACTAGAAGCACCAAAGCAGACAGTGACACCCCAGGCAGGAATGAGGAACTGCACAGGTTTGGAAAGGTGCAGTGTGCTAGAATGAACTCTATAGAAGTGTCAGCACTAACTTACCTATTTAATAAAAAAATAAATTACCCATGGTGCATAGCAATCTGTGATAAAAGCAGGGTACCCAACACTGTACAAGGATATCCCCTCTAAGGGACCTTCACTTACCAGAAAAGGCTGGCATGGAATTCTACACTCCTTTACTAAATTGCGCCTTGGTGCCTGGATGTGGTATATAACATTAACATTCAAAATGTCGACATGGTCAGAATGACGACAGTTATGCCACCCATACACGATGCGCACCGTGTGTTTTGAAGTAGATGCGATTAGATCTAGTTCAAAAAGTACATGCTGCACATTGTTGTTGTGCTGTGCGATGTGATGTCCGCGGCAATAACCTGGGTTATTGCAGGGTCTACCCAGGTTTACAGCTTGGTGAAAATGGTACTTCATTAACCCAGCTTGAGTGACCTGGAAAACCAACCCTGCCAGCTTCCATGGTCAGACCCTGGTAAGGATGCAGTGTAAACAGTTTAACACAGGGTATTTGATCCGCGTTATGCTTAAAACCTGCACGTCTAGCTGCGTATGCAGAGGTTTGCCTCAAGGGGGTGTATGGGAGTGACATGCAGGGCAGAAACCCATGTGTAATGGGGCTGATATGGGAATAACCTGGGTCCAAGGTGCAGTGTAAACAAGGTCTGAACCAGGTTGAAATAGTGTCCAGAAACCTGGATCTGACCTGGCTTTTTGGTGAAAAAGTGGTATTAATAAGGCCACTATGAAGAAGTCATTCATTTATTAAATAATGCACAAAAGAGAGGACTTGTGTAATAGCACGGCACCCATTACGTAGTTAGCGTTGCGTCCCTGTCAGAATCAGCGTAGTGTTCGCGCGGCCAGCGTAGTCAGTCAGAAGTAGCGTAGTGTTCCCGCGGCCGCTAGCGTCCCTGTCAGAAGTAGCGTAGTGTTCCCGCGGCCGCTAGCGTCCCTGTCAGAAGTAGCGTAGTGTTCCCGCGGCCGCTTAGCATCCCTGTCAGAAGTAGTGTAGTGTTCCCGCGGCCAGCGTAGTCAGTCAGCGTTACGCAGTTACCGTAATCAGTCAGAAGTGAAGGTGAAGTGACTGCGACTGTATTATTTCTGACGCTCGTATAAGCTCCTTGTTAATTAGGAATGGCTGCAGAACCTCTCACGATGTTTAACCTGCCGCAGACAGATGAGGAGTCGGTGCCATTTTTCCAACCGCACCATTTGCTGCCACTGACACAAACCTGTCTTAATGGCCACCCAATGCGCTTGAGTATGAAGGAGTGCATGTGGCGCAATAATTACTGAGACACAGGAGAGTCTCAGACAGATGGAGAGCCTCTCCACCGGCGTCCGCCAGCACAAGGTATCTGGTGGTTACCAGCGCTGTGTGAGGTGCTCACTAGGCTTGCCATGGACAGATCCGGACTGCCGCGGAGTCACTACGCTAACTACGCTAGGCAGCCATTGGGCTACGCTGACAGCGTAGCTTAGCCTACGCTGAAAACGTAGCGTAGCCGGGCTATTACACAAGTACCCTCCCCATGGTCAACAAGATCACCAAAGGCCTGCTGACGCCAACTACAATGTGACTGGCATTACTTTTATGCTCCTTGGATCATGGAAATTCTGGAGTGGATAACAGAGCGATACTGGGGCGGACTAGGTGGGCGATTGCAGCAGGAAAGCTTAGAGACTATGGCTAATACACAACCACAAGGAACCATGCTGTAGGAGTAGATGATCCTGAGGAATTTATTGCTGCATTCTAAAAAGGAATGGGTTTATACACTGGTGGGAGTAAGGCAGTGGGCTGTCTTAATATCACCCGTCTTCTGTCTGCCAGATTATTCAAACTGACAGCCTAGCATTTACAGACAAGGAAATAATTGCTAAAGTTAAAAAGAAAACTACTCTGTACCTGCAAAGTGCTGGTTTTCGGTGGTAATATTGTTCACACTTTGTATTGTTACATGTTTTACAAGTATTATTATCATCCTGTATTTATAGAAGGGATCCGCATTGCCTAGTTAGGACAAGTACAGGTTACATAGCTGCATCAGCAGATGGCACTGAAATAAATATCAGGGTGGCAGAAAACTGCAGGATGTGTTGCCAAAGATGGTTTCAACTAGGTGATTCATCGCGCCCTACGGGCGCTCTTCACACCGTCGTAAGGGGCTGCGCCCCCTTAATTTGTGAACGTTTGTATATGAGAAATATGGTTAGAATTGTATGAAAGATGCCTGTATTGCAACTTAGGTGTCCGCGAATCGCGGGAGGGGGGGTCGCGGAGGGTGCCGCGAATTGCAGGAGGGGGGGTCGCGGGGGGTGCCGCGAATTGCAGGAGGGGGGGTTGTGGGGGGGTGGATGCTGCGAATCGCGGGAGGGGAGGGAATGCAGAGAATCGCGGGAGGGGGGTCGCGGGGTGGGTTGCCGCAAATCGCGGGAGGGGGGTTACGGGGGCGGGGGTTGCGGCGAATCATGGTAGGGGGGGTCGGGGGGGGGGGGTGTGCCGTGAATCACGGGAGCGGGGGTCACGGGGTGGGGTGCCGAGAATCGCGGGGGGGGTGTGTGTGTGCCGTGAATCGCGGGAGTGGGGGTTGCGGGGGGGGTGGGGGGGGTGTGACGCGAATCGCCACAAGAAAAAATCAACACAGAAAGGTCAACACATGTAAATGTTGACATAAGTGTGGCACTTCATTGGTGTCCATGTCGACACATGAGAATGAATATGAAAACATTCAGAAAATGAAAAAAAAAACTTCAAAAACTCATGTCAACCTTTTTCATTGTCGACCATAGCCATGTCAGTGTTTTCCATGTGCAATTTAATTCTGGAGCTGCCGCGAATCGCGGGGGGGGTGCTGCGAATTGCGGGAGGGGGGGTCGCGGGGGTGGGTGCCGCGAATCGCGGGAGGGGGGGTTACGGGGCGGGGGTTGCGGCGAATCATGGGAGGGGGGGTCGCGGGGGTGTGCCGTGAATCACGGGAGGGGGGGGGTCACGGGGTGGGGTGCCGAGAATCGCGGGGGAGGTGTGTGTGTGCCGTGAATCGCGGGAGTGGGGATGTGGGGGGGGTGGGGGGGGTGTGACGCAAATCGCCACAAGAAAAAATCAACACAGAAAGGTCAACACATGTAAATGTTGACATAAGTGTGGCACTTCATTGGTGTCCATGTCGACACATGAGAATGAATATGAAAATATTCAAAAAATGAAAAAAAAAAAATTTAAAAAACTCATGTCAACCTTTTTCATTGTCGACCATAGCCATGTCAGTGTTTTCCATGTGCAATTTAATTCTGGAGTTGCCGCGAATCACGGGGGGTGCCGCGAATTGCGGGAGGGGGGGTCGCGGGGTTGGGTTCCGCGAATCGCGGGAGGGCGGGGTTCACAGGGGTTCCGGTGGGGGGTTGCCGCGAATTGCGGGAGATGGGGGGTCACGGGGGGTGCCGCGAATCGCCACAAGAAAAAATCAACACAGAAAGGTCAACACATGTAAATGTTGACATAAGTGTGCCACTTCATTGGTGTCCATGTTGACACATGACAATGAATATGAAAACATTAAAAAAATGAAATAAATCTTCAAAAACTCATGTCAACCTTTTTCATTGTCGACCATAGCCGTGCCAGTGTTTTGCATGTGCCATTTAATCCTGGGGCTGCCGCGATTTGCGGGAGGGGGGGGGGGGGGTTGCGGGGGGTGGGTGCCGCGAATCGCGGGAGAGCGGGGTTCATGGGGGTTCCGGTGGGGGGTTGCCGCGAATTGCGGGAGGGGGGGGGTCGCGGGGGGTGCCGGGAATCGCCGGAGGGGGGGTTGCGGGGGGTGTGACGCGAATCGCCACAAGAAAAAAATCAACACAGAAAGATCAACACATGTAAATGTTGACATAAGTGTGGCACTTCATTGGTGTGAAATATGAAAATATTCAGAAAATGACAAAAAACTTCAAAAACTCATGTCAACCTTTTTCATTGTCGACCATAGCCATGTCAGTGTTTTCCATGTGCAATTTAATTTTGGAGCTGCCACGAATCACGGGGGGGGTGCCGCGAATTGCGGGAGGGGGGGTCGCGGGGGTGGGTGCCGCGAATCGCGGGAGGGCGGGGTTCACAGGGGTTCCGGTGGGGGGTTGCCGCGAATTGCGGGAGGTGGGGGGTCACGGGGGTGCCGCGAATCGCGGGAGGGGGGGGTTGCGGGGGGGTGTGACGCGAATCGCCACAAGAAAAAATCAACACAGAAAGGTCAACACATGTAAATGTTGACATAAGTGTGCCACTTCATTGGTGTCCATGTCGACACATGACAATGAATAAGAAAAAATTAAAAATAAATCTTCAAAAACTCATGTCAACCTTTTTCATTGTCGACCATAGCCATGTCCAGTGTTTTGCATGTGCCATTTAATCCTGGGGCTGCTGCGAATTGCGGGGGGGGGGGGGGGGGGGTGCCGCGAATCGCGGGAGGGGGGTCTCCAGGGGGGGTGCCACCAATCGTGCAAGGGGGGGTCGCGGGGGGGTTCTTTTTGCCGCGAATCGCGGGAGGGAGGTCGCGGGGGGGGGGGTGTTTTTTCCGCGAATCGGGGGGGGTGTCACGGGGGAGGGTTTGCCGCGATTCGCGGGAGGGGTCGGGGGGGGGTTCTTTTTGCAGCGAATCGCGGGAGGGGGGGTCGCGGGGGTGTTTTTGCTGCGAATCGCGGTAGGGGGGGAGCGGGTGTTTTTGCCGCGAATCGCGGGAGAGGGGGGGGGGCGCGGGGGGGGGGAGGTTTCGCGGGAGGGGGGCGCTCACCTGGTGGCTGTGGAGTAGCAGTGCTGGGCAACATGGGAAGGCAGTGGGTGTCTGGCACTGTCTGTGGGCTCACTGGGCTGGTTCTCTGTCACATACCTCCCAACATGACCCTCTCCAGGAGGGACACAATGCTCTGTTTCTAGACTTCCCCTTAATGTATGATTGCCATCACCTGTTTTAAACAGGTTAATTTCTCAGAAAGGTGTTCAGCACAGATGAAGGCAATCACACATTAAGAGGAAAGTCCAGGAACAGAGCGTTATAGACACAGACACCCACTTTGAGTGACAGATGTAGCCAAATATATAGGAGATAAGAGAAGGAAAAGCACATGAGGGAAGAGGGCCCTGCTCGTGACAGCTGATATTCTTGGGTGTAAAGGTAAATAAATAATGTTTGTAGATAAAGATAGATACTGAAGCATAAATCCCTGAGGTAGTCTGACTCCCTGAGGCAGAGAGTGACTATAGCATGGTATTGTGACTCTATCCTGCTAAGGTAAAGCCAGGAAGAGGGGAATGGAGTATCGCAGTTTAGTCTCCGGGACTCATCAAATATCTCAGCTAATGCATCCTTAAAAATACAGTGTTCTACTATAGGGCTTTGTTCCAAAGGCGGACCAGGTAGCAAAGCTCTAGAAACATAGCCAGCCCAGAAACGTAAGATAGCGCCCCAATATACTTGCACCATTCTAAGGAGCAGATGCTCTGTGAACTAGATCGCAGGTTCTCAAACTTGGTCCTCAGGACCCACACAGTGCGTGTTTTGTAGGTCTCCTCACAGAATAATTTTAACTCCATCTGTGGATCTTTTAAAATGTGTCAAGGAGTAATGAGTGCACCTGTGCACCTGCCGGGTGACCTGCAATGTGCCGGGTCCTGAGGACCGAGTTTGAGAACCCCTTTACTAGATTAACTACAAGAGACATAATACCAGTCCACTATTAATTCAGCACAAAATCAGACCAAGCACAACCAAAGAACACAAATAGGAGGCCAGAAGAGGCTGCACATTTAGTTGATGCATTCATATGCATAACCCAAGTACACTTCAACTGGGGATACAAGAAGGGGTTTGGTGTTTGGAGCTGCTGGTGGGGTTTAGCCTTAAATGATTTATTGGATAATGATTTGGGGCATGGATTGAGCAAGCAATGTGTAAACGCTGTTACCAGTAGTCCAATGAGAACACAACCAACCAAATGCAAGCAATCCAGCGAATCAGGCGATTCCAGCCTGGAAACCAGATGCAAGTGCTGGTGGTGAGTATCTTGTACTGGGATGGCATATGATATTGTATGCAAAAGGTCCAAATACGGTGTATCGTATGCGATCCTGTCTTGCAGGAAGCTGCCTGGGAGTTTAGGGGCCCTTTAGATGTGTGGGACTTGGATACAGATTGAATGAGGTAAGCAGCATGCTTGAGGTGTAAAGGTGCCCATACACGGTGCGACAGGGCAGTGCAATGAGATGCGCGCTCCCATGCACGTCCCATCGCACAGCACATAAAGTCTGTGCAGCCCGTGCTTTTAGTACTAGATTGCATCGTAGCTGTGTATGGGCACCTTACGGCATGTTGCTGTGTTAAATCCAGAAGTAAATTTGTCAGGGCTTCTGCTCTCAGTGATAAGCTTGTCAGGAATATATATATATTTTTTTTTTTTACAATGACTTTTACGCACCAAAAGGATATCTGAAATGGCAAAAAGACATTCCATAACATGGCCAACAGACAGTAAAAAAATATGCAGATGATAGATACATTTATTGGAGACCTAAGTTCAACTTATGATTAGACCAGGTGTATCTTTAATTAGTGAATTATGTTACCTTGTAATCATCGTCACTTCCATGAAACGGTATAGTAGACCTGGTGGAAAGGAAAATTATCATCGTAAAGCCACAGAAAAAAAAACCAAAACCATCAAACAGGAAAGTATGGGAAATACTCACTGAATAAACTGCAGTCCCTTTTCAATATCTTCTCTTCGTTTTTGTCTCTCCATAGAAAAACCTAAGAGAGAGTGAAAAGTCAGGAAGCAATAAGTGAGCCTATTATTACCTACTGGAGAGACAAGAGTTAAGCGAGACATCCAAAGAAGTAATCTACTCAATGTAACTATACTGGCCCAACGCCGATCTTTCTAGCACTCTGCGCCCAATCACTGTTTAGGTGCAGGGTTCTAGAATGAACACAAAGAACACAGCTCTTGCTGTGGAATTTCAAGGTCCCCAACTATAAATGTATTTCTTACTTAGCAGATAAATATTAAGCAGACATTATGGGCCTCATAGTACAGTGTTTATTGGTAATAGAAAATTCAGTTTAAATGTTATTTAATTCAGGATTCCAACTGTTGGATTCTCTTGACATTCGGAATCCTGGCTGTTTTTCGACTGATCAGACACTAACTTGACAGTCAGAATTCAATGTCCCGAGTGTCAGAAAGATCGTAAATTGTTGGCAACAGCCACAGATTGTCGGTAAATGGCCGTGACTTTGACAATCTGAAGTCTTTTGACAAAACAGATCCGACTTTAAAAAAAAGTTGCATCCGGCACCCTTTAATGCTGTCGGTAACGGTATCATTGAATAGGTGAGTGACAATATTTACCCTGTTGGGAAATACTGGCACAGATTAAATACCCCCTAAGTGCAATAGAATTAAAAACCACTTAAATACAAAACTTTGGAGGATATCAGTATTCACTCCTTGAGGAGATCCCTGACAACCAAATGTTTTAACAGTGTTTCAGTGTGTTGTTTCTAGACTGTATTGCTTTAGAATGGAGAACAGATTACGGCTGAAGAAGAGTCGCACGCAGAGTCCTCATTGTGTGCCTGAAACTTATTGTTCATTATAGCACCCTTTCTTTGAAAACCCATGCAGTTCCTCTTCCCTGCCTGGGGTGTCGCTGTCTGCAGTGGTGTTTCTAGCACAGGTCTAGTTTGCATATCAGTGCTGATATACAGACCACACTGTGCTAGAAGCACTACAGCAGACAGCGACACCCCAGGCAGGGAAAAGGAGTGTTCATTCTAGCACCCGCTATCTTTGAAAACCCATGCATTTCCTGTTCCCTGTCTGGGGTATCGCTGTCTGCTGTGGTGTTTCTTGCACAGGTCTGGTTTGCATATCAGTGCTGATGTACAGACCACACTGTGCTAGAAGCACTACCCCAGGCAGGGAAGAGGAACAGCATGAGTTTTCAAAGATAGCGGGTGCTAAAATGAACAATAGAAAAGGAACCGCACAGATTTTCAAAGATAGTGGGTGCTAGAATAAACACTAGCTCAAGATTTCTGCCTGTATGGCAGCGACCGGGCCTGTCCCTTTTCGTGATGCGGCAGCCAGGCCAGGCCAGGCCCGCCCCTTTTTGTGACTGTGCGGTCCGGGAAAGCCCCTTTTTGTGACATTTTTGGCCCAGTCCGCCCCCCTTATGCTGCCCCCGTGCAGCAGCGCCCTGCCCGCCCCGGTTCCTAGAAGGAACACTAAACATGCATGTCAATTTGGCTATATAGCCAATGACTTGCATGTTCAGTGGGTCCCTGGGACGTCACTGAATGACACCATTTACCAATATCGTTCAGGGGCCAAGCAGCAGCTAATCTTTTCAAATGAGGGAGGGGGTCATTAACAATGAGCAATATCTTTTACTTTCTCATCTAGTGTGTATGGGGCTTCAATCACGCTGACAGCAATCAATAGCTGAAACAATAACGTAGGGTAGGCAACAGTCTAGCTGCTGTGGAATTACACATCCCAGCATGCTACAGTTTTGGACATGCTAAAACTGTGGCCAGGCACGCTGGGATGTGTAGTTTCACAGCAGCTGGATGGCCACAGATTGTCTTCCCCTGCGACAAATAGCTTGCTTACAAAATATACAAAAGGAGACGTAGCAGGAGTTAATCAAGCATAAAAGGTAGTAGACAGAAGTAATCAACATTGCGGTTAAAAAAGCATATTATAAATGGCTTCCACTTTAATCTAAGAGTAGGATAAAAAACTCCTGATTAGTCTGAAACATAAATAGCATAATCTGAATGAATATGTTACAGGCACTTCACATTTCACAAGCAATATCTCCTAAAGGGTATATAAGCAATATATTACAGAGCTGCTTAGTAAGACACGACATAGGTGCGCACTGTTACTACATCTAAACTATTCAATTGCTGGTCGCCATGGCCGCACTGTTGTTCTATAATGCATGGGATTAACCACATTTATTGGCTTATCTTGAGCGAAGTGCACACGACAGACCCAATGCACTCGCTACCAGACCCAATGCCCTACTATATTTGGAATATTGTTCGCATCTTAAGAGGATGTGAAAAGAAACACACTATGGCCCTTATTCTGGTTCACTCGCAAAGGTAAATCCTTCGCAAATGGACAAAACCATGTGCACTGCAGGGGGAGCTGATGTAACATGTGCAGAGAGAACTAGAACTGGGGTTTTACTTTAAAGTGAGATCTATATTGCAGTGTAAAAATAAAGCAGACAGTATTTTCTATGCACAGAAACAAAATAACTCTCCCAAATCTAACTCTCTGCACACGTTACATCTGCCCCACCTGCAGTGCACATGGTTTTGTCCATTTAAGAAGGAATTTGCCTTTGCAAGTGAACCAGAATAAGGGCCTATGTACAGCCTAGGGACTGGTCTCCCAACACAATTGAATATCTTACAAAAGTAGTTAGACTACCACAAACAACCGAATGGTCCCCTTAGTGGTTCCTTGCTAAATGAAGCTCTGCCCTAATTCCACTGTCAGAAAAGATACTTGTGTAACATTACCAAAGCAGATTCTGAAAGGGCACTTTTGCCAAGATAAAAATAAAATTTTGGATCCTTGCAAGTAAATTAAGCCATCCATCTTTTTCTCCGTCATCTGACTTCTCACCTTCCCAAAAAGCATCATATTTTGATTTCATCATCTTCTCAGACACATTCAACATTGAAGTTTCAGGCACAATTCTGTTCTCAATATTCTGGGTGGGACTTAGCTCTCTAAAGTCTGATCCATTTACCACTACTTGAAAGTTATTTGCTTTTTGGTTTGGGGGCAGGTCTGCAGAGGGTGGTATTTCAGGTGGTGCGGCCTTCACAGGAGGTGGTGGTAGTGCTGCCTTCACAGGTGATGGTGGTGCCATTGCTGGAAGTAGTGCAGGTGCTTTCTCAGGTGGTGGTGGTGGTGATGCTGCCAGAGCTACCTTCGCTGGTAGTGATGATGCTGCCTTTGCAGGTGGTGGCGATGCAGCCGACCCTATCTTTGCAGGCAGTGGTGGTAATGGCAATGCTGATGATGCCTTCATGGGTGGTGGTGGCACTGCTGACGAACCCTTTGCAGATGGTGGTGGCACTGCTGACGAGCTCTTTGCAGGTGGTGGTGGCACTGCTGACGAGCCCTTTGCAGGTGGTGGTGGCACTGCTGACGAGCCCTTTGCAGGTGGTGGTGGCACTGCTGACGAGCCCTTTGCAGGTGGTGGTGGCACTGCTGACGAGCCCTTTGCAGGTGGTAGTGGCACTGCTGACGAGCCCTTTGCAGGTGGTGGTGGCACTGCTGACGAGCCCTTTGCAGGTGGTAGTGGCACTGCTGACGGGCCCTTTGCAGGTGGTGGTGGCGGCACTGCTGACAAGTCCTTGGCAGGTGGCATCTCTTCGTCATCTTCAACTGGAACCACCATAACCCAATATCCCAATGCAACATCATCACACTGTATAAAGGTTGGGTACATAGTATCAATTTTCCCTTCTGCCTCAATAAGAAGTGACTGATAAATACTGTCAGATGGTTTCACTGCATCAACAATTCGCACTTGGCCACGATTCAACGTTCTGGCCACAACAGAACATATGACCCCCTCAGGCACTTCTGATGGCACACAACTGATAAAGACAGATCTTGCGGGATCCGCATTCTTCTGTAGACACCAGCGATAGGTCCCCTGTTCCACCCCTCTGGACAACAACTCAGTCAGCAAGCTAAATGCAACTTGTTCTGCAGAGTTTCCATCATGCTTTGAGGGACAGTTCTGCTTTTTCCTGGCCCCCTTTTTTGAAGACATCGCAGAGGTATTACTGCAGATCTAGAGGTGTAGCTCTATAGGTCAAAGCATAAGAGTATGATGTGCACCACGCACAGGATGCAACTTCTGGGGCTGGCAACTCACTCTAGTGTAGGAAATAGACCAAAACTAACAAATTAAATAAAGTTTATGAATCCAATTTTTTTTTTTTTTTTTAAGATTGTGCTATAACTTTCACTTCACTTGCTGCAAGTTCTAGCTCATGGAGACTCCAGTTCCTCCATTATTACCTGATCCCTGTCATGGATGGGGAGAATGAAACAGTTCGCACACCCTAGTTCTACAAGCAGCGTAGCCGCTGTCTCCCAAATCCAAACCCCAAGCTCCGCATCCGCAAGCAGCACTTTAACATGATCCAACCAGCACTCTGTAGCGGCTGCGCCGCTGCTTCGAAGCGGAAACTCCGGCGCTGGCTGCAGCTCTTGGTTCATCCACAAGAGGAGCAACTGTATGTTACACAACTGTCCGCTCCCCAAGCGCCATTTTGCTGTGTTCTTTGCCTTACAGTAAATCGTAATCAATTTTGGTCTACGGAAAAATGACCACCAACGTACATTTGTGACAGGGTTCAAGAAGACATTTGAGAAATATTTTTAGGGACTTCAAAAAACAGGAAAGTAGAGCTGACATCCGCCTAACAAGAACTGACATCTACCTAGCAACAACAAATTAACCCCGAATGTCACAGAAGACACAAAGCATGCACGCCGGTTAGGGGTTCTATAGACATAAAGAAATAATATATAAAGCAAATGTGTTTGTTTTATTTTGCACAAAAACATATAGCTGATTAAATACAGCCTGCAAAACCAGACAGCTGGGGTGTAGCAATGTATATGTGATGTGTGCATTAGAGGAGAGAGGTAGATTAGATGTAGCAGCTGCATTGACAGTAGGGGAATGCCACCTGCACCCAGACCTCACACCTCTCACAGCTTACCCGTCCGTGTCCTGCAGCCCTCCAGACACGTGCATAGGTGGGCGCTGCTGCTCTGCAAGAAGGGGCTTTATTTTAGTTTAACATACTGTATATTCATCATAAGCTGTTTCCTGTTACCGGCTGTATTATTGTGTTACTTTCATTTCCAGGATTGTGTCTGCAGGCTCCGCCTAGAGGAACAGTTCCGGGTCCTAGAGAACAGGGCTGAGGGCTCTCTCCTCTTCTTGCTGGCTTGAGTTGCTGCCTGGAAGTTAATCAGGCTGCTACCAGAGTTATAGCCAGGGCCAGATTACCAAACTCCAGGCCTCCACAAAAAAATAAGCCCACTACCATGACAGCATGATAATCACCTGCTGGTTACATGGGTGGCCATAAATCGTTAGTATTAAAATAAAATTTTTATTTTCCCATACAAAATGATGCGATTTTTGTGTTTTTATATATTTAGGGAGACACTGATGGTTAAATCTCTAATTAATTCGGTCCCCGGTGATTTTGCAACAGGGAACAATGTTTTTATTATGCGCATGCGCATATTAACTTATGCGCATGTGCAGGATCCCTGTGCAAATTGCTGCGGTGACTTGCATAGTCGCCAAGCCGTTCATGCGGTGGGGGCGTGTGGGGTCGTTGTTGGGTGTCGCCCATGGGAACGCCCAGCGTTTCATGGGAATGCGGAAGGGACGTCAGCTGCCCACCGTACCTTTGTCCTGGCACATGCAAATAGTCTCCACTGACTTTTATTTGCAAGCCCAGGAGAAATCATTCGATGGTCAGCGACCATCAAATGATTTCTCCAGCAGCTGGCACATCTGAGGGGATGTTTCTTCGGTACACATACCCTTGCATAGTTGCGGGTAGGGATGGCCATCTTTGCCTTTGCCATCGATGGCAAAAGTGCAACTTACCATCGATGGTGTATAAGTATGCAATGGATGTTTTTACATATCGATGGTCATCCATTTGCTTTGAAAGATTGGCCTCTGAGTCAATCAAAATACAGGGGCGGGGCTTCATGGGTGTCGGGGGCGGAGCTATGCTCAGTGTCCCAGTCCCTAGATGAAAAAAAGAAAATCGAAACTTCAGTTAAGCCTGACATCAATGGTGGGAAACCATCTGGTTCTCCCCCATCGATGTCAAAACTATTCGACATCAGTCATAAACCATCAATGTTTTCTAATCATTGATGGTTGATGGCTATCCCTAGTTGCTGGGGCGGGGATCCTCACAGCTTACAGAGTCAACCAGAATCATCCCCATAGTGTATTGGTCCAACATAGCATTGGCATCACTTGTCCAAACCTCACCATTGTCTATTTTAGGGCTGGGGCAAGCCTGGAGTTCTTACCTAATATTATGTTTGGTAAACTACACAATTGGTTTTCCTGTCTATTCACTGGAAGTTTTCTGTTAACATTACATTTTTATAGGTGTCTGCTGTGTTCTGGATCGCCTACGCCACCGTTTCCCCTTCTCTCCCTAGTGTTCTTTCCCCTTTATGTTTTGTCCTGTCTTATGTCTGTCCACTTCGCTTCATAGTGTTGCTGAGACGCCTCTGGTCTGGAATTCTCCTGCCACATCACTGTTCACGACAATTGATCTTCTTCGTGAGGCTTCTAACGTAAAGAAATTATTACTTTACTTGACCATATTACATGTAGAAGTGGCCTTCCGACAGGAATCCCACCTCGTTCCATCTGAAATTCTGAAACTTAATACTCTTGGGTTAGAAGATTTTAGCATCAGCCCCTTTCAGTTCTAAGTCACGTGGGGTAGTTAGGTTACTTAGAAAGCATTTAATTGCAGAAGACCATTCCACTCAACAAGACCCTGATGGCAAATTCTAGATTGTTGACGTTACTATTAAGGCCCCTTTCACACGCTCCGGCTCCTTCTGGCCAGCAAAACCCCACACGGCCAAGAAGCCGTGCCGCACTGAGAAGTTAACAATGGTCGGGATGGCCACAGCCCGGCAGCCGTCCCTTCCAGTGGTGACAGCCGGCTGCAAACGTGCGGCCGGGCCGTGGCCGCCCCGTGTGAATGGACACAATCGTGTCCATTATTAACTACTGTGCACGGCTTTTGTCCACGCTGGGTTTCGCTGCCCAGCAGGAGCCGGAGCGTGTGAAAGGGGCCTAACGCCACTCGTTTACTCCTCTGTAATATTTATGCCCCCAATAAAAATCAGCATCCATTTTTTTGAATACAGTCACTAAACTACACCCTCATTCTGATGAACAGATAATACTTGCGGGAGACTCTAATTCCACTGTCTCCAACACACTTGATAGGAATACGGGTTTACATTCTAGACACACATCTCCTAGATATGGAATTTCCTATTTACTGAAGCTTCATCTTGACGTCGGGAGGGTTTTTCACCCGTTTGAATATGATTTTACCTGCCTATCAGCAGCACATGGTTCCTTGTCACAAATGAATTATGTTCTTATGTCTGCATCCCTATTTAATAGGGTGCAGGACTCTAATATTGAAGCGATATCTCTCTCACACCATGCGGTCAGCTGGGTGACACTCACCACTTTTGTCGATAGGGGTCCCCATAGACAATAGTGCTTTCCATCCCACATATCTGATTCATTGAAGTTCAGGAATATGGTTGAGGCCCAATGGATGGACTTTAAGCATAATAACACTACTTCGGAGGAGGAGACCCCTCTACTATTTTGGCAAGCATCCAAACTCGTACTCAGAGGCTCCATTATTTCCTATACATCACAGCATCAAAAGGACATCCAGGCTCTTTACCTGGACTCCCAATCTAAATCAACTGAGGTCTTCCAAGCATTTAAGAGATCCCCCACCCTGGCTACAAATCAGTATAATATGAACAGAAGAAACTCTAATCTCCCAAATGGAGTCTAGGCTGACTTTCCTGTCTCATTGTAAATTACACAAATTCAGTCATCGATCTTTAACCTCTTAAAGGGCCAACACCCGCCTACAATATTCCAATCTCTAATAAGCACGGATGGTACTATGGTACACACTGGTGGCCAGATCTCTGAAGTGCTCCATTTCTTCTATTGTTCCTTGTATTCGCAACCCCATATCGATACACCACAGAAAACCTCATTCTGGGATTCTGTTGCGCCCCCATCCTCTCTCCTGAGTTCTTCCAGACCTTACTAGCACCCATTACGGTGGAAGAAATCTTGAACGACATCAAACAACTTTAAACTGGCAAATCTCCTTGCCTGATGGCCTGACTATTGAATACTATAAAATTCTAGCCCCTAAAATAGCAAAACCTTTATGTTTATTTATTTACATGCTGTTAGACACCTCCTCTTTATTTTAACTCTGAGATCTTTCATATAGGCCAATATCACTCCTAAACACAGAGTATAAGCTCTATAGTAAGATCCTAGCGGATAGGCGTAAGTTCCTGGTACCTGCTCTGATCCATAAAGATCAGACTGGCTTTATATGGGGCCGCCACTCTGTGGTCAGTGTCTGAAAAATTCTAACAGTAATGCAGTGGCTGGATTCATCTGGGAGTTCTGACCCACATTTCCATCTCTCCCTTGACGCCAAAAAGGCATTTGACCTGGTCACATGGGAACATCGATTTGAGACCATGATGAGGTTTGGCTTCCCGGATGGCTTCATACACCTAATAAAATTACTTTATGCAAACTCCTCATCCCAAATACTCTCCAATAACTATCTCACTGCCCCGAATATGCTTCATAGAGTCACTAGACAAGGCTGCCCCCTCTTCCCCCCTCCTATTTTCCTTGGCTCTTGAACCCTTGGCTATTGCCTAACGCACTATACCATCTTATACTGGTATTACAATTAGATCAAGGGAAGTTAAAATTATGCTGGCCACACAGATTAGACCAACTTTCCTCCAACCATCCAACTAGTTGGTTGGTTGTGCCGAAAATCTGGTACTGTATGAGGGAAAATGCCAATAAGCAATTATTATCACCCCTGGCCTTGAAAATTCTATATATCTTGAATGGAGAGACAAAGGTATCTCCTCTATTCGTAACATATTTGTCCCTAGAGGCAATATATTCTCCTTCTCAGACCTAGTTACTTAATATGACTTGTTTAATTGCCACTTTTTTTATGTATCTACAATGTCACCACTTTGCCGGCTACTATGCCGCCTAGAACTGTTAATGATCCTGTTATGACTATTGCAACTTCATAATATTCTTGGATATGATTGAGAAATTTGTATTCCACTCCCATTGCTTCTAAACGGGATGTTTTGCAAAATAACATGTACTCGAAGTGGTTAACTGAAGTGCCTGGTCTTCCCACTGTACCCGGTTTGCTGAAAATGTTGTTAGGGTAGGCGTCTCCTATTCTCCGTTACTTCGACTGGTATATGGGAAATAGGGTTGTAGGCTTGTTGTTCAGTGTATATAAACTTGCAGATGTGTCCACATACATCTTGGTTTTACTGCACCATGTATGGCACAATATGGCACACCTTGGACTCTGCAAAAGTCACGATTTGTGATTTTTCAAAAAATTTGCTTCTCTAATCTATTACTTTATACAAGTTCTACTGCTTCAGAATTTCATCAATGGTAATGTGTTCGCTTATATGGAAAAGTTTACACGATATATAGTATAACACAGTTTTATTTTAACAGGTAGCATAAATGGCAATTTATATAAAGAAAGTTAAAAATATAGAACAGGATCTTCCTTTATACTTTTAGGGCCACTGGTGGGTCCTTTACACCAGGCATGTCCAAACTGTGGCCCTCCAATTGTTGTGAAAGTACACAACCCAGCATGCTTTGCCATAGTTTTAGCATTCCCTAATAGCAAAACTGTGGCAAGGCATGATGGGACTCGTAGTTTCACATTAGCTGGAGTGCCATAGTTTGGCCATGCCTGCTTTACACCTTTAGGGCCAGATTTAATTATTTGCGTTGCCGGCAACCACTAGAGGGCACCCAACAGAGCTATTGAAATGTAGCTCTCTGTTTGGGCTGGGGAGACCGAGGGGAAGGTGAGCTGAGATCTGTGAAAAAAGTCACAAGACTTTTTGCTGTGTATTTATTAGTTCAGTCATGTTTAGCCATGAATAGCAGATAAACCCGACCTTAATGTGCATGATCAGTGCAAAGAAAAACATTAATAGCATATTGCCTGTGATCTCCCGTCGCTTTAGATGGGAGATTGGGTGCGATATAACAATTGAATCTGGGCCTTAGAATCAGGGCCGCCGACAGTGGGGTGCTGTGGGTACAGCTGTCCCTGGCCCCGGTCTCTGGAGGGGCCCAGGCAGCTGCCCACAGCGACATCGGCACGGTGCCACCCTCCCACCCCCACACACCACCTCCCCCACTCCGCGGCACGCACAATACACAGTGACGGTATGATGATTTACACTGCTCTGTACATTGTTACCTTGTAACATTACCTCTCGTCTTGTCAGAAAGTTCAGCACGCACCACGCAGAATCCTGGAAGCTGTAGTTCCCCAGCCAATGTAGCGCTACTAGAATCATTCTGTACAGCGTGTACCTACATTTCCCGGCGTTCAATGTGCAGTGAGCCGCTCAGGTAGATGACGGTCTTGTTGTTGTTCATGATGGGAACTGTAGTTTTGTAAAGGCCATTTTCCTACTAGGAGCTTTGGATTTGTTATTATAAGAACTACTACAGAAGCGGGCGGCGTGTACCGATTGTGAAGGGAATAGTTTGCATCTAGAAAGGCCATAAGGCCGAACACAATGCCCATTACATACTATATAACACACTGTAATGCCCATTACACATAAGGCCGAACACAATGCCCATTACATACTATATAACACACCGTAATGCCCATTACATACTATATAACACACCGTAATGCCCATTACACATAAGGCCAAACACAATGCCCATTACATACTATATAACAAACCGTAATGCCCATTACATACTAGTATATAACACACCGTAATGCCCATTACACATAAGGTCACACATGATGCCCATTACTTACTATATAACAAACCGTAAATCCCATTACATACTATATAACAAACCGTAATGCCGTAACCCCTGGCAATGAGCACATAACCCATGGCAATGAGCACGTTACCCAGGAAATGAGCAAAACACAGCACCCGGAGGATAAGATGATGGAGCTGGAGCTGAAAGTGGATACAGCCCCATAGTTGGCACCTCAGACTCCAGAAGCAGCAGCATGTGCCAGCCTCCCCCCCCCCCCCAGATGTGGGTGCCAGCTGGGCCATGAGTCTGCCCATCAGACATTGCTTCTAGTATTCCTCCAACATACCAAGCCAGCAAAACGCACAAGCATCTTCCACATGCCTTTACAAACCAAGGCCAGAACAACACATCAGAATGCTTGCCATTACTACCTCCTGCCATAATAACACACAGAACATACTAAAACACATAATGCAGCCTACTTTTCCAATGTAATTCCTTTTACAACTTTATTTGCAATGTGCTATTATACATCTCGTGTACAGTTATAGCATTTTACTTATGTATAAACAACTAATATCTTGGGCAACTTTAATGCAATGCCCCATTATATTATAGAAGGCAGACTGCTTACAAATTATTGAGTCATCCGCTTCAGCCGCACCCCCAAACCGCGGGTCATTTTATCGGATGCACCGTCTGGGGCTGTGCACACTGCACTGATTACCGGGAGCGGGGAGCTGAGCAGCAGGGGCGCCCAGTAGATACCGAATGGCTGGGGCGCATAAAAGATGGCCAAGCATGCTCAGCAGGAGGCCATAAACACTCTGCAGAGGGCTGGGCAGCTGGGGATCTCAGTGGATGCCGGCCGAGCAGCTGGGGGGCTCAATGTACGTCCGCACCACAATGGCTGCTGTCGGGTGCCCGCAGCTCCCCTCTGCCATTCACTGTGACAGACAAGCAGACAAGCAAAATTTGCAGAGGATCTACAGCGCACACATGCATCTCTAATCGTAATCGCATCTCTGACAGCTGAATCCCGTCATTGACTTCGGTTCCACATTGTACTAGCACTGTCTATAAGCGCCGCAGCTGGGCTGGGGAGGGAGCCAGCGGCACAGTTTGCGGTGCACGGCTCCGGCGCCCTTTGATCTCTCGGCGCCCAGAGCTTGTGCTCCGCCCTCCCTACGCCCCTGCTGAGAGAGAGCAAAAAAAAGGAAAGAGACTAAGGGAGAGGTGACAAGGGTGTGAGGTGATGAGGGTGAGATGAGGCGACTTGATGAAATGATGATGGTGGTGTGGTGATGAGGGCGAGTCTTGGTGTGGTGACAGAGGCAAGGTGACTGGAGAGAGGTGATGGCGGGTAAGAGGGGGAGATGTGATGGCGGAATAGAGGAGATGACAGAGTGAAAGGGGGTGAGAGGAGGTGAGGGGGCGGCGAGAGGTGATAGTGTAATAGAGGGGCAAAAGGGGGTGTAGTGACAGGGGGTGAGAGAGGGTGAGGCGATGGAGTGAGTTGAGGGGGGAGAGGAGGTCCCCTTTTCCCAGCATTAACGGGCCTCCGGCTCCCGGCTGGGTGCCACTGCTCCCTCTCTCCGTCTGGGTGCCACAGCTGCTCCTCCATCTCCCCGGATGGGCGCTGACGCCCTTTATACAGCCGGGTGCTGCTACTGCTCCCCCTCTAGCCAGCCAGGTTCCGCTGCTGCTCCATCTCCATGGCTGGGTGCCACTGCTTCTCCTCCTTGGCAGCTGGGTATGAGCAGGATGAGATAGGTAGGGGGGTTGGAAAGGGCAGGGTATGAGCAGGATTACATGGGATGCTGTGTATGAGCAGGAGGGGAAGGGAGGCTGGGTATGGGCCGGGGGAGATTGCAGGCAGGGTATGAGCAGGAAGAGATGGCAGGCTGGGCATGGGTTAGGAGGAGATGGAGGCTGGGTATGGGCAGGAGGATATTGCAGGCTGGGTATGGGCAGGAGGAGATGGGGGGCTGGGTATGGGCAGGAGGAGGTGGCAGGCTGGGTATGGGCAGGAGGAGGTGGCAGGCTGGGTATGGGCAGGAGGAGGTGGCAGGCTGGGTATGGGCAGGAGGAAAGTGGGTATGGGCAGGAGGACATGGGAGGCTGGGTATGGGCAGCCTCAGGCCGCCGGTATGAGCAGGAGGAGAGATGAGAGGCTGGGTATGGACAGGGGGTGGGCGGGACAGGCAGAGTGACATCACAGCACCGCCCCCACCACTATCTAGCTGAAGCTTCCTACAATAAATCAGGTAGGCTGCACAGCACTGATAATCTGGGCGCTAGTTCAGTGCAGCCCTGTGTTACACAGGACAGACTGTGACAGGAGCAGGGGGCAGAGCTCCATGCAGCGCAGCGGCAGCGCCAACATCTGGTTCTCGCACATTTCAAATATGGCACCGACTAGTGAGCCAATCAGAGCTTGCGGCCCGGAAGCCACCCCTACGCATAGGCTGCTGTCCTAGGCAATTGCCTAGAATTCTATTGGGGTTTGTGCTGCGCTCTACCTCTAATGTATTTGCCTCTGCAAATGATTAATGCGAATATGTGTCTTTAAGAACTTCAAATTTATTTATACATCAGTCATAAATTGGTCATATATCATGCCAGTCATAATACTGAATAAATAGATAACTGATTAATTGATTGATTCAAAGAAATATATTAAAAAGTGAAAAAAATGAAAAAATGAATGAATAAATGAAAAAAATGAGAAAAAATGGAAATATGGAAAGAAACGTTGAACAAAAGAAATAAAAGTTTTTTTGGGGTTTGCTGTGCGCAAAATTTCGTCTGTTCAGAGTGAACAAAATAAAGTCTTTCAGTCCAAATGAAACAATAGCGGCGTCCCGCTGTTTGATTAATTTGCAATGTCCTTAATTGTGGATCAGCCTTCAGGTACCTCTTTGCCTTCAGGTATTCCGGGTCTGGTACTCGTGGGGGTCAGTGTACACCCGGGGTCCCGGACTCCTGGGACTGCGCGCGCCTTCTGCCTGTTCCGGGGAGCTGCGTGTATCACGCTGTTCTCCGTTTCAGACAGGATTGGCCGGACGCTGCCCCTTGTCTGCGGCGGTTACTTGGTACACCTTTCCGGGTTTGCAAATTACCCGTCCAGGTGACTGTTCTCCGCTCTACGGGTCCCCTGGCTCACAACCTCCCTTTCCCTTCTCCGTACTCACCTCTTTCTTTGGCGATCTCCTTGCCGCCGTCGTCCAGTGTGTGCACACGCTGGCTTCCGCTTCTCTGTACCGTACTCTCCGTCTGTTCCGCAAGTAGATGGGGTTGAGCTGTGTGTCTCTCCAACGCGTTTCGGCGTAAGCCTTCTTCTAGGGAGCTGTCTGTTAGTCTGTCTTGGCCATTTTTAAATAGCCCTCCGTCCTGATATCGTGTGTTTCTCATTGGTTCCATTGAACCTTCTTTGATTGGTTACTCTGTCTGTCTATCACCGCGGCTGATTATCAGTTCGAGCAGCCGTGGTTGTTTCTATTGTTGCAATTGTCCAATTATGCAATCAAGCTTGCTACAATCAGTTCTGCTGTCATCATGTTTTATTTTGTAAACATGTTTATTCGTTTTTAGTCATAAGAAAACTTTTTTGGCTGTAAATATATATTTACCATATTGTTTTTTATGTCAGACATGTCACGCAATTTTAACAGAAATACATATCTTATTCCGTTGTATTGTTTCAAATCCGTGCGTATTTGCAGCAGGTATGCTGCTGGATTTAAATGCGTTAAATACATATGCGTGCGCTTGTTCATTTTACGTGTTTTTTCTACTGCTATGATTTGTCCTACTGTTCATAGTCCTCATTTCATATGTGTTAACAGTAGATAAGTCTGATGGTTATGCGTTTTTTATATAAATTACCTGCAGATGTGCTATTAATGATTGATATGCGTTTTTCGTGGGTATGCTATTATCTGCATATACATTGTTTTTATGGTGATTGTTTAGTGGCCACACTGTTACTCTGTTATTTAATACATTTTATTTGTGGTGGGTGCCCTATTATTTTGTTGTATAATCCTTCAATGTTTGTCATTGTTTGTCATTTTTTTCCCACTATTGCCTTCACCTCGTTATCCAGATTTAAACCCCTGGGTTTCAATGTCTTCAATTTATACATCCATCCTAGCTCTAATTTGTTTATGTTCAGCACATGGTCACCCCCCCTCCAGTTGTTCTGTACTTCCTCTATCCCTATAAATTTTAATGAGTTGGGGTCCCCATTGTGGTTATCATTAAAATGTTTGGATAAGTTATGGTCCTCATTCTTCTTCTTTATGTTCCTTATATGTTCATTTATCCTTACTTTTAATGGTCTAGTTGTGCGACCTACATACTGTTTGTGACACCCGCATTCCAGCAAGTAGATCACTCCCTTGCTGTTACATGTTATTCTGTTCTTAATTTTATATGTCTCTTCTGTTACTGTAGATTTGAATATCGTGGCTGGTTTTGTGGATCTGCTGGCTTGGTTTTTGCATCCTGTGCAGGATCCACAGTAGTAGAATCCTTTATTTGGCTGTTTCTTAATCACGCTGGGTTGGATCTGTTGTTTAGGTGGTATGTGGTTGTTTACCAATTTCTGTCTAATATTTGGAGCTTTACGATATATTATTTTTGGTTTGGAGGGTAAAAGGTCTGATAATAGTTCGTCCTGTAATAATAGGGGCCAGTGTTTCCGCAGTATTTTTTGGAGTGTGGTGGATTCTTTTGAATATTGTGTGATAAAAGGTATTTCTCTATACATGTCATTGTTTTTTTCTTTGTATGTGAGTAGTTCTGTTCTGTTGATGCTTTCCACTTGTTTTAGTGCCAATTCTAGTTCTGTCTCTTTGTATTTTTTGTCTTTGAATTCTGCTGTCATTTCTTTACTCTGTTCTAGATAGTCTGTGTTTTGCAAATTACCCGTCCAGGTGACTGTTCTCCGCTCTACGGGTCCCCTGGCTCACAACCTCCCTTTCCCTTCTCCGTACTCACCTCTTTCTTTGGCGATCTCCTTGCCGCCGTCGTCCAGTGTGTGCACACGCTGTCTGTTCCGCAAGTAGATGGGGTTGAGCTGTGTGACACACAGCTCAACCCCATCTACTTGCGGAACAGACGGAGAGTACGGTACAGAGAAGCGGAAGCCAGCGTGTGCACACACTGGACGACGGCGGCAAGGAGATCGCCAAAGAAAGAGGTGAGTACGGAGAAGGGAAAGGGAGGTTGTGAGCCAGGGGACCCGTAGAGCGGAGAACAGTCACCTGGACGGGTAATTTGCAAACCCGGAAAGGTGTACCAAGTAACCGCCGCAGACAAGGGGCAGCGTCCGGCCAATCCTGTCTGAAACGGAGAACAGCGTGATACACGCAGCTCCCCGGAACAGGCAGAAGGCGCGCGCAGTCCCAGGAGTCCGGGACCCCGGGTGTACACTGACCCCCACGAGTACCAGACCCGGAATACCTGAAGGCAAAGAGGTACCTGAAGGCTGATCCACAATTAAGGACATTGCAAATTAATCAAACAGCGGGACGCCGCTATTGTTTCATTTGGACTGAAAGACTTTATTTTGTTCACTCTGAACAGACGAAATTTTGCGCACAGCAAACCCCAAAAAAACTTTTATTTCTTTTGTTCAACGTTTCTTTCCATATTTCCATTTTTTCTCATTTTTTTCATTTATTCATTCATTTTTTCATTTTTTTCACTTTTTAATATATTTCTTTGAATCAATCAATTAATCAGTTATCTATTTATTCAGTATTATGACTGGCATGATATATGACCAATTTATGACTGATGTATAAATAAATTTGAAGTTCTTAAAGACACATATTCGCATTAATCATTTGCAGAGGCAAATACATTAGAGGTAGAGCGCAGCACAAACCCCAATAGAATTCTGTACGACTTAAAACGGAAACAGTCATCCGTTTAGTGCGGCTGCTAACCTGACACAAGAAGATTCAGAGCGCAGGTTACAAACCAAAAATCCATATTTTGTAATGGACATTTGACTCCAGGAGCCAGGCGCCGGGACACAGATTAGTAGATATGCGGTCCCGACTCCCGGCGGAATACAGACGCGGCGGGGGAGCCATGGTAAGAACGGGGGGCAACACTAAATTTAGGGAGAGGGGGCGCCGAAATTATCCAGCAGGGGGCGCAAATATTGGCGCTACGCCCCTGTTTACACTGTACTCTGTGCCACATCTACAGTAAATAATGGAACCTGACAAATACTTTCCACATGTATGTAGACTTGATTCAGACTGGGCTGATCCCAGACTCTTGTTTTGGTTTCACGGCTGTTTTCTTAAATTAATATCAGCCTGGAAAACATAACCCTGAGCCCATGTGGTTGAATTAAATATTGTGATTACACTTTGGGGTTTTAAATGAATGCACCAACTTTTCCAGGAAAATGTATTATATCTTTTATGAAAATAGAAGGTGTATCTGACAGGTAAACACATTAAGAACAAAAAAAATAAGAACAGTAATATCTCACAAAATAGAACATTAAAAAATAAACCATATTTTTTTGTTTGTTTACCGTGATGTCAATTATTTGCCTTAGTTTTGGGCAAAAGTTTTTAAACAAGAAACAAAAATGTGTGCGGTAGGTGAAATAAAAAAAATCTCGCAAAAAAGTAATATAAAATGAACCAATTTACACCACTAATGTAAATTATTTTACTTATTTTTAGACCAAAAATGTTGAAATTGGAAAACAAAAAGACATTTCACAAAGCCTAATATGAAATTAACAGATTGTCTACCACTAATGACAATTATTCCACTTATATTTGTGGCAACATTTTTTAAATGATTCCAACTTAAAAAATCATATGACCAAGCCTCAATAATTTTGATAAAAAGCCATTTAAATTTTCTTGAAGATAGCATATACAAAAGTTAGCTTTGCTTAATGAAAAAGAAAATCAGCAACATACAATACATAGAAATTGAATCTTTCACACCTTGAACAGAAAAATAGAATTTGCAGAAAAACAAGATATTTTGTTTAAATGAATGAACAGTAAAATCTGATCCATAGCACATTTTTTTCGAAAATAGTAAGAAACTTAGAAACAAAAAATAATTTCTAATTTTTTTTTTTAATTTACAAAATGTTTGCAAAAAAAGGCACGAGTTATCATAAAATAGAAATTATATGCTCAGCATACAATGATAGGGAACAATGGAACAGATGACAACGAAAAAATCTATGTATTTTTTGACTCAACACCTAAGTTAAAATATAAAATATGGAAGAGGTTTTTAGTGTCTTATCTTGGTAGGAAGAGTCTGGTCCCTGGAAAATTACATTAAACAGCATTGTTATGAATCATTATAACAATTTTATTTGTATTAACAAATAATTACTGATTCAATATATACATTTATAAAAATGTATAACCAACCGGTTAATATTTTATATGTTTGCTGGTCTGATGTAATTAAATAGCTTTCAGTCACCCTTTGCATTTTGTGTATTCGGCCTGCCTTTTTTTTATTAGCCTGTTCCAACCTATTCCCTTCATTTTCTCTTCTTAGTTGAATTGTTTGTCTCTCCATTATTGTACAGTAGGAGTTTCATCTTTGCTCCTTTGGCCATGGCTAGCCATGGCTATTCTATTGTTCTCAGCTGCAATATGTATTGTATTGCAGTTGAGAACAATAGATTAGCCATGGCTAGCCATGGCTAGCCCTGCCCAAAGGAGCAAAGATGAAACTTGCTCCTACTGTACTTTACCAATGAGTACAGTCCTTAGTCACTTACAGTATAATATATGGCACATAAATATATTTATATATATATATATTTGGTACTTGTTTCCTAGCACGGCCACAATCTTATGGATTGTGTACCTTTAAGTTAAGGTACACGATCCATACGATGGACCCGATTTCCTTTGAAATCAGGTCCATTTTGCCGGCTAGGACACAATATCGGGGGCATCGCGTCGGTCGGGACCATTAACATTGGTCCCGACGCGACCGACGCGATGCCCCCGATATTTCCATAGGCTTCAATGTTAAAAAATATTTTAACATTGAAATCGTGTCGGGAAAGGTAAAATATCGGGGGCATCGCGTCGGTCGGGACCATTAACATTGGTCCCGACGCGATGCCCCCGATTTTTCCATAGGCTTCAATGTTAAAATATTTTTTAACATTGAAATCGTGAGAAAATGTGAAAAATGTGAAATGGGCCAATATGACCCATTTCACATTATAGATGTCCCCGTCGTCACCCCACGATAGACGCCAACCCGAAGCGTGGCGAGCGCAGCGAGCCCGCGAGGGGCGGCGGTGCGCGTCCTCCGACCTTTTAATTCCCCTACTATCCACGTCGGCGTGGAGTTGAGAATAGAATAGTGTGGCGAGCGCAGCGAGCCACCGTGCCCGAAGCGTGGCGAGCGCAGCGAGCCCCGCGAGGGGACGCGTATAACTTCACAGGTATACGCGTCCCCTCGCGGGGCTCGCTGCGCTCGTCACACTATTCTATTCTCAACTCCACGCCGACGTGGATAGTAGGGGAATGAAAAGGTCGGAGGACGCGCACCGCCGCCCCTCGCGGGCTCGCTGCGCTCGCCACGCTTCGGGTTGGCGTCTATCGTGGGGTGGGGTGTACGCCGTTAAATTTGGGGGGGTTGGGAATATTTTACATTGAATCCAATGTAAAATCGGGTCCCAGGGACCCGATTTACATTTCATTCAATCAAAAAATCGGCTCGAAAATCGGTCGGTCGCGTCAATCGCATTGCATGCGACCTAATCGCATGCGATGCGAACGACCCGATTTTTCCGACACGACCACCCCGATGTAAATCGGTGTGGCCGTGCTAGGAAACAAATACCATATATTTATATATTTAACACATCTCAGAACTATACGAACATTAAAAAAAAGTTAATTACAGCCAAACATTGCTTCAAAATCTACTGAAATAGACATTTTGTAGTCCAAGCCTGAGACACGATTAAGTGATAATGGTTAAACTGGGTTTTTCTTCAATCACGATGAACAGACAAATACTGCAAAATCAATTGCTACAGTAAGTTTCATGAGGAACGGTTTTCCAAAATGTGTAATTCTGCTGGTGCATAAAATATTCAGAATTTAATAATGCTGCTGTATCAGTCGTAGAGATGAAGTAGCACATGGAGTCTTTGATGGGTCAATCCAAAACTGGTACTCTACCCCATCGATTAGCCTTTACAATAAAACGGATTTTGTTAGAATTGGTCAGAGTACGTTCATAAGGTTTGGTCTGTATTTCAGATTGCAGTAAACTACAAAACCTAATACACCTCCTAATTGCTCCCAGGGAATCTCTGTCCTTATTTGGTAGCTGGAGGTCCATCCTTCACTTTAAGTCACGTCACAGTTCAAAAATAAAAATAACTTTTTTTCAGCAAATTTTTGTTTCACAATTAGCTTTCTGGAAAAGTTTAAATGGAAATGATCTTTTTAACGTAAGAGAAATATTCTCAGCTTATCAGCAGGCACTTGTAAATGAAGCTGGCACTTGCACCTTCCACCAGTACATTCAGTCTCTAGTGCATGTGTCTTGGAAGACTTAACAACAGCCAGCCATAACTGTAGAAGGAAAGTCCTCAGTTCCAAAAATGAAAATGCATTTAAGGCCTTGTCAGGGTTGTGTAGACCGGCTGGTCCCAGTTGGAGGTGGGACTATGGGAAGGTGGAATGGACAAGCTATTGAGGATAGGTGTGGCATAGGGTTGGCAGGAGGAATTGAAATAAGGATATTGGTAGAGACTGGATGGATAACTGGAATAGGGATTGTGGTAATTGGAGCTGGGTAGGTCTGTGTAGTCACACTGAGAACTAGGAAAAGAGGTGGGTACTGTAGAACTAGGCACAGTTGTGGCACAAGCCTGGGTGCTGTAGGAGTTGAAATCAGAATGTGGAGGTGATCCAAGGGATTGGTCTCTATAATGACTGGAACTCAGCTGCTCTCTCTGAATATGAGGCCTCTGCTGGGCAGACTCAGAAGATGAGGATGAAGTTGGAGGACTCTTATGAGTCCAAACAGGAGCTTGTGTATTCCCTGCCGGGTGCGTATAAGGCGTTGCATAAGGTGGTGCTGTGTAATTCTGGCCATGGTCATCTGCAATGGCTATATGCCCACTAAGTGGCAAGTACTGGTCAAATTCATGAACATCAAAAGCCTCAATGTCGTTGATGACTTCGCTGCTCAGTTCATTAATGTCCACATTGCTGAAGTCGATGTTCTGCCTACCACTGTCCATCATCCTCCGTCCTTCATGCTTCAGTTCTTGTTTCCCACCATGGTGTAGGTCAGTCTTGGGTGTAGTTGGAGGAGTTGAAGGTCCATGGTTTTGACCTAACAGCAGAAATAAAGGACAAAGAAACATTTTAAATACATTTATTGTAACTTTATACAGAAAAGTTAGTAATACGTGTGAATAACTATACTTCTACACATATTAAATAAGACTAACTTGCTATGTGCTATCAGTGGTTCTCAGATACATTGAAACATTGTCCCAGCTTTTCTCATTATCTAAATAGATTTTGAATTCTTTGACAAGCCTGTGGAGTGCCGCCTATTTCATTTCCAATACAGAAGCCAACATTGGTCTCAGTGAGGGAAAGTACTGTGTTTATATATATATATATATATATATATATATATATATATATATATATATATATATATATCTCTTATATATTTAGCCAGATCTGTCAGTCAAGCAGTGTGGCAAACGGTGGGCGGGGTTTCACGGGTGATTGACAGGCCCATCCACCGTCAGCCACACTGCAAAAGCAAGGCACCTCTGTCCTACTGTTCTCCACAAGCACACACCCCTCCTTGCACACCACTCCCCATGCCTGCCCACTAACTCCATCCACGCCTGCTCACCACCCACAACCCCTCCCCTAACACACTCATCCCCAGGCATCTACACAACGCGCGCCCAGACCCCCCCCTCATATACGCGCGGCGTCCCACCGCCCCACCGGACATTTCACCCGCCCCCCTTCTGCCTCACACCTGCAGCCAGAGGCGTAGGGAGGGCAGAGGCACCGGAGCACCCGCTCCGGGCGCAGTTGGGGCGCAGGGCGCCGCCCCCCCTCTGCACATGAGGTGAAGTCCTGCTGCCCTGCAATACTTCATTTCACACACGCAGGGCAGCGTGCGCCGGCGGCTGCCCTGCCCGGCGGCTGCCCTGCTCACCTGGACCCGGCCTGCCGCCGCGACGTGATGGGGTGACGTCACGTGACTCACTGCTCGCCTCCAGTCCAGTCCCTAATCAAGCTGCTGCTGCTGCTCCTGCTCGGGCTGGCTCCCGGCCAGCGCTGAGCAGCAGTAATAAGGAAGAAGACTCCTCCCTGCCTCTACAGAGAATATCTGTGCTGTGCTCCTTAAGGTAGACTTTTTCGGGAATTATCATGGGGTCTGGGGTTTTGGTGGGGTGGGGTGGGATGGGGGGGGGGGGTGGGATCTCTCAGGTTTCTGCTGCCAACCTGCTCTTCTCAAGGTGGATTTTAGTTTTTTACTAAAGTGGGAATAATCATGGGGTTTGGGGGATTTATGGGGGGGGTGAATCTGTCTTATATGTGTCTTATATAGCGCAGCAGATTCCGTTACAGTGTCTTATATAGCGCAGCAGATTCCGTTACAGCGTCTTATATAGCGCAGCAGATTCTGTTACAGTGTCTTATATAGCGCAGCAGATTCCGTTACAGCGTCTTATATAGCCCAGCAGATTCCGTTACAGCGTCTTATATAGCGCAGCAGATTCTGTTACAGCGTCCTATATAGCGCAGCAGATTCCGTTACAGCGTCGTATATAGCGCAGCAGATATAGCGCAGCAGATTCCGTTACAGTGTCTTATATAGCGCAGCAGATTCCGTTACAGTGTCTCATATAGCGCAGCAGATTCCGTTCTACTTCTGATGGGGCGAAGCCCCTCACAACGGTGTGAAGAGCGCCCGGAGGGCGCGATGAATCACCTAGTATATATATATATTGCAAAAAGAGTAGAAAAGACGCACCAATGAGCACAAAGTAACAGAATGTTACTGATCAAATAAAGCTCACGTACACAGGGGTTAAAAGTATAATGCTTGCCAGCCAGATCATAACACCATCACAGCCCGGATACACCTGTGGGGGATCACCGCTGCTCAGCTTCAGCCGCAGAGACCTCAGACCAAGACACCGCACCACTCGCACAGGACCAGAGGGGAATGCTGGCTGGAACACAGGTGGAAGAAGGACGTCTCCAACGTCAGACCATAGAAGTCACACCCAACTAGTTTCGTCACACAGAAGGACTTCGTCAGGGGGTGTGGTTACCTCAGGTGAGTATCAGGTATTTATACCCACATTTCCTTTGCAGGTGTTTGCAATCAATGATCAGCATAGCACTAAATTGGCAGCATTCCAGTCTAATACATACATTCACCAAATGCTTCAAAATACAAATATATCATAAAAAATACATCATAAAAAATACATATATATACTTTTATTTTTTATGATGTATTTTTTATATGATATATTTGTATTTTGAAGAATTTGGTGAATGTATGTATTTGACTGGATGCTGCCAATTTAGTGCTATGCTGATCATTGATTGCAAACACCTGCAAAGGAAATGTGGGTATAAATACCTGATACTCACCTGAGGTAACCACACCCCCTGACGAAGTCCTTCTGTGTGACGAAACTAGTTGGGTGTGACTTCTATGGTCCGACGTTGGAGACGTCCTTCTTCCACCTGTGTTCCAGCCGGCGTTCCCCTCTGGTCCTGTGCGAGTGGTGCGGTGTCTTGGTCTGAGGTCTCTGCGGCTGAAGCTGAGCAGCGGTGATCCCCCACAGGAGTATCCGGGCTGTGATGGTGTTATGATCTGGCTGGCAAGCATTATACTTTTAACCCCTGTGTACGTGAGCTTTATTTGATCAGTAAAATTCTGTTACTTTGTGCTCATTGGTGCGTCTTTTCTACTCTTTTTGCAAGATTCCCCATGTCTGGATCTATGGCACGATCCTAAAGAAAAAGACTGCACACACTGGGATTTGATGTGTAATTATTGACACTTAACACTAAGGACTTTTTGCGCTGGGTATATTTTTTGTTTATATATATATATATATATATATATATATATATATATATATATATATATATACTTTATTCAAATTACTTCTTCATATTATTTGTTATATACATTTAATTCAGTCTATTAAAAAACAGCAATTAGAAGCATCCCAGAGATGCTGGTGAAGTGATAAAGTGGCTTGTACATTATCACCGGCCAATCAGCCCCTAACTGCCACATTACAGCCTGGGTTAAAAAATGACAGTTATGATCTGATTATCCTGTGATAAAGTACAAGCCACTTTATCACTTCACCAAGTTTAATAAATCTGTCCCTGGGTTTGAAAAATGGCAGTTATGATCTGATTGGCCAGTGATAAAGTACAAGGCACTTTATCACTCCACCAGGCTTAATAAATCTGCCCCAGACGTTCCCGGAAAGCGTTGCCTCCTGGGTTTGCTGCTGTGCAATAATATTTTAGGACAGTAGCAGTTGCTGCCGTTGGTCACCGCATTTGACTGGAAATGGGCTGTATGATTACTTTGTAGGGGGCACACAATTAAATAAACGTTTCTGGCTTATTTGTGTGTTATGAGTAAAACCGACAAACACGTTCAATCAGAACAGACTGATGGTCACCAGCACAGGGAATGTAGGAGGAGCAATAAAATGCCAGTCAGTGGCCTGATATCTGGAGAAGGTGCATAGATTGATGGATCATTATATGGCGTACGCATCATTTGCATGTTTGGGGAGTCAGATCATAACGGAAGTGAGGATAACAAGCAGAGGAGTTGCCCCTAACAGCCAATCAGAACTTAGATATGACATAATCTGATTGGTTATCTGGTTATCCTCGAGCAATATTACATTATTTATTGTGATCTCCATGTGTGTATTCCTCTGTATCCCACACTCCCTGCTCCATCATGTTTCTGGGAATACTAGTGGTGGTAAATACGTAGTAAATAAGAATTTGGAATAATAATTTAAATTAAAAAAAATTGCAAAAAGATAAAAATAATTATAGGCACCTTTTACAGTCACAGACAAAGAGCCGGGAACCCTACCTGCGTGCTCTCCATGAAGATGGCCATCTGCCATCGCTCCCAGTGCAGATTCGGACTTGTACATCTGAGAACCGGGGTGATGCCCCAGCTCAGCCCCCAAGTCTGAGTTGCTGTGCCCGGCTTTCACGCTCTTCCTTTTGCGTGGCTTGTACTTGTAGTCAGGGTGATCCTTCTTGTGCTGCACTCGGAGCCTCTCGGCCTCCTCAACGAAAGGGCGCTTCTCATTTTCACTCAGCAAACTGAGGGTAGGAGAGAGAGAGAAGTTCCATGAATGAACTGAAAGATAACTGATTGATTTATCTTTAAGCAGAGTCTAAAAGGGTACATTTATTAAAGTTTCTAAAAATTTCAAGCAGTGATATTGCCCATAGCGACCAATCAGATAGTGCCTAACATTTGTCTGTGGTATCCTAGAAAAAATGAAAGACAGCATCTGACTGGTTGCTTTGACCAACTGCTCCAGTGTATCCCTAACCAAGACTTGATACGCCTCCCTTATTGCTGAGATGCCCGATATTCAGACACTTCCTTGCCTGCTAGGAATAGACCCCTATTTAATGTGTCATTAATCCGATATAATAAGTAAATTCACAGGATGGAAACTGTTCCCTCGACCTACAAAGAGTGCTGCAATAATACATAACATTTTTTAAACACACATATATATATATATATATATATATATATATATATATATATATATATATATATATATATATAATGTGATTTAGAGGTATCAAACTATTCTAACAGATAGTATGCTGGGAACGGGACACAGATACCCGGTCTGCCCAGGCGCCATCTCTGGTCATTATAATTAGATGTACGTATTATAATTCCACACAGGAAGTCCACATTACAATCTATCTAGTACAACAGACATGGGCAATGCTCTTGTAGGAATTTGCAGAATCTACTTTCATTTCCATTGTTCCAATATTCCAACTTGTGCCCGAGCTGCGTGGAATTTGAATGTTCCCCATAATTTTTGCCTCCCTGTACTGTTCCTTTGTATGGTGCTGAAAAACACTTGTGGCGCCTTATAAATAAAATAATAATAATGTTAGCGTGTGTTCTTTGTAGGTTCTTTCGTTTCCCCCACACACACCAAAGAAATACAGTCAGTTTGATTGGCTTCTGATTACATCAACCCCATTGTGAATTCCCATGTTGTAGAGAATATGGACTGTAAAATGCAACGTAATGTGTAGATGCTATTAATTTCTAGTGGTAATCCCCCTCCATCCCCCACCACCACCACCACACAAAAAAAAAAGATCCACTTCCTTGTTTTTTTAGTCTGATTGGGCAGATGGTCACGATAACAGGAGTTAGCACATGCACCCATCAATTGGGAGAAAATGCACCTAAACGCATACATATACATCCAAATTACTCCTTTGATCAGCGACTGTACATTTGCACTCCGAAAACATGGACAACAACATACGCTTCCCACTTCTCCGCAAATGATAATTTGAGTTATTCCTATTACACTATAAACGTGTAAAATAGCTTCACTTTAACTTAAAAATGCAACTGGTGCGGGTCTATTGTGTCGCGGCAGGGAACAATCTCCGAGGATGAGGGGGAAACATTTTTGTTTTATGCTCACAGGATGTTTTGGAGGGATTTTGTCTTATAAAGATTATTTTGTTTTTGCTTTTAGCCCAATTTTGTACTCCCAATATGGATATAAGTCAGACTTAGCACATTAATAAATGCTTAAAGGGTTACGCGTAAACATTACATATAACTTCTGGTCCAAAACCATTTTTGTTTTGTAAATAGGGATTCGAAAAATGAGTGGTGATTGGCTGATACTCTGCTATTTCCAACTGGGAGGAAACGGTTAATTTCCGCAGTGACAACTTTATTTAAATCCAAAGCAAATACTGTTATTCTGAATATGTGCATCCATTAAACTGCGGGAGTTCAACGCTCGCCTGCGTAATATAAGTAGCGTAGAATTTGCAGGAAATGATGCAAAACGCACTGTGACTTTTATAATTGCAAAAAATTTAGTTCCGGTAGAAATTATTAAGACTGAATTGAATTAAAGGCTACCCTCAGGCATATGACCTGGAGTTATAAGTGTATAATTAACTTGAAAAGAACTGTACAGCAGGTAATAGGCGCGTTAGGAAAATATGCAAGCAATTAGGAGAAAACTTGGATATTATTTTTTTCTATTTACAGCTGCTGTTTGTTTCTGATGTACCTGATATAAATCTTCGTTTTTCTTCATTTCGTTACTGAGTGCTGGTCTGAACTCCTTCACCCTGGGGGGGTAAGTGTATTTATATATATATATATATATATATATATATATATATATATATATATATATATATATATATATATATATATATAGACGGGAGAAGGACGCAGCACTCCAGACGGAATCTTCAAACAGCAAATAATTTTATTGTGCTCAGCAACGTTTCAATACAAGTGTGTATTATCTTCAGGCTCAATACAACAGTGAACAGTAACATCTATATATATCAAACCAAAGTGACGTTTTGCGTAGGAGGCGGTATTCGCATCCCGCCCCCCCTCGCATCAGTGTGCAGGCTCGGTACATCACACAGCTGAATCCACTAATTAGGATCAGCTGATGACTTCCCTGCCATATCACTGTCTCCAACACATAACAAATACATAATAAAAAATCACAACAAGTGGCAAATCAATAAGGTAATAAGAATGTATCACAATACATATATCAAAAATAATAGACAATATAAAGATATGATGCACCATGAATGGATTGCACCATAATAAAAAAGTGAAATCAATACATAGCTGTGTGATGTACCGAGCCTGCACACTGATGCGAGGGGGGGCGGGATGCGAATACCGCCTCCTACGCAAAACGTCACTTTGGTTTGATATATATAGATGTTACTGTTCACTGTTGTATTGAGCCTGAAGATAATACACACTTGTATTGAAACGTTGCTGAGCAACACCCACTGCAACATGGAACCTACCGCGGAGATTGACCCAGCTACAGCCGGCCTCTCCAGATTTATGTTTCCAATTGGAGACACCTTCAGCTTCACGGATATCGACGCCAGGGCTATACTGTTACCCAATGAGTTGGATGAATTGGCAGAAGCCACCCCGTTAGAAGATGCTTTCCGAGAGCTGGTAAAGATCAAAAAGCGTGAAATCGATTACCACTATCATGCATTATCTCTCAGTGAGTACCACCGTAACAGAATGATCCCGAGGGGACTGAGGGTGCGTAATGCCCCTACTATCGGCAAATATGACACTGAGTTTTGTAAGAAGTGGATCGCTATCGCTAACAAGTGCTCCATGGATTGGATGCTGCTGATCATTGAACATTCCTCTAAAGAGGTAGAGACATGTAAAGCCAAAAGTGAAGCCGTGGAGGCTATTCATAAAGCAAACTTCCTAAATGATGCATCGACCTTATGGTATGGCAAACTTAGTACACAGTTACAGGTGTACAAGCGTGAACTGATTAAGTTCAAAAAAGAGAAAAAGATCAAAGTAGAAAAGGACTATGAGCTACATACTGTTTACTTTTGGACAAGTCCACAAGGTGATCGGCAGGGGAGAAAGCCTTTCTTTCGCCGGGGCCGTAATAGAAATGAGCAAGCACCTAGTTCCACTGAATTCAATTCGTCAAGCAGCGATAATGGTGGCAGTGAAAACCGGCGTCAGAGAAACCGTAAGGCTATTATCCCTTTAGCCGTAGTGACCCGGGCCCGCACTGGAGGACGAGACGATTCACCCGCCGAGGGGGCGCAAGGAGGCAACACCAAAAAACCCCCAAAACCCAGGAAGCCCTAGTTGTCAATCTGTCGTCGCATGAACTTTCTACCGTCGAGTCCAAAGTTCTGTCCAAAGGACTATCGTTTATACCTTCATCTTACCATGATGACCTGACTTGGTCAATTGAGCAGCAGAGACTATCGAGGCAATTGCGCCTAAAAGAACATTTTAATAGATCGCGCAAACCAGAGGCTGCTGTAAGTAAGACTGTTACTCCTAAAAATGACATTCCTCTTCAATTACGTAAAATTTTGCCTAGATCGTCTTTTGATGTTCTGTCTAACAATGAGTCCATTAAAACCTTTACTGCAATTACCAACTTTGAAGTTAAATCTAACGTTGCCAATGTCGAGCTATTCAGAGCTAATTTAAGTTTAAATGAACGATGTGCTCTAAAATCTCTGTCCAATGACAAATCACTAGTGTTCCGTCCGGCTGATAAGGGCGGAGCACTGGTGATGATGGATTTGGACAGATATAATGCACAGGTTATGGTCCATCTGGATGACCGGACCACCTATCGATGTTTAGGAATGGATCCCACTCAAACGTTTACTAATGAACTAAAACTTGTATTGGAGGCTGCTGTATGTGAGGGGTTCATTTCTGATACCCTCAAGGATGCCCTGTTACCTTCTTTCCCTGTGGTACCGCAGTTTTACTGCATTCCCAAAATACATAAATCTTTGGTAGACCCCCCTGGCAGACCCATTGTGGCTGCCAGGGGCTCTTTAATGCAACCAGTGTCCATCTTTATTGATAGTGTGCTACAGCCATATATCCGGGCACACCCGCGATATCTGTTGGACACTACCAATTTACTTAATAAATTGTTAGCGATTCCTGTATTGGGCCCTGACATTTCGATGTTTACCATCGATGTTAGTGCCCTGTACACGTCTATTCCACACCCTCTGGGGTTGGCAGCCCTTAGAAGATTTTTGAGTGAGAACAATATGTATGTGGGGCCCGATGTTAACCTGATTCTGCAATTGATGTCGATGGTTCTTACCAAGAACTTTTTTGTTTATGGTAATAAATTTTTTCTACAACTAGTGGGCGTGGCTATGGGGGCGGCGGTAGCCCCCTCATACGCCAACGTCTTTATGTTTGAGTTTGAACAATCGATGTTTTTTGATAATCCGGACATCTCTGGCAGAATCATCAGCTATCATCGTTACATCGATGATCTTTTGATTTTCTGGCAAGGTCCCCCGGAGGACTTGTCCTCATACATTGATGCGCACAATAAAGGTGATTGCCCCATCAAATTTACTTATACGCATAGCAATAGTGAGGTACATTTTCTCGATGTATCGATCCAATTGTTAGATGGTATAGTATCCACTTGTTTATTCTCAAAACCTACCGACAGGAATAATCTGTTGGCTTTTGATAGCTGTCACCCAAGAGCTACGGTTAGAGGCCTCCCTTACTCTCAGCTCCTAAGAATTAGACGTATTGTATCAGATCCAATCATAGCCTCGAAACAAATGGATACAATGATAGAGCGCTTTAGACTTAGAGGGTACCCGGTAACACAACTTATGGCCACCAAAAACAAAGTAATGGCAATGGACCGCATGCCGTTACTGCAGTCAAAACCGCAATTGAAATCCATGGAGGATAAATTGCCATGGGTAACCACATATAATCATCAGAGCCCTGAGACAGTTAAAATTGTGAGAAATCATTGGCCTATCATACAGGCAGACTCAGGGATAGGCCTGTCTAAAACCTCCCTATTACCCAGTTTTAAAAGATCCAAAAATCTACGGGATATATTGGTTAAAGCGGATGCTTCACCTGCTGGTGCCAGGAATGTCAGCAGCAAGGTGGGATGTATCCGCTGTACTTGTACAACTTGTAGCTTTCTTATACCAGGGGCATCATTTAATCATCCCCATACGGGAAAGGCCATCCCTATTCGTCATCTTCTCACTTGTAACACACCGTTCACTGTATATCAAATTATTTGTCCATGCGGACTTACATATATAGGAAAGACGGAACGTCCTTTTAAAGAACGGATGGCAGCGCATCGATCATCGATACGCAATGCCATCAGCAAAGGATCTAGCGACCAACCTGTCTCTAGACATTTTTTGACGGCCAAACATGGTTTGTCCACATTGAAATATAGGATGATTGACCACATTCCCCCTTCAATTAGGGGGGGGAATCGGGGTCTTCTCCTATTGAAATGTGAGGCACGTTGGATCGCTAGACTCAATACAGTATCTCCTGCGGGCCTTAATGAATACTCGGGCTCTAATATATTGTTATAAGCTTGTTACAGTTGAGACATACTTGAAATATCGTTCCAATTTTTTTATATATCTTTGTTATTTTATGGGCTTCCCGTCTATCCATGCTGCTTTGAGTGTTTTATGTGTTTTATATATTATGTATTGATTTCACTTTTTTATTATGGTGCAATCCATTCATGGTGCATCATATCTTTATATTGTCTATTATTTTTGATATATGTATTGTGATACATTCTTATTACCTTATTGATTTGCCACTTGTTGTGATTTTTTATTATGTATTTGTTATGTGTTGGAGACAGTGATATGGCAGGGAAGTCATCAGCTGATCCTAATTAGTGGATTCAGCTGTGTGATGTACCGAGCCTGCACACTGATGCGAGGGGGGGCGGGATGCGAATACCGCCTCCTACGCAAAACGTCACTTTGGTTTGATATATATAGATGTTACTGTTCACTGTTGTATTGAGCCTGAAGATAATACACACTTGTATTGAAACGTTGCTGAGCACAATAAAATTATTTGCTGTTTGAAGATTCCGTCTGGAGTGCTGCGTCCTTCTCCCGTCTATACATTACCCTGACGAAGGCACCCGAGAAGCAACTCCATTTGGTGGTGTGCCCGGCACCAAACAGTCTATATATATATATATATATATATATATATATATATACAGGTTGAGTATCCCGTATCCAAAATGCTCGGGACCAGGAGAATTTTGGATAACGGATTATTCCGTATTTTGGAATATTTTAATATTTCAATGATGTATTTTGAAGTATCTTGCATGTATGCTGTATAAACACATAATATACACACAAATATATTTTATTACCACATAAAATACACACAAATATATTTTAATTGTTCAAAAAACAAGGTTTCAAAACGTGAAACAAAATGTGTGTACTATCTCAGCACTGAATTTGAATGCCAAGCAATCATTGTCTTGCACATATATAGTGCCAGTTACATATCATGTCCCCAGTGATGCTGTTACAAATGTCCCCAGTGAGTTTTTAGCAAAAAAAAAATTTTTTTTCACTTTCTGGAATGTCCGTATTTCGGAATAATTCGGATAACGGATACTCGGATACGGGATACTCGACCTGTATATGCAATAGGAATGGACTATTTCCAAGTAACAGCATTGAAAGACATATCGATTGACAATTATCAAAGAATGCCTCTGACAAATGAACAATGGGTCTGTGTGAGGGAATCTAATAGTCCTCATAAAATGCCGTAGACGTAATTATTCTTACTTGTTTGAAATGCTTATTGAATAACTTTCATTCTGTGCTATACAGAAACGCGAGCGGGAATTATACACGTCAAAGTATTAGATCATTGGAAAGGAATAACCGTCCTGTTTTATTCTAACACACCAGCTGAGATCCTGCATCACTGTGGCCTTAACCCTTTGAGTGCCAAGTGAATTTGTCAAAATAGGTTGTGAAAATTGTCAAGAAAACCTCTCTATTTGTCGTACTGACCTGTAAGTTTTACCTTATACAGGAAATATAATATTTAATTATTTATTTTTATTTTTACACATTTATTTTATTTTAATTTATATAACAAACGTGAGCGACACTGGCATTTTTAGCTGATATTTGGACCTTCTTTCACAGAGATGTTGGCATTTAAAGGGTTAATGTAATCCAGGAGCACAAGGGTTAACTCCTACTCACCAGCGAATAATTTAATCCTCCTAAATCAAGTACAGAATTTAAAAAAAAAGTGTTTCCCTATCATTTCAACTAAGCACTTCTTCTTTGTAACTTGACTAAATATTGATTTTGGATCTTAAAAGGCTTCCCAAAAAAAAAAAAAATATGTTGCTTTTTGTGAAATATTAACCTCTACCTTGCCGGCGGAGAAGGAGGTATAGCTGCGGGAAGGAACCGATAGCGGCAGATGCCCTGAAACACACACACTGCGTGAGAACTGCAAATTCACAATAAATGTCACCAACCAGATATCACAGAGGGCTAGGGGACCCAGGCGCCTGGCTACGACTGTACTTATTGTATCTATCCGTAGAAACAGTACTAAGCCAATTAGTGCCTATAGTACCATTCATATCGTTAATAATATAGATCGTCTAGTGTGTGTGGGGCTTCAGTGTTGGTTAGGACTTATTAACGAAATTATCATTTGTGCATCTGTGGCGCAATTCAAGACACCGTAATAACAACATTCATAAGCACTGGTTATTATAATGAGCTTCTGTAAATCTAATGTGTACTGTAAATTCCATATTATATAAAACACGCCTTAGTGATCCTCCCTCCTCTCAGTGGTAAAACGGTTTTGTTCGATGAAAGCTCGCAATGTACTGCGCAAGTGCGCATCCATCTAAAAGACTGGATCGAAGTCTACGTGTACCTGTATTTACAAAGGGTACAGAAAATATCAACTGGACCAATGCATTTTTAATCTCTCTCTCCCTCGCTACACAGCCACATCCATCCATGTGCAGATACATTGCAGAAAATCCCTGTATCCGACATGGGTCCTGATGCATTTTCCTCATGGCCCACATAAGTCATTGTTGCATACTAAAGTTTAGTATGAATTACAAAACTCTCAAGATGAAATAACCAATAGGGGAAACCAAATACATTTCTGATTCCGACTCGAAAGTACCCATGCGGTATTTGGGTATCTGTTCTATACAGTAAAGTACTGACATTACTACACTCCATATAATCTTCCTTTACGCCAGGATGAGTCCATATGTACCTCTCCAGATGCTGTGGAACTACAAATTCCAGCATGCACTCCCTACTTCAGGTGGAATTTGAGGATGACATGGAGAATACCATCTTTACGTTACATGGCAACTTCATGGTCTCCTATTAGGCGAAAAGCATAAAGTTCTGCACTGATTACGAGAATCTGGCAGCAGTACCGCGGCCTTGTCATCCCGAGCTTAAATGGTTGCATATGTGACTGACGGAGTATAATTCATTCTCACACATGTCAGTAGGTGAAGTTTGTTCAATATGAGACTGGGGAAGGCACAGTAAGTGCGAGGAGATGACATACTGTGCGAGGGCATCTGGTAATTACTGTGAAAACCTGACCTGGGGACATTAGTCATGTTACTCACGACTCACTCAAGCAGGCTGATAATCACTGAGAAGACAAGTCTCCCTAGTCACATGATCATTTATTACACGTTTCACATTGAGCCCACTGCAGGGGTGTTATCTGCAAGTATTCAATAATTGTCCTTTATGGTGTACTCCAGCTATGTGCACACAAGCAGCACTAAAGTCTGCAGTAATGTTTCAGGTGACAGCAGAGGGCAGGGATTGTTTGGACCATGGATGAGCACACAACTGGGGTGCACCCAGCTAATATAACTGGTTCTACCACCTACCTACCGATTGGGCACAGCATACACAGTAACGGAGCTATGTAAGTCAACAGATAAATCATTGGACACAAAAGGTGCATCACAGGAATCATTGGTTCTCAAGGGACTGATGTGAATGTTAAAATATTCTCTGTAAAGCGCTGCGGAATATGTATGCGCTATATAAGAAATTGTTAATAAATAAATAAGAAAATAAATACATCTGGGGTACTAGTACTCCCAGGGGCCCTCAGGGGTAAGTGCAGGGGTACTGGAAACATTTATGTTTTCTTTGTAATGGTGGCAACGGATGGGTGGGGGGGCAAATTTGGGTGTTGTGGTCATCCTTATTAGATATATATATATATATATTAGTGGTGGGCAGATTAATGCGTTATTATCGCGTTAACGTGGAAATGTGATAACGTCGATAATATCTTGACCGGCGAGATCTCAGACCCGGAAGAACAGCGCGTTTTCGCGCCAGGACACAGCAGCCGAGGTCCGTGTGCATGCGCATCGGCACGTGGAGGACGCCAGGACGCGGCTGCCGTGGTCCCCGTGAATGTGCTGCAGCACTTGGAAGACACCAGGATACCGCTGCTGACGTCCCCGTGCATGTGTTGCCGCACTTGGAAGACGCCAGGATACCGCTGCTGACGTCCCCGTGCATGTGCTGCCGCACTTGGAAGACGCCAGGATACCGCTGCAGAGGTCCCCGTGCATGTATCAGCAGAGGGGCTGCCAAATAGGAGGAGGAAGGAGATCCCTGGGTGCATAAGGAAGACGCTGAATATCCAAAAGGGCTACATCACATCATCATCATCATACCACCGTGAGTTTGCCTCAAGAGAAGGCTGTAATTACAACTAGCACATGACTATTATAAAGGGGGTCATTATGAATGTGAGAAAGGACACTGTGTAGTCTGTACATGAGGGGAGGATGTCACTGAAGGCCCATACCAAAGGAATACTTGAGGGGAGGATGCCATACCAGAGGGGTACTTGCAGAGGGGTACATGAGGGGAGGATGCTACTGCAGCCCCATAATAGAGGGGTACATGAGGGGAGGATGCCATACCAGAGGGGAACATGAGGGGAGGATGCTACTGCAGCCCCATAATAGAGGGGTACATGAGGGGAGGATGCCATACCAGAGGGGTACTTGCAGAGGGGTACATGAGGGGAGGATGCTACTGCAGCCCCATAATAGAGGGGTACACGAGGGGAGGATGCCATACCAGAGGGGTACATGAGGGGAGGATGCTACTGCAGCCCCATAACAGAGGAGTACATGAGGGGAGGATGCTACTGCAGCCCCATAATAGAGGGGTAGTGTTCCCGATAGGCTTATTTTATGGGGCGCTGCGCCCTGCCCCCTTTAAAGCCGCCGATTTCCGCCCTGCACGTATTTGCCCGCCCTCCGCAAGTTAATAGCTGCTGCCGCGCTAGAAATCTCCTCCCGCTGACAGTCAGCGGGAGGAGACTTCTAGCGTGGCAGCAGTGTAAGCCTCTTGCATGGCAGCGTGTGGAGTGGACACTCCCCCCCTCAGCCAAATACCGGGTGCCCGTCCCCTGGAAGTCAGCAGCGCGGACAGGGTGTCAGACAACCCTCTCCTCCCTCCTAAGCTACCACTAGCGGCAGCGCATGGAGCGGTGCCCGCCCACCGCCATCCCCCATCTGCTGGAAGTCAGCAGCGTGGACAAGGTGTCCAACCCTCCCCCCTCCTAAGGGACCACCAGCGGCAGCAAACGGAGCGGCACCTGTCCCGTCTGCAGGAAGTCAGCAGCGCGGGCAGGGTGCCCCCCCTCTTAAGGGACCAGCGGGAGCGCACTGTCGACTGGAAACACGTTAATCCCTGGCAAAGTATGTAACCCCAAGGGGATAGGGAAAAGGGTGGTGGTGGGGGGTTGTGCACACTGCCTCTCCTTTCAGTGTATCATGTTTTGCTCTAACCACCAGCATACATATGTCCCCCGCCTGCATCCCCAACCTTGCAAGTGCCAGTCTGCCCCAACTGTGTAGCCTGCACCCCCTGCAAGTGCCAGCCTGCACCCCCTGCAAGTGCCAGCCTGCCCCAGCCGTGTGGCCTGCACCCCCCTGCAAGTGCCATCCTGTCCCACCTGTGTGGCCTGCACCCCCCTGCAAGTGCCAGTCTGTCCCACCTGTGTGGCCTGCACCCCCTGCAAGTGCCAGCCTGTCCCACCTGTGTGGCCTGCACCCCCCTGCAAGTGCCAGCCTGTCCCACCTGTGTGGCCTGCACCCCCCTGCAAGTGCCAACCAGCCCCACCTGTGTGGCCTGCACCCCCCTGCAAGTGCCAACCAGCCCCACCTGTGTGGCCTGCAAGTGCCATCCTGCCCCACCTGTGTGGCCTGCACCCCCTCTAGTAACAGTCTGCCTCACCTGTGTGATTCCCCATACTGTCTGCCCATTTGTCCATCTTTGCCCCCAGTCCATCCATATATTCATAGATGCAGCATATGGTGCTCATTCCAACCATTTTCCCCAATCTGTACTGTACCTCTATCCATCCATCCTACCTAACTGTCCATCCTACCTGACTGTCCTGGCAATGTCTCTCCTGCTCACTCTCCTTTTTCTACCCCTATCTCTCCCTGACTCTCTTGCTCTCTGACACTCTCTTTCTCTTCCTCCCTGATGCTGCCTCTCTCTCCCAGACACCCTTTCTTTTAGTTACGCCCCTGGCCATGGGCATTATGGCATGTGGTATTATATGTAATGGGCCTTACGGTGTTTGGTTTACCGGGTAATGGGCGTTACGGTGTGTGTGGTATATGTAATGAGCATTATTGTGTATGGTATAGTATGCAAAAGGTTTTTCGGTGTGTGGCATAATGTGTAATGGGCATTGTGGCATGTGCGTATGTGTAATGGGTATGTGGCATGTGTAATAGGCATTATGGTGTTACTTTTTGGTGCACACTGTCACAATTTTCTTTTCTGGCTCCTACATTTTCATCCTGGCTCCTAGATTTTTAAAAAATTAGTCAAGCCCTTACGGTCTTACCGCAAGGCAGCGATGCCATTGGTTATTTGTATTCACAGCGCCCAATTGTTATAATTGGTTTATATAGCATAAATGTGCTGATGGTGTGACACTCCGGTGTCACAAGATGGTTATATAGCATAAATCTGCCGATAGTGTGACGCTCCGGTGTCACAAGGTGGATTATATAGCATAAATGTGCTGATGGTGTGACACTCAGGTGTCACAAGGTAGATTATATACTGTAGCATAAACGTGCTGATGGTTTGTAGCTGAGATATCACCATTTTGACCTTTTAAATTAAAATGTGCCCTCACGAATGAAAAATGTGCCCTCGTGATTGAAAAATGTGCCCTTCCCGTGGTCAGCAACCTGCCCTAAAAAATTTCTAGAGTGAACACTAGAGGGGTACATGAGGGGAGGATGCTACTGCAGCCCCATAACAGAGGGGTACATTAGGGAAGGATGCTACTGCAGCCCCATAACAGAGGGGTACAAGCCACTATGGGTGGGGTAATAGGGTGGGTACTGTATGTCACTGGGGATGGGGGTGGGTACACATTTCTAAGCAGGTCTAAAAAGTTTGCATGTCAGTGTCCAATCCCTACCTTAACATTCCAGCAAACTTGGGTAAAAAGAGAGAGTGGCAGTACAGAAGAAGGGACAGAGTGACATCATCAAAGGCTGTTCGTCAAGACGCGCAATTCCCCAATTACTGACCAGCAGCAACGGGAGCATCGTGCAAAACTACCAGAGATCGTCTGAGGTTAAGGTATGGAAAGGGTCATGAAAGTTGTAGCCTGTGGCAGCTTACTAGGGGCCCTTTATTTATTAAAAGTTTCTTATATAGCACAGCATATTCCATTGTGCTTTACAATGAAGACAGTGATAGAACAAACTGGGTATTTATTTACAGACAGTCAAACGTTAGGTGGGCCCTACTCACAATACATTAATCATTAATCAGTGGCATCACAAAACTAGGGTGTAAAGTCTACTTTTTTGTTCTATATGATACAGTAACAGTGGTCTTATGTCCCTTTTTATCATCTGAGGGTAAGGTATGGAAAGGGTCATGAAAGTTGTAGCCTGCGGCAGCTTATGTAGTGCCCTTTATTTATTAAAAGTTTCTTATATAGCACAGCATATTCCATTGTGCTTTACAATGAAGACAGTGATGGCACACACTTGCTATTTATAGACAGTCAGACGTTGGAGGGCCCTGCTCGCAAGACATTAATCATTAATCAGTGACACAGCAAAACTGGGGTGTAAAGACTACTTTTTTGTTCCATATGATACAGTAACAGTGGTCTTATGTCCCTTTTTTTCTGTTTTCTTTTCAACCCTCACAGAAATTACTACATGGAGAAAGGAACAGAAATATTACATGGACATTTTCATTTTAAATCTCTTTCAGAAGGCAGAGTTGATAAAACCAAAGTTATTTGTAAACACTGCAACGTTGAATTGTCTTATCATCGGAGTACTTCGAGTTTAAAGTATCATTTAAATGCAATACACAGCGTTGATTCCAGAAAATCACCCAACGAAACAAACAGTGCAGTGAGGCTTCGGCAGACTACGTTGGATACAACATATGGGAGAAGTATAGATAAAAAAAAGCAAGAAAAGCTAACAAATAACCTAGCAAAGTGGATAGCTACAAGATGCAGGCCAATTAGTATTGTGGAAGATGTTGGTCTCAGGAACATTCTTAGGATCGCAACAAATGACAGCACATATGAGCCTCCCTCAAGACGCACCATCACAAGAAGAATACATGACTTGTATGAAAAGGAGAGGACTACAAAAGCGACAGCGTTACAACATGCACCACATGTTGCTCTAACTGGAGACTACTGGACATCGCTGGGTAACCATAACTACCTTGGAGTTACAGTGCATTATATAGATGAAAAGTGGGAGCTGCATTCACATGCTCTGACTGTAATGAAAACAGAAGAGAGACATTTTGCTGAAACATGCGCAGAACATTTTATTCATGTTGCACAGTAGTGGGACATTTCAGATAAAGTCTGCACACTTAGCACAGATAGCGCAAGAAATTTGATTGCCGCTGCAAGACATCTGCCTTTTGAACACGTCCCCTGCACTGCACACAGTCTCCAGCGGTCTATCACAGTATCTTTACAGAACAGTGCATTTGACAATGTCCTGGCCAAATGCAGGAAGGTTGTGGGCCAATTTAAACACAGTCCAACAAATGCTGCAGAATTAGAAAAACAACAAATTGAACATAGACAAAAGAAAGAATCGCTTATACAAGACATTCCAACCAGATGGAAATCGACTCTGGACATGGTAAAAAGTATCTGCAGAAATGAACAGCCACTGAGGGATGTCGTCACCACGCACAACACCAAGATTGCCATGCCAACTAAAGCTGAAATGGAAAAACTGCAGAGGTTGGAAATGCTGCTGGAGCCCTGCAGGTATATTTTACATACATCATATATTTAATTTTCTCACTGTCCTGTCTGTAAAAAATATAGCATGAATGGGATGTAGTTACAAAGCTGGCTCTCGGTATCCCGGCAGTCAAGAGCCTGCAGGGAGGGTTAAGGGTAGGGGGTTTAGTATACTTACTGGGGTCTGGCTTCTGGGATGCCGCTGTCAGTATCCACGAGAATTGTCAGTGCCGGTCTCCCATTCCCAACAAATTGGGTTTGAATTTTTGTTTTGCTGTTGCAGGTATGTGACTGAACTTCTGGGAGGAGAAAAGTATGTTTCATGCTCTGTGGTTCTGCCTGCTTTTTGCCATCTCTCTCGGGTCATGGAGAGCTCAGATGATGACCCTGCCTACATGGTCAAATTTAAGTCTACATTCATAACAGACCTGGAGACACGCAAGGGAAATGCCAACCTTGCATATCTGAAGATTGCTAGCGCATTGGATCCAAGATTCAAAGACCTCAAGTGTATACCCAGACCTGAGAGGGGTGAGGTGTGGGCCTCAGTCACCAACTTACTCAAGGAACAGAGGTTTGCTGCATTGAAACCGGCGGAAGCAACAACATCAGAGCCACCAAATAAAAAGTTAGCCCTATTGGCTGCTTCATCAGAGTCTGATTCTGAACAAGAGGAAGATTCAGTTAAGAACAGTGTGCATCGATACAGAGCGGAGCCCACCATCAGTACAGAGTCCTGTCCGTTAGAGTGGTGGTCCAAGCACGCAGGCTCAAAAAGCAGGCTGGCCTCTATTGCACAGAAGTGTTTATCATCTGAAAATGTAATTAACCTGGTGTGTCTTAGCAAATGGCTTGGTGCAGAACACTAAATACAGTAGGTTACACACCTAAAAGATATCTGTCCAATCTGTCTAATGGGAATAAAATCTGGTAATGTATGAGGGCATATAACAATCAACCTTTTCCTCCCAAACACTGGAAAACAGACAATGGTCATTCATCATTCATTACATCCGATGTATTGATATAACAAATTTCTCCAAACAATTGTTTTTGTCTGTTTTCCAATGTTTGGGAGAAAATGGTTGATTGTTATTTGCTCTCATACATTACAAGATTTTTGTTCTCAACAGACAGATTTGACAGATATCTTTTAGGTATGTACCCTAGTTGGAGGAATGGACAGTAAATCCCATCTGTGTATTCTTTTTTGGTGTGCTTGACCACTTCATTCTAACAGGGACACTTGCTACTGTACATAGGAGCAGATGTACTAAGTCTGAAGAAGGGATAAAGAAGTTATAAAGCAGTGATAAGTGCAGGGTAATAAGGCACCAGACAGTCAGCTCCTGTCAAATCCATAATTATTCACCTTACACTTATCACTTCTTTATCCATACCTCCCAACATGACCCATTCCAGGAGGGATAGAATGCTCTGTTTCTGGACTTCCCTCTTATTTTATGATTGCCATCACCTGTTTTAAACAGGTTAATAATGGATAAGAAAGGTGTTCCGACTTCCGGTGGGCGAGGTGCCTAGAGCGGCCGCATTTTACAGAGGCTCCTTCACCCTCAGAGAAAATCCTTGGGCATCTGCCCAAATAGTGCCCCAAACCAGCACAAATTTTCGCCATCAATCGCTCCACATTGTGGGGAGCACGGGGATATAACTTTTGGGAGACAAAACCCAAAAAGCACCGGAGTCCGGCCCTCAGCTCTGACGGCCCGCATGACCGCCCAAACATCGGGCACGAGACACGGAGCCATACCAGAGGCGCAACATTAAAAACAGAGTACCTGCCGACTGGGAGACGCCAGCTGAGCCTGAGGTCCTGGGGCAGCACGCCAGCGAGGGGAGCGGTCCTGGAGGACACGCCGCGAGGAGACCTGACCAGGAGAGGAAGCTGGGACCAGGCGAGGACAGCATCACTGACGGCGCCTAAGGCCTATCGGCGGCTCGCTCCCGGAGCCGTGATCCACCGCGTCGCGGACGGCACACCCACCCGAGACCTCCCCACTGCGCAGTAAATATCGGAGAGGCGGCTGGCGGCTGCTGGCGGGGGACCGGAGGATCTCCCCCCCCCTGACCCTGCTGGACGTGGCCCAGACAGAGCAGCCTTAAACTGACTACCAGGAGACGTGGCCCCGGGGTGCAGCAGAACCTGATTTGTGGGTCCCAGGACATTTGCAACCACTCCGAGACTTTCTGAGCCCCCACCTTCCAACTTGGGAGGACCCCCCTGGCAGACTATAAACCCACTGCACATAAGATCTTGGCCCAATCCAGGGAACACAGCCACCCACAGAGCGGGACCATCAGGCTTTGGCCTGGACGGCACGAATTCGTAGCTGTATTTGTCTTTCCTTTCTGCAAAATCCCCCGAAGGAGACAGCTCCATTGATGACGCAGAACTGTCATAAGACATTAACCATTGTATAGCTCTAGAATCAGTTTTGCAGGTGTCCAATTGATAGATATTAAGACAGGAGTGTACTTCTTTTGTTTCTTTAGGTCGAGAGCACCACCTAGTGTTTAGTTTGTTTATTGCAAAGTGCTGGTTCAAACTGCTTTCAAAACCAAAATTATTTTAATATCGACCTAAGAGAGCCACCTAGTGTCAAAGCGTTGGACATTTATGATCCTTCCAAAATGCTCCAGATAGAAAGAATGCACAGAATAGGCCCGGAGAGACAGGATCAGGCTGATAGACCAAGACCTACCATTGCAAAATTCTTGGACTTTAGGGCTAAAGAAAAAATGCTCCTGGCCTATAGAACAGCCCAGTCACTGTCGGTGGATGGCCGGAGGGTCCTGATTTTTCAGGACTTTTCGGCCACTGTGACACAAAAACGGAAGGAATTCTCTCCTGTGTGTAGGATGCTAATGGAAAGAAATCAGAGATTTGCCTTAATGTATCCAGCCAAAGTTAGGATTATGGAGAACGGACGCCCTAGATATTTTACAGACCCTAATATGGCTAGGGCATTCCTGGAGCGAGACCCCCCCCACTCACCAGATAGACATCCCGAGTGAATGGACAAAGGGTATATGGTTCATATTAGCTCATCTATTCGTTAATGTTGTTTTAGGAGGCCGGTCGCCCCCATAGGTTGTAACTACACAATGTATTTGAATGTTAATGTTGATGTTACCAGGGCACCTCATGTGAAAAACCATGAGGCCCCCGATCTACCCACAGAGAGCTCACCACTCTCTGGAGAAAAAGTTAAGTTAAAAAAGAAACACTGTTTGACAATATGGATTTATTTGACATTATTGATTTTCTCATGTTATAGAACGTTAGTTGATGTTGACGTGGGTTTGTCTTGCGGCACAGGGCTGTCTTCAAACTCCAGAACCTCACCTGTTTCACATTGGAATCTAACACCTATCTTTTTTCTGACAAAGCAGGGCCACTACCCCCTTAAAACTTTGATCCATGTCTGCGGGAATAGATAACCAGGTGCTGCCGTGGACCCCACCACTCCTGAAGGTGTTGTCATGGAATGTCAATGGCCTAAATACCCCGATCAAACGCAAAAAGGTAATCTCCCACATTCAAAAGTTTAGACCAGACATTACCGTGTTACAGGAGACACACCGAAAAAGGATAGCGATTCTGCGCTTAGGGCTGGATGGATTGGGGACTGTGTTACAGCCTCTTATAGAAACAAATGTAGGGGGGTCGCAATTCTTTTCCATAGAAATCTTAGATATCAAATACATGACTCACTGGAGGACCAGGAGGGACGCTACTTACTATTGGATGTGGAAATTGAAGGAGTATATTTCACCATCGTGAATATATATGCCCCTAACACCTCCCCAGAGCAGTTTCTAACTAGAATCTCCCAGATTTTGACAGGCCGCACAGTCCACAAGCTACTAATGGGCGGGGACTTTAACTTTGTAGATAGCCCAACACTTGATAAATCCCCCCCACTACCGGGCCGCCAGCCGGCATCATGGTACCATGTTCAAGCTTTAAAAACAAACCTCCAACTATGCGACCCCTGGCGCTTGATGCATGGCACTGAAAAAGCATTCACACACTTATCTAGAGCGCACCAAACCTTATCTAGAATAGACTTCTTCCTGATTGCTGATAACCTTATGTCAGAAGTACAACACACGGAGGTACATGATATTGTCGTTTCAGACCATGCCCCGATATCACTATGTTTGCGGCTGGGATTTGGGGGGGGGGATCAGACCGGCTCTGGCGCTTTCCAGATAACTTGACCCACTCAGAGGACTTTAATAAGTTCCTCCTACAATCTTGGCACAATTACCATGATGATAATATAGAGCATTGGGAGGATATAGTTCTGTTCTGGAGAGCGTCAAAGGCGGTACTAAGAGGGCAGGTGATGCAATATGTTTCAAAACGCAAAAAAGAAATGGCAAAACAATACAGAGAATTACACAGGGAGGTAGCCCTCTCATTTCGGAATTACCAGATTCGCAACTCCCCCACCAATCTAGAAACCTACCTAAACAATAGGAAAGTACTGGAATCTTTCCTGATGGCTCAGGCACGCCAGAAATTAGACTACACAAAACAAATGTATTACAAGTGGGGCAATAGATCGGGAAGGCTACTCTCTCTTATGTCAAAACCCTATAAAAAAAGATCTTTTATCACATCCATACGTGACCCGACCTCTAATAGGAACCTCTTCACTACTAAAGACATAATCACCCATTTTGAAGACTACTATCGGAAGCTATACAAAGACTTCCCAGTTAATGCGGAAAAACAGTCATCTTTATTAGCAGAGGCTAACTTGCCCCGCCTGTCCCAGGCCCAGAAAGACGCCCTTATGGTAGATATCACTCCAGAGGAGTTACATACAGTAATAACTAGTCTCCAGTCCCACAAATCCCCGGGCCCAGATGGCTTATCTGGAAGCTACTACAAATTACTAGAGACAGAATTAACCCCCTCACTATTGGAACTATACAATAACATTCTCAAATTTAAACCTCCCTTCCCATCATTCTCAGAGGCATACACCACACTTATCCCAAAACCGGGCAAAGATCCGACATTGGCGGATTCTTACCGCCCAATTTCACTACTAAACGTAGATTTTAAAATCCTAACCAAAATAATAGCAAACAGGCTACAACGGATAGCTAATGACTTGTTTACCACACACCAGACGGGCTTTATCCGAGGCCGCCACTCGGTGAAGGCCATCCGGATGGCCATAGCAGCAGTCATGGCAGAATCCCACAAACGCTCGCCCAATAGCATGTTATTGAGCCTAGACACAAATAAAGCCTTCGACTCTGTGGCTTGGCCCCACCTCTACATGGTACTAGAAAAAAGGGAATTCGACCAGACTTTTGTGGACTTAATTAAATATTTCTATACCCAACCATCCACCTCCCTATTGATCAATGGTTGTAAGGGAATGAGTATCCAGATGTTCATAGGTACGCGCCAGGGCTGCCCACTCTCCCCACTCTCCCCCCCTGTTATTTAATTTATGCATTGACCCACTGTTCCGTATCTTACAAGAATGGACAGAATTCAAAGGGGTCAAGATAGCTAACTCCGAATTAAAACTCTCAGCATTTGCGGATGATGTCCTATTATATATTGATAACCCAGAACAATCACTAGGAAAAATACTAAACAGGCTGGAGGATTACGGAGAAATCTCTGGATATACAATCAATGCCTCCAAGTCCACAGGACTGTATCTACACCCCCGGGTGCATATTCCCTCCTGGGGGGCGGGATTCCCGATTAAATGGGAAAAGGGAGCACTAGACTACCTAGGGATACACTTACCGAAACGGGGCGCAAACTTGTACAGAATAAATATCTCAGAAGCAATCCAGACAACAGCAAGAGAACTAGAAGGGTGGAAACACCTAAAACTCTCATATATTGGTAGGGCCAATCTTATCAAGATGGTGACCTTTCCCCGATGGTTGTACCTACTCCAGGCCCTACCACTACTGCTGACACAAAGCGATCTCCGCTTGTTAGACTCATATTTTAGGAAATTTATCTGGGGTTCTAAGCGCCCCCGCATCGGGCTCTACAAACTACAGCAGCCAGCATTTAATGGGGGAATAAATTTCCCTAACATCTTACATTATAACCATTCCTCCATACTCCGCTTTTTAAGGGACTGGTTGCACGGGAGCGAAATCTACGCAAGCACACAAATAGAAGGGGAGTTCCTGGAGGGAGGTGGTCTAGTGAGCTTCCTACATATCCATGATGGGGAGGTGGATGAACAAACTCGAATGAACCCTTTGCTGTGGTCAACCCGCAGATTATGGCACATCCTCAGACACAGGCTACACCTAAACGCCCATAAATCTCTATTCTTACCTTTCTTGCATAACTCAGAATTTCAACATGGGGCGGCCGGTCAACCATTTGGGAGCCTTCGTGCAGAGGGATTGTCCTCCGTCAGAGCACTGATAGACCGGGACCTGAAAAAGCTGATGTCCTATGACAAGGCATCAGAGGCCTTCCCAACTTTTCGCAGACACCCTCTTGCATTTATGCAGGCTAAACATTATGCCTCAGAGGTAATACGCAACTTCTCAGAGACGGACTGGGCAAGCACTCTGGATAGATGCTCTTATCTGGGGTGGCCGACCGTAAGGCCATATCCATACATTATAACTTCCTACGGCAGATTATAGACCACAACACCATTAACACAGGCATGAAAGCCTGGACGCAAGCAATGCCAGACCTAACTTGCACACAGTTGTCCAAGGCACTGCTGAGATCCAGAAGGCTGCTACCCGCAATCCAATACCAGGAGATGTTCCTCAATATTTTTCATAAAGCTTACTTTTCACCCCACAGGCAATTTCTGGCCAGGATGACTCCCTCGGCAACTTGCCCGAGATGTCAGGCCGGCGAGGCAAATCTGTATCACTACTTCTGGAACTGCCATACAATAAAACTATTCTGGCTACAGGTCAGGAAGTTCTCACAAGACCACTTAGTGAACTACGTACTTTTCACAGATCACTGGGCTATATTTGGCATACTGCCAGAGGACCAAAGAGCGACTAGGGGATGCAAAAGACTCCTGGGGATTATTAGCGCGGTTGCGTGCAAGTCCATCCTGCAGACATGGATCGAAGCCACTCCCCCTTCCCTGCAGCTGTTCAGGACAAAATTATTTCATGTCTTCAACATGGAGTGGATTGAATGTTTATTGAACAAAGATAGATATATAAAAAAAACTATTTGACACTTGGGAGAGCTATATAGCAATACTCTCCTTGGAAATTAGAACTAAAATCCATAACTCACTCAAAGACACACAGTGGTATCTACTAAGAACCATTTCAGGGGACCACCTGGTGCTTGCAGATGCCTAACAAAGTGAATCTTGCCACAACACACTTCTGGAGACAGCCCTGGGCCGCACTGGCCTATATGCCGCATAAGAAGAAAGGATCCTGACATGACAAATGTTTTTTCCAATGTATTTACTTGAAACTGAACTGTACATCGGACATGATATTCCCGAATTAGAATGTCGTTTTGAATTGTATCTGCTGACTCTAATGCCACCTTTTCCTTTATGTACTTCCCTTACTTTATAATTTATTTATTTATTTATTTTTCTCCCCGTCAGCTGATTGTATATCAAACTTAAAGTGTTTCAATAAAAATATTAAATTCAAAAAAAAAAAAAAAAGAAAGGTGTTCCACAACAGATGATGGCAATCATTAATTAAGAGGAAAGTCCAGGAATAGAGCATTCTGTTTCTCCTGGAGAGGGGCATGTTGGAAGGTATGCTTTATCCCCTTCTCCAGGCTTAATACATCTGCCCCATACACTGTTTATACTGCTACGTTATGATCGTGGACTCTGGAGGTAACATTTCTCTAAAAAGCTAGCAAATACCTTTGGTTTTATTTTCAATTTTACAATTTATTATTTTATTTATATTTTACATTAATGCTAAAGAAATATTACCTGTTAATGTTGATGTTAAAGCATACCTCCCAACATGACACTCTCCTGTAGAGACAGAATGCTCTATTACTGGGCTTTCCTCTTAATTTATGATTACCATCATCTGTGGTGAAGCCCCTGTCTTAGATCTAACCTGTTCAAAACAGGTAATGGCAATCATAAATTAAGAGGAAAGTCCAGGAGTAGAGTAGTTTGTCCCTCCAGGCATGGGTCATGTTGGGAGGAAATATTAGAAGTATTTTATTATTTTAAATGCTACAGTATAAGTAAATACTGCTGTGAAAACACACATTCTACTAATTGGTAGAAACGCGTTGGTGAGCAGCTGGAGGATACCGCTCGTGGGGAGGAGAGATCCCAGATACTGATAGACTGAAGCCGTCCGGTGGTAATCACACAGTTTTCCTCTGACACCTTGGAGCTGTGTGCCTTTCTAAAAACTGCGAGCGCAGGCAGTCTTAGATGGAGGGGTGAACCGCAGCTATTTAACATCAAGCCGGGCACCCTCAATATGGGAACCTGCACGGAGAGACACTGATAGGAGAAAAAGCCACAGTGGCAGTGAGGCTCTCTGCTCCTGTGTCGGCCAGATACAGGTGACCTATTCGGGGAAATAGTAAGGGGATTTGACCGAAGTGGCAGAAAGGTCTTATCACCCTGAAAGTACCCATCCAGAGTTACTACACGATACATCTATGGGGGAGCCTTAAAGGGAAAGTGAATCACCGCAGTGGCAGTGCGGCTTCCCGACCTAAAAAGTGCCGACCCGGAGACCACAGTGGATATTTGTCGACACCAGGGGAAGTTGTAAGGGTAGAAAGGATAACCGTAGTGGCAGTACGGCTCCTTACACCCTGAAGTACCCATTCCATCTAGAGTCCGCCCTTCCACAAAGGTCAGAGTGTAGTCTGGAATACATCTGGGTTTATGTCTCCAAGAATCTGGTGAGCTACCTTTAAAAACTCCTCCATACAAGGAACTTTGTATTTTTATATTTTTTGTGTGTATATTTTTATGAGAGACTTCCTTGTCCCTTTTCATTTGACTTTTATTCAATAAATTGACTGTATTTTTTACTGTGGATTTGGAGAGCGAACTTTTTTCTTCTAGTAAGTCTAAAACATATTGTCCAGCGCTGCAGAGATACTCTCATACTCCCTAGAGACATTTTTATTTATTATAGGGTGCTTTAAAGATTGAAGCACTTCTGAGAGTATCTGCAGCAGAGGGATTAAGAGCGCTTGAGAACACCTGGACTCAGGTGCAGATCCAGGATAAAATGACAGGGGGGGCACCATGATAAAAGAGGGTTTAGGTGGGGGAGGGCCAGTGTTAGTGGTGCCAGTGTACATGCTAAGAGAGCGGCAGAGAGAGGGTGGCAATGGGATTAAAAATAGGCCCTGGCATTTAAAGTACGCAGGCCCACCATGGCGACAAAAGTGAAGGATGTAGTTTTGCGGCGCGCTCTGGAAAAGGGGGTGTGGCCACTAAACAGGGGGCATGTCCTTGAGTGTAGTGTACAACACCATATACAACTTCTACACATTATGCAACAAAATACTAGACCCCATTATACTTGCCCCTTAAGGGCCCCACACACAGCACAATTTTCAGGCACTTTCTGAGCGATTTTACTAAATCGCTCAGAAAATGCCTGAAAATGCATGTAAATCGCTGTGTATATAGCCCACACAGCGATTTACATGCGCGCCCCCGCCGTTCTGAATCTGCACAAGATTCAGAATGGCCCGGTCTGTCAATTCATAACAGTCGCTGAGATGCTCCTGCTCATCTCCCGCATGTGTGGCGTGGGGATGAGCAGGGCCATCTGAGCGACTGTCATGCCGGAGCACGCTGCCCAGATGAAGACCCACTGCCGCCGACCTTGAAGCCCCGCTGCCGCCGGCCTGGAAGACCCGCTGCCGCCGCCTGGAAGCCCCGCTGCCGCCGCCTGGAAGCCCCGCTGCCGCCGCCTGGAAGCCTCGCCGCCGGAGCCCAGCTGAAGAGACGCTTCCTGGTGCCGCGCCCGCCCTCTGCAGTCAGATGGAAGCTGCAGTGAGAGGACGCGACGCTGGAAGACACCGGAGTTGGTAAGTATATTCTTTTTTTTTTTTTACACTGTGCCACCAACGGTTGAGGGGAGAGGGGGATGCCACACTATACCACCAACGATTAAAACTTTTTATGGGGGACACTACCACCAACTATGAAACTGTGTATGTATATATATATATATATATATATATATGTGTATATATATATATATACTGTGTATGTGTGTATATATATATATACTGTGTGTATATATATATATATGTATATATATATATATATACTGTGTGTATATATATATATATATATATTTAAATCCCTGTACAATGAGTGGCCGCTAGTTCCTGTATTATACTCATTGCCAAAGGTTCACAAGGATGCTCTTCACCCTCCAGGACGACCCATTATAGCTGCCCGTGACTCTTTATACCAGCCTGTGGCCAAGCTACTTGACTTTTTACTGCAACCATTGTTACCGCTTAAAGACACCTTTCTTAAAGACACCACAAGTTTTCTTAAACTTTTAGATGGTGTAGGACCGGTTCCTGAGGGAACCCTCATGGTTTGCTTGGACGTCTGCAGCCTATATACCTCCATCCCTCATGATGGGGGTATTGAGGCTGTAAAGGCATTTATCTCTGAACATCTAGATACATCTTTGCTGGACCATGACTTGTTCATGGAGTTAATTGTACTTACTCTTAAGCGCAATTATTTTTTATTTGATGGGGCATACTATCTACAACTCAGGGGTTGTGCTATGGGGTCTGCTGTTGCCCCTTCTTTTGCCAATATTTTTATGTTTCGTCAAGAACAAATCACTTTTTTTGATAGACCAGAAATCAGGTGTCATTTACGTCTATTCACCCGTTACATAGACGACATTTTCGTCTTATGGACGGGTGGTGAGGATCTACTAGCAGAGTTATTGCTGGAGATTAATGCAGGTGATCCTTCAATTAAATATACAGCGCTGTGGAGTGCCACCACAGCCCATTTTTTAGACGTTAATGTGACGATCTGTGACAATAAGATTTTCACAGATGTATATCTTAAAGATGTGGAAAGAAACAGTTTTTTGTTGGCATCCAGTCATCACCCCCCTGCCCTCAAGATTGGGTTACCATTTTCACAAATGATTAGAGTTAAAAGAATCATTAGTAACCCTGCCATTGTTGAAGAAAGATTAGATGCCCTTATCACTAAATTTTTAGCTAGAGGCTATGACCGTACGGTGTTGCTGAAGCAAAAACAGCAAGTTCTTAATATGCCCAGATCACAATTGTTAAAGCCCAAGCAAAGAGACGAAAAAGCGGTACTTCCATGGTCCAGTTCTTTTTCTGTAGCGAGTCCCATTATTAGGCATGCAACCAACGCCTTGTGGCCTATTGTAAAAACTGACCCTGACCTCCCTGCTCTGAGAAACATTAGACCTTTGGCAGCCTTTCGTAGAGGCCCCAATCTTAGGGACAGGTTGGTTAAAACTGATGTCACGGGTATTGGTGTCCCCAGGCCACCCAATACATATGTAAAACCCCCCGGCTGCTATAGCTGTTGGTCCTGTGAGACCTGTAAACACATGGTGAGTTGTAAAGACTTCAAACATCCGCATACAGAGAAAAGATTTCTTATCAGATCTGTCTTTACATGTAAAACTTCCCATGTTGTCTATATTATTTTTTGCCCTTGTGGCCTCTATTACATTGGTCAAACTATTCGCTGTTTTCGTGATAGGATGGCGCTCCACCGGTCGGCAATCAACCTCTCTCTCAAGGAGAGGGAGATTGACCAGCCGGTGGCGCGCCATTTCAGAACCATGGGGCATTCGATTGGTGATTTGAAATATTTCATCATCGATGGGGTTCCAGAGTCACTGAGAGGTGGCAATAGAGCAAAAAAATTATTGATTAAAGAATCAGAGTGGATTTTCCGCCTTAACACCATTTCCCCCAAGGGATTAAATGAGAAAATTAACTGGAATTCCCTGATGTAGAATTGTTCCACAATGCTTTAAAATGCTTTAATATATTTTTAGTACCATTATATTGTGATGTATCACATGTTTCATTTTTGTAGGGAGATTTATTCTCTGTCAGGGTTGATTTTTATCCTGTTTGGGAGTAATTGCGGGATGCGCTCCGGGGTCACATGATACATGTGGCCGTGAGCTCTCTCTGCAAGCTCTCACCAGGTATCGGATCATTACACTGGCAGCGTTATCTCTTGTTTTTCTGTTTGTATATATTGTAATTATGTACATTGTTTATTCATGTATTGTGTGTTGTTTTCACAGCTCCGAGCACCCGTCGCGATGATGTCATTGAATGGCCAGGCACGCATTCTGAGCGGCAGTATACTTCCTGGTTCCTGGCACGCAAGCTGTGCGTTGCCTAGCAACGTCAGCCAGGCGCACTGGGACGGAAGTGCTGCGTGACGTCTTCCGGGCGGCGACTCCGTGAATCCAGCGGCGTGGACGGTATCGGAGGTCTGTGAGTATAAAAGTTTGTTTTGTGTATGTGTTCTGTACTGTAGGAGTGGGCTGAAGAAGGGGCTTATACCCCGAAACGTCCCCATCTCAATACACGTTTTATTTGCATTTGAACTACGTCTCCTGAGTGCCTGCTTTGTCCTTTGGGATTTGGATCAGTATACACTACATTTGTGGCACCAGGGGCAAGGTGTACATTATACCAGAGTGCCGGCAGGTTTTGGACTTTATATATATATATATATATATATATATATATATATATATATATGGAGTATTTGGAGCTCCAACTGCGCACAGTCACAGGGAGAGTGGAAATGTGCTTCTCCTTTTTAAAGGTATGTCTGCAGCCTTTTCTCCCAATGAGCCAGACCACGGCTCACAGGTGTCCCAATTACATATGCAGAAAGAGAGAGAATGGCGCAACCAAGTCAGTGATCATAGAACATTTTTACTAAACTAATAAATAACTGACATACATGGTAAAAAGCAGCAAACAGCTTGCCCAACGATTAAGATCCTTCAGAAGCCACCGGGAATTGGTGGAAGCCGGGACTCAGTTTCCCACTGAAGGTGCCTCTTTCACTCGGACCAGGAGAGACCAGTTCAGGTCTGTGCACGATGCCGTGAAGGTAGCCACGCCTCTACGCGTTTCGTCACGTGTGGGACTTCGTCAGAACGTGTGGTTACCCTGGATCCTAGTGTGTCTTATATCCACCTCTCAATCAGCTGGGTGTTTGTTTTTCCATTCTTCAGTTTCTACAAGGTATTTCAGTGTATTCTGCCTGGATTCATTCACACCCAGCTGATTGAGAGGTGGATATAAGACACACTAGGATCCAGGATAACCACACCTTCTGACGAAGTCCCACACGTGACGAAACGCGTAGAGGCGTGGCTACCTTCACGGCATCGTGCACAGACCTGAACTGGTCTCTCCTGGTCCGAGTGAAAGAGGCACCGTCAGTGGGAAACTGAGTCCCTGCTTCCACCGATTCCCGGTGGCTTCTGAAGGATCTTAATCGTTGGGCAAGCTGTTTGCTGCTTTTTACCATGTATGTCAGTTATTTATTCGTTTAGTAAAAATTTTCTATGATCACTGACTTGGTTGCGCCATTCTCTCTCTTTCTGCATATATACAGGTCGAGTATCCCGTATCCGAATATCCGTTATCCGAATTATTCCGAAATACGGACATTCCAGAAAGTGAAAATTTTTTTTTTTTTTACTAAAAACTCACTGGGGACATATGTAACAGCATCACTGGGGACATGATATGTAACTGGCACTATATATGTGCAAGACAATGATTGCTTGGCATTCAAATTCAGTGCTGAGATAGTACACACATTTTGTTTCACGTTTTGAAACCTTGTTTTTTGAACAATTAAAATATGTTTGTGTGTATTTTATGTGGTAATAAAATATATTTGTGTGTATATTATGTTTTTATACAGCATAAATGCAAGATACTTCAAAATACATCATTGAAATATTAAAGTATTCCGAAATACGGAATAATCCGTTATCCAAAATTCTCCTGGTCCCGAGCATTTTGGATACGGGATACTCAACCTGTATATATTTTTTTTTTTATAGCAGTCTGGGCAGGCACATCCAGAGTAGCCAGCTGTTAGCACAATGATCCGGTGCCCTCCAGAGTGGGGATCCACTGGTGTGGTCCACAGCGTTCTCCATTTATGCCTTGATAAAAAAGCCGAGGAGGCTTTGAAACGTTGGCTCATACTGCCTGTGTGCGGGTGAATTTATTTCTTTATCGCCGAGTGCCGCCATCCCCCCATCACCACTATATATATATATATATATATATATATATATATATATATATACACAGTGCAGTTTGATGGCATGTGCGGCTGTGACAGTCATGACAGATTTGAAATCTCCCATGCTGAATCTCCCAATTTGAATCTCTGACACAAATCTCTCTGTATGTGGCTCATTGGGGCAGATGTATGAACGGTCGTTATGGGGGAGAAGGGGTATTAGCGCACGTTATGTGCACTGATACCGCTTCTCCCCCATGTATGAAGCGGCCGGGATGCGGTAATGGACAGGGGCGCTATGCGCCCCTGTCCATATCGGCGCTGCTATCAAAATGATAGCAGGCCGAATGTATGAACGGTCAGCATCGCTGACCGTTCCGCACGAAGCCGGGTTTGGCTTCGCCAGCATCAGGCTGGCGAAGCCCTATCTAAACAGCAGGGACAGCGCTGTCCCTGCTGTTAGGTCTGGGCTGCGCTGGGGATCTCGCGTGAACAGCGAGATCCCGGGCATTCCCAGTGCTGCCAGCAGGGGTACAGGAGATAGCGCATCGGTATTAACTGATGCGCTATCTTCAGAAAGGGACATCGCCGAAGGGGGGAGTTAACGCTCCCCCGCTTCGGCAGACAAGATGTTAATACATCTTGTCGATGTCCCTTCCTGCTTCGCCTCGCTATTGAGGCGAAGCAGGAAGTATCATAGCGGCGCGATAAGCGCTGCTATGATACATCTGCCCCATTGTCTGAAATGAGCCACACGAGTGAAATCTCTTGTGCTGAATCTCCTGTTATGTATCTCTGGCACACATCTCTGCGTATGTAGGGCCCTTTACACATGATGCCAAATGGAATGAGCCAAAATTCAAACAATGCCACATGGATTGTGTCAAAATTCACATAATGCCACACGGATTGAGCCAAAATTCACATAATGCCACATGGATTGTGTCAAAATTCACATAATGCCACATGGATTGTGTCAAAATTCACATAATGCCACACGGATTGAGCCAAATTCATAAAATGCCATATGGATTGAGCCAAAATTCACTTAATGCCACATGGATTGAGTCAAAATTCACATAATGCCACACGGATTGAGCCAAAATTCACATAATGCCACACGGATTGAGACAAAATTCACATAATGCCACACAGATTAAGACAAAATTCACAATACGATTCATAAACAGGGACATTGTCCACCAAACATTAAACATTTACACCATAATGTCCATTGCACGGCATGATGTCCATTATGTATTAGGCATTATGGTGTTTGGCATATTAAAAATTATGCTACATACAGTAAGTGCTGCTTATCTACATGCTCATCGACAAGGGTTCCATGCTCATTGCCAGAGGTTCCATGCTCGTTGCCATGTGGGATTACATGCTCATTGCCAAGGGGGAATACATGCTCGCGGTAAATGGGGGACAGCCGCCGCCAGGCAGAAGTGATAGCCACTGACAGTGGCAGAGCCTGGCTGTATTCCGAGCACTGCAGGTCCCAGCTATTTGAAATAATACCCATTTCACACCAGAAAATGCATTCACAGGTTGGCCCCTTTTACACCAGCCTAGTCCCTGCATTTTCTGGTGTGAGGGGGTGAGAAAACCACCCCTCCCCCCCTTTAACCATATATCTCATTTAACTGGCTATATCTTCGGAACTAACTGATCCATTTACATGAGACAAGTATCATATTGAAGAACTTTTGAGTGGGCTAATGATTTTGGTCCAGTGAAACTGGAACGTTTGGTTCCAGAGTAATCTGCCTTCAAAGAACATGAACAGCCATGAAATTACATTTGAAAAATAAAAAAATTGATTTACACGCTATACCTCTGGAACCGATTGACCGATATGGACCATCCTGGTATCATATTGAAGGCCCAGCGATTTGGAATAGAATGACTTCAACCACAAGCTCCTGTGATGCCAGGGGGGGAACTGGCAGCCGTCGGAACCGGGTGGGGGTCAGAATTGATGGGTCCCATATTATCCTATGGGGGAAAAAATGTTACAGCTTTGCCAGGCGATATCTCTGGTTCCTGGGGGGCTAGAGACATGGGGCTGGGCTCGTTGGAAAGCACGTGCCCGGGTGCCCCCCCCCCCCTGAATCCGCCACTGCCTGGACTATCTCTTTTTTTCAAATACATATACACACACATTTAGGGGGAATTCAAGTATGGGTGAATGGATTCACCCAGCCCACTTAGTGCAACTCCAACTCCTAATGCTGGGTGAAGGGTGGCACTGATGGCATTTAAAGTGGGTCACTCCCTTCACCCCCCAATGAACTCCCCCTTAGGGACAGCAGTATCATTGGGACTTCTAGCCCCATGGATTCTAGAACCTTATAATTCTGCTTTCATGTATTGAAAGGCATCTAAACATGTTTTATAATGAGGGTACACACGGTGAGATATGCACTATTTTTCTATTAGATTTTGCTTATAGAAGCAAAATCGAATAGAAAATGGAATGGGCATTGAATGGTTTTTCTACATTTGATGCAGGTTCAATCCCAATGCGCACTCCTGTGTAGTGTAATTCAAATAGAAAGAGTCTTAGCAGGCAAGACAATATAGCACCGACCTGTACTATATAGTCAAATAGAATACGGGATTGATTTGCAAGCAAAATCGCACCGTGTGTACCCACTATAAGAGCATATATACTCAATACAAATGTATTCCTTTGCGGGATGTACTAAAAGGATGATCACAATAAGGGATGATCAGGATGATTGCCTGCAGTTCACCTCCAATACACTATGGGGGAAATTTACCAATATGGATTCGTAAAAAATAAGTGTATTTGTAGGCAGAAATACACCTATTTTTTACACATTTGTATTTACGGGATTTACTATCCCGAAAATACAACAATTTGTATTCCTAATGATGGGACATTAGTATTTGTATTTACAAATACGAATGTCTACACCATCGATAGGATACGACAGGAATCACCATTCAAAAGAATGGTGGTTCCTGATTTACTGAGCAGCCGTATTGATAATACGGCTGCTAATTGGTGTAAATCAGGCACGCAAATACGACAGGAAAATACACCTTGATGTTCCTGTAGTATTTGGCTTTAGTTTAGACTGCACGGATCAGTCAGATCCGTGCAGGCTTTAGTGTAAAAAAATAGAAAAATTAAATAAATAAATAAAAAAAACGGCGTGTGGTCCCCCCCCCCCCCCCCCACAGCTGTAACCAGCACCAGGCTGAAGGAGCCGGGACCGGTAATTAAAAATCAGGGAACCCGACAAATAGGGGTTCCCTGATTTTTAACAACCAGCCCCAGGCTCCAGGTCCGGGGCTGGTTCCCAAAATATGGGGGACAAAATGACTAGGGGTCCCCCGTATTTTAAGAACCAGCCCCAGGCCAAACCAGCCGGCAGGGTAATGCCACAGCCGGGGGGAGACTTTTTATACAAGTCCCTCCGGCCAAAGCATTAACCCTCTGACCAGTCAGCCTGGCCAGGGGCCCTGGGGGAGTAGGGACCCCCCCAATAAAGGGGTCCCCCCCCCCTCCAGGACTTACCTGACCAGGCTGAAGCCTAGTGCTGTCCCCGGTGACCCTGGGCTGTGGTCACCGGGCTGATCTTGTTGTAAAAAAAAAGATGAATAAACTATTGTTTTAAACTGTGGAACTATGAGTCCCAGCAAGCCTCCCCTGCAAGCGGGGACTTGGAGAACCACAAGTCCCAGCCTGCGGGGCATTAAAGGGCCCGCTGGGTCTTGTAGTTCCACAGTAAAAAAAATAGTTAAATAAATACACACTGTGTACGGAGCTTTCGGAACCAATAGAGTCACTGGGTTAGCACAGTGCTGTTTGCCAGGGGTTTGCTTACACGCTGTGCCAGTGTCTAATAGGCAGAGTGTGGCACAGTATCAGAACACAGAGGGGTGACACTATGGCTGTGACAGAACAGAGGTGTGTGTCACACAATGATAAAAAAACACACGGGATGTCTTACAGTGACACAACACATGGGTGTCAACGTCAAGGAGACAACAAAGAGACAGTGACAGAGGACAGAACATGGATGGCGGGTGAGAGTGCTAGGACACAGGGTGGTTGACAGAGTGACAGAACATGGAGGAGGGCTGACAGTGACAGAACACAGGGGGACTGACAGTGACAGAACACGGGGGGGGGGGGGCTGACAGTGACAGAACACGGGGGGGGGCTGACAGTGACAGAACACAGGGGTGCTGACAGTGACAGAACACAGGGGGGGCTGACAGTGACAGAACACAGGGGGGGGGGGCTGACAATGACAGAACACAGGGGGGGCTGACAGTGACAGAACACAGGGGGGGCTGACAGTGACAGAACACAGGGGGGGCTGACAGTGACAGAACACAGGGGGGGCTGACAGTGACAGAACACAGGGGGGGCTGACAGTGACAGAACACAGGGGTGCTGACAGTGACAGAACACAGGGGTGCTGACAGTGACAGAACACAGGGGGGGCTGACAGTGACAGAACACAGGGGGGGCTGACAGTGACAGAACACAGGGGGGGCTGACAGTGACAGAACACAGGGGGGGCTGACAGTGACAGAACACAGGGGGGGCTGACAGTGACAGAACACAGGGGTGCTGACAGTGACAGAACACAGGGGTGCTGACAGTGACAGAACACAGGGGGGGCTGACAGTGACAGAACACAGGGGGGGCTGACAGTGACAGAACACAGGGGGGGATGACAGTGACAGAACACAGGGGGGGCTGACAGTGACAGAACACAGGGGGGGCTGACAGTGACAGAACACAGGGGGGCTGACAGTGACAGAACACAGGGGGGGGGCTGACAGTGACAGAACACAAGGGGGGGTGCTGACAGTGACAGAACACAGGGGGGGGGGCTGACAATGACAGAACACAGGGGGGGCTGACAGTGACAGAACACAGGGGGGGCTGACAGTGACAGAACTGAGAGAGGCAGATTGCTGGTTATTTTATGTAGCTCCATATACGCCATTTTGTATGCATCATATATGTAATGGAAGGTGTTTTCTCATTATAATTAATTAGTTTAGGGTAAAAGTTTGTTACCTTGAAGGAGACTCGTAAATCTTTTATAAGGGGCACAACGTTTATCTGTGTTTCTGGCTGTATGCCCAGGAGATGTGGGGGAACCAAATCTCAATAGTGATGTGAACAAGCTGGGGTGTGCCAATTAGTAGTGATTTGTGTATAGTTATGAAATGCAATTATGGGGGAAATTTACCAATATGAAAAACCTAGTTTTTCGTATTGGTATTTCCCCTACGGCTGCATACGACTGTTTGAGTCGTATGCAAAGTCGTGTTCCGGAGGGGAAATTACAAAGCAGTCAGATACGACTGCTTTGTAACCCTCCGATGGTGTAATGATTCATATTAGCGGCACATATATACGGCCGCTAATACGAATGTTTCTAGCAGTCTGCACGGATCAGTCAGATCCGTGCAGGCTGCAATGTGTAAAAAAAAAATAGAAAAATAAATACATTTTAAAAAAAAAATCGGCGTGGGGTCCCCCCCACAGCTGTAACCAACACCAGGCTGAAGGAGCCGGGGCCGGTAATTAAAAATCAGGGAACCCGACAAATAGGGGTTCCCCGATTTTTAACAACCAGCCCCAGGCTCCAGGTCCGGGGCTGGTTCCCAAAATACAGGGGACAAAATGACTAGGGGTCCCCCGTATTTCAAGAACCAGTCCCAGGCACAACCAGCCAGCAGGGTAATGTCACAGCCGGGGGACACTTATTATATAAGGTCCCGCGGCCAAAACATTAACCCTACCGACCGGTCAGCCTAGCCAGGGGCCCTGGGGGAGTGGGGACCCCCCCAATGAAGGGGTCCCCCCCCTCCAGGACTTACCTGACCAGGCTGAAGCCTGGTACTGTCCCCGATGCCCCTGGGCGGTGGGCATTGGGCTGATTATGGTGTAAAAAAAAAAGATGAAACTATTGTTTTTTACTGTGGCACTACAAGTGCCAGCAAGCTGGGACTTGGAGAACCACAAGCCCAGCCTGCTGGGCATTAAAGGGCACGCTGGCACTTGTAGTTCCACAGTTAAAAAAATAGTAGACAAAACACACTGACACACTTTTAAAATAAAATTTTAATACATACAAAGCCCACACATACTAATACTTACCTATCTTCTTTCCGTAGGTAGCCCTGGTCCTGATGTCCTGTGTCGTCTTCTGGATCCATGTCGACGTCCTTCTTCAAGTCGACGTCGCTGTCGGCGATGGCGTCCGGATCCGACGAAATCCATGGAGGAAGCTGTGGAAGGAAACCATACTCACCTGTCCCAGCGCGAGTTAGTCCAGGTAAGTGTCTTGGCAAAAAAACAAACCGAACACCCCGAAACCAGCCGGACAGAGAGCCGCACGGTGTTTGTTTACATCGTGCGGCTCCGCCTCCCGAATGCCGCTATTGGCCGCCTTGCGGCCTAGCGGCTCCTGATTGGCCGCTAGGCCGCAAGGCGGCCAATAGCGGCATTCGGGAGGCGGAGCCGCACGATGTACACAGAGTACCGTGCGGCTCTCTGTCCGGCTGGTTTCGGGGTGTTCGGTTTGTTTTTTTGCCAAGACACTTACCTGGACTACGTCGCGCTGGGACAGGTGAGTATGGTTTCCTTCCACAGCTTCCACATGGATTTCGTCGGACCCGGACGCCATCGCCGACAGCGACGTCGACTTGAAGAAGGACGTCGACATGGATCCAGAAGACAACACAGGACATCAGGACCAGGGCTACCTACGGAAAGAAGATAGGTAAGTATTAGTATGTGTGGGCTTTGTATGTATTAAAGTTTTATTTTAAAAGTGTGTCAGTGTGTTTTGTGTACTATTTTTTTAACTGTGGAACTACAAGTGCCAGCGGGCCCTTTAATGCCCAGCAGGCTGGGACTTGTGGTTCTCCAAGTCCCAGCTTGCTGGGGAGGCTTGCTGGCACTTGTAGTGCCACATTAAAAAACAATAGTTTCATCTTTTTTTTTATACCATAATCAGCCCGATGCCCACCGCCCAGGGGCATCGGGGACAGTACCAGGCTTCAGCCTGGTCAGGTAAGTCCTGGAGGGGGGGGACCCCTTAATTGGGGGGGTCCCCACTCCCCCAGGGCCCTGGCCAGGCTGACTGGTCGGTAGGGTTAATGTTTTGGCCGCGGGACCTTATATCATAAGTGTCCCCCGGCTGTGACATTACCCTGCTGGCTGGTTGTGCCTGGGACTGGTTCTTGAAATACGGGGGACCCCTAGTCATTTTGTCCCCCGTATTTTGGGAACCAGCCCCGGACCTGGAGCCTGGGGCTGGTTGTTAAAAATCGGGGAACCCCTATTTGTCGGGTTCCCTGATTTTTAATTACCGGCCCCGGCTCCTTCAGCCTGGTGCTGGTTTCGGCTGTGGGGGGGACCCCACGTCGTTTTTTTAATTTATTTATTTAATTTTTCTATTTTTTTACACTGAAGCCTGCACGGATCTGACTGATCCGTGCAGGCTAAAACGCAAATAGAACAGGAAAATGGTGTTCTATTTTTCTGTCGTATTTGCGTGGGTGTTTCACACCACTTAGCAGCCGTATTATCAGTACGGCTGCTTAGTACATCAGGAACCACCATTCTTTTGAATGGTGATTTCTGTCGTATCCTATCGATGGTGTAGGACATTCGTATTTGTAAATACAAATACGAATGTCCCATCTTTAAGACTACGAATTGTTGTATTTTTGGGATTGTAAATCCCGAAAATACAAATTTGTAAAAAAATAGGATTTTGGGTACCTACCGGTAAATCCTTTTCTCGTAGTCCATATGGGATACTGGGTTGTATACTATGGGGTAGAGATCCTCCGCAGGAGAGACAGGCACATTAAAGCTTTTAGTGTGGGTGCACTGGCTCCTCCTCTCTACCCTCCCTCCACTAGTCAGTTAATGAAAAACTGTGCCGAAGGAGAGCTATGTGAGGAGGTATGTGAACAATAATTGTGGTGAGATTCTCACAGCACACCCAAACCAAAATAATAAAATAAAATAACAAAAGTAGGTGAACCATAACAACACTTCTGGGATCACCAATAAACCTTGGAGAAGGTCCATATAGATATATATATATATATATAATAACAAGGCAACAAGCCTGAACAGTGTAAGGAACAGAACCATTACAGCAGAAAGCCGCACAGAGGCGGGCTCCCAGTATCCCATATGGACTACGAGAAAAGGATTTACCGGTAGGTACCCAAAATCCTATTTTCTCTACCGTCCAATGGGATACTGGGTTGTATACTATGGGGAGGTCCCAAAGCTACCAGAACGGGCGGGAACGTGCGGAGTCTGCTGTAAAACCGCTTGTCCGAACTGGGAATCCTCCCTGGCCAGGGTGTCAAATCTGTAAAACTTGACAAAAGTGTCACTCCCCGACCAAGTTGCGGCCCTGCACAGTTGCATGGCCGAGACACCTCGGGCAGCCGCCCAAGAGGTCCCAAGAGATCTGGTGGAATGGGCATTTAATGCTTGGGGAAGGGCCAAACCAGCCGATGCATAGGACTGTTGTATGCAACGAATCCAACGGGCTATGGTCCTGGTAGACGCAGGAGAACCCTTCTTTTGCGCATCCTACAAACAAACAGGCTATCCGACTTGCGAAGTCTAGCCGTGCGTTTTACATACGCCTTAAGAGTATGCACCACATCCAAGGAAAGTGGAATATCAGGATGTACCGCGCTAGAAGGAACCACAATGGGTTGGTTCAAGTGGAAGGCGGACACAACCTTCATCAGGAACTGCGGCCTGGTCCTGAGTTCAGCCCTATCCTCGTGGAACACTAGGTAAGGACTCTGACAGGACAATGCCCCAAGCTCAGACACACGCCTGGCTGAGGCAAGGGCCAAAAGGACAACAGTCTTCCAAGTAAGGTGTTTTAATTCCACCTGTTCCAAGGGAACAAACCAGGCAGACTTGAGAAAGGTGAGGACCACATCCAAGTACCAAGGCGCGGTAGGTGGCACAAAGGGAGGCTGAATCCTCAGCACCCCCTGCAGGAAGGTGTGGACCTCCGGCAACAGCGCCAGTTTCTTCTGAAAGAATACTGACATAGCCGAGATCTGTACTTTCAAGATCCCAATCGAAGGCCCAAATCCAAACCTGCTTGAAAAAAATCTTAACAAATTGTTAAGACGAAATACCGCTGGCGGCAAGGCAATTCTTTCACACCAGGTTATATACTTCTTACAGATTCCATGGTAGTGAGAAGCCGTGACTGGTTTCCTGGCACGCGTCATGGTTGTGATAACAGAGGGATGCAGGCCCTTAAGGCCTAATATCTGCCGCTCAACCTCCAGGCCGTCAAACGCAGCCGCGGTAAGTCCTGGAAGACAAACGGTCCCTGAAGGAGAAGATCTTCTCTTTGAGGAAGACGCCACGGGTCCTCTACCAGCATGGCCTGAATGTCCCCGTACCAGGCCCTTCGAGGCCAGTCTGGAGCCACTAGAATGGCTTCTACTTTCTGGTGCTGAACCCTTTTTAGCACCCTTGCCAGCAAGGGTAGCGGTGGGAACAGGTACACCAACTGGAAGTCCCAAGTCCAAGTCAGGGCATGCACTGCTGCTGCTCCTGGGTCCCTGGTCCGGGCACCGTACCAGTCCAGCTTGTGGTTCAACCGAGAGGCCATCAGGTCGATCTGAGGGAGCCCCCAAAGATCTACGAGGTCCTGGAACACCTGAGGGTGGAGTCCCCACTCTCCGGGGTGGAGATCGTGACGACTGAGGAAGTCCGCCTCCCAGTTGTCGACTCCTGGAATAAATATTGCCGACAGGGCCTTTACATGGCGTTCTGCCCAGGAGAATATCCTGTTGGTTTCTCTCATACAGGGCATGCTCCTTGTCCCTCCTTGGCGGTTGATGTAAGCAACCGTAGTTGCATTGTCCGACTGGACCTGTACCGCCCTGCCCTGCAGCATAGGCTCCGCCTGTAGGAGGGCATATTGAACAGCCCTCAGTTCCAGGTTGTTTATGTGCAACCTGGCTTCCATCGGAGACCAACGGCCTTGCAGGCGAACTCCCTGTATCACGGCTCCCCAACCCCTGAGGCTGGCGTCCGTGGTGATCAGGACCCAGTCCTTCTGTGCATCTGCTGAGGGGATCCCGACCACTTCGTGAGGATGTCCAGCTGAAAAATCCTGGAGTGGAACCTGGCATACTGGATGGCTTCGAAGGAAGCAACCATCTTGCCCAAGAGCCTCAGGCACAGGTGCACTGAAACCCAAGGACTTGATAGAACCTCTCTTACCAAGTCCTGCAAGGCTGAAGCCTTCTCAGGCGGCAGGAACACCTTCTGCTCCTCCGTGTCCAGAGTCATTCCCAGGAATACCATCTTCCGGCTCGGGATCAACGAGGATTTTGGTATATTTAAAATCCAGCCGTGTTCCCTCAGCACCTGCATCGTCAGAGCTAACGCACTTCTCAGGGCCTCCTCCGAACCTGCCTTGATCAACAGGTCGTCCAGGTAGGGTATGACATTTACCCTCCAGAGCCTGAGAAGGAACATCATCTCTGCCATGAGCTTGGTAAAGACGCGCGGGGCAGTTGACAGCCCGAAAGGTAGCGCCTGGAACTGGTAATGGCTGTTTCCCACAGAAAATCTTAGGAAGACTTGATGGGGAGGCCAAATTGGGACGTGTAGATAGGCGTCCTTGACGTCCACAGCAGCCAGAAACTCCCCTCTTTCCAGGGAGGCAATCACCGACCTGAGGGACTACATTTTGAATTTGAACACCTGCAGAGAGGGGTTCAGAGACTTTAAATTCAAAATGGGCCTTACTGAACCATCTGGTTTGGGGACAAGGAACAGATTTGAGTAATAACCCTGACCTTGTTCCTGTCTTGGTACGGGTATTATTACCTTGGACAAGAGGAGCTTTTGAATGGCCCCCTGAAGGAGCGCCTGATCCTCCAATGAGGCTGGAAGGGCCGACTTGAAGTATCTTCGAGGAGGAGGCCCGGCAAACTCCAGCCTGTAGCCTGCTGAAATTAGATTCCTGGCCCAGGAGTCTAGGCAGGAGACGTCCCACTCCTTGCTGAAGTGCGACAGACGGGCCCCCACCTCGAGATAGTCTCGTGGTGGGTGTACCCAGTCATGCTGCTGGCCTGGAGGCAGCAGGGGCGGTGGAACGGTCCTGATGGCCTGAGGGGTTGTGCTTTCTGAACTTCCCTCTTGTGCCTCTGCTAGCGTTAGAGGTGCCTCTGGCCTTGGGGCGGAACTTGGACCCGCGAAAGGACTGCTGGGAGGGTCCAGTGAAAAGGGCGTTTTGCTGCCGTGGGGGCTGATGGGAGGAAGGTGGATTTCCCTGCTGTAGCCTTAGAAATCCAATCATCCAGCTCACTACCAAAGAGCCTTTCCCCGGTGAAGGGTATGCTTTCCACACTCTTCTTGGAACCCACATCAGCCACCCACTGGCGCAACTACCGAGCCCGCCTAGTCGACACAGCCATAGCAGAATTCAGTGCATTTATAGCGCCCAATTCCTTTTGCGCTTCGCACAATATCCGTGCGGTATCCTGAATGTGGCGCAGGTTTTCCCCAATCTGAGCCACGGACATGTCCCCCAACAAACCCTCTTGGATCTGCGTGGACCAAGTATAAATGGCCTTAGCCATCCAGCAACTTGCCAGTACCGGGCGTTGTGAAGCCCCGCTGGCCGAAAACATACTTTAGCGTTGCCTCAAGTCTCCTCTCTGCACCATCCTTGAGTGTGGACACCCCAGGGACTGGTAACAGCACCTTCTTGGAAAGGCGGGAAACAGAGGAATCCACCACTGGCGGTTCCTCCCATTTCTTCCTACCAGCAGGATCAAAAGGATATGCATTGGTGAAGCGCTTTGAAAGCTGGAATCTCTTTTCAGGGTTCTGCCAAGCACTCTTAAAAGCACTTTCTAACTCAGCCTGTTCTGGGAAGTACACCGGCTGTTTTCTCTGGGTCATGAAGAAGGAGTCTCCCTCAGAGGATTCCTCCATAGGAAGCTCTAACACCTCCCTAATGGCCTTAATCAGAGGCTCAGAGCCATGAGCCAAAGACTGCTCCTGAACAATCTCCTGTTCATTTTGCTCCTCTCCCTCATCAAGGATGTCATCATCATCATCGTCAGAATCAGGGGCCATTGCAGTAGCAGGCCGCTTAGGAGGCTGAGCAGGGGGAGGGGTGAGGGTATCAACCCTGGCAGACAACATGGCTAACTCCCCTTGTACCCTCTGCGTCTGCTGTATTGGCAGAGAGCTGGGAAGCAGCACAGTCCATCAGCGTTTTTATGCTGCTGGCCCAGGCAGGCTCTTGACTATCAGCCTGAGACCCATCCACAAGTTGTGGGGGCACCCCACTGACCTGAGAGGTCACTCCACTGGGTTGTGGAAGCATACACGGCTCACAGGTGACCTGTGACTGTGAAGCTGGTATAAACTTTGTGCTGCACACCATGCAACAGGACACCCCCAGCAGCGTACTCACGCACACACATCAACACTCAAACTGATGTACTGTAATCTATCACAGTATAAGTGTAATGCAGCCTTGTTTAAAGACTATGTATGTGGACAAGTGGTTAACTAGCCAGTGGGGAGACTCAGAGCAATATTGAGGGGACCAGTACACTCAAAACCTTAACTCACGGATTGTAGTGAGCTGGTAGCACAAAACACACAGTGATATATATCAACACAGTGTAATAACAGAGCTAAGCAACGCTGCTGCGCTGTTAAACTTGCTGTCTCTGCCGCTGCTGCAAGGATCACATCCAACCACGCCGCTGAGGTGCTGTAATGGCGACCTCTGGAAGCGTGAAGGAGCAGGCAGCAGAGACAGAGCGCGCCCAGCAGAGCCTGGTCCCGCTCTGAGTGAAGCCCCGCCCCCTTTGCACGGAGCTGGCGCTTCCAGTATATTTATACTGGCATATGCATCGTTTTTCACATAAAATGCATCGTTTTCCACATAAAATGTTATAAAAACCTGCTGGGCATCCCTGGTGGTCCAGCGGCATTACCCTATGCCAGTCTGATGAGGGGGTTTCGCGCGGTCCCTGCGAGAGGGCCGCCGCTACTCCCGCCGCCATCTTGCCGCACGGAGCAGTTGGGGTGTCCCCTTGTGGGACCCCCAACCTGTACTCACCACAGACGTCTTCGGACCAGTCAGGGGGTGTGCGGCAGCTGGGGGGCCTGCTCGCTACAGCGCAATGCTGTGCGGTGACAGGCCCCAACTCAGGACAGATTGTCCTGCAGCAGGGTCGTCTCTGACCTTAAGAGGTCGTGGCCTGACCCTTCCCCTGACACCCTCGAAGTAGGACAGCTGCCTGGTCAAAGCAGCGCCCCAAAATAATAAACTAAATAAAACTTTGAAGAAAACTCTGGAGCATCCAGAAGCACTGCCTCTCCTGAGGCACATTTTTCTAAACTGACTAGTGGAGGGAGGGTAGAGAGGAGGAGCCAGTGCACCCACACTAAAAGCTTTAATGTGCCTGTCTCTCCTGCGGAGGATCTCTACCCCATAGTATACAACCCAGTATCCCATTGGACGGTAGAGAAAAAGGTGTATTTCTCCCTACGAATACACCTTTTTTCTACGAATCCATTTTGGTAAATGTCCCCCTATATGTGTGAAACCCATTCTGTAATAGATAAGAAAACGAATAAATGTAAGCTAGACTAATAAACTTCAGAACATCTCTTTGACACTCCAGTGTGTGTGTGTGTGTCGATTTGATTATTCTCCTGCTAGCAGTAAAGGAACACAGGTTATTGATCAAATCCCAGAGACTAAGGACAGGCAGTTGTTAGAATCCCCTCACAGAAGGTTCAGGATGGGGAACACCTCTAACAGAACACAGGGGGGCTGACAGTGACAGAACACAGGGGGGCTGACAGTGACAGAACACAGGAGGGGCTGACAGTGACAGAACACAGGGGGGCTGACAGTGACAAACCATGGGGGGGGCAGGTGTAATAAAGTGACAGAACATGGGGGAGTGACAGTGACAGAACAAGGGGGGCGGCCTTCTTGCTGACCTGAATTCCGTTGCAGCATTCAGACTCAGAGCACTCTCCGCTACTTGCACCTTGTTTCTGGCACCGGCGTTCACAGCAGCCACAATGCTGCCTTGTGTAGTCGGGAGACAGGAGATCATTTCCTCATTTGCCGATGACTACAGCTGTGGGACTCTGGGGGCTTTATGCCAGCCGCTGAAACGCACAGCGTGGCCGACTGCAGCAGCAACATGAGGCTCTGCTGGGTGGGGAGAACTTGCCGTAATCCCACGTGCCGTGGTAAGGGGAAAGGGGCGCGCTGTGTTCGCTGAGCTCTCAGCTGACTGACTGAAGCCTGCCTGGCCGTTCTGCAATATAACTGCAGCGGTGCCACTGCCTTTTTTTTTTAGAACACACCGTATTGTCCACAGCTGCCAGCGCCTCGTTTGACAGGGAAGCGGTCATCTATTAGAATGAACTTAGGTCTACAGTCATTAGGTCAACCCAGGGCAGGCGACAGGGGGGGTCAAGGGGGACAAGTGTGAGGGGCCCCAGCAATCTCAAGGGCTCCAGAGCTTCCATGCCCCATCACAGCCGCTGGCCTTTCAGTGACCCTCGCGGCCAGGCCGTCTACTGTGCACCATCTGTGTGTGGCTGAGTCTGACTGACTCACTGTGTGCCACTGCTGTCTACTGTGTGTGCTCCCTGCTGTTCGGTGCTCAGAGTCATCTACTCTGTGTGTGCAAATGGCCTCTGGCTGCAGGTGCCCAGCCAAACCTGCCGCTGGCACTGTAGCCTCTGGCTCCTGTAATTTATAGCACATGCGCGAGTCATCTGTTCCTTGCCTGCTTGTAGTACTCAGCGTTCTTTTGTGAAAGTAACAGGCCAGCAGTAGGCAGCAGCCAGGAGCCAGGCCAACAGGACTGAGAACAAGAGAAGTCCGCATCTGAAAGCAGGATCTGGAGCAGCGAAAGGTTAAATGAGGCTTGTACAGAAGATGGTTGTGTGGATTTGGGATTAGGTGGGGGCCCCAGAAATATAATTGTACATGGCCCCAAGATTTCTGTTGCCAGCCCTGGGTCAACCCCACTAGGTCGACTGGCAGGAAGGTCGACCTGACTTAAGGTCGACATGGGCCAAGGTCGACATGACTTAAGGTCAAATTTGCATAAAGGTCAACATGAGGAAGGTCGACTGGTCATAAGGGCGACATGAGATTTTTCACTGTTTTTAGAGCCGACATGTGCCGACAGGCGGTATTTCATGCTCTACCATCCACATAGGGCGTGGAGGAGGTTATTAAAGCTGTGGCGAGCGAAGCGAGCCACCGTGCCTGATGCATTGCGAGCGAAGCGAGCGATGCGAGGGTCCGATTCTCATTGCCAACTGTGTCCATGTTGACTGTGTCGACATTCGGATAAAAAAACAGTGAAAAATCCATGTCGACCGTATGACCAGTCGACCTTCCTCATGTCAACCTTTATGCAAATTCGACCTTAAGTCATGTCGACCTTGGCCCATGTCAACATTAAATCAGGTCGACCTTCCAGCCAGTTGACCTATTGGGGTCGACCTAATGACTGTAGACCTAAGTTCATTCTGACAGATGTACCGATTCCGTTTGACAGGTGCAGTGGTAGCAACAGTTATGTACAGCAACAGAGTCGCAAAGCAGGGACAGCGGCGCCTCACCGCTTTGCAGGCTCTGCTGAGCGGGTAGCGCCGGCCCTGTTGCATATGCAAATATGCAAATGCATATAATCCGGTCTCTAGTGATCACCCTTTTAGTATATCCCCCCACCCCCAAGGGGTACACAATAAAAAAAAAAAAATAAACAAATGTGGACGAGGCTGAAGTTGGCTTCTTATTCGGCCAGCTTCTTATTCAAGCTCCAGCTTCTTATTCAGGACAATCACTTTTACAAGGGTTAATGAATCTTGGACCACAGATTTCACTGCATAAACCAACACAGGGGGGTCACGTACATATGACCCACTAGCAATTTCTTTTGACTAACAAGGATTTGGGCAGAAAATGGGCACAAAAATGGGCATGGGTCAAAGATTTTATGATTTTGAATAAGTAGCTGGTGTCCTGCAAGGGTTAAACAGCGTTGGTCAACAAATATTACACTTGGAATCCACACAGGGGGGTCACTTACATATGACCCACTAGCCATTTCTTTTGAACAACAAGGATTTGGGCAGAAAATGGGCACAAAAATGGGCATGGGTCAAAGATTTTATGATTTTGAATAAGTAGCTGTGTTCTGCAAGGGTTAAACAGCGTTGGTCAAACAGTATGACACTTGAAACCTGCACAGAGGGGGCAGATACTCGACTGACCCACTTGCAATTTCTTTTGACCAACAAGGATTTGGGTAGAAATTGGGCACGAAACTGGGCATAGGTCCCAGATGTCATTATTTTGAATAAGTAGCTGGTGTCCTGCAAGGGTTAAACAGCATTGGTCAAAAAATATTACACTTGGAATCCACACAGGGGGGTCACTTACATATGACCCACTTGCCATTTCTTTTGACCAACAAGGATTTGGGCAGTAATAGGGCACTAAAGTGGGCATGGGTCCCAGATGTCATAATTTTGAATAAGTAGCTGGTGTCCTGCAAGGGTTAAACAGCGTTGGTCAAACAGTATGACACTTGAAACCTGCACAGGGGGGTCAGGTACATATGATCCACTTGCAATTTCTTTTGACCAACAAGGATTTGGATAGAAATTGGGCACGAAACTGGGCATAGGTCCCAGATGTCATTGTTTTGAATAAGTAGCTGGTGTCCTGCAAGGGTTAAACAGTGTTGGTCAAAACATATTACACTTGAAACCCACACAGGGGGGGTCACCTACATATGACCCACTTGCAATTTCTTTTGATCAACAAGGATTTGGGCAGTAATAGGGCACTAAATTGGGCATGGGTCCCAGATTTCATCATTTTGAATAAGTAGCTGGTGTCCTGCAAGGGTTAAACAGCGTTGGTCAACAAATATTACACTGGAAACCCACACAGGGGGGTCACTTACATATGACCCGCTTGCCATTTCTTTTGACCAACAAGGATTTGGGCAGAAAATGGGCCCAAAAATGGGCATGTGTCCCAGATATCATTTTGAATAAGTAGCTGGTGTCCTGCAAGGGTTAAACGGCATTGGTCAAAAAATGTTACACTTGAAATCCACACAGGGGGGTCACTTACATATGACCCACTTGCAATTTCTTTTGACCAACAAGGATTTGGGCAGAAAATGGGCACTAAAGTGGGCATAGGTCCCAGATTTCATCATTTTGAATAAGTAGCTGGTGTCCTGCAAGGGTTAAACAGCGTTGGTCAAAAAATTTTACACTTGGAATCCACACAGGGGGGTCACTTACATATGACCCACTTGCAAATTCTTTTTACCAACAAGGATTTGGGCAGAAATAGGGCACTAAAGTGGGCATGGGTCCCAGATTTCATAATTTTGAATAAGTAGCTGGTGTCCTGCAAGGGTTAAACAACGTTGGTCAAAAAATATTACACTTGAAATCCACACAGAGGGATCACGTACATATGACCCACTTGCCATTTCTTTTGACCAGCAAGGATTTGGGCAGAAATCGGGCACTAAAGTGGGCATTGGTCCCAGATTTCATCATTTTGAATAAGTAGCTGGTGTCTACCAAGGGTTTAACAGCATTGGTCAAACAGTATGTCACTTGAAACCCATACAGGGGGTCACTAACATATCACACACCAAAAATGTTTTTTGACCTACAGGCATTTTGGCATCAAAATAGGCAGTAAAGTTGGCATGGGCAACAGATTTGTTTGAATGGACAAAGTAGCTGTAGTTTGCAAGGGTTAAACCGATCTGGTCAAATAATGTATACCATACATTAATGTATGATCAGTTCAAACTTTATATACTTTAATATAAATCAGTGGTGCAAGTAATGGGGTACCGCGTGGTACGGCGTACCTGTAAGAAATATATTGCAGATCGCCATACCACTTCCCCCTGACCCAATCAGGAGCAGCTCCTATTGGCTGGTGACCCGGCGCTATATTTCAAATAACCATGGACCTGATCAGAAGACATCCCAGCTCGTGACATGTCCGGCTCGTGATTCATGAGCCAATCGGAGCTGCCGGCACGTCATTTTAAATAGCTGCGCCGTGGAGTCGCAGACAGATGGACCTGCTCTAAGAGAGGCATCCGGGTTTCCACTTCTCTGCCCGGCTGTCGCCTTAACCACAGAGTGGCGCAATGTATTTTACCCCTGGCACTGTGCATGTTACAACTGGCACTGTACATGTTACCCCTGGCACCGTGCATGGTACAATGCATGAAACCCCGGCATCGAGGAAGAAAACCCTGGCAACAAGCAAGAAACCCCTGGCACTGAGCATGTAAACCCTGGCAATGAGCAAGAAACCCCTAGCACTGAGCATGTAACCCCTGGCATCGTGCAAGAAAACTCTAGCAATAAGCATCTAACTCCTGGCATTGTGCCAGAAAACCCTAGCAATGAGCATGTAGTTAAGTGGCACTTATGTGGCATAATATGCAAGAGGCACTACCATGTAAAGCCATGCCCTAAATTTTTGCGGCGCGTCTTTGGTGAACACTATCCTGTTTTTTGGGGTATTGGGTTGTTTTGCACTGTGGGGCATAATTTGCAATAAGGGTGGCATTATGTGGCCCGCATTATTCTTTTCACAGGTATGTGAGATAGGGCATAAATTTAGAGATTGCAGGGGGTGACAAACACCCTACCACCCACCCCGGCTGTGACATATTGGGGGGGGGGGAGAGGCGGTGGGGAAGTGTGTTCCACCACATCACCAGGACCACTTTAAGCACTGGTGTGGGGCATAATGTAAAGTGTGCAATACTGTGAGGGACATAATGGGGGAAATTTACTAAGGCTAATACACCTAAAAAATTTGTATAGGATTTGCTATCCTGAAAATACGTAAATTTGTATTCGTATTTATGGCACATTCGTATTTGTATTTACAAATACGAATGTATACGCCATCGGAAAATAAGAATAGGAATCACCATTCAAATGAATGGTGATTCCTAATTTACTATTTACGTAAAATATGGCCGCTAATTAGCGGTAAATGGCCGCTAATTTCCGACCAAATACGCCAGGAAAATACACTTCATTTTCCTGCCGTATTTGGCAGAAGCCTGCATGGATCAGTCCCGTGAGCCCCGTGAGTATAATTTGCTTCCACAGGTCTCCCCTTGGAAGAGCAGTGGAAACCCGGCTGTCTCTCTTAGAGCAGGTCCATCCGTCTGCAACTCCACGGTGCAGCTATTTAAAATGACATGCCGGCAAGTCCGATTTGGCTCGTGATTCATGAGCCGGGCATGTTACGAGCCAGGATGTCTTCTGATCAGGTCCATGGTTATTTGAAATATAGCGCTGGGTCACCAGCCAATAGGAGCTGCTCCTGATTGGCTGCCGGGCCGCAATCTCCTATTGGCTGGCAATATTTCAAATAGCCGTGGACCTGCTCAGAAGACAGCCGGGCAGCCCACCACTCTCTGCCCGGCTGTCATATTGCTTCCGTTCTGTCAGGTGAGCCGGCATGCAAACGCATCGGCTACGGGTCGGGGGGAAGTGGTACGTCGACCTGCAATATATTTCTTACAGGTACGCTGTACCACGCCGCACCCCATTACTTGCACCACTGATTTATATTAAAGTATATCAAATTTAAACTGATTATACACTAATGTATGGTATACATATTACCAGACCCGTTTAACCCTTGCAAACTACAGCTACTTTGTCCATTCAAACAAATCTGTTGCCCATGCCAACTTTACTGCCTATTTTGATGCCACAATGCCTGTAGGTCATAGAAAATTTTTGGTATGTGATATGTCAGTGACCCCCTGTGTGGGTTTCAAGTGTCATACTGTTTGACCAACGCTGTTTAACCCTTGCAGGACCCCAGCTACTGATTCAAAATGATGACATCTGGGACCCATGCCCATTTTAGTGCCCTATTTCTGCCCAAAATCCTTGTTGGTCAAAATAAATGGCAAGTGGGTCATATGTAAGTGACCCCCCTGTGCGGGTTTTCAGTGTAATATTCAGCCAAACCAGCCGGCAGGGTAATGCCACAGCCGGGGGGAGACTTTTTATACAAGTCCCTCCGGCCAAAGCATTAACCCTCTGACCAGTCAGCCTGGCCAGGGGCCCTGGGGGAGTAGGGACCCCCCCAATAAAGGGGTCCCCCCCCCCTCCAGGACTTACCTGACCAGGCTGAAGCCTAGTGCTGTCCCCGGTGACCCTGGGCTGTGGTCACCGGGCTGATCTTGTTGTAAAAAAAAAGATGAATAAACTATTGTTTTAAACTGTGGAACTATGAGTCCCAGCAAGCCTCCCCTGCAAGCGGGGACTTGGAGAACCACAAGTCCCAGCCTGCGGGGCATTAAAGGGCCCGCTGGGTCTTGTAGTTCCACAGTAAAAAAAATAGTTAAATAAATACACACTGTGTACGGAGCTTTCGGAACCAATAGAGTCACTGGGTTAGCACAGTGCTGTTTGCCAGGGGTTTGCTTACACGCTGTGCCAGTGTCTAATAGGCAGAGTGTGGCACAGTATCAGAACACAGAGGGGTGACACTATGGCTGTGACAGAACAGAGGTGTGTGTCACACAATGATAAAAAAACACACGGGATGTCTTACAGTGACACAACACATGGGTGTCAACGTCAAGGAGACAACAAAGAGACAGTGACAGAGGACAGAACATGGATGGCGGGTGAGAGTGCTAGGACACAGGGTGGGTGACAGAGTGACAGAACATGGAGGAGGGCTGACAGTGACAGAACACAGGGGGACTGACAGTGACAGAACACGGGGGGGGGGGGGGCTGACAGTGACAGAACACGGGGGGGGGCTGACAGTGACAGAACACAGGGGTGCTGACAGTGACAGAACACAGGGGGGGCTGACAGTGACAGAACACAGGGGGGGGGGCTGACAATGACAGAACACAGGGGGGGCTGACAGTGACAGAACACAGGGGGGGCTGACAGTGACAGAACACAGGGGGGACTGACAGTGACAGAACACAGGGGGGGCTGACAGTGACAGAACACAGGGGGGGCTGACAGTGACAGAACACAGGGGTGCTGACAGTGACAGAACACAGGGGTGCTGACAGTGACAGAACACAGGGGGGGCTGACAGTGACAGAACACAGGGGGGGCTGACAGTGACAGAACACAGGGGGGGCTGACAGTGACAGAACACAGGGGGGGCTGACAGTGACAGAACACAGGGGGGGCTGACAGTGACAGAACACAGGGGTGCTGACAGTGACAGAACACAGGGGGGGCTGACAGTGACAGAACACAGGGGGGGCTGACAGTGACAGAACACAGGGGGGGATGACAGTGACAGAACACAGGGGGGGCTGACAGTGACAGAACACAGGGGGGGCTGACAGTGACAGAACACAGGGGGGCTGACAGTGACAGAACACAGGGGGGGGGCTGACAGTGACAGAACACAAGGGGGGGTGCTGACAGTGACAGAACACAGGGGGGGGGGGCTGACAATGACAGAACACAGGGGGGGCTGACAGTGACAGAACACAGGGGGGGCTGACAGTGACAGAACTGAGAGAGGCAGATTGCTGGTTATTTTATGTAGCTCCATATACGCCATTTTGTATGCATCATATATGTAATGGAAGGTGTTTTCTCATTATAATTAATTAGTTTAGGGTAAAAGTTTGTTACCTTGAAGGAGACTCGTAAATCTTTTATAAGGGGCACAACGTTTATCTGTGTTTCTGGCTGTATGCCCAGGAGATGTGGGGGAACCAAATCTCAATAGTGATGTGAACAAGCTGGGGTGTGCCAATTAGTAGTGATTTGTGTATAGTTATGAAATGCAATTATGGGGGAAATTTACCAATATGAAAAACCTAGTTTTTCGTATTGGTATTTCCCCTACGGCTGCATACGACTGTTTGAGTCGTATGCAAAGTCGTGTTCCGGAGGGGAAATTACAAAGCAGTCAGATACGACTGCTTTGTAACCCTCCGATGGTGTAATGATTCATATTAGCGGCACATATATACGGCCGCTAATACGAATGTTTCTAGCAGTCTGCACGGATCAGTCAGATCCGTGCAGGCTGCAATGTGTAAAAAAAAAATAGAAAAATAAATACATTTTTAAAAAAAAATCGGCGTGGGGTCCCCCCCACAGCTGTAACCAACACCAGGCTGAAGGAGCCGGGGCCGGTAATTAAAAATCAGGGAACCCGACAAATAGGGGTTCCCCAATTTTTAACAACCAGCCCCAGGCTCCAGGTCCGGGGCTGGTTCCCAAAATACAGGGGACAAAATGACTAGGGGTCCCCCGTATTTCAAGAACCAGTCCCAGGCACAACCAGCCAGCAGGGTAATGTCACAGCCGGGGGACACTTATTATATAAGGTCCCGCGGCCAAAACATTAACCCTACCGACCGGTCAGCCTAGCCAGGGGCCCTGGGGGAGTGGGGACCCCCCCAATGAAGGGGTCCCCCCCCTCCAGGACTTACCTGACCAGGCTGAAGCCTGGTACTGTCCCCGATGCCCCTGGGCGGTGGGCATTGGGCTGATTATGGTGTAAAAAAAAAAGATGAAACTATTGTTTTTTACTGTGGCACTACAAGTGCCAGCAAGCTGGGACTTGGAGAACCACAAGCCCAGCCTGCTGGGCATTAAAGGGCACGCTGGCACTTGTAGTTCCACAGTTAAAAAAATAGTAGACAAAACACACTGACACACTTTTAAAATAAAATTTTAATACATACAAAGCCCACACATACTAATACTTACCTATCTTCTTTCCGTAGGTAGCCCTGGTCCTGATGTCCTGTGTCGTCTTCTGGATCCATGTCGACGTCCTTCTTCAAGTCGACGTCGCTGTCGGCGATGGCGTCCGGATCCGACGAAATCCATGGAGGAAGCTGTGGAAGGAAACCATACTCACCTGTCCCAGCGCGAGTTAGTCCAGGTAAGTGTCTTGGCAAAAAAACAAACCGAACACCCCGAAACCAGCCGGACAGAGAGCCGCACGGTGTTTGTTTACATCGTGCGGCTCCGCCTCCCGAATGCCGCTATTGGCCGCCTTGCGGCCTAGCGGCTCCTGATTGGCCGCTAGGCCGCAAGGCGGCCAATAGCGGCATTCGGGAGGCGGAGCCGCACGATGTACACAGAGTACCGTGCGGCTCTCTGTCCGGCTGGTTTCGGGGTGTTCGGTTTGTTTTTTTGCCAAGACACTTACCTGGACTACGTCGCGCTGGGACAGGTGAGTATGGTTTCCTTCCACAGCTTCCACATGGATTTCGTCGGACCCGGACGCCATCGCCGACAGCGACGTCGACTTGAAGAAGGACGTCGACATGGATCCAGAAGACAACACAGGACATCAGGACCAGGGCTACCTACGGAAAGAAGATAGGTAAGTATTAGTATGTGTGGGCTTTGTATGTATTAAAGTTTTATTTTAAAAGTGTGTCAGTGTGTTTTGTGTACTATTTTTTTAACTGTGGAACTACAAGTGCCAGCGGGCCCTTTAATGCCCAGCAGGCTGGGACTTGTGGTTCTCCAAGTCCCAGCTTGCTGGGGAGGCTTGCTGGCACTTGTAGTGCCACATTAAAAAACAATAGTTTCATCTTTTTTTTTATACCATAATCAGCCCGATGCCCACCGCCCAGGGGCATCGGGGACAGTACCAGGCTTCAGCCTGGTCAGGTAAGTCCTAGAGGGGGGGGACCCCTTAATTGGGGGGGTCCCCACTCCCCCAGGGCCCTGGCCAGGCTGACTGGTCGGTAGGGTTAATGTTTTGGCCGCGGGACCTTATATCATAAGTGTCCCCCGGCTGTGACATTACCCTGCTGGCTGGTTGTGCCTGGGACTGGTTCTTGAAATACGGGGGACCCCTAGTCATTTTGTCCCCCGTATTTTGGGAACCAGCCCCGGACCTGGAGCCTGGGGCTGGTTGTTAAAAATCGGGGAACCCCTATTTGTCGGGTTCCCTGATTTTTAATTACCGGCCCCGGCTCCTTCAGCCTGGTGCTGGTTTCGGCTGTGGGGGGGACCCCACGTCGTTTTTTTAATTTATTTATTTAATTTTTCTATTTTTTTACACTGAAGCCTGCACGGATCTGACTGATCCGTGCAGGCTAAAACGCAAATAGAACAGGAAAATGGTGTTCTATTTTTCTGTCGTATTTGCGTGGGTGTTTCACACCACTTAGCAGCCGTATTATCAGTACGGCTGCTTAGTACATCAGGAACCACCATTCTTTTGAATGGTGATTTCTGTCGTATCCTATCGATGGTGTAGGACATTCGTATTTGTAAATACAAATACGAATGTCCCATCTTTAAGACTACGAATTGTTGTATTTTTGGGATTGTAAATCCCGAAAATACAAATTTGTAAAAAAAAGGTGTATTTCTCCCTACGAATACACCTTTTTTCTACGAATCCATTTTGGTAAATGTCCCCCTATATGTGTGAAACCCATTCTGTAATAGATAAGAAAACGAATAAATGTAAGCTAGACTAATAAACTTCAGAACATCTCTTTGACACTCCAGTGTGTGTGTGTGTGTCGATTTGATTATTCTCCTGCTAGCAGTAAAGGAACACAGGTTATTGATCAAATCCCAGAGACTAAGGACAGGCAGTTGTTAGAATCCCCTCACAGAAGGTTCAGGATGGGGAACACCTCTAACAGAACACAGGGGGGCTGACAGTGACAGAACACAGGGGGGCTGACAGTGACAGAACACAGGAGGGGCTGACAGTGACAGAACACAGGGGGGCTGACAGTGACAAACCATGGGGGGGGCAGGTGTAATAAAGTGACAGAACATGGGGGAGTGACAGTGACAGAACAAGGGGGGCGGCCTTCTTGCTGACCTGAATTCCGTTGCAGCATTCAGACTCAGAGCACTCTCCGCTACTTGCACCTTGTTTCTGGCACCGGCGTTCACAGCAGCCACAATGCTGCCTTGTGTAGTCGGGAGACAGGAGATCATTTCCTCATTTGCCGATGACTACAGCTGTGGGACTCTGGGGGCTTTATGCCAGCCGCTGAAACGCACAGCGTGGCCGACTGCAGCAGCAACATGAGGCTCTGCTGGGTGGGGAGAACTTGCCGTAATCCCACGTGCCGTGGTAAGGGGAAAGGGGCGCGCTGTGTTCGCTGAGCTCTCAGCTGACTGACTGAAGCCTGCCTGGCCGTTCTGCAATATAACTGCAGCGGTGCCACTGCCTTTTTTTTTTAGAACACACCGTATTGTCCACAGCTGCCAGCGCCTCGTTTGACAGGGAAGCGGTCATCTATTAGAATGAACTTAGGTCTACAGTCATTAGGTCAACCCAGGGCAGGCGACAGGGGGGGTCAAGGGGGACAAGTGTGAGGGGCCCCAGCAATCTCAAGGGCTCCAGAGCTTCCATGCCCCATCACAGCCGCTGGCCTTTCAGTGACCCTCGCGGCCAGGCCGTCTACTGTGCACCATCTGTGTGTGGCTGAGTCTGACTGACTCACTGTGTGCCACTGCTGTCTACTGTGTGTGCTCCCTGCTGTTCGGTGCTCAGAGTCATCTACTCTGTGTGTGCAAATGGCCTCTGGCTGCAGGTGCCCAGCCAAACCTGCCGCTGGCACTGTAGCCTCTGGCTCCTGTAATTTATAGCACATGCGCGAGTCGTCTGTTCCTTGCCTGCTTGTAGTACTCAGCGTTCTTTTGTGAAAGTAACAGGCCAGCAGTAGGCAGCAGCCAGGAGCCAGGCCAACAGGACTGAGAACAAGAGAAGTCCGCATCTGAAAGCAGGATCTGGAGCAGCGAAAGGTTAAATGAGGCTTGTACAGAAGATGGTTGTGTGGATTTGGGATTAGGTGGGGGCCCCAGAAATATAATTGTACATGGCCCCAAGATTTCTGTTGCCAGCCCTGGGTCAACCCCACTAGGTCGACTGGCAGGAAGGTCGACCTGACTTAAGGTCGACATGGGCCAAGGTCGACATGACTTAAGGTCAAATTTGCATAAAGGTCAACATGAGGAAGGTCGACTGGTCATAAGGGCGACATGAGATTTTTCACTGTTTTTAGAGCCGACATGTGCCGACAGGCGGTATTTCATGCTCTACCATCCACATAGGGCGTGGAGGAGGTTATTAAAGCTGTGGCGAGCGAAGCGAGCCACCGTGCCTGATGCATTGCGAGCGAAGCGAGCGATGCGAGGGTCCGATTCTCATTGCCAACTGTGTCCATGTTGACTGTGTCGACATTCGGATAAAAAAACAGTGAAAAATCCATATCGACCGTATGACCAGTCGACCTTCCTCATGTCAACCTTTATGCAAATTCGACCTTAAGTCATGTCGACCTTGGCCCATGTCAACATTAAATCAGGTCGACCTTCCAGCCAGTTGACCTATTGGGGTCGACCTAATGACTGTAGACCTAAGTTCATTCTGACAGATGTACCGATTCCGTTTGACAGGTGCAGTGGTAGCAACAGTTATGTACAGCAACAGAGTCGCAAAGCAGGGACAGCGGCGCCTCACCGCTTTGCAGGCTCTGCTGAGCGGGTAGCGCCGGCCCTGTTGCATATGCAAATATGCAAATGCATATAATCCGGTCTCTAGTGATCACCCTTTTAGTATATCCCCCCACCCCCAAGGGGTACACAATAAAAAAAAAAAAATAAACAAATGTGGACGAGGCTGAAGTTGGCTTCTTATTCGGCCAGCTTCTTATTCAAGCTCCAGCTTCTTATTCAGGACAATCACTTTTACAAGGGTTAATGAATCTTGGACCACAGATTTCACTGCATAAACCAACACAGGGGGGTCACGTACATATGACCCACTAGCAATTTCTTTTGACTAACAAGGATTTGGGCAGAAAATGGGCACAAAAATGGGCATGGGTCAAAGATTTTATGATTTTGAATAAGTAGCTGGTGTCCTGCAAGGGTTAAACAGCGTTGGTCAACAAATATTACACTTGGAATCCACACAGGGGGGTCACTTACATATGACCCACTAGCCATTTCTTTTGAACAACAAGGATTTGGGCAGAAAATGGGCACAAAAATGGGCATGGGTCAAAGATTTTATGATTTTGAATAAGTAGCTGGTGTTCTGCAAGGGTTAAACAGCGTTGGTCAAACAGTATGACACTTGAAACCTGCACAGAGGGGGCAGATACTCGACTGACCCACTTGCAATTTCTTTTGACCAACAAGGATTTGGGTAGAAATTGGGCACGAAACTGGGCATAGGTCCCAGATGTCATTATTTTGAATAAGTAGCTGGTGTCCTGCAAGGGTTAAACAGCATTGGTCAAAAAATATTACACTTGGAATCCACACAGGGGGGTCACTTACATATGACCCACTTGCCATTTCTTTTGACCAACAAGGATTTGGGCAGTAATAGGGCACTAAAGTGGGCATGGGTCCCAGATGTCATAATTTTGAATAAGTAGCTGGTGTCCTGCAAGGGTTAAACAGCGTTGGTCAAACAGTATGACACTTGAAACCTGCACAGGGGGGTCAGGTACATATGATCCACTTGCAATTTCTTTTGACCAACAAGGATTTGGATAGAAATTGGGCACGAAACTGGGCATAGGTCCCAGATGTCATTGTTTTGAATAAGTAGCTGGTGTCCTGCAAGGGTTAAACAGTGTTGGTCAAAACATATTACACTTGAAACCCACACAGGGGGGGTCACCTACATATGACCCACTTGCAATTTCTTTTGATCAACAAGGATTTGGGCAGTAATAGGGCACTAAATTGGGCATGGGTCCCAGATTTCATCATTTTGAATAAGTAGCTGGTGTCCTGCAAGGGTTAAACAGCGTTGGTCAACAAATATTACACTGGAAACCCACACAGGGGGGTCACTTACATATGACCCGCTTGCCATTTCTTTTGACCAACAAGGATTTGGGCAGAAAATGGGCCCAAAAATGGGCATGTGTCCCAGATATCATTTTGAATAAGTAGCTGGTGTCCTGCAAGGGTTAAACGGCATTGGTCAAAAAATGTTACACTTGAAATCCACACAGGGGGGTCACTTACATATGACCCACTTGCAATTTCTTTTGACCAACAAGGATTTGGGCAGAAAATGGGCACTAAAGTGGGCATAGGTCCCAGATTTCATCATTTTGAATAAGTAGCTGGTGTCCTGCAAGGGTTAAACAGCGTTGGTCAAAAAATTTTACACTTGGAATCCACACAGGGGGGTCACTTACATATGACCCACTTGCAAATTCTTTTTACCAACAAGGATTTGGGCAGAAATAGGGCACTAAAGTGGGCATGGGTCCCAGATTTCATAATTTTGAATAAGTAGCTGGTGTCCTGCAAGGGTTAAACAACGTTGGTCAAAAAATATTACACTTGAAATCCACACAGAGGGATCACGTACATATGACCCACTTGCCATTTCTTTTGACCAGCAAGGATTTGGGCAGAAATCGGGCACTAAAGTGGGCATTGGTCCCAGATTTCATCATTTTGAATAAGTAGCTGGTGTCTACCAAGGGTTTAACAGCATTGGTCAAACAGTATGTCACTTGAAACCCATACAGGGGGTCACTAACATATCACACACCAAAAATGTTTTTTGACCTACAGGCATTTTGGCATCAAAATAGGCAGTAAAGTTGGCATGGGCAACAGATTTGTTTGAATGGACAAAGTAGCTGTAGTTTGCAAGGGTTAAACCGATCTGGTCAAATAATGTATACCATACATTAATGTATGATCAGTTCAAACTTTATATACTTTAATATAAATCAGTGGTGCAAGTAATGGGGTACCGCGTGGTACGGCGTACCTGTAAGAAATATATTGCAGATCGCCATACCACTTCCCCCTGACCCAATCAGGAGCAGCTCCTATTGGCTGGTGACCCGGCGCTATATTTCAAATAACCATGGACCTGATCAGAAGACATCCCAGCTCGTGACATGTCCGGCTCGTGATTCATGAGCCAATCGGAGCTGCCGGCACGTCATTTTAAATAGCTGCGCCGTGGAGTCGCAGACAGATGGACCTGCTCTAAGAGAGGCATCCGGGTTTCCACTTCTCTGCCCGGCTGTCGCCTTAACCACAGAGTGGCGCAATGTATTTTACCCCTGGCACTGTGCATGTTACAACTGGCACTGTACATGTTACCCCTGGCACCGTGCATGGTACAATGCATGAAACCCCGGCATCGAGGAAGAAAACCCTGGCAACAAGCAAGAAACCCCTGGCACTGAGCATGTAAACCCTGGCAATGAGCAAGAAACCCCTAGCACTGAGCATGTAACCCCTGGCATCGTGCAAGAAAACTCTAGCAATAAGCATCTAACTCCTGGCATTGTGCCAGAAAACCCTAGCAATGAGCATGTAGTTAAGTGGCACTTATGTGGCATAATATGCAAGAGGCACTACCATGTAAAGCCATGCCCTAAATTTTTGCGGCGCGTCTTTGGTGAACACTATCCTGTTTTTTGGGGTATTGGGTTGTTTTGCACTGTGGGGCATAATTTGCAATAAGGGTGGCATTATGTGGCCCGCATTATTCTTTTCACAGGTATGTGAGATAGGGCATAAATTTAGAGATTGCAGGGGGTGACAAACACCCTACCACCCACCCCGGCTGTGACATATTGGGGGGGGGGGAGAGGCGGTGGGGAAGTGTGTTCCACCACATCACCAGGACCACTTTAAGCACTGGTGTGGGGCATAATGTAAAGTGTGCAATACTGTGAGGGACATAATGGGGGAAATTTACTAAGGCTAATACACCTAAAAAATTTGTATAGGATTTGCTATCCTGAAAATACGTAAATTTGTATTCGTATTTATGGCACATTCGTATTTGTATTTACAAATACGAATGTATACGCCATCGGAAAATAAGAATAGGAATCACCATTCAAATGAATGGTGATTCCTAATTTACTATTTACGTAAAATATGGCCGCTAATTAGCGGTAAATGGCCGCTAATTTCCGACCAAATACGCCAGGAAAATACACTTCATTTTCCTGCCGTATTTGGCAGAAGCCTGCATGGATCAGTCCCGTGAGCCCCGTGAGTATAATTTGCTTCCACAGGTCTCCCCTTGGAAGAGCAGTGGAAACCCGGCTGTCTCTCTTAGAGCAGGTCCATCCGTCTGCAACTCCACGGTGCAGCTATTTAAAATGACATGCCGGCAAGTCCGATTTGGCTCGTGATTCATGAGCCGGGCATGTTACGAGCCAGGATGTCTTCTGATCAGGTCCATGGTTATTTGAAATATAGCGCTGGGTCACCAGCCAATAGGAGCTGCTCCTGATTGGCTGCCGGGCCGCAATCTCCTATTGGCTGGCAATATTTCAAATAGCCGTGGACCTGCTCAGAAGACAGCCGGGCAGCCCACCACTCTCTGCCCGGCTGTCATATTGCTTCCGTTCTGTCAGGTGAGCCGGCATGCAAACGCATCGGCTACGGGTCGGGGGGAAGTGGTACGTCGACCTGCAATATATTTCTTACAGGTACGCTGTACCACGCCGCACCCCATTACTTGCACCACTGATTTATATTAAAGTATATCAAATTTAAACTGATTATACACTAATGTATGGTATACATATTACCAGACCCGTTTAACCCTTGCAAACTACAGCTACTTTGTCCATTCAAACAAATCTGTTGCCCATGCCAACTTTACTGCCTATTTTGATGCCACAATGCCTGTAGGTCATAGAAAATTTTTGGTATGTGATATGTCAGTGACCCCCTGTGTGGGTTTCAAGTGTCATACTGTTTGACCAACGCTGTTTAACCCTTGCAGGACCCCAGCTACTGATTCAAAATGATGACATCTGGGACCCATGCCCATTTTAGTGCCCTATTTCTGCCCAAAATCCTTGTTGGTCAAAATAAATGGCAAGTGGGTCATATGTAAGTGACCCCCCTGTGCGGGTTTTCAGTGTAATATTTTTTGACCAACGCTGTTTAACCCTTGCAGGACACCAGCTACTTATTCAAAATGATTAAATCTGGGACCCATGCCCACTTTACTGCCCTATTACTGCCCAAATCCTTGTTGATCAAAAGAAATGGCAAGTGGGTCATATGTAAGTGACCCCCCTGTGTGGGTTTCCAGTGTAATATTTGTTGACCAACGCTGTTTAACCCTTGCAGGACACCAGCTTCTTATTCAAAATGATGACTTCTTGCACCAATGCCCATTGTATTGCCCTACTTCTGCCCAAATCCATGTTGGTCAAAAGAATTTGCAAGTGGGTCATATGTAGGTGACCCCCCTGTGTGGGTTTCCAGTGTAATATTTGTTGACCAACGCTGTTTAACCCTTGCAGAACACCAGCTACTTATTCAAAATGATGAATTCTGGGACCCATGCCCACTTTAGTGCCCAATTTCTGCCCAAAACCTTGTTGGTCAAAAGAAATTGCTAGTGGGTCATATGTACGTGACCCCCCTGTGTTGATTTCTGCAATCAAATTTGTGGTCCATGATTCATTAATAAGAAGCTGGAGCTCGAATAAGAAGCCAACTTCAGCCTCGTAGGTAACACAGGTAATTAGGGTGCGCTATGTACATAAAGCACATAACGACCCTTCATACATCTGCCCCATGAGCCAACTTCAGCCTCGTCAAATGTGGGGCAAATGCAACAGACATAGGCTATTTGTGGAGCAGGGGTATTATACTCACCGCCAGAGTTTGCCCAGGGTCTTAGAGATCTCCACGTTATGTAAGTGGGGGTACTGTTCTGCCAGTTTCCTCCGGCTCGATTGTGCCCATACGATAAATGCGTTCATCGGACGCTTGACACGCGGCGTGGCTGCCAGGGAGCCAGATCCCCCGACGGGCATGGGCAGCAGGCTAAAGTCGAAGCTTTTCAGCAACTGGGACACCGCCTCCGGGATACAGGCTGGGAAGCGCTCGTCCAGGTGTCCCTCAGGGTCACTGTTGCACAGCGGGGAGATGCCGGAGCCTCTGTGGGATCGTCGCCCCTCTGGGCCGGCCGGGGACAGCGGAGAATCTGAGTCGGAAACGTCGGACATCGCTGGGCTGCAGGGAGTCTCGGGAGCCGGGTCCTGGTCGGGGCTCTGGCTGCGGGGACAGTGGTGCAGCAGGGAGCCCGGGTACAGCACCACTAGTTCCTATGCTGGGTATAGGAATCCAAGGGCTGACTGAGTGCCACCTCCATCGGGCAGAGGGCTCAACAAGTCGGTGATCCTGGCGCAGGACCATTAATAAGTCACGCAGCATCCTCCCCATTATTTTATGTCAGTTGCGATGCCTGACCTTCGCTATCCGGGTGATTTTTCGTCTGGCTTGTATCTACTGCACATGCGCAATGCCTCATGGTTTGTGTCATGTGTTCTGTTCTGCGGTTATGATTGGCTGTGCTGCGCTCCTTCATCCTCCTGTGTCCTGTGTAGTCTCTGAGGTAAACAGAGCCGTGTAGCTGGGCAAGCAAAGTATTTTAATGCAGCAACAGTAACTTGTTGGTGACCGGCCATATCCACTGCAGGGAGAAGGGAGCCGCTGTCTAATTGAGGGGTTAACTTTTCTCCTCTCCCTGCTCCATTCCGTTGTGCAGCAGCAGAGTCTGGCTGCTGACCTTTCCCCGCTCCCTCCCCCCCTGCTCGTCTTTTCTCTGCAGTGCACAGAGCAGGGAGGAGGGGGGGAGAATCAAGTGCCTGCACGTCCAACTGTCCCCACGCCAGCAGCACAAAAGTGACTACACTGCCACCAATGTTTATTTATATGCCAATGCCCACTGCCACCAATGTTTGTTTATTTATATGCCAATCCCCACTGCCACCAATTTTAGTTTATTTATATGCCAATGCCCACTGCCACCAATGTTTGTTTATATGCTGATGCCCACTGGGACCAATTTTTATTTATGTATAAGCCCACAGCCCACCAATGTATATATATGTATATGTCCACTGTATTTATACATTGCTGGCACAGTCCAGCAATGTATACATTACCACCAATTTTAATCAACGTTGGTGGACAGTGTCAGTGTTAAGGTGTGTACACACTGCTGCAATTAGTCACGAAATCGCTGGCAAAATGGTCGCTCAGTGACCATATTGCCAGTTATTTCATGTGCAGCCAGCGATAAATGGCTGGGAGCGCGCTCCCACGGCCAGCCCTTCATGGTCGCTGGTCGCAGGAGCTTGCTCCTCCGATTCTCCCCCAAAATTGCTGGTCGCCGGTGCACAAAGCACTGTGCACCAGCGACAAGCGACACATACTAGTCCAGCGCCTGCCGTGTCACCGCCCACCCGCCGTGTCACGGAGCCATCTCCTGCTTCAACAGTACCGCCGTTTCTCTGCCCGCGCTCACAGCAGCATCTCCCCCATCAGCACGCTAGTCCTGTACAGCCGCACTATCCAGTAAGTGCATAGGCTGTTGTAGAGGGCATTGGTGTTGGGCAGCATGATTATGTTCATGCTGCCCATCGATGGTGATTTGCACCATCGGTGGGCAGCATGAGCATTACCATGCTGCCCCACACCAATAGTATGTGGCTTTGAAAAAATGAAGGGGGCATTGGCGTCGGGCAGCATGATTATGTTCATGCTGCCCATCGATGGTGATTTGCACCATCGGTGGGCGGCATGAGCATTACCATGCTGCCCCACACCAATAGTATGTGGCTTTGAAAAAATGAAGGGGGCATTGGCGTCGGGCAGCATGATTATGTTCATGCTGCCCATCGATGGTGATTTGCACCATCGGTGGGCGGCATGAGCATTACCATGCTGCCCCACACCAATAGTATGTGGCTTTGAAAAAATGAAGGGGGCATTGGCGTCGGGCAGCATGATTATGTTCATGCTGCCCATCGATGGTGATTTGCACCATCGGTGGGCGGCATGAGCATTGCCATGCTGCCCCACACCAATAGTATGTGGCATTGAAAAAATGAAGGGGGCATTGGCGTTGGGCAGCATGATTATGTTCATGCTGCCCATCGATGGTGATTTGCACCATCGGTGGGCGGCATGATCATTACCATGCTGCCCCACACCAATAGTATGTGGGCTCAATATAAATGAAGGGGGCATTGGTGTCGGGGTGGCAGGGGCCGCACGGCCGTCTTGTGCCCCCCACACCCCTGGCAGGAGCGGGGCACTAGCGGCTGCTGCCGCTAGATTATCCTGCCCCTACAAAGATGACCCCTGCTACATCTGTATATACACCATATACACTTTTATTCCCTTCCAGAAGGACTTCCCACAACCCAAGTCACTCATAAATGATTTTAAATAGAGGGTAAAAAAAAATCTAGTCAAAATTGCTAGCAATTTTCAGGGAAAATTGTAGGTCCCTCTGAAAAACTGGAAACTGAGCAATATATTGCTGAGAAATATATTGCGGAGATATATTGCAAGTACACTGAGCAATATATTACTCAGCAATATATTGCTAGCAATATATCTCCCCCGTGTGTACACAGCATTAATGTATACATTGCTGGCCTGCACACGCAATACATACACATATATATATTTGCCATTTAAATAAATACATTGGTGGGCAGTGATCATTTAATTAAATTTTCATTGGTTGCAGTGGTCATATAAAAATATAATAATTGGTGGCAGTGGGCATATAAATATTGGATGGGCAGTGGAAATATAAATATTGGTGGGCAGTGGTAGCGATCACATATACATTGATAGCCTGCAACAGCAATGTGTATGATACCGCATATTCTAATAAACGTTGGTGGAAAGTGACAGTGATAACCTATACATACTGGCCTGCGCCTGCAAAAAATTATACAGACACATGTCCCCATGGTAAATACATACAGTCCCCATGGTAAATCCATGTACTATGGAGTGTGTGTGCATGTGTAGGATCTGTCAGGCTGGTAAAAGGTTGTCGATAGTATGAGTATAATACATTTGTCTGAGTTTTCAGTTGAGGATGGGGGTTTTCCCATTTTGTCTGTACTTTACCTTGTAAAATAGTGTATTTATGTAGTGCACAGGGGATACATAAAATATTCCAGTGGTGGGGATGCTGCAGTCCAAAGACTGACCCCAGCATTTCTATGCAGATAATCTTTACAGGGGCTCTGTATATGTCCTAACCCACCCTACCTACCCACCAGCCCTAACCATCCCTTACAGCAGCCTATGCCGCCTCCCCCCAAAAAGCCAGACCCTAACCGCCCCCCTCTAGTCTGACTATGTCCCTCCATACTAATGTCTAAACCTAATCCCTGCACCCTACTGCCTAAACTTGCCTCCCCCCCCCCCCTCCTCTGCCGCATTATCCTTAATCGCCATTACCTACAGCCTTACTCTAAATCCTACTAGTGCCTGAACTTAATTCACCCCCTTCCATAGCCATACCCTAACCTGGAATGGTGGCTGTAGACGTTACGGCTTTGGCACCATGACCACATCCTGTACACAGAGGTAGTAGTGATGTTTTACAGAGCAGTTCAACTTCGAGACGGGTCATTAATATAGTGTAGGGTATAATGGGGATAGTAATGTAGTGTTGGGTATAGAGAGGTCAGTAATGTAGCGTAGGGTATAGAGGGGTCAGTAAAGTGGGAGCATGTATAGATAGGACTATAATATACTGGCAGGTTTTTTGGGATCAGTAATGTAGTGGCGGTATAGAGGGATGTGTCTAGGAACAAAGAAGTCCAGACGCAACTGCAGCAAAGATTCAAGGACAGCCAAAATTGTGTTCAAGTGAGAAACAGGCCCTCAAAAGATTCCACCCCGTCAGGGCTGCTTTCATACTTTTACCGGGCTGCTTTTCAATCGCAATCAGCCCCTGGGAGCCAGTGCTGTCTGAGGGCAGCATGGGGAGGAGTTCTGCCGCTGCACTGTTTGGGGCCGAGCAGGTGATGGAAGCTTCTGCCGTCCGGAAGCCAGTGCTGGTACGGCATTCATCTGCGAGGCAGCAGTGGAGCTGAATGGCTGCACTGGGTGGAGACCCGCCATTGTGGTGTGTTTGTGATCTGTGTACTCTGGCCTCCCTCTCTCACTTCATATTATCTTCCCCCTGTTCCTTTAATCCATCTCTCTCCACTTTAGCCCTTCCCTGCAGCCTGAATGGTCTCTCTTTTCCTCTATCTCTCTTTTTATCTGCTCCTTTATCCTTCTTATTTCACTCTTTACCTCTCTCTCGCTCTCTCGATCTGTTGCTCTCTCTCTCGCTCTCTTGCTCTCTCTCTCGCTCTCTCGCTCTGTTGCGCTCTCTCTCTCTGTTGCGCTCTCTCTCTCTGTTGCCCTCGCTCTGTTGCGCTCTCTCTCTCGCTCTGTTGCGCTCTCTCTCTCGCTCGCTCTTTTGCTCTCTTGCTCTTTAGCTCTCTCTCTTTATCTCTCTTCTTATCTCTCTCTTTATCTCTCTTTTTATCTCTCTCTATCTCTCCCCTCTCTTTTGCCTTTGCTCCTTTGTCTTGTTACATGGTTGTTAAATGACATTTGTCTTTAAAGTTTTATTTTTTAATATATTGTTTGTACAATTGATTTTCCCCACTTAGTTTGATTTAATTATAAATTAGGGTTTGAAGTTTTTATATTGTCCGTGTGTCATGCACTCATCCCTCTGCTAAGGGTAGACTGAGGCACACAGTGATTGGGAGTTGAGGAACTATCATGAGGCATGCACTTATGTGTGTAGGGTTCAGGCTGTGAGGCACAATGTGATGGGGTGCAGTTTGTTTGTGAGGCATGAAGTGATGTGGAGGGTGTGTTGGGCTGTGAGGCACACTTTGATGAGCAGGCTATGAGGGACACCGTCATGGGTAGGGGGCCAGGCTGAAACTGGGCAGCCATTGAGGCACATGGTGATGGGGAGGGAGGGGCAGCCTGTGAGGCACAAATGGGAAGGGTGGCAGGCTTTGATGGGGAGGGAGGGACAGTCTTTGAGGTGCACAATGATGGGGAGGGGGCAGGCTGTAAAGACACCCATACACTGAGGGGTCGGGTCCGTGCGCATCGGACCTGACAAGGTGCTCGGACCGGCAGGCCGTCCGACCAACCATTCCTCTTGGTGGCGAGGTGGCCGGCAAGCAGTGACGCATGCGATCCATCACAACAGATTGCATGCTTCCCTGCCTCATGCTGTCGGGTGTCCGTATACTGCTGCGAGGCATCGCATCAGTGTATGGGCACCTTTAGACACACAGTGTTTGGGTCATGCTGAGAGGCACATAAAGAAGTGGTTAGTTACACACAGTGTAGAGTTAAAGGGTGGGAAGCTGGTATGCACTAACCGGAAAAATGTGTATTAAATTAACCCGGTTGTTCAAAAAATGCCCAGTATTGTGTGGCAACCAATAAAATGTTTTTTTAAATGTCTGCAGCCACTGAAATGTCTCTATTATATTGTTTACACTTTAATGTTATGTGTATTTTCTGTTTGCCACTAAAATGCTTTACATATGCTTGATCTATAATAATCTATTGGCATTTTACAATGTTTTTATGGCAGTCTGTCATTAATTTAAATGCTTTCAAATTACAAGGTGGTCACAAAAGTTTTGTAATGTCTCGTGGTCACACAAATGCTTTTGGTATTGTGTGGCACGTGCTATAATGCTGTTATTCTTGTTTGGTGGTCATAGTAAAGGTGCGTAAACACGTGTACAGATGTCTCTGTCTGATCTATTTAGTTGGAACAATAACCTTGAAATGTATGGGAGGATATGGGCATACATAATTTTTTTTTCAAATGCAGGTAAACCTTGGAAAAAAATGCTATGATAAATGTGTTCTAAAAGAATGAATTTTTTTTTTTTTTTTTACAGATCACTGTCTTTTTAAGACGAATGTTATGATTTTCATATGCTCCGATACATTTCCTGGTATTTGTTCCCACCATAGAAAGCATCAGACAGAAACATCTGTACATGCGTATGCACCTTAATACTCTCTTTATTGTTTTTGGTAAAAGATAACGCTGTCAATATTTTGTTGGCGACTGTAATGCTTTCTCATACTCGCTAAAATGTCATGAGGTAAATTCATGTGTGATGATCGATAGTTGTATGTTATGTTAGTCCGTTATTGTATGCTGTTATTCAGCATAAATTTAAGGCAGAATTACTTCACAGAAATAGTAGTTGATGATAAGTTGAATAGCCTCCCATCAGAGGTGATAGATGCAAAAACAGTAGAACAATTTCAAAATGCTTGGGATAGGCATATTTGTAGCATAACTTAAAGATAATGTTTAAATATGTTTTGCGGTACCATGATTAAAACAGTTGCAGTCTAGATGGGCCAAGTGGTTTGTTTCTGCCGTCAAAATCTATGTTTCTCTAGCCCCTCATCCCATGTCTTTCTAAAAAAAAATTAATTCAGATATTCAATGCCATTGAGAGTGGCCGGCTATGGGGTTAAATTGCGTGGATCACAGAAAACCTGTGATCTTCGCAGTTTAACCCCTGCGCTAGCCGCTCGGACTATGCAACGTTCCGGGGGGATCCTTGCAGTCCCAAAACTGCGAGTATTGCCCTAAACAGCGAGAGCCGAGACTAATGCCTCAAATTCGCTGTAATTAACCTCGTTACTTGCAGATTTTACAGCAACATACGCAAATTCCCCCTCGCTCAAAAAAACGGAGCAAGGGGGGTTATTTGGAAACTAAAAGGGTGAGCGGTGACTGTGAGTATAATGTCCTGCTCGCAGTCACCGCTCACCCACGGCATTGAATATATGCCAAAGTATTCAAACTCCTCCACTCTCTTCTCTCCCCCTTGCCAGTGACTCAGTAACAACAATACGTCCTCATTTGCTCCATCCTGCTTGCCGCATCCTTCTTCCCCGCTGTTAGACCACTGCCTTTGCACCTTTTATTTTGTATTTGTAAAATGTATGCCACCATCTACAGTCTTCCCCACCCCCATTGATTATCCATGACACCAACTGACCACGCCTGCTCCTCCAAGCATGGTGGCACCAACCTTCCTGATCTTGCACCTCATCCCATGTCCCTTAGTTTATGCTATCCATTATTTATAAATGTACGCCAGCACCTTCATGTCTCCAGTTCCGGTTAAATTTTTTTTTTAGATTTAGATTTAGTCATTATTTGGATCTTATTATGAGATTTTTAACATATTTTTATATTCCTTCAGAGCCATTCTAATCAGACTTAAGGATGAAGAGATCTCAAACAACATCACAACTTACACAGATTCACCAAAACCACCCTGTATTGGGGAATTTATCTACTACTGTCCTAATTCAAAATGACCAAGAAAGGTAATTTTTTTTATGGTTGCGTTATTTAATAAATAAAACTGTAGATTTAAAAAATCACCTTCTTTATATTCTTCTTTTATTTATTCCAGTGTTCATTTGGAGTCTATTTCTAGAAACACTGAATATGCTGGAGAAAATGAAAATTACGTAGATTCAGAAAATTCCGAAAACTTAAATCCCAATTCAAAAAAGAAAAAAAAAGAAAAACCTTTGGAAAGAGTCAGAGGTCACAAATTTACAGAAAGAGAAAATTCCATTCTAATAGATGGAATTTTACAAAACTACAGCAAACTCTTTGGGAAACAAAGTGGACTTGTTGTTCCATTTGAAAGTAAAGAAAGCATTTGGAAAAATATAGCTAGGAATGTAAGCGCAGAAGGTGTAACTGTAAGATCTGCAGATGTGTGTAAGAAACGATTTCAAGATTGTAAGTCAAATGTTAAAAAGAAAATGAGCATGGAGAAAAAAATGGCAACAGGAACTGGTGGTGGCCCCCCAGTATATATTGACTATTTGCAATGGGAGAAAAACTTACAGCAAATTTTCTGTCCTTCTGGAATATTTGGAATTGATGGAGGTCTGGACTCTGGCAACTTTATTTTTAGTGAAGGTATTATATCATGTAATTTTCGCAATATTATGAATGTTCAAAAAATTCATAGCGTGTGTGCATCCATTGATTTTAGAATGATGCATCTACATCTATTTCTCTTTTTCCACGCTCGCTCTCTATCTCTATGCTTCCTTCCTTCCTTCTCTCTCTCTGTCTCTGTCTCTCTCTGGGGCAGATGTATGATGTGTCGTAATGGGGGAGAAGGGTATCAGCGCACGTTATGTGCACTGATACCGCTTCTCCCCAACGTATGATGCGGCCGGGATGCGGTAATGGAAAGGGGCGCTATCCGCCCCTGTCCATATCGGCGCTGCTATCAAAATGATAGCAGGCCGAATGTATGAACGGTCAGCATCGCTGACCGTTCCGCACGAAGCCTGCTTTGGCTTCGCCAGCTTCAGGCTGGCGAATCCCTATCTAAACATCAGGGACAGCGCTGTCCCTGCTGTTAGATCTAGGCTGCGCTGGGGATCTTGCGTGAACAGCGAGATTCCGCGCATGGCCAGTGCGGCCGGCCAGGGGACAGGAGATAGCGCATCAGTATTATCTAATGCGCTATCTCCAGAAAGGGACATCGCCGGAGGGGGGAGTTAACGCTCCCCTGCTTCGGCAGACAAGATGTTAATACATCTTGTCGATGTCCCTTCCTGCTTCGCCTCACTATTGAGGCGAAGCAGGAAGTATCATAGCGGAGCTATAAGCGCTGCTATGATACATCTGCGTGTCTGTCTGTCTCTCTCTCTCTCATGTTAAATATGTGTTTATATTTGCAAATATGTAATTTTTTTCAATGCAGGTTTTTTACATTTCTAGTTTGTTCGTTAATTGGTCTTATCTAAATAGTTGCAATACATTTGATTGCATTCATTTAGTATTTTTTGTTTTAGGGTTCAATCTAGTACACAATATTTTAAAAAAATTCATGATCTTCCATGCCTGTGGTGTCGCAGTCTGCTATAGTGCTTCTGGCACAGGTCTGGTTTGCATATCGGTACTGATATGCAAACCAGACCTGTGCAAGAAACAGCACAGCAGACAGCGACACCCCAGGCATGGAGGTGGAACTGCAAGGTTTATCAAAAATAGTGGATAATAGAAGGATCAATATAAACCCTGAACGTGGTTTATTTAATGTAAGCATATTAATTTTTTTATAATTTTGAATCCAACAGTTCACACTACAAAAAAATCCATAATGCGAAGTCAACTTGAAGAGCCTACACGTAGCAAGACAAAAGATATTTCATTTCTCAATGAGAAGGACAAACATTGTGATAATGGTGAGGATGATTTCTAATCAAGGATATACTGTATAGTGTATATAGTGTATATAGTGTGGATTGTCGCTCCAAATATCTTTGAGAAGCCATGCAGTTCATCTTTCCTGCATTGGGTGTCGCTGTCTGCTGTGGTGTTTCTAGCACAGTGTAGTCTGTATTTCAGAATTAATATGCAAACCAGACCTGTATCAGAAACAACACAGCAGACAGCAACACCCCAGACATGGAGGAGGAAATGCAAGGATTTTCAAATATAGCGGATGCAATAACGATCACTATATACCCTGGACGTGGTTTATTTGGTATAAGCATATTAATATTTTTTTAATTTCTATTCTTAACAGGTCACGCTACAAAAAAATCCCGAAAGAGAAGTCAACTTGAAGAGCCTACCTGTAGCATATCAAAAGATATTTCTATTCTCAACGAGACGGACAAACATTGTGATAATGGTGAGGATGATTTCTAATCAAGGATATACTGTGTAGTGTATATAGTGTGGATTGTCGCTCCAAATATCTTTGAGAAGCCATGCAGTTCATCTTTCCTGCATTGGGTGTCGCTGTCTGCTGTGGTGTTTCTAGCACAGTGTGGTCTGTATTTCAGAATTGATATGCAAACCAGACCTGTGTCAAAAACAACAAAGCAGACAGCAACACCCCAGACATGGAGGAGGAAATGCAAGGATTTTCAAATATAGCGGATGCAATAACGATCACTATATACCCTGGACGTGGTTTAATTGGTATAAGCATATTAATATTTTATAAATTTTTATTCTTAACAGGTCATGCTACAAAAAAATCCCGAAAGAGAAGTCAACTTGAAGAGCCTACCTGTAGCAAATCAAAAGATATTTCTATTCTCAACGAGACGGACAAACATTGTGATAATGGTGAGGATGATTTCTAATCAAGGATATACTGTGTAGTGTATATAGTGTGGATTGTTGCTCCAAATATCTTTGAGAAGCCATGCTGTTCATCTTTCCCGCATGGGGTGTCGCTGTCTGCTGTGGTGTTTCTAGCACAGTGTGGTCTGTATATCGGAAATGATATGCAAACCAGACCTGTGTCAGAAACACCACAGCAGACAGCAACACCCCAGGCATGGAGCATGGATTTTCAAATATATCGGATGCAATAACGATCACTATATACCCTGGCCGTGGTTTTTTTAATTTGAAATTTGGGTTATAATATTAATACCTTTTCATTTTTAATATTACAGTTTCAACTCTGAAAATATCCCAAATGAAAAATCTTCTTGAAGAGCGTACACATGGCAAAACAACAGATATTTCATTTCTCATCGAGGAAGACAAACAATGTAATAATGGTGAGGCGGATTTTGGATAATAGAGAAATTGTGTGAAGGAGTATTATAGGTGAGATTGGGTATCAGCGCACCTTGGTTCAGATATATTATAGCGGTTCTTATTACGCCGCTATAATACTTCCTGCTTCGCCTCAATAGCGAGGCGAAGCAGGAGGGGAGAACGACAAGATGTATAAACGTCTTGTCCGGTGAAGCGGGGGAGCCTTATCTCCCACCTCCGGCAATCTCCCCTCCTGGAGATAGCGCATCAGTTAACATTGATGCGATGTCTCCTGTCCCCCGGCCGGCTGCACTGGGCATGCGCGGGATCTCATGTGAGTAGCGAGATCCCACGCATGGCCAGTTTAGTCCGCCAAGGGCCTGCTGATATCGCGTGTGTGAAAACTGAGATGCTTTCGCCAGGAGGGGACATTGCTGGAGGGTGAAGTTAGTGCTCCAACACTTTGACAGAGAAGATGTTAATAGATCTTCTCGATGCCCCTTTCTGCATTACATCGATTAAAAGGTGAGGCTGAAAGTGTTTCTGCTGGACAATTTCCGCGGATTTCAAAAATCGATCCATTTATTATTTAAAAACAACCTGTTAACTTGTTTAAGCAAATTAAGAACGTGTAAGTTATTTTATTTTGCTTCATTTTGTTTAAATTTTTGTAAAACCTTATAATATTTTAGACTTTAAGTTTTGTGTAAATAAATAGTTTTTTGTTCTGCTAATTATTTAATCTTCCTTTATAGAAAACGACTTTGAATATCATCAATTTGTGGAATTACCGGATTCGGATCAAACAAGATTACTAATTTTTCACGGTACTCATATATTACGTTTTAATTGTTGCACAAATGTATGATCCTCAAAAATATTTTAATATTTTAACTTAAATTTTCAAATTGAGAAAAAGAGCATAGAATCAAACTGAATATATAAATAAACTAATCTGTTCTAATTTGTTTAAGAATGAAGTAAAATTATATACTAGGTGTAACATTACACCCTACGGGTGAACTCCACACCGTCGAAAGGGGATTTGACCCATTAAATTAGTTATAAATATATTTCTTAAATATATTTGAGTATGGCATTTTGAAATAGTTTTATAATGTTGGGGGGGTTGTGATGTAGGATGAGACGATGAATGGGTTACGGAGTGTTAGGAAGGGTCTTTTTGTTTATTGTAGTACGTGTGGGGTATGGAGAGGTGTGTGTGTTTGTGTTTACTGCATGATTTTGAGGTTATCGGGATTGATGTTATGGTGTGCTTGGTGGTTGATTAACAGGTAAATCAACCACCCAGGTCGCCATCACATGCATCTGTAGGTGATAGTGTACTGATGTCCTTGTGTGTGCTTTTGCTGGTGTAGTGGCGTAGGGTTTTGTGGTGTGTAATGGTTGTGGAAAACAGTTGGCAGATGTGTAAGTAGCAGTCGGATGGTGCTTGTGGGGGGGGGGGGCATGGGGGTGTAGGGGTAACAGTAGTGGAATGCATGTATCTGGTGGTTTCCCAGTCCGTGGAATTGCATGCTGACTGATGCATCCAAGTGGCGTGAGTTGTCATGTATGAGTAAGTGATAATTGGTTAGCTAGGTGGGTGATGAAGATTGAAAATGATTGGGTGTATTTCTATGGGTGATGGACATTTTGACTGCAGTACGGGTTATGTTGTGTATAAGAGTGTTGGTGTTGGTTGTTGTCGCTGTTAAGGGAGATGATTATCGTTTTTGTTGGATAGGATGGGGTTTGTGTTTGTGGTGGGTAGTCTGTAGTAACATGGTTGTGGTTATGGTGAGGTGCATGTTACATCATTGAAAAGTAAGGCATTGTTGGTGTGGCATGCTGGGTGGCTGAACTGTTTTATCAATTGTTTGTACGGCTGTTGGTGCTGTACTTGCTTGGCCTTGACGGGAAAATGATATTGATTAGCGGCTAGATTTGAGGTTTTCAACAAATTTTAAGAGTAACATAACCTTTGTTTGACTTTAATTTTGAAAATTATACCCACATAACATATTTTTCAAAAATGGATCCTGTTTTTTTTTCCCTAGCAGGTTATTAAAAAATAAAAAAAAATATATTGTTACTTTAAAAAATTCTTGATGTATGACTGTTAATTGAAACATAGTGGAAGAGAGAGTTGAAGAGCAGAAAAATAGATTTAGAACAGTGATAATTAAATGGAGAGTCTGAAAATGAGAGATGCAGAACATTGGGGCAGATGTATTATCAGACGTTATGGGTGTGAAGGGGTATCAGCGCACGTTGTGCACTGATACCGCTTCTCCCCCATGTATGACCACGCCAGCGTGCTGTAATGGACTGGGGCGCTGTGTGCCCCTTTCCATATTGGCGCTAGTATCTAAATGATAGCAAGCCGAATGTATGAACGATCAGCATCGCTGACCGTTCCGCCCGCTGCAGCTATTGGCTTCACCAGCTTCAGGCTGCCAAAACCCTATCTAAACAGCAGGGACAGCGCTGTCTCTGCAGTTTGGTCTGGCCTGCGCTGGGGATCTCGCATGAACCGCAAGATCCCGCGCATGCCCAGTGCAGCCGGCCGGGGGACAGGAGACATCGCATCAATGTTAACTGATGCGCTATCTCCAGGAGGGGAGATTGCCGGAGGTGGGAGTTAAGGCTACCCTGCTTCACCGGACAAGACGTTAATACATCTTGTCGGTCTCCCCTCCTGCTTCGCCTCGCTAATGAGGCACAGCAGGAAGTATTAAAGCGGTTCGATTAGAGCAGCTACAATACATCTGCCCCAAAGATGAAGAAATTAAGGCAGAGACAGAAATGAGGAATGGAGGGAGAGAGACAGAAATGCAAGGCCAGAGTAAGCGGAGAAAAAACGAGCTGAGAAGGAAAGTGAGTGAAAGTGGAGGAAGATATCTGGGAGAAAACAAGAGCAGAGAGAGGGGAAAGGTGTAGAGAGAGAGAGAGAGAGAGAGCAGAAAGAGAGCAAGTATAGAGTGGGGGAGCAGGGAGAGTGAGGGTGAGACTAGAGATAGAGCAGCGAAAGATCTATAAAATCTCTGGCTCACATTTTGGGAAACACTGCTCTAGGTGGTTGTAATAATTTAGGTAATTTTATTCTTTTTAAATTATGCAAATAACTCAAGTTCACTTATATTTTCAGAAGATTTGCCCAGTGAATTTCAAGATGACATCAGCATCAGTACGACAAACAAAGAGTATATTAATCTACGAAATTACTACACCAATGTTGATGAACTGGAAAATGCAGACAGCCATGATTTGGATAATAGCATTTCATCGTCTTATTATTCTCAAGAGACTAATCTGACAAAAGAGGTTAATGTTTCTCAATTTGAAAATCCAAATACAAATATAGAATCGATACAGAATGATCCAGATGATAGTAACACTGAGGTTAATCCAGCATTATCGCAAAGTGATGTGTATTTTGACAAGAAATTTTTAGAATATCAAAAATTTCTGCATACTGAATTTGTTAACCTACACTCAGTTCTCAATGAGTTAAATACTAACGTTTGTAAAATGACTGAGAAACATGACCAATTTGGAGGACAAATTACTTGTGCCCTTAATTCAATTGCAGAATCCATTAAAATCTCTGTTCAAAATCTAAATGAAAGTACAAATATAACCAAAAAAAAAACAAGAAAAAAATTACTGTTATCAAAACTGAAGAAACGTAGAATATTTTTTAGGCAAAAATGTTTACAATCAAAATCGATTACAAAAAAGAGTGTGGAATCCAAACTTAAAAAAAATTTAAAAAAAAAATAGAATATTTTGCTTTCATTACTTACTTACTTACACATTGAAATAAATTCTACAAAAAACTAATATATAAAATAATGGTTTTCATAAAAACCACTTTTCATACACCCTTTTTGAGCACACACAAAAATTCCAGTACTGTTCCTTCGGTATTGATTTTAGAAATAAGTATTTCAATACAGCTTAGAGTATTAATAGCAAAAAATAGTGTACATATTTCTGTGTAGAGCGCAATTTTTTTGCACTACGTTTTCATTGTACTACAGGTTGAGTATCCCGTATCAGATTAGCCATTATCCAAAATATTCCTAAAACAATACATTCTTGAAAGAGACAATTTTTTAATTTTGGCTAAAAACTCAATGGGGTCAACTGTAAAAGCAGTACTGAAGGGCATGATATGTAATTGGCACTATACTGTTTATGGACAAGAAAATGATTGCTTTGCATTCAAATTCAATATCTGAGTTAGGGCTCAAATTGTGTTTCATGTTTTGCAACATTGTTTTTTGATCAAATACAATATATATATATGTGTATTTTATGTGGTAATAAAATATATATGTGTCTATTTTATGTGTTTTTACAGCATAAATGCAAGATATTTCAAAATTCATCATTGAAATATTACAATATTTCAAAATATGGATTAATCCGTTATCCAAAATTCTTCTTGTCCCGAACCTTTTTTGATACGGGATAATCAACCTGTATTGTAAAATGTTATCGGTTTTATTTTGTTTTAAAATGACTATTTTAACAGCAATGTTTATTAAACATTCAATGCTCTGTGCTAACTTATGTTGGATCAATTGTAATATTTGTTAAACTTGTTCAAAACTATTTGAATGGCGTATTTCTAAAATAAAAATATTGACTCATCTAAGTTGTGTGCAATAACCTGTCCATAATTTTCATCTGGCTTGTTCTAAAATACAGTAATTAGTAGTATAAGTAAAATGATGTAGCTTGAATAAGGGAGTAACTATTTACAGAACTGTGCTATACACTAGTTAACAAATCGGGTACATGCTTATTAATTAAATTACAATTGGGTTATGTATGTCAACAAAATTATGTAATATACAACACACTACAAACCACTAAAACAATTTTGTAGTGATGTAGATCATTGTGCCACCAGATTTGTCCAAAGCCTCGAAAATGGATTTTTCCAAAGTATTAAAAATCATTCTGACCATACTATAATCAAGAATATTTTTATTGTCAAAAAAATTAAATTTCAACTAAATCATAAATTACGTAGGTAAATCAATAAAGTGTTTTTTTTTCCAAATAAATTATTCTACCTAAAATTCTCTAACTGAAATAATCGCGTATTAATTTTTGGCGGATTTGTGACCCACTACTAGTTACATTGTCTGACCCTGAAGGAATGACATCCGGCTCCGGATTATTTAATGTAGACGTTGCAATGTGAATGTGGTTATCCTGACAAATGTTGTGTAACATACAACACACAGCAAACATTTTACAAACTTTCACAGGGCTGTACATTAAAGTACCACCAGATTTGTCCAGGCAGCGAAAGCGACTTTTAAGTAGTCCAAATGTACGTTCAATGCAACCTCTTGTTGCAACATGGCTTTTATTGTATTTTTTTTCAGGTTCCGTAAGTGCTTTTGATATTGGAGTCACTAACCACGATTTTGCTGGGAATCCTGCATCACCTACAAAGAGTGATAATATTGTGTATTATTTTTAATATTTCAATGTTTAAATTTGTTTAATAGCATTTACCTTTGTTACCTTAAATATTTTTCTTAGAAATTTAATGGGCTTATGTATTACATTGGTTAGTACTTGTGTGCTATCATGGCGCCCCAATAATGGGTCACACGATGACACCTATGCGACCCCCCCAGTAAAAACGTGAACCGGATGCGTGGAGAGTGCTGCGTTACGCGTCCTAAGACCTTTTCATACCCCCACTATCCACGTCGGTGTGGAGTTGAGAATAGAAAGTGTGGCGTGTGCTCCGAGGAGGAAGCGTGGCAAGCTCACGCGGATACCTTCACAGCTAAACACGTCCCTTCGCTGGCTTAACAGGTGTCCGCTTCCCTACGGACACCTGTGAAGCCAGCGAGAGGACGCATATAACTGTGAAGGTATCCGCGTACCCTCGCGAGGCTCGCAACACTTTGGGCTCGGTGGCTCGCTGCACACGCCACACTTTTTATTCACAACTCTAAGCCGATGTGGATAGTGGGGGTATGTAAAGGTCGTAGGACACATTAGGCTACCCCATGCGGGCTGGTTGCGTTCGCCACGCTTCAGGTTCACGCTTATACTTGGGGGGGGGGGGGCGGGCATGGGGCTGCATTTAAACATAAGCACCCTTTAGGGTGCTTATACAATTTATAAACGCATGCCATCGCATGCCATATACAATGGCATACAATTTTGATTTTGTATGCCTTCACACACTAGCACGAATTTGCGTTGCATCACATACCATCGCATTCCATGTGATGGGCGCCGTGTTAGTACACAAGCACCCAGTGGTTAATATAAAACATCTATACACTATTTTATGTTCGTGTATCTTCAATTCTTAAAACTTGAAGAATCATTTGGAATGTGTGTGATGTGCGAGAACTGCGTAACTAAACATGTTAACTGAATTTATATCATTTCTGACCCATGTAATAAATAATTACATGGACAGACTAAAGAGCAATTTATTCACCTGTCAATTCTGCATTTGGTAAGTAACTTTTTGAGTTTAAAATATAAGAATACACCTCATCAATGACCAATCATATTCCATGTTTTCGACAGCTTCACCGGTAATACAGCTGTAATAGTACTACCTCAAGTGCAGATCTTACTTAATCATTGTTTTGATTTTGGGTTGATATGATTTAAATATAAATATAGCGCTTAAACACTACCTTTTTACACATGTATTGGTGATGTTTTGTTTTGCTTTTGTGTAATTTAATGTTGACAGTGAAATGACTGCGTGGATTTCCACAGAAGTAATAAACTTTACCAGTTTATTGTAAGAATGGGATAGATGTTTGAAGGATCTTTAAAAGGTGGAGAAGGGGTTTCAGCACACGTTATGTGCATTGATACCGCTTCTCCACCATGTATGAATGAGCGAGCGCATGGAAAAGGTCAGAGGTGCTATGCGCCCCTGTCCATATCGGTCCAGCTATCTGAATGAAAGCATGGCTGAATGTGTGAAACAGTCAGCATCGCTGACCATTTCACCCGCTGCAGGTTTTGGCTTCTCCAGCATCAGGCTGACGAAACCGTAACAACACAGTCTTGTCCCTGCTGATATTTTGGGTTTTTTGATGGGGATATCCCGTGAGTAGCAAGATCCCACGCATACCTAATGCAGCCGGCCAGGGGACAGGAGAGATAGCACTTTAGTGTAAAGCGATGCACATTACTGCATACACTGATACACTTTCTCCACATTGAGACATTACCAGAGTTGGGAGTTAGTGCTCCCCTGCTTCAGTAGTCAAGATGGTAATACATTTTGCTGATGTCCCTTTCTGTTTCTCCTCATTGTTGAGCTGAAGTTGGAAGTATCATTGCGGCACAATATGCACCGCTATGATACATCTGACCCAGTGTGAGCATTTGGATCCCACGCATGGATATTTGAGCCAGCCCTGGTGGTGGAGAGGAGTGTAAACTCATGCAAGATCTCCAGGAGGGCACATTGCTGGACGGAGGAGTTTATGCTAACCAGATATGACAGACAAGATGTTAATACAACTTGATGATGTCACTTCCATGCTTTGCCACTCAGAAGAGGTGAAGTTTGAAGTATTATAATGGCACAAAATGTATTGCTCCAAAAAAATTTCACAATTATTCCACAATACAGCCATAATTTTCGAAATGTATGATAGGAAATGTATATGATGGAATAACATTCTTTGGAAATACACGGCTAACTTCCTAATGTCTGCATCCTTGGCGATAAGTTGCCAGCATGCCCCTGACAAAGTGACTCTATAATTTAAAATACCCAAAAATAATTACATATATTACTATAGATAGTCTAAATAGATAGTCTAAATAGGTAGTACGTACCAACTAGCCATCCTTGAGGAAATTTCTGACTTTCAAAATCATTATAAAGTGATGAATTACTTAATACAAATGAGTCATGGGTTGACCCAGGGTATGCTGCATAAATGTACATTATCCTTGATTTGCTATTGCACACTACCATCATATTCATGGAGTGGTAGAATTTGCGGTTACGAGAAACCTCCTCCATTTCGTTTTTCGGACAATATGCAACATGTGTGCAATCTATGGCACCTAAGACATTAGGTAATCCTGCAATGTTATAAAAGCCTTGCTTCAAAAGCTGCCAGTCTCTGGGTTGGCTTGGCCAGTTGATGAACTGTTGCAAATGTTCCAGTATGGCGTCTAGAACTTTTGGTAGAAACCTCGAAAAAGTAGCCTGATTTACACCGACAATTTCGGAGGTGGTTGTCTGAAAAGAACCCGTTGCCAAAAAATGCAAAGTGGCCAAAAGTTTAGCCATACCAGGCACACTTTGTGACCGCTTAGTTGCTGGTTCTATTTTGTCTTTGATAAGACGATAGATCATTTGAATAGCATCTGTACTCAATCTATACTTTTTAATGATTTTTTCTTCAGGAAAATTTATATTACTTATTCGTGCCTGGTAGACTCTATGTTTTCTGAATCGAACCACTTTTCTCTTTCTACTCTTTGATATAGATGACCTTGATGTGGATCTGGTTGCTATCGCCCTATTTTTGGAACGGCGGATGTAATCCAATAATAATATCATTTTTTAATCTTTGTGCTGACTAAGCAATTAAGTCTGAAAATTATTCAATTTGGATATCTAGAAGGAAAAAAAATGTAAACAAATTTAAAATAGCGTTTTTCAAAAATGAAAACACAATATAGAAAATGTAAATTCAGCATCCATTTTACAAACTATATTGAATCTAGAAATAAGGCAATGGATGGTCCCAGATACAGATATAGTAGCAAGGGGATCTTTGTTCAGCGAAGTGTGGCAAAAAGTGGCCGTGGCCCCATGGGTAGGAAGCGTGACATCACAATAAGTGGTGTGCTTTAAAACTTTAGACCAGGCATGTCCAAACTGTGGCCCTCCAGCTGTTGTGAAACTACACATCCCAGCATGCCTTGCCATAGTTTTAGCATTCCTTCCTAGCAAAACTGTGGCAAGGCATGATGGGACGTGTAGTTTCACCACAGCTGGAGGGCCGTAGTTTGAACATGCCTGCTTTAGACCATTCACAGTAATGATCTTGACACAGTGGGGCGGATGTGTGATCCGTCGTTATGGGGGAGAAGGGGTATTAGCGCACGTTATGTGCGCTGATATCGCTTCTACCACATGTATGATGCGGCCGGGATACGAAAATGGACAGGGGCGCTATGCTCCCCTGTCCATATCGGCGCTGCTATCAAAATGATAGCAGGCCGAATGTATGAACGGTCAGCATCGCTGACCGTTCCGCACGAAGCCTGCTTTGGCTTCGCCAGCTTCAGGCTGGCGAAGCCCTATCTAAACAGCAGGGACAGCGCTGTCCCTGCTGTTAGGTCTAGGCTGCGCTGGGGATCTCGCATGAACAGCGAGATCCCGCGCATGCCCAGTGCGGCCGGCCAGGGGACAGGAGATAGCGCATCAGTATTAACTAATGCGCTATCTCCAGAAAGGGACATCGCCGGAGGGGGGAGTTAACGCTGCCCCGCTTCGGCAGACAAGATGTTAATACATCTTGTCGATGTCCCTTCCTGCTTCGCCTCGCTATTGAGGCGAAGCAGGAAGTATCATAGCGGCGCTTATCGCGCTGCTATGATACATCTGCCCCATTGTTGCAAACTCCATAATACCTATTACACATAAAGCCACACACCATAATGCAAATTACACATAAGTCCAGACCCCAAAAAAACGATTATACAGTGTGCTACACATAATGATGCCCATAACATACTATAATACAAACCATTATGGGCATTACAAATTTGTCACAAAAGTGCTGCTTATGTTCGAGCTCATTGGTAGGGGGTTTTATGCTTGATGGAACCATAGTACAAACTACACATGATGTTGCACACCATAGTACCCATTACACATGCCGTGCACCATAGTACCCTTTATACATGATGCCTGTCGAGCAGGATGGAGAGGTGGCGCAAGCGAACAGCTCCTTCTATGGGGAATGGAGCATAGCACGCTCCCACTCACAACCTGCCCTTCTGGTGTCACCTCCAGCGGAGTGGACATTAACAATTGTGCGCAATGCGATGCACTATTTTCGAGGGGGCACACCAGGTACAGGCAGACCATAATTAAAATGGGGGGAGAAGGGGGGGAACAGCTTCTACTGCACCTGTAGGAGTTCTTAAAAGTGGCGAAAATATTTGGTGTGACTGTTGCAGGTGTAGTGCGGCCTGGTTAGGACAGAGGCAGAACAGCTATGAGTGATTTAGCCACATCAATGACAGGGCAAAGCAATGCACTGGGGCCCTTACCCATTGTCCCCTCCCAGGGGTGTTGTGCTATCAGCAGCAGCTTTGATGTCCAACCGGTGGCAAGGGGGTGCTCTATCTTCCATTCAACATGTAGGACCTTGAGCAGTTACTTGTGCAAATTACTCATTTACTGCACAGGTGGTGGAAGGGAGAGCACTTACATGTGGAGGGGGACTCCAAGCTGAATGAAGGGTCCCTTCAAAAAGACTTCAAGGAAGGTTGGGGGTGTATTGTAGGGGAGGTTTGGATAATATAGTGGGCTTCATGCTCATCATTTTCAAGGTGGAAGGGCAGCTTGTTTGACAACAGATATTTCCATTATCTGGAAATAGATTTCTTAGCCTACAATAGTATAAAAACCCAGAGTCCCACCTTTCAGGAGGTGGTGGGGATTTGGTGATCAAAGAAAAGGAGCCACAGCAATCCATTAACAAAAACATAAAAATGTACACCTGACGTTTGGAGCTGGTGCAGGGACCGGATGCTGGAATGCTGATATCTTTGGTTGTGGGGCACTTATTGCGCCGCTATGATACTATCTGCTTCGCCTCAATAGGGAGGCGAAGCAGGATGGGACATCGACAATGTCTGCCGAAGCGGGGGAGCCTTAACTCCCACCTCCGGCGATGTCCCTTTCTGGAGATAGCGCATCAGCTAATACTGATGCGCTAACTCCTGTCCCCCAGCCGGCTGCACTGGGCACGCGCGGGATCTCGCTGTTCACGCGAGATCCACTGCGCAGGCCAGACCTAACAGCAGGGACAGCGCTGTGCCTACTCTTTAGATAGGGCTTCGCCAGCCTGATGCTGACAAAGACAAACCCGGCTTCATACATTCGGACTGCTATCATTTTGATAGCAGCGCCGATATGGACAGGGGCGTATAGAGCCCCTGTCCTTTACCGCATCCCGGCCACTTCATACATGGGGGAGAAGCGGTATCAGTGCACATAACGTGTGCTAATACCCCTTCTCCCCCATAACGACGGATCATACATCTGCCCCAATGATTGAAAATTTCCCTATTGTATGATTGAGCTAACTTATTGTAAATGACAGGGATGCCTTGCTTATAAAACCATATTGGTGATCCTAACTGTTGTAGGTGGAGTAAAGAAAAAACAAACAACATTGTAGAACCAATCCGTTTCATCCTTCATTTGACATCGCCAATGTCACTGATGATGGCTTTGGGCTGCGTTTGGGATCTGGGCTTTTCACACAAGATGCTGCGCCCGCTCAGTCCAAACATTCGATGTTCAGTAGTTGGTTGATCAATGTAAATGTTTTTAGTTGTGTTTACAGGGCTCTTCTATGTCAAGGCCAGGCTAAAAATGCCACACATGCCCCCCAGAGGATGAGCCTGTGAGAGAACTATGCTCTCGCCACACTTTGTAAAAATTAATTCTATGCCTACGTGGATAATGGGGGTATGACGTGGATAGTGGGTATATGATTCTGTTATTGGGTGTTGAGTGTGTGTTTGTGTGTATGTATTGCATCATACTTAACCCGGTGCACTCGGCACCCTACTCTCCTGGCCACCATGACAGTCCACCCCAGCGGGAGCAATCTACTTTATTAGCGTAGTGCTGCTAGGGGAGCAAGTAAAACATGTGATGCTCTCCCAGCAGCCGCATTGTGTCACCGCTGGCTCAATCCCCTCTATGCCCGTTTGATGCCTCACCGCCCCCTGTATACCACCACCGCCCATCCACAAACACTTTGGTAAATGTTTCCCACCTCTGCATGTCCACAGATTTAAGTAAGTGCTGACCCGCACATAAGGGCGCATTTAACAATATACTGTGATGCTGGTGTGATGACCTCGCCATACATCACATTGCGGTATTTTGTTCTCCCGCCTAGATGTGCTATTACCAGGGCGCAGGGACAGGGCTCCGAAAGGAACCCGTCCTTGTGAAGCCCTGACACGGAAGCCGGGGGGTAGATGCATGGTGGGTTATGTGCTGACCCCTGTGACCACAATGCCCCACTCGGCAGTACGATCCCGCAGCTATAGGCTGCAATGGGGTATCACCTTATCAGAATGGCGATAGCCCAGGGAAGCGAAGCTGGGCTGCCCGATGTTGTTACATCGGCCTGCTTCACATCCCCCATAGTAACCTATGGGGGATGCGGCTGGCGGCGATCCAGGGGGGATCGGAGATTCCTGCTGTGGTCCCCCTTGGATGCATTTAGGTGATACTTAATATTTGCGGCTAATCGCCGAAAATAGGTGTTTTCGGTGATTTAGCCACAAAGATTATTTGATAAATGGGCCCCTTACTCTCCATATATTTGCAAAACACCCGGCAATGGCTACGCTAAGTTGTCAGCGTAGCGTAGCCAGGCGCACGGCTAATACATAAGTACCAATAATAAGTACGATATTTTATTATATTAGCCTATGTGTGTCTTTTATGATGACATTTTGTTTAGGACAGTTTCCTTATTTAAACCTAACATACACCTCTCTACTGAAAAGAAAACTTGAGTAGGATAAAGAGTTATTGTGTAATTTCAAAATCAATATTTATTTGTCTAGAATTCAGCAGAGACTCTTTATTTGTCTATACAATTGTGGCATGGAATGCTCTTTGCTCTGTCACAATGTTGCAAATAAACTATTACAGTTGTTTTTTAACTTTTGCAGAAAAAAGACAGATTTGTAACTTCAGAAGTTCAAAGTTTTCTTAATAATTTGTATCACTTTATTTGACACAGTTAAATATGAGAGCTTTACTTCTGTTATGGCCTGAAAATGTATATTTATGGGTTGGAATAGAGCATTGTAAGGGGTGATCTACTTCTGTAATAAAAAAATAATGCAAAAAAAAAATGGCGTGCCTGGTAACCTGTTTTATTTATATATATCTATAGATATAGATATAGATATATAGATAGATATAGATATACAGGGGCAGATGTATCATAGCAGCGCTTATTGCGCCGCTATGATACTTCCTGCTTCGCCTCAATAGCGAGGCGAAGCAGGAAGGGACATCGACAAGATGTATTAACATCTTGTCTGCCGAAGCGGGGGAGCCTTAACTCCCCCCTCTGGCGATGTCCCTTTCTGGAGATAGCGCATTAGTTAATACTGATGCGCTATCTCCTGTCCCCTGGCCGGCCGCACTGGGCATGCGCGGGATCTCGCTGTTCATGCGAGATCCCCAGCGCAGCCTAGACCTAACAGCAGGGACAGCGCTGTCCCTGCTGTTTAGATAGGGCTTCGCCAGCCTGAAGCTGGCGAAGCCAAAGCAGGCTTCGTGCGGAACGGTCAGCGATGCTGACCGTTCATACCTTCGGCCTGCTATCATTTTTATAGCAGCGCCGATATGAACAGGGGCGCATAGAGCCCCTGTCCTTTACTGCATCCCGGCCACTTCATACATGGGGGAGAAGCGGTATTAGTGCAAATAACTGGGGACGAAGTTCTCAAGAACACTAGTTACTGTTGCAAAAGTTGCACTTTTGGCACCTCAGACAATTTTTCTTGCAGCCTCATAGTACTGTGTATAGAACTGTGCCAATTCAGGAGGAGAGTGGGTTGTGAGATAATGGTGCGATGCGGTTCCTTGGCCCACAATTGAATCCCCCCTTAGGGGGTGTTGGGAACAAAAGCCTGACTGAGGTGGGTCCAATAATACATTTAAAAAAAAATTGAGGGCAAAGTTTAATTCTATCTGATATAGAGCGCTAGACTTTTTTCTTTTTTGTTTATCGGGTCCAATAAATGATGTGGGTTAAGAACATGTGTAAGGTGAGTGTCTCAAGTAGCTTGGAGGGAAGCGAGAGATAGAGAGATAGTGACAGATTGTGACAGATTGTGCTATATATTTTTTACATATATACACATTCTGTACATCTCTCTATCTCTCTCTATCTCTCTATCTATAACTCTATCACACTGCAGCAGCACAAAATATAGCACTCTCTGTCACTATCTCTCTCTATCTCTCTCTATCTATAACGCTATCACACTGCAGCAGCACAACACAGGAAGTCAAAAGTAGTAACAGGATCCAGGAAGCATCCAGCACGCTACAAGCAGTGATCAGGTAAGTATTTGCAAGGATCAGGTCAGTATACTACGGCAGATAGCCACGGTGACCGCACTGCACGCAATTCCAGACCCGAATGGCGTCTGCAGTGCAGTCACCGTTAGTTTAAATCCCTCTCCATGGCTGTGATTGGTTTGTCGGTCCGACGAACCAATCACGGCCTTTGGGGGCGGGCGGGGTGAGGTGGGGTGACACCAGTGTCACCCTTACACCCCGTGGTGATTGGTGCTGTACTTTACAGCACCAATCACCTCCGATCCCTGTGTCACCGGCAAACGTTATTCGCCGGTAACACAGAAAACGCTGTAATTGGCTGTTCACACTGAACAGCCAATCACAGCGATCGCCGACGGGGGGGCGGCATCGCAGCCCCCCCTGGGCATGCAGGGACATGTCTGCTGTCAGGGACAGCAGACATGTTTAAACTGTCACCGCGTCTATAGATGCGGTGACAGTTTAAAGCCATGACGTACATTTACGCCATGTGTCGGGAAGTACTTCCCGACCATGACGTAAATGTACGTCAAATGTCGGGAAGGGGTTAAAAAACCTGATGTTGCTGGCTATCAGTTTTGTCTCTCTATACAACACTTTATCTGAGCCGGGCACTCAGTGGCTGAACCTGTTTGTGTGTGCAGTTTATCTCTGCTACTATATACATATATATATATATATATATATATATATATATATATAGTAGTAGTCGATGGCGCGGCACTCGTACCTCTAATAATGAATTCAAACAGCAGCCGGTTCGGTTGTCAACGTTTCAAATCTCTTTAATTTGTCATCAGGTTAGAGAAGTAACAAACAGTCCAGTTTAAATAGCAAAACCACGTGGAGGCGGGAGAGGTGAGAACCAATAGTATCACAGTCTCCCTTCACACCTACCTGACGTCATCCAGAAGAGACGCGCCAGTAGTGACATAGCAAACCATCACCATAGTAACAGTAAATAAAAAAGAAAAATATTTAAAAAAAAAAAAAAAATATATATATATATACAGTGCTCGAAGTGGAAATTTAGAAGTGGGGGTATGCAAAAGTAAAGGCAAGGGCAAGCCGGCGTGGCTACTTTAAAAGGGGGCGTGGTCACCTATAAAGGGGCATGGTCACTTAAAATGGGCATGTCCTTAAGTGTAGTGTGTAAGGCATGAGAATGTGGACATCACATGCTGTGCTGAGCTGACACTTCTATGGTGCTTACGGCTGCTAAAGCACAGCTCAAGCTACCACCAGGGGCGTAACTAGAACATGGGCTCCGTAGCAAAATACTTAAAGGGCCCTACCCAGGGACAATGTTGGGGAGCTAAAGAAGGGAGCTAAAGAAGGAGAGACAGCATCAGGTAGAGAAAGAAGAAGGAGGGATAGGGATGGGGAGAGAGGGAGGTCCAGCAATGGGGAGGGTGAGAGCGGTGGGAAGAGAGAAGGGACAGCGATGGGGTGAGGTGACAGCAGTGGGGAGAGAGAATGACGGACAATGATGGGGAGAGAGGGTGACAGCGATGGGGAGAGATTGAAAGAGGGACAGTGATGGGGAGAGAAAATGACAGCGATGGAGAGCGAGAGGAGAAGAGGGACAGCGACAAGGAGAAAGAGAGAAAAGTAGGGACAGCGCCAGGGAGAGAGAGGAGGGACAGAGAGAGAGCGAGACCAAAAGAGAGGGACAGCGATGGGGAGAGAAAGGAGGGACAGGAGAGTGTCTTGCCTCCATGTGCTAATCAGGCCCCCTCCACAGCACACTACTGTGTGTCACAGCTGCCGTGCTGCCTGCTCTAGTGTGACAGGGTGCAGGGGAGCCACAGGGAGGTGGGGTAGTGTGTGTGGGGTGACAGGATAAGTGGGGACAAAGGGTGTTGGGTGATCGGCTGTGAGCGGGAATGCAGGGGAAGCAGGTTTGGGGTGACAGGATGAGTGAGGACAAGGGGTGTGGGTTGATGAGCTTTGAGCAGGAATGTGGTGATAGTGTCTGTGGGGTGACAGGATGAGTGCGGACAATGGATGTGGGGGGGTGGAATCTGAGCAGGAAGGTGGGGGTAGCAAGTTTGGGATGACAGGATAAGCTGGGACAATGGCTCAGGGTGACGGGCTGTGAGCAGGAATGTCGGGGGTGACAGGATGAGTGGGGACAATGGGTGTGGGGTGACAGGGTGTGAGCAGGAAGGTGAGTGTGGCCAGTGTGGGGTGACAGGATGCACAGGGACTATGGGTGTGAGGTGACAGCCTGGGAGTGGGAAGGTGGGGATAGCGAGTTTGGGGTGACAGGATGAGTGGGGACAATGTGTGTGGGGTGACAGGCTGTGGCCATAAGCCATGGTTAGAGGACATGGGCGGGTAGAGGAAGGGGGGAAAAATACATGACAAATGCCAGATTAAAAACCTGCTGTCTCTTTTCTTGGACAGGCAGCTGTCAGCAGTCCCTCCTTTTTAGCATTCCTCTGGTGCGTGTCTGCAGAAAGATCCACCTGTCCCCCTAACACAGGGAGCGTGCAGGAGTGACATCACTCAGCACCTCGTACACTACAAGAGCCGGGTCAGAAGGCGGGGAGGTTACTCTATCTCCACCTGCCAGTCTAGTCTGTGGGGCGCAACACAGGGGGGTGGGTAAAACTACAATTTAATAGTGGATCGCACCACTCGCTGTGTGCGCGCGGCTCAGTGCAGCCGACGGTGCAGCCTGAGCCCTAGAAGCTCCTACGCGCGTCAGTTAAAAAAAAAGGTAGAAGTGACAGGGGGGGGGGGGGGGAGTGCCCGGGTGCCCCCCCCTAAATCTGTGTGTGCTCCTGGTGCCCTGCTGCTGCTGCCGCCGCCTCTTTGCCTGTCAAGCTGTAAAACACAGCTTGACAGGCAAAGAGGTGGCAGCAGCAGGGATGCAGAGCGGCCGGGGACAGCGCCTCCTTCGCTCCTTTTACTCAAATGAATGACAGATGAACTGCAATTCATGTCCCCAGTCCCGCCTGCTTCATGTAAGTTTGCCGCTGGCTGCACTCGCCGTCACTGCGGGAGCAGCAGCGGCAGAAGACAGCGCTAGTAAGCTCCGGGGCAGAGAGTACGTCTCAGTCCGGTCCGGCAGCTACGGGGAAGGAGTGTGTCAGTAATCACTCCCCCCGGACAGACCGGAGCGCGCAAAGCAGGGAGACGGACACAGCTGGTCCGGTTCGGAGTTCAGGCAGTCCGGTGGTCCGGATTTCACCAAATCCCCTTTTGTGGCCGCCAATCTGCTCACCAGTCACCAGCCGCCGATCCTCTCCTCTCAGACGCAGGTCCTGTCAGCCGCCCCAGCCCCTGTCAGCCGCCCCAGCCAATCCTCTCAGGATACAAAAAAAAAAAACTTTATTAAAAAATACAACAGAGCAGAAAATACTCAGTTATCGGCAGCTCTGAGCAGGCGAAGAAAGCAGGAATAGATAACGTGCGAAAACCACCCAGGAACTGATCATACATTCGGGTAAGGGGAAAAAACCCACTCATTACCCAGATATTCGTTATGAGGAACGCACTGACACTTCGCACGTTAACACTGCCTTCATACATTAGAAAGATGCGGTAACACAGGTAATTATCGTGCGTTATGTGCATAAAGCACATAACGACGCTTCATACATCTGCCCCAGTGAGTCATGCAGGGCTGCTGTGCCCTGGACGAATCCCTGAGCAGTGAGAGTTGAGACAGTTCTCACTGTGTGCAGGCTCAGTTATTCAGTAGTGATCATGATGACTCGCTGATGGATCAGAATCATTCAGCAGCCTCAGCAGTGCACTGAGCTCAGCTCAGCCAGTGTGACTGTGGAACACCCCCTGCAGGCTAATAGGGGATGATATATATATATATATATATATATATATATATATATATATATATATAGATATATATATATATATATATATCTATATATATATATAGATATAAATATATATATATATCTATATATATATATATATATATATATATATCTATATCTATATATATATATATCTATATATCTATATATATATCTATCTATCTATCTATATATATATATATATTATATATCTATAGATATATAGATATATATCTATAGATATATATTTGTAAATCCAAGACCACCAGAATATTTAAATAAAAATTGTAAATTACATAGTAATTACATAACACTGAATCTATGTTGGTATATTATTAACATTCATTGCATAAGCAGCTGCCTGCCTCTGCCAGATGAACTGCACAATCACTATTAAAGCTGGATACTAACCAGCAGCAAGGGACTGAGCCTCTGCAGCTCCCTAATGTGTTGTGAGCCTTGCACTGTCTCTCTGTGCCTGCTGCAATTCCAAATGAGTTGTGATCCAAGCCACTGTCTTATTTCCTGTCTGCCAGCACACTGAGCCGACTGCAACTCACTAAGAGTTGTGAGCCAAGCCACTGTCTTATTTCCTGTCTGCCAGCACACTGAGCCGACTGCAACTCACTAAGAGTTGTGAGCCAAGCCACTGTCTTATTTCCTGTCTGCCAGCACACTGAGCCTCTGCAACTCACTGGCCCTTATTCTGATTGATGCGTACTTTTCCGCATACTTTCGGATAGCGTCTTTACGGCGTCTGCGCATGCGTGGAGAACGCCACGCGCATGTGCCACGCATTGACTCCGTACCTGTTCGTGCAAATCCCGTACAAAACTGTGCCCCGCAATCAGTCTTGAAATATGGGCGTATTATGGGCGTCATGCGGAATGAGACATGGGCGTAGTTTCAAAGTGGGAAAAACTGGGAGGAAACATGGGCGGACACGGGGGAGTACACTTATGTTGGGGGGCGTACATTCGGATAGCACTCCGAATGCACGCGACCAAAACCGATAGAAATGTGCGGTGTCCATAAGTCAAGTATTGCTTTGCGGAAACCACTCGGTCTTGCGGTAGCCGAACGGAACGCCTAATGACTACAAGCATTAACACCTGAACCCAATACAATCGACTCCTTTACTCATTACTCACTAATAGGACGCTTGTCAGTGCTTTAATTGAAACCATTGCACTTCAATTGCTGTAAGGGTTAATGTGTGCAATGCATGTGTTAGGCATGCTTGTAAGGATATATTGGCATCTAATTGATTCCAATTCCAAACAGGCATTTTTGTATGAGGATAGGTAATTGAATAAGTGGGTCATGTGATGTATTGCAGAATAGACATAATAGTTTGTAGTTTGGCGTAAATACACCGCTTCCGTGCGGAAGCACCGCTTGCCATCCGTTTGGATGCGGGATTCCCGTGCATACTCTGTAATACCGTGCAGAATCGGAGTGTTTCACCCGCACACGTATGGTTTGTATTTCGTCCGTAAACACGCCCTGTTCTTAAAGAGTGAGTCCGTCCGAGTGCGGAGGACACGTGGGCGTTTCTACGGACGATGGCCGCACGCGGCAGCACACCGTGGCGTGCGGACCGCACCGTAAGAATTCGGGAATATCCGCACCGATCAGAATAAGGGCCACTAAGAGTTGTGAGCCAAGCCACTGTCTTACTTCCTGTCTTCCCTGCACACTGAGTGACTGAGCCTCTGCAACTCCCTGAGTGTGCTGTGAGCCCTGCACTGTCTCCCTGTGCCTGTAATTCTATATGAGTCGTGACTCGAGAGCCGAGTCACTGTCTCAACACACTTTACTGAGCTGAGCCGTGCGGCTCAACTCATTCCAATGAATCGTACTGCCCATCTCTAATTAGCAGTATTTTCCCATGTGTGTGTGTGTGTGTGTGTGTGTCACCAGCTATCTATCTATATAACATGGAATTGAAAAAGCCGCCCTGTGAGGGGATGTACTAATTATTGCACATATCAACTATATTTTTGGTATACTTCTTGCTAAGACCATTACACATATTTTACATGCAGAATGACGCGGAATGACGGCTGCCTCCTATGGAATGACGGCCTTTTAATTCGCCATCCTGTAGCCAAAATAGCATTAAAGCAGCTCCATTATGCGATATTAAGACCCCGATGTTACGGAGATCCCCATAGCGCACGCGCTCATCCTTTTCCAAATATGCCCGCCTACACCCCTACTCTCGTAAACATGTCACGTGACGCGGAATGATGGCCTTTTAATTCGCCATCCTGAAGCCAAAATAGCATTAAAACAGCTCCATGATGCGATATTAAGACCCCGATTTTACTATGATCCAATAAGCGCACACACTAACCTCTTTTGGTATACGCCTGCCTACACCCCTACTCTTATTAATATGTCAAATTACAGTGTTTTTTTTTTGGTACTTGTGTGTTATTGCGGCGCCCGTTACGTAGCGTCCCGGTCTAAATAGGCGTAGTGTTCCCGCGGCCAGCGTAGTTTAGTGTTCCCGCCCGTCGAGCTTACGTAGTTAGCGTAGTCAGTCAGTGTTATGCAGTTAGCGTAGTCAGTGATCGCATATTATATTGTGTGGGAACCATTGACCATTTTAACCTGCCTGACATGACAGGTGTGAATGTGTTCCTGAAACACCCCCACTATCCACGCCAGCCCAAAGTGCGGTGAGTGCAGCGCCAAGCATCCTCCTTTTCATACCCCCACTATCCATGTTGGAGTTGATTTTATAAAGTGTGGCAAGCGCAAAGCTTGGCGAGCGCAGTGAGCCCCGCGAGGGGACGCGGAATACATGTAAAGTAATATGCGTCACCTTGCACGCTTGCCGCGATTCGGACTCGGTGGCTCGCTGCGCTTGCCACACTTTTCTAAAATCAACTCCCCGCTGACGTGGATAGTGGGGGTATGAAAAGGTCGGGAGGACACGTAACGCATGAACGCGTCCCCTTTGCGGGGCTTGCTATGCTCGCCACGCTTCAGGCTGACGTGGATAGTGGGGGTTTTAAATGGAGGTATGTAACATGGAGCACTGGCAAATGACTCCTTTATTGTGCATGAGACGCACTTGCTGCCAAACACCCCCCCCCCTTTGCGCAGGAGACGCACGTGCTACCGAACCCCTAACCCTGCCGTACCCTGCCGCAATAATTACTGAGACGTCTCAGACAGATGGAGCGCCTCTCCGCCGGCGCCCGCATGATCCCCTCTCCGCTGGTGTCTGCCAGCGCAGGGGATCTGGCGGTTACCGGCGCTGTGTGAGAGGCACCCACTATGCTGGCCAGGGATGCTGAGGACAGAGCCGCAGCTCTCCTGGGGACAGTACGCTGACTAGCTGCCTGATGGGGACACTGCGCTGACTACACAGGGCTGCCGCGGAGTCACTACGCTCACTACGCTAGGCAGCTGTTGGGCTACGCTAACGTAGCTTAGCCTGCGCTGAAAAGGTAGCATAGCCAGGCGCTGTGATAATACACAATTACCGGGTTTTTTTTTTCACAGAAGTGCTTGAAGTGTGGCAGTAAACAACTTTATGACATACCGCCAGATCTGGCCACCATTTTGATCTTGCGGGAGAAAGAAAAATAGCTGCTTTGGGATTGAGTATGGCATCCCAGCTCTGGAAAAGTAGCATCATTATGTGTAAAGGTGTCCCTCTGTGGACAGGTGTCCATCAGCATTGGCCAAGCTTGTATGTACTGTAGGTTGAGCATGGTCCTGGCTGTAACTTTTTAGTTGGCACTGGGGCGGTGGGTATGCTGGCATTCACAATACTCACCCCTGCATACCGACTACCACCAGGAGTCCTGCCCCAGAATACCAAGATCATTGGAAATGCCTACGCTGGAATGTTGAATGCAAGTATGTGCGTTAGGAATGGCTGGGGGGGGTTAAGGTTTAGGCACTAGGGATGACATAGGTCAATTCTGGGTAGGTGGGAGTTAGGGTTATGCACTTAGAAATGTGTTTAAGGCTAGGCTTTGGGGTGGGAGGATTCGGTTTAGTGAGCAGAGTACCAGGGTTAGTCTGTGTGGTTGGGGGAAGGTTAGGGATAGGAAGGGGCTGTAAAGTATACTTACAAGACCCCTTTCAGGATTCCGTCTTACAGGATGCCGGTGTTGGTTTTCTGACTGTCAGCATCCTCACTGCCACTCATTCATGTGTATTTCATCTCTTAAGGCCCCCATACACTACACGATTTGGGCCCGATTTCACCCGATACTGGAGGATCGGGCCAAGAAATCGGGTGAAATTGCCCAAATCGTGTAGGGTATGACATCCAATCTCATCCGATGCGTGGTCCCGTGTGCATCGGATCAGATCTGGATGTCGGACGGTCTGCACATAAGATAAATCTTATGTGCAGCCGGCATTGAGCTGGTCTGGGGGAGTGGGGACCAGAGACCGGAGAGCAGGGTCCGGTCCGTGGGTGATGCAGAGGGGGTAGTCAGCTAGTGGCAGGAGAGGTGGCGGGGAGCGGGGTCCGGTCCAGCTGCAGGAGGGGTAGTGGGCTAGCGGGTGGACTGGAGAGGTAGCGACAGGCGGGGAGCGCACGGCACAAAGCAGAGTCCAGGTATCGGCGAGCGGGAGAATAGGAAACATCCTATTCAAAAGACTGGGTGGGCAGGGCGGTCGCTGATTGGCTGAGCTCTCGGGCAATCAGCGTCCGCCAGTCTCTCTGGTCCCCGCTCCCCCAGACGGACCCTGACCTCCCCCCCCCCCCCCGCCTGCAAGCTCCCCCTAGACCCTGCTCTCCTGCAGCTCCCCCGGATTTGAATCAATCCGATTTATCATATGCAAAAAATGGCACATCAAGTGCCAAATCATATCAGGAGCTGCCGGGGGGAGCTCAGTGGAAGTCGGGGCCGACATTAGGCCGACTTGTCCTAATGTCCCGGCATAGTGTAAAAAAATCACACACATCATCTATAGCCTTTAGATTCAGCCTTAAATTTGTGATAATAAGACTCAGTGGCACCTGATGTAATTGTATACTGCACTGCAACATTTTTGTGATAAATGGACTCGTGTGTGTGTGTGTGTGTGTGTGTGTGTGTGTGTGTGTGTGTGTCTTTCGATCTGGCTAATTTAATTTTAAAAAAATCATACACACCATCTATAGATCCAAAAACATTTATCAATATTTTTCAAAACAATTCTAAGAAAGTAAATAAAAGCTTAACACTCATTAGAAAACATATATTTTGGTAATTCACGTTTGATTTGGCTTTGTATGCAATGTTGAAATACTGTATTCCATCTTATTAATGTTCTGCATGCTTTCTTAATGTCTCGGAGTAATCTTGTATTTTCGAAGACCAAATAAAATTTCTTAAATGGCTTCACCTAAGGCAATACAAAGAAAAAATGTATCAGGTTATATAACTGCATGACAACATCAGCATCAAGCACCATTTACCTTAATACATGGCTAGCTACTGCATACCCATCATCAATATGTTTATCATGTTCCGCTACACCAACAGAGGGTAACACAACAGGTTAATTATGGCCTTATTCTGTGCTGGTCAAGCTGATGGCACACAGCCATGCCAGCATCTTTTGGCGTTCTTTTTGCCAGCCTGTTCCTATGCTTAAGCAGAGAAGTGCAGAATGCCAGAGATAATGGGGTGTTATCCTTTACAACACACTGCCTGTATTTACATCTGAGCTGTATACCCCATACTACTGTATGCAGCGGACATAACATAACAGCGGACTGACTGTAGGTTGGACAATATTAGTATGTACTATGGAATAATCTAAACAGGTTATTTCACTAGGTTGACTAGGTGTGCCCACTGGGAGAATTAATCCCTCATGCATATAAATGGTTGTTCTCTGTATGGTAATATTTTTCTAAACCTCATATACTCTACCACCTAAAGATAAAGTGTATCGCGAACTGTGTCACATGCTCATATGAAGTTAACAAGGTAGTTGTCGTGGAACAGGGAAATATGAGATGAAGTCTTAGGAGGGAGATGCGCCATTTCCAGGGTTTACAGCGCAGTCTCCAAGTCACGTGTCAAGACTGTGTGCATTCCGTGTACTGTGAGTAAACTGTATATGGTATAATGAATAATAACCTGCCTTTGTTAATCAGAGCAGTCCTCCCAAAGGTATATTTCCAGAATGTCTTTAAATGTGTGTCCCTCTATTACAGGGAACAAAGGACAAGTATGTTACCAACAGCAAGGAGGTGGAGGTCCAGGGAGCTGGGCAGGGGTAGCCGCTCCCGGGGCAGCGCCAGTGGTGGGAGCACTTAAAAAAAAACCCCACCCAAATAAATTGCAAGCCACTGATTGGCTGAGACATTAGTGGCTGCCTATTTATTTGTATGTTTTTTTTATTTTCAAGTGCTCCCGTCACTGGCGCTGGCACGCTGACTATAGCGGCTTCCCCTGCCCGGCTCCCTGGTTCTCTGCGCTGCTCCCCCTGCTCCCTCCACCTGGCTCTCTGGTAGCCGGCATCCCTCGCCCGCTGCTGTCCCCCACACCCTGGTCCCCTCGCTGGCGTCCGCCACCCCCCTGCTTCTTCCGCCTGCAGCTCCCGGGAGTTGCATGTGATAAATTGGATGTGATGAAGTGCCTAATCACGTGAGACCCCTCCCAGGGAGCTGCAGGGACAATCAGGTCCGATTTGTCCTTAAGACAAGATGGACTAATGTATGGGGGCCTTAAAATGCCAAACTTCAAACAAGATGACCTGGGATATTTAATCAGACCCTGGACCGGTTATAGGAAGTTTATGGGGGGGGGGGGGATCTTAGAATGCACACCCAAGATACATGAGGTGCTATCATGCTGGGACTTGTAGTTCTGCAAAGAAAAATACATGGTTCAGATGCACACTCCATATTATTAATCAATAATAGAGGCTCTTGGTATATTAATTGGCCAAGAAATATTTGCCCACCAACCAGCTTCACGGTGGCCTAATTTCTGGTGGGTCCCTAATACTAAGTTTGAATCTGGGGCGCGGAACCCCGAAAAGGCTGGCATAGGCCAGTCACCCCAGGGCAGCACACAAGTGAAAGACGCACTGAAGCGCAGACGGGCAGGGTTTACGTCCACAGCCGCAGAGTGTCTGGGATGAGATGCTTGCGCGTTCAACTAACATGGAGCGCCTCTCTGCCGGCGTCCGCCAGGGTTGGGCGTCCTCCGATGCAGTTCCGGCGCCTGCCAGCGCACCCGACCCTGTAGACGCCGGTAGCTTTACTTGTTACTTTACTCTATGCTGACTACACTGCCTTACTACAACTACGCTGGCTGACGCTGACTACATAGGTCTGAATACGTAGCGCGCAGCGGCGCCGTGATAATACACAAGTACCTAAAGCAGTGGTTCCCAAACTGTGCACCTAGGCTCCCTGGGATGCCTTGGAGCACTTGCAGGGGTGCCTCAGGTTGGTGGTCCAGAACAATTCAAGTTATTTATGGCCAATGAAATAGGCAAAATCAGTGTTTGTGGCTTCCAATTAAGAATATGTGGGGTAAACAGAAGTGAATCCTGTTTCTCAGACTAATTTAATATTTTTCCTGAAATTAGTAACTTTTGGCCTATGGGTGCCGTGAAAAATATTCTGATACTTTAGGGTGCCGTGATTCAAAAAGTTTGGGAACCACTGACCTAAAGTAATGAATATTTACCCTGCGCAGAAACAATATACTACCCCAAATCTAACTATCTCTGCACAAATTACATCTGCCCCACCCCCAGTGAACAGGGTTTTATCCAGGTGATAAAAATGCTGATTTTTTTTCTCTTAAAGGTCATGATAAGATAAAGCCCCAAGTTCTTCTGGGAAAGTCCTTAAAAAAATAGACATGTTCTTTAGGTACAATTTCTAGTGGAGATTGGTCTGGTCATGAGGTCAACAGTGAAAAGGTTGCGACATGAAGATAGCGTTTTCGAATGTTTTGAGAATCAGAAGGAGGAGGCAAAGTTACTGCTTCTTATCGACATTGATACAATTATTTATATTATAAACAAACTTTTGTTTTGACATCTTATTAAAAAGTGTGAATTTATTGCTTTAGCTTAAAACTTCAAAAATAAATATTTAATGAGCAATGACGTGGATTGCATTCCACATTTTTGGTATAACTATGAGCTTCCTAAAGGCCCCCATACACTATGCGATTTTGGTCCGATTTCATCCGATTTTGGCACTTTGTGCCGATAATCGGGTGAAATCGGCCCAAAATCGTATGTGTGTGATATCTGATCCGATCCGATGCGCGGTCCCGTGCGCATCGGACCGGATCTGGGAGGTCGGACGGTCTGTACATACGATCACGTCCGACCTCCCTGTATGCATATGCCTGCCACCTGACAGGCATATGCATGCAGACACCGGGCGGGCAGCGGGTCCCTGAGCACTGGCGAGTGCTGCTGACTGACCTGGCCGGGCGGTGGTGCATGCGGGCAGCGGCGGCGGCCAGCGGTGGTGGGGGCGGGCGGCGGGTGCAGTGTACTTACTTACACATAGCAGCAGCGGGGACGGGCAGCGCAGTGGCGGCTATTATATTTTTAAAATACTTTTTAAATGACCGGCCGCTCTCTGATTGGCTGAGAGCTCTCCGGCCAATCAGAGAGCGGCCGGTCATTTGACAAGTATTTTAAAAATCGAATAGCTGCCACTACGCTGCCCGTCCCCGCTGCTGCTATGTGTAAGTACACTGCCCGGCCAGGTCAGCAGCGCTTACCGCACCCGCCGCCCGCCCCCACCACTGCTGGCCGCCCGCCCCCACCACCGCTGGCCGCCCGCCCCCACCACCGCTGGCCGCCCCCACCACCACCGCTGGCCGCCCCCACCACCACCGCTGGCCGCCCCCACCACCGCAGCCGCTGCTGCCTGCCCCCGCCGCCGCTGCCCGCCCCCACTACTGCCGCTGCCCGCCCCCACTACTCCTCACCGCCCTGCAGCTCCCCGGGTTTTTTTTAACATGGGATAAATCGCATGCGATTTATCCCATGTAAAAAATGGCACATCAAGTGCCAAATTGTATGTGAGCCTCCCGGGGAGCTGCCGGGCGGCTCGCAGGTAAATTGGGTCCGACTTGTCCTTAGGACAAGTCGGCCTAATGTATGGGGGCCTTAAGATTAAACGTCAGATCACTGTCTGACTAGCATACTCCATTGGTGTGTGTGTGTCATTTCAACTGATCTCCGGCCGTCACTTAGAAGATGAATCCTCTGGCTGACATTGAAGGTTGATAAGTATAACTGAACCCTATCAGTTTAGTGGATGTATTAACATCTTGTCTGCCGAAGCGGGGGAGCGTTAACTCCCCCCTTCGGCGATGTCCCTTTCTGGAGATAGCGCATCAGTTAATACTGATGCGCTATCTCCTGTCCCACGGCCGGCCGCACTGGGCATGCGCGGGATCTGGCTGTTCGCGCGAGATCCCCAGCGCAGCCCAGACCTAACAGCAGGGACAGCGCTGTCCCTGCTGTTTAGATAGGGCTTCGCCAGCCTGATGCTGGCGAAGCCAAACCCGGCTTCGTGCGGAACGGTCAGCGATGCTGACCGTTCATACATTCGGCCTGCTATCATTTTGATAGCAGCGCCGATATGGACAGGGGCGCATAGCGCCCCTGTCCATTACCACATCCCGGCCGCTTCATACATGGGGGAGAAGCAGTATCAGTGCACATAACATGCGCTGATACCCCTTCTCCCCCATATCGACACATCATACATCTGCCCCAGTGTGTCAAGTGCAGCGAGGCACTGCGCCGAAAGCATGGCGAACGCAGCGAGTGTCCATGTCGACTATTTCGACATTCTGGTCAAAAATTAGAAAAACTCACGTTGACCTTTTAACAGTTGACCTCGCCATTGTCGACTTAATGCTTCTGTCGACCTCCCAACCCTGTCAACCTATTTCATGTCACCCAAAGTGATGTCGACCTTCACTGGTCAACCCAATGACTGTTGACCTAATGACCCATATATTTACCCTATTGCAGAGGTTCCCAAATGCGGTCCACAAGGCACCTCAACTGACCAGGCTTTAAGTATATCTGTGACTCAGCACTGATGGTTAATTCAAACTGACGGAGGTTATAATTAAGTCACCTGTGGCTAAGCATGGATACATCTAAAACCTTGCGGTTGCCCTGAGGACCGCGTTTGGGAACCTCTGCCCTAGTGTATATGTATACATGTGGTAGGGAATATAAAAACAGATTTATTAAGCCTGGTGAAGTGATAAAGTTGCAGGTGATAACGCAGCAGCCAATCAGCTCCTACCAAGTTGCAGGCTGAGTTTGTAAAAATGAAGCTGATTGGCTGCTTCATTATCATCACATTATCAATTCTCCAGACATAATAAATCCATCACATAGAGTAAGCAACATGTGTGTAGTTAGGAGGCAATGAGGCATTCCCATGTAGTGTTAGTATGTAGCATTAGGGATAAATTTACCAAGATGGGCGTTCTATTGAAGATGCGATGTTGCCCATAGCAACCAATCAGATTCTACTTATTTATTTAGCATCTTCTAGAAGATAATAGCATACCCTCCAACAGTACCGATTTAGCCAGTACAGTACCATTTTTTTACGGCCTGTACCGGCTAAAACCCCCTATACCGATTGTACCGTTTTTTAGCTGCAGCTACAGGTAAGCAGCACATCATGATCACACTGACCCATCTGGCCGTTACAAGCGCAGGACAGTCAGCGCCCGGGCAAATGCAGAGGAGATTACTGTCACCGCCGGGAGGAGAAGAGATGCCAGAGGAGGGGAGAGAGCTGGCTGCGGCTGCCCCTCTCACACATCTCTCCATGCAGTCTCCAGACCACCGGAGTGTATGAGCCACAGTGAGGGAGACTCCCTCTAAGCTCCTAGCTGCAGCAGAGTCCTTTCTGGATGTTGTGGAGGCAGCAGCAGAAGATGGCAGCGCAACTTTAGGGAGTTGCCTGGATCCTGCTCTGCATCTTATCAACATTCGGTGAGATACCTCTCCAGCAAATAGATATACCTGATAACTTACAGTCAGTGGTGTAGCCAGGTGCCACGCTACCCGGAGCAAGGGCATGTTACGCGCCCCCTCCTGGTTTGTAGTAGTTGGGGCTCTTGCGCAGCAAAAAAGGGGCAGGGCCTAAATTTATACCACACACCGTAACCGTTTCCTATTCCTTCATTTATAGATATTTATTTATAATTTATAGATACTGTATATGCACCCCCCCAAACACACACCATATATCCACACACACATACTGTATATGCACACACCCCACACATACTGTATATGCACCCCCCCCCTACACACATACTTACTGTATATGCATTCCTCAAACACACATACACATTTATAATTCTGCCCTCGTACAGCGCAATATGCGCAATTTGCCAGTCTGTGGCTGTCGTTCTGCTCACCCCTCAGGTTACTGTGGCCGCCGATCCTCTCTTCTCAGCCCTCCTTGCTTGGCTGCGGCGCCAATCCTTTCATCTCGGCAGCCTCAGCCCCTGCTTGTTGTTTGGCCACGGCGCCGCAGCGCCGATCCGCTCAACCCCTCAGCCACCACTACCCGCTGGCTTGGGAGTATTTTGTTTTCTGTCTGGCTGCTGTAGTGCTGCTCCCGGCTAGCTGAAAACAGCTTCCGGTTTACAGCATCAGTAAGCCTGCCTGTCAGCCGGCCGAGTGAGGGATTGTCCTCGGGTTGGTCCGCCAAGGGGTGTATGGGGGGCGGGTGAAGGTAATTGCTGGGACGCATACAGCGGCGGTAAATGCCGGAGGGGGTGTCTAGTGACGCCACTATGCACTCTGACGCCGGGCACAGTAGGAAGCGGGGGAGCCGGTGGCAGGGTGCACGACTCCGGCGCCAGGTGATAATCCGGCACCTGGAGCTAGTGCTCCACCGGCTCCACCCTAGCTACGCCTCTGCTTACAGTACACACCCTTCATTTTTACCATTGAAAGTATAGGAAAGGAGGCTTGACCACGCCCCCTTCCCCAGTGCTTCACGCCCCCTTTCCAATTGTGTACCGAATTCTTCCTTTCAAATATTGGAGGGTATGTAATAGAATCTAGTTGGTTGCTAATTTGTTCAATGTACTCAGAAAGCAATTCTTTATCTGGCCACTAGGGGCAGTGTCTCACTAAAGGAAAAGGATAACACTGTACAACACCATCCAAGAACACGCAGATATGCACAGAGAGTAGAGCAGTATTTCTGGGCAGAAGTACCATCCTCATGTGTCCATGGACATCAGTATAAAAAAACAACACAGGCCTATGGTATAGTTCACATTTTTCCACCATGGGTTTAACGACCATAATCTAAATAAAGTGATTTATCTCTCTGAAGTGTGTACGCAGAGAGCTACAATTTTCTTTAGTTGATTGTGGAGTGAGGATTTGTACACAAAACAATGTTTGCAAGGGATCCTGTCATAGGAAATGTTTTTTGTGTTTGTTTTTGTCGGCATCCAACTGATTTACATCACTGGCGGGACGGAGGGTTAATAACTGGAAAATAAAAAAAATGACCTGGAAAGCACAGAGCTGGATCATTGTGCTCAGCGGGCCGTAGTCTTTATTCCCTATATATGTACGTGTGTGACACACTTAAAGGGGAAGTAAGAGCATGGGCGGGATGCACAACCGGGGCAGTACGGACGGTGTAATGGTTAGCATTACTGCCTCACAGCACTGAGGTCATGGGTTCCATTCCCACCATGGCCCTAACTGTGTGGAGTTTGTATATTCTGCCCGTGCTTGCGTGGGTTTCCTCCGGGTGCTCCGGTTTCCTCCCACAATCCAAAAATATACTGGTGGGCTAATTGGCTCCCAACAAATTAACCCTAGAATGTCTGTGTGTGCATGTATATGTGGTAGGGAATTTAGATTGTAAGCTCCACTGGGGCAGGGACTGATGTGAATGTTCAAATATTATCTGTACAGCGCTGCGGAATATGTATGCGCTATATAAGAAAATAAATAATTGCATTTGATGTGTTATGCATTTTGCCAGTCATTAGAAGTTTGTACTGGAAGGGATCTGATTGTATCCCTCTCAGGGGTAATCACGGATAGAAGCCCATAAGCATCTATAGGGCATGCTCACTGGGATGTTATTGCATTAGCATGCTTTTTATATGCTTTATATTTGCGTATAAGTATACACAGATACTCTGTGACTCAACACATATGGTTAAATCAAACTGACTGCTACTAATTAAGTCACCTGGGGCTAAGTCACCTGGGGTGACGACCAGGTCCGTGTTACACATTTCATTGACGTTTTGTAGGCATTCCGGACCAATGGTCTGCCTTTGCCAGAGGAACACTCCCTGGACCGCGCTGACCGGATCCGGGGTCCAGTCTCAGTAAATATTGGTTTACGCGGGCTACTATCTTCATTAGTAGTGCCCAATGGTTATGCTGCTGATCCCATACTGCGCGCATGGATCTCGCAGATTAATACAGACGGCGTCTATCTCATCCTTATATATACGTGTTGGCCCTTCCCCTAACACCTTACAGATCAGAACCAAGCCCAGTGTACAGGGCAAAGGATCTGATTCTGGTTGGCTCGGTCAGCTGCAAAGATTGCAGCATTACCAAGCGCCAGAGAGGCAGCCACGCGGAATACCCCCCCTACCACACCGAATACCCACCCCCACTGCCGTTTCTCCTCACAACCATGCCAGAGGATGTGTAACAGAGACACATCACTACGAATGGCACCGCTGCAGGAGAAATCGTTCCATGGTCACCAACCGGGACCAGGGCAGGCAGCTGACGTCACATGAATCCCTAGCAGGCATGGGCCCGTCAGTGCGTTTCTATGGGAACGTCCATAAAACTGGCCTAGCACCGCCCCTGTCCACACCCCTCCCTTCCTCTACGATGCGAATGGGGTTTACATATGCGCATGCACAAAAATATGACCATCGAGGCAGCGTGTGATAAAGAATCGGCCCCAAAATACACAGTGCTTAGTGAGGGCCTTCTCGGCAGATATGCGGTTAAGCTACGGCATTGAGGTCAGATGAAGCCTTTTAAACCCAATAGACAGCGGCGTAACTATAGCACCGCAGCCACCGCGGGGGGGGGGGGGGGCGCTGTGCATGTGGGGGCACCGGGGGCTGCAGTGCTATAGTTAACCCCCCCCCCCAATCCCCCGCAGACTTACCTATCTCGCTGGTCCCGGCGGCTCCGTTCTTCTGCTGAGGACCACCACAAAATGGCCGCCCCCATATAGCACACAGTTCTCTGAAACTGTCTGCTGTATGGGGGTGGCCATTTTGTGGTGGTCCTCAGCAGAAGAACGGAGCTGCCAGGACCAGCGCGATAGGTAAGGCTGTGGGGGATTGAGGGTAGCTTTGCATGGGCGGCGGGGCGGGGGGTAGGGGTGCTTGGCGGGGCGGCGGGGGGGGGGCACCCCACGGCGGGGGGGGGGGGGGCATCCAAAATGTAGCTACGCCACTGCCAATAGATTTGATGTTTATGTGTAGTTCAGCCTCTAATCAAATACATTTCTCCTCTGATCAACCTTTTTGTATCCCAATACCCAACATTTCCCCTCCTGCCATAAACATTTCTCTGTCAGACAGAAACATTTGGTCTTGAGAGATGACTCGCTGGATTTCCTAAGCCTTTCGGAATTAAGTCTAAATTACAAAAAAAAAACGTAATTCTCCAATTTTCCCGAAAAAAAACAATAACTGAGCCCCATCTCACGGAAATCAGAACTTGTCAGCTTACATTTGGTATCTCGTAGCGTCCCCCAAATGCCTGGAAATAAATTCCAATTTCGCTTTTTTTAATAAATAGAAAACAAACTGCAATAAGGGGCGGTGAGTGCAATGGTAACATTGTACAGTGAAAGGACAGATAAAGGCGTAGGGTGGTGATAGTCATTTGTCAGAACACAGGGACATCTTTTACTGCTTTCGGTCAAACTTATTATGTGCCCGTGAAAAACAAATGGACGTGTTCCCAGGACAAAGTTTTCGGTTCCTGATGCGGTCACCTCCTATCTCATTGTAGTTTACTTATAAAGATAATTATGTTGTGAGTATGTGTACGGAACAAGGCATTTATAATGCTTACCCCTGACAGCTTTTACAAATGATTACAGAAGTGATGACATCAGAGCTCACAGACAATGACATCAGCATTACACTCTGTATTAAAATTTTGCTCAACTTGCAAAAATTGCATTATATCATTTGCAGATATCGATAATGATCTATCTGGAACTAGTGAGCTGTTGTGGGACCATAAGTCCCAGCACACCCTATTAGCCCCAGGGACTTTCATTTATGTGGCTGATTCGGATGTGGATCATAAGATAGCCAGTGTCTACATCGACAGTGAATAGGTTGACACCAAAAGGTGGACATGAACAAGGTCAAAAGTGATAAACTGTCGACATGCACTAGAAGAAAATTGACAATAGGTCGACATGAATAAGGTCAACATCAACACATGAAAAGTTTTTCACAATTTTGGTGTCAATGTGCATGTGGACCCCCAGTCAGTGCAGGGCGCATTGTCACTTGACGCGCTGCACTCATTATGGTTCGAGATAAGTGCCTCGGTCCGCTACTGATGTAGACACACTTTACCACTCTCCATCATCCACATGGATGTAAAAGTATGAAAAATTCTACACAAAAAATGAGTTAACCATTGCCATGCCGACCTTATCCTGTGTCAACCTCTTGTCAGTGTCGACTTAATGCAAGTCACAATTTTGTCAATGTTTAGGGGTAGGGACCCGGTATGTGGCGTGACCTTGACCCCCGCCCCCACCTGCCGCATATGGGAGTTGTAGTTTCATGATTAATTGCAAAATTGCAACGCAATCGTAATTAGCCCCCACAGTGTGCAAAAGATGTGAATGATGTAACAGAATGTGCATGCATATGTGACACGCCAACGGTGGGGGGGTGTATGCATAGGCGTGCACAGACCATTTTATTAGAGGGTGCACCGTCAAAGGGGTGTGTCTAACACCACCAATCAGGCGTGTCTACCTTCATCTATTGGCACCCGCTACAATATAAAACGTCTCTCAGCCACACCATAATCTCCTGCCTATTTCAGTCTTTTTATATCTAATATCTTTTTATTATTCTGTGTAACAGTACATGCAATAAAGTTATACACATATATGGATGACGAAAGTTTGTAGTGATATGACAATGGTCTAGTACAATTAACAATGCAAAACACATAATTGATTGATAGGTGCTTCTTTTAATGGAATACAGTTCTAAAAACCAAAAGTCTTTGGTAAAAGGTATTGCTGGTATTGCTAGCGGGATGGAGTTGTTCATAATGGTGGGCACAGCATTAGGGGGTGCCTGTGCACCCCTAACACTCAATGTGCGCACACCTATGGGTGTATGTTTTACCTTGAGTTGCTGGATACTCTTGGCTCCTCACTGGTTCTTCACCGCGTCGACTGCAGGGAACACGTCACCCCAGGAACTCAAGCAAAGCGTTCAGCAGGTACAAACGCTTAAGTTTTATTTAGCGAAGAAAACAGGTGAACAAACAATTGTCCTAATATTACACGACTGTAAACTACATAAACGGTTGGAGAGATACAGTAGAGAGGAAGGAGGGCTGCGCTCACTGTAATGTTGTCTACTCAATGTTACGGCTGCAAGGTTACTGCTGATAAGACCTAGATCTCAGCTAAATAATACAATATACAAAGAGTGGTGGTAACCTGCGCTCAGGACTATTAGTGGCTGGTGTATAGTAATTCTGATGTGCACGTTGCTATAAATAGTGGTATTGGTACAAATATAATGCTGAACTGCACGGAATAACAGTGGTGACAGAAATGCAGTGTGGTGATGTGCACGAGGGAAATATGAATAACCAGAAAACATGAGATGTACAAACCATGAGATGCACAATATATGCTACACGGGTGGTAATGAAGGAAATAGGCTGTATAGGCAAGCAGTAGATGGATTTACTGTGATAATGCACAACAATACTGCCAAAGGTATGCAAGTGGGGATGGGGTATGGTGGGCTGCTGAGCAGCGGGGTGGTTATGGTGGGCTGCTCTGCAGCGGGATGGGGGTGAGTTCACAGTCCAGACGTGAGGGGAGAGAGAAATGTCACAGTCACAATGGGGGTGGGTGAGTGCACAGGGGTGGTGATGCAGAGGGGCTGGCGTCCCGTCCCCTCCGCAGTGCACCTCTCACCTGTGTTCACCACTGCAAAGTTCCTCTGGGTCCCGGTTCTTCTGTCCGCTTGTGAAGTCCTTCTTGCCGGCAGGACAGTGACACTGGGTGATGGTGAAACCCCGCGCCGCAACCCGAAAGTGATCCCGCTCAGGCACTGTGAAGCCGGGTTCGCCACACAGCCGCAGCGCTGAACGAGCTCCGGCAAGAAGGACTTCACAAGCGGACAGAAGAACCGGGACCCAAAGGAACTTTGCAGCGGTGAACACAGGTGAGAGGTGCACTGCGGAGGGGACAGGATGCCAGCCCCTTCTGCACCACCACCCCTGTGCACTCACCCACCCCCATTGTGAGTGTGACATTTCTCTCTCCCCTCACGTCTGGACTGTGAACTCACCCCCATCCCGCTGCCGAGCAGCCCACCATACCCCATCCCCACTTGCATACCTTTGGCAGTATTGTTGTGCATTATCACAATAAATCCATCTACTGCTTGCCTATACAGCCTATTTCCTTCATTACGACCCGTGTAGCATATATTGTGCATCTCATGGTTTGTACATCTCATGTTTTCTGGTTATTCATATTTCCCTTGTGCACATCACCACACTGCATTTCTGTCACCACTGTTACTTCCGTGCAGTTCAGCATTATATTTGTACCAATACCACTATTTATAGCAACGTGCACATCAGAATTACTATACACCAGCCACTAATAGTCCTGAGCGCAGGTTACCACCACTCTTTGTATATTACACGGTTGGTCTATAAAATACTGACCGTACACCACCTAACGGTGTTATTATCAAAATAAGCAGCAATCCTCTACTACCGATATTCACCTATGCTAACAATCCGGCACAGATCTAATACTTACAAGAAATACTATTACAAAACATACAATATGACAGTCAATATATCTTATCAATACCTCCCTAGGGAGAAGTCCGGAATACTGTCCCTGGCAGGGACGTGTGGTGGGGTAAATGGCTGAGGAGTACCTGGCAAGTACAAGAGCCAGATTTGCACCCAATTTATGAGCCGTGGGGTACATGCCAGCATTATACACAAGTACAGAAGTATATACTGCTGGAGATTCGCTGAGTTTTAATAAGAGATGTGCAGAAAAGGTAGCCAGGTGAGGCACTGCCTCACCTGCCATAGACTTTTTACTCCAGAGTTTTGACTATAAAAATTATTAGAATAATAAAAATATGATTTTTTATATAAATTCTTTGTATTTTTGACTTACTTTATAAACTCAAAACTCCAGCATATACGTTAGTATGACAGAAAATGCTGTGCCCAGTGGTGCAAGTAGAAAAAATGTCATAGTAGTACTGTGTTGCAAAATGGGCGTGGTCAGGGGTGTGATCATATGACACAAGGGGGAGTGGCTACATGACAAAACTATATGCCCCCAGTGCCAGATGATATGCCCCCAGTGACACTCACTCTCTTCAGCATGAGCTCTCTCACTGCTTGAGCACAAAGGGGTAAATGCCACCCCACACACACAATCTGTGCCAGCCTTCACACACAAACATGGAGGAGTGCCAGCCTACACACACCTATGGGTCAATATCAGCCTCCCGACAAACACAGCACACAGGACACAGTAGCTGTTTAATACCAGTGACAGCCCGTGGAGCTGCCAAGGTTAGAAACACATTCACTAACCTAGGGAACAACCAATCCTCCTGCAGCTCCATCCTCTGAACTCTTAGGCACCCGGGCTGTCAATTTCCCCAGCAGATCAAAGCTGCTCTCTGGCAATCCTCCTTCTGAAATTCTCACAGTGCGCAGGACTTTCTGTGCTTTTCCCTGCTAGCTGCCAGCCTCAGCCGCCTCCATTTTTCAGTGTGCCCGAACTCATAGTGGGGGGTGGGGGGCGGCTGTCTGGGAGGGTGTGCAGCAGGACTGCGGGACTCGAACGGCGTGTGTCTGCCCTGCACATTACGATGTGGTCATATTCCCCCCCCCCCCTCTCCCTCAGTGCACTGCTCACCTGCCCGCCGATCGTTCCCCCGCGCTGCCGCTCACCCCCTGCTGCCGGCGTCTCACTCTCCTCTTCTTCTAGGGCACAGACACGTCCGACCCTTCACTGTGTCTGGGCTGCCAGCCAATCATACCTCGCGGGCTGGCTCCTGATTGGCTGCCGGCCCGCGAGCTATGATTGGCTGAGAGCACAGTTAAAGTGACACAGGGAGGGGAAAGAGAGATGCACGATGTGCTACCCTCCCCTCGGCTCCCTTCACCTGGCGAGGAATCAGCTGTGGTGGGGCGGTGGAGGCCACGCCCCCCGCCACTTAGATATGCGCGCATGCGCATTAAGCACTTTGCAGGGCATTTGTTATGGCGGTACGGGGTACCGGCACAATATGTTTTACCGGTACGCCGTACCACCCCGTACCGCCATACTTACAGCCCTGGTTGTGCCTCACCTGCCTCACCCCACCGCACGCCACTGGTCCCTGGGGAAAGAAGCAAATACCGGATCCTTTTGGTAAGTTACACAAGCACTCCTTGCAATCTGAACTTTGGCCACAAGATGGCAGCGTTCCTTTAGTGAGACCAATGTAGCAGCAGGCAACCACGGTGTCCCTGCAACTTCAGAACTTCCTAACTAAGATCCCTGACTTGGAGGGGTAGTTCCACTGCTTCACGGGGGTTGAGGTTTAGCCTCACACTGTCCATATATCCCTTGTGCTTTCTAATAGAGGGCCGGGGCATTCCGGAGGGAGGCAATATTAGTAGAGTGGGGAGAGTAGGGGTGCTCTGGGCAGCAGGGTAGGGGGTACCCAATGAGGGTCTTCTCCGTTGGTGGCAGGGAGTGAACACATAAAGTCAGGCCAGGGGGTCCTCAATGAGGTCTTGCCCGTTGGTGGCAGGGAGTGAACACATAAAGTCAGGCCAGGGGGTCCCCAATGAGGTCTTGCCCGTTGGTGGCAGGGAGTGAGCACAGGGGGGCAGGCCAGGAGGTGGCCAGCACGGGGGTACCTGGCGTCAGGAGCAAGGTGCAGGCTCCTGCCCGTCACGATTGGGTCCCCTGGCATCCGGGTCGACTGGCGCCGGTCCTCTTCTTGCAGGAGGGCTGCTAGTGTGGGCGCTGCTATTGCAGCGTTGCCGCACTCAGCTACACGCTCCCACTCTGCTGGGCTCTTCACTGAGGCTCTCTCTGGCTGCTCTCCCACTTCACAGCGTCTTCTCCTTGCTGCTGCGGCGTCTTCTAACTGCTGCCTCGGCGTCAGCTGTCTTCCGGCCGGTCCTCAGGCTGCATCCCGTACTCACGCTGCTCTTTTCTTCTGGCCGCACTCTTCTCCCCTCCAAGTCGGGCGCCACACTGTCACTGTGCTCCCAGTCATGGTCAGGTGCCTCTTCTCCCACACCTCTGACCTCTTGCCCCGCCTTTCCGCCTTCTCCCCATTGGTTCCCCCGCTTCTGTCCATCAAAACGGGGGTTCTTTTTCACGCCCTGGGATCCAGGTTACCTCACCCTGTGCCCCCTGCTCAGACCTACCCCCTCTAGTTGCACCTATACCCACCAGTACTTCGTCTGCCACCCCTCATTCCCGCTCATATAAGTGCCCTGGTGGATGTCCTTCTTTCAATGCGGTTGGAGTGGCTCAGGTTGATGCCCAGGCTTCCACTATCGCACTAATTCAGATTCAGTTATTCATAACCCAATACAATACCAATAGCGGGTGCCACCATTTTTTTTTAAATCTATTTATTTAGTTATTTATTTCCAATTTCTTATATAGCGCAACAGATTCCGTTGTGCTTTACAATAGTAGACAGTGATAAAACAAACTGGGTATAAACGTATTCCATTCTGTGGGACACGCTAAAAAGATGGATTCTGATAACTAAAGTGGGTTTCAGACTACAACCTCCAAAATGTCTGCCTCCATTATGTAACGCGGGCCATGAAGTACAATGTCTATTAGACAGTTAGTACACAATCATAGGCGTGCGCACAGGGGGTGCCGGGGATGCACAGGCACCCCCTAATGCCCAGCAGCCGCAGCCTGTCAGGGGGGTCTGGGTCAAGACAAACACCGTTTTTTATTTTATTTGCACAGTGCCAGAGGGGTCAGCTGTGTATATATATCGGGAGCGTGGGCGGCCGGGCGGTGAGTATGAAGAGGGGAGTAGAGGTCAGGAGAGAGGGTCAGTGTCTGCAATGACAGCGGCAGCAGTAGTCCGTCCCCCGCTGCTGCGGAGCTCTGCAGACACTCTCGCGAGATGATGATTTCATATATATATATATATATATTGGTCAGTCCGGCACTCCTACTTATGGACAGCTGCCCCCGGTGCCCTTCTGGGGTAGATAAATAGAAGGTTTCGATGCTTCTAGGGGGGTCCTGGGAAGTTGCACTGGGGCCCTGGCTGCAGCCCCCTAAATATACCCCGATCCCAGAGCAGGGCTGTGTGTAGGGAAATGGACACCACGCATTGATGCCACAAGAAGCAATGAACATGAAACCCCCTTGGCAATGAGCATGCAACCCCCCCTCCCCCTGACAACAAGCATATAACTCCCCCCAGGCAACTAGCATGTGACCACCCCCCTTGGCAATGAGCATGTAACTCCCTAGATATGAGCATGTAATGTCTCCTAGCAATAAGCATGTAACTCCCTCTAGCAACAAGCATGTAATCCCTAACAGTAATAAGAATGAAACCCCTGGCAAGATGTAGGTAAGCTTCACTTACTGTGTGTGGCATAATATGTAATAGGCATTACAGTGTGTTGTATAATTAGTAGTAGGCATTATGTTGGGTGGCATGATGTGTAATGGGTATTACAATGGGTGTTATGATGTATAATGGGCTTTACGGTGTGTGGCATTATGTGGAATTGGCACTACGGTGTGTTGCATTATGTGTGATGGGCATTATGGTGTGTGTCATTATGTGTAATGGGCATTACGTTGGGTGGCATTATGTGTAATGCTATGTGTAATGGGCATTACAGTGTACATTTTTGAAGCGCGCCTTCATCACACATTGTTCCTGGTGTATGTGTGGGGGAAATGATTAATTCTGAAGTGCAAATAAATAAATAAGTTACCTTCTATTTAATTTGCATTGATGCCCAATAGGAGGTGATGGACACACCCAGTAGGTGGTAATGGTCACACCCAGTAGGTAGTGATGGACACACCCCTCCAATGGTGCACCCCCTAATAAAATGGTCTGCGCACGCCTATGTACACAATATTTCCATGAAGGTCGGTTTACCTCACATATTGTCTGCCTCCATTATATAACACAGGCCATGAATTCAATGGGTATTTGACAGTTAGTATACAGTAGTTACATGATGGTCGATTTGCCTCACAAAATGGCTGCTTCCATTATATAACACGGGCCATGAAATGAATATGTATTGTACAGTTCGTACACAGTAGTTTCATAAATGGCTGCCTCTATTGTGCAAAGTTTGTCCGGTCATTAGGTCGACAGTGTCTATGTTGACAGTCAATTGGTCGAACCACTATTGGTCGACAGGCAGAAGGTTGCCACATAAAAAAGGTCGACATAACCAAAATGTCGACAATAGTGGTTGACCTTTTTGTCTACCTAAAGATTTACACCCATGCTAAGTAGGGATGAGCGGGTTCGGATCCTAGAGATCCGAACCCACCCGAACTTACCTTATTCGAGGCTGGATCCGAGGAGTTCGCCGGTTCCCGCCATCTTCCCGAGTCCAAAATGAGGCCAAGACATCATCATCCTGCATCGGATTCGGATCTCTATAAAAGGTCCGGCTCCGGCGCCATCTTCATTCGGCATGTAGAAGTCAGACAGCACGGATGTGTCCGTGCTGTCTGTGCGCACAGGGAAAAAAAGCTATGGGGGACAATAATAACATAATACCACTGTGGAGGACATTCTAAGGGGGGAACTAATAGAAGCTATAAATTTATGGGGGCTGCTTAAGGGGGGCAAATATATATCGGGAAGCAACAAAAGATACATTTACTAAGGGGGAACTACATGTGCAGGAACTGTTGTACATCTACTAATGGGGAACTACTGAGGGGGAAACATATTCAGGTAACAGCTACTAAGGGGGCATTACTAAGGCTACTACTAAAGGGGGCTGTGTTTTTTTTTTTTCTCTTTCCTCCCTTATTTATTATATATCCCATAGATGTGAGCGGTAAATAACAGTAATAAAAGGTATTATCTGGGCAAGGTCAATAAGCTGGAATATTCCAACTGGGCTATTAGGCCACTACGCACAAATCAATATGGGCCAACAATCATATAGTGATCAAATGCCCGAGACGGTATAACCAGATACCCAAGAAACAAGAAACCACCAAGGCAGTTTAGAACAAATGTCCTATCTCACCCCACCAGAAATAAGTTCAATAGTAGCTTGTGTATCTCTCCACTAGATAGCAATCCACTATCTCCTTGGATGTAGTGTGCTTATGATATATGGGGAAACTTTTTTGTTATATATTTGTATGTATTTGTTACGTATGTAAATGTGTGTTTCAAAATTGTGTGTCTTTTTTCATAAATAAAAACTCAATTTAAAAAAACAAACACCATAATGCCTATTAAAAATTATGCTACATAAGTGTTGCTTACCTACATGTTCATTGCCAGGGGTTCCATGTTCATTTCCAGGGGTTCCATGTTCATTGCCAGGGGTTCCATGCTCATTGCCAGGGGTTCCATGCTCGTTGCCATGTGGGATTACATGCTCATTGCCAAGGGGGAATACCTGCTCGCGGTAACTGGGGGACAGTCGCCGCCGGGCAGAAATGACAGCCATTAACAGCTGGGCAGAGAGCAGGGGGCTGCCCGGTTGCATGCCCGACTATTTGAAATAATACCCCTTTGATACAAGAAAATGCAGGGAATATGGTCCCAGGATCATGCAGGGACATTCTCAGACTGGCCCCTTTTACACCAGCCTAGTCCCTGCATTTTCTGGTGTGAGGGGGAGAGAAAACCACCCCGCCCCCCTTTAAACAACCAGCTATATCTTCAGAACCAACTGACCCATTTACATGTAGCCTTCGAATGATTTTGGTCCCGTGAAACTGGGCCGTTTGGTTCCAGAGAAATCTGTCCTCAAACAACTTGAACAGCCATGAAATTACATTTCAGAAATGAAAAAAAAAAAATAGTTTTACCTGCAATATCTCTAGAACCAATGAACCCATATGGACCAGGTATCAGATTGAAGGCCCAGCGATTTGGGTTTGACTGAGATCAACCTCGAGTTTCTGTGATGCTGTAAGGCAGGGGTGGGGAACCTTTTTTGTGCCAAGGGCCAATTTTTATGGTGGAGAAATCCTTCGGGGGCCATATATAAAAATGAATCTTACAAATTGTCCTGCTGCAGCCGTCCCACGCTCCGGCAGCTGCCGCTGAATAGGACTGATAGTCTTTGGTTGCTGTTAATTAAGAGGAATCTCGCAAGAACTACCAACCTCTCGCAAGAAGTCCCCTGTACTTGACTCATGGCAGATCTGCCGGGTGGGTAGGAGGGCCACTCAGACCGGCTATGGGGGCCGCATACGGCCCCCGGGCCTGAGGTTCCCCACCACTGCTGGAGGGGAACTGGCAGCCGTTGGAACCGGGTGGAGGTCGGAATTAGCGGGTCCCATGTTATCCTATGGGGAAAACGTTCCAGGTTTGCCTGGCAGTATCTCCGGTTCCCAGGGGGCTAGCGATGCGGGGCTGGTCTCATTGGAAAGCCCTGACCCTCAGCTACAAATGGGCCTATTTGGAGAGAGGGCCTGGAGCTATAGCTCTATCAGGCCCATTGTTAATCCAGCTCTGTGTATATATATATACATATATATATATATATATATATATATATATAGTAAGTAACAAGACATTGGTTCCCCCGGCACACTGAATAGTTTTAGCAACCAATCTTGAACACTACATGATAATAGAATTCAGAGATATTGGTTACATATACCTGCGCAGGTGTATGATATGCCCCCAAGCCGCGTCAAGGCTTCTCTGTATATTGGGGGTCCCTAGCGCTATATCTAGGTGCAGGGTGTGGCACCCCAAAAACTATCATAAGCTAGGAGGCCCAGCGCGGCATGCCAGTGAGATACTAAGTGTTAATAATTAGTGATAGGAAGCCGAAGCTATACATAAAGAGAGAGATAAATGAAATGTAATTAAAATAAGAGAGAGATAGTGTTAGTGAGGGAAAAGTGTTAATAGAATGTAAGGGCATGCCGCACTAAAGCCACCCAGCCCAACCAGTCCAGGGGCACCGCACCCCACACCACGGTTACCCTAAATTGGGTCTACAATTAGTCAGCAAGGAGCCACATGATAATGGCTCCTTACGTGGTATATCTGAACTAAGAGCTACCTACCTTGGAGCAACCCCAGACTACTCCATGTGGCATATCAGGACCTGCATCTCCGCCTAATACAAGCTCCTCTCTGCCTCTCACAACATACATACAGATAGTGGTAGATGCTCAAATTAGTTCAATAAAACTTTTCAGGTGCATGCAAGGGAGGGGTTAATACGTAGTAAGTAACAAGACATTGGTTCAAGACATTTGAGCATCTACCACCATTACAATATGTTATAATTCACACAATAATTGTTTAAAATATAATACACAGACACAATGGTATGCGGTTAGACATTTTTACTGCAGTCTACTTTGTCAGACGCAATCTGCATTTTTGCAGGCGAAACATAAAAACTGTGGGGGCATGTTACAAGATGAATTTTAAATACTAATAATTTAAACATTGAATTAACCTTCACCAGCAGCAATATAGAGGTAAACTTTCTAGACCTGACAGTATATGTTTCAGATAATACCATACAAACTAGGAATTATACAAAACCGACCGATTCCGGTACCTTCATCCCCACCTCAAGCTGTCACCACCCCAATTGGTTAAAAGCTATCCCAGGAGGACAATTTAGAAGGATTAAAAGGAACTGCTCCGAACAAAAAGTGTTTGAACAACAAGCAGAGGGCTTACAAAAAAAGTTCCTATCCTCAGATTACAACAGCTCACAAGTAGAGAGAACTAAAAGTGAGGTGACTATGATCCCCCAGGAAACGCTATTAAAACCAAAGACAAAAAAGACCACAGACTCTAACTTAGAATTTGCTTTTATCACGTCATTCAACAGTCAATATAAATCCATCGAAAAGACACTTCAAAAACACTGGGGGATAATTCAGAAAGACCCAGTTATTGGATCATTATTGCCACCAAAACCTAAATGCATATATCGCAGAGCACCAAACCTGAGCTCAAAATTAGTTCACAGTGCCTTACCCCCAAAAAAGCAATCTCTACAATAAAATCTAAAGGCTTCTTCAGGTGCGGTGCATGCATCGCGTGTAGACATGTTCAAGGATCAGGCCAGAGACTTAGCGAAATTAACATAAATACACACTCTGTGAAAATCTCTGACTTTATAACATGTAATACAAAAAATGTGGTATATGGCGTACAATGCACCTGCGGCCTGTGGTACATTGGACGAACAGCGAGACCATTTAAAGTGCGACTCAGTGAACACATTCGAAACATTAAAAAGGGCCTGGAGACCCATGCGCTATCAAACCATTTTAATAAGTGCCACCAAAAAGACGTGTCTTGCATTACACGGTTATGCAGGCTAAAATGGGTAAAGGGTCACTGGAGACAAAGGGACCTTGCCACCCAATTAGCTAAAGCTGAAATGAAGACAATATACAAATTCGGCACCTTAGCACCTAAAGGCCTAAATGCCGATTATGAAATAAAATGGTTTTTATAATGTGTTTTTATAATGTGTTTTTATACATTTTTATAAATTCTCATCAATGAAACTGTAATGCATATAAGATTGTAGAGAAGCACTGCCACTTTATGAGATATATAACATATGCTGCCCATATGCACTGTCACTTTAAGGGGGATGCAATATGTAATATCTGTACGCACTGTCACTTTCTGTATTATAATACTACTGCAGGGGAGATGCAATATGCACCTCCCATACGCACTGTCACTTTTTGTATTATAACATCACTGCAAGCTGCTAAGAACCGCACAAATGTCAATGCATGACAAAGACTGTATATACACAAACTGCTACTGATGCCGTTTCCTTCAATACCAGCTATGTAGGAAACCATGGCAACGTATCAATCAAACTGCACGAGAACGGAGATGACGTAGCGGCACACACAAGTGTGTACTCCTAGGATGCGTAACCTAGGCAACAGCAAGAAGGAACGTCATGTCTGGATTGGAGTCCGGTAGCACACAGTGCAACAACAGTTACCACGGCGACGCAGCTTCGCGTCGATACGTCACGTCCGGGCTGGAACCCGGAAATGAACAGAACACGGAAGTTCAATCACTCAGAAGGACAGCATATAAGACGGGAACGGACACCCGGGTAAGATATACACCTAGAGACTTTGAAAAAGACTCCAGCAGGAGTTGAAACGCGTCAGTCTGGAAGCCTTGTCGGTGTCGACTCTGGAGTAGAGTGCCAGGACGTGGGGAAGCTGATGAATTGTGATTTGCCCCGGGACAGATTCACATGCGCTATTTGAACTTGCCATCAGTTCCATCTCTTCCGGTAATTGCCCCATGTGTTGAACCAATAAGAAACCCCTCTTATTTGGATTTTTCATCATACCCTTGATGTATTGAAATTTTAAATACATATGTTTTTATCTGGAGGATCTGAATGTGACCTACCAGACACTGTTCTGTACTAATTAAAATCTTTTTTTGTTGTACCTAACTGTACTTCACTATATAATTATCTTTCCTCCGCATGATACTTTTGTTATTATTACGGCGGAGAAGTACCATACATCCTGAACATATCAGCGCCTGGTCATAAGTTATGTATACCTCTTGTTTGTATCTGTTATTGTGAGGGAAAAGGAAAACCCTCAATACATTACTAGATAGGCTGCTGTGCGCATTGTTGGGGAGCACTTAACTATATTGCATGTTACAAGATGTATTGGATATTACAAAACTAGCAAACATATGAGCTACCTTCTGCCAGCATCAGGCAACCCTACACCACTTCTAGAACCTGCACCAAGCCCACCACGGGTCCTAATACTCCGACGGGGTGGGGAAGTGGGGGAGCCACTTATTGGGGTGCTGGAAACACTGCTGAGGGTTGATGCTGCGCCACCTCCGACATTGGCTTCCAGCTGCTTTAGTTGGGCCTGCATACCTATTAAGGCATTGGTCTTCGCTGTGCATGATTGGCTTAGTGCAGCTATACTTTGCGCAAGGCTGCCAATATGGCTATTCTGTTCCCTTACTGCAGAAGTTAAATCTGCAAAACGGGTGTCAATGCTGTTAGCAATGCGCACATGAGTGCCTACACCTACCCGTACACTATGTGCAATTTTTCGTAATTGAAGAAACGTGTCACGCATGTACCCCTGGATGTTACCTATTTGCAGGCTTTGGGAGGCCATGAATTCTATCTGTTTTTCCTTGAAATTGACCAAGGAGTTAGCTTCTTGGGAAGCAGAAGCTGCTGTATGGGGTGTGTTTGTGGGTGGGGGTGGGTTGGGAGACACCCCACTTGGGGGAAGATCACTCTGTGATGAGGTCTGTATTTCTTCCTCTGCCAGTTCAAGAATGATGTCCATTTTGTCTAACACCATTATTGAAGAATCGGTTTGGTCTGTCCCTAGTTGTATAGTACCTGTGGATACAGATGAAGAGGTAAATACTGATGCATATATAGGCCAGACTGTCGTCTATACTGTTTTAGAAAGGGCTTGAGATGCTGGACGCACATACCTAGGGGTGTTATGTACTTACACATGTACCCCGATACAGCATGTAACATTGACATTAATAATAAGTCACATGCCTAGCTCAGATTACATTCATTTCCGTTGCAATGTAGCGTGAGATACTGTATTGTTGATGTGACATGGGTGTGTGTACTGTATGTGTAATGGCGTGTTTTTTGATCATTTACCTGCTTCCACAGATTCTGCAGCAACGGGCCTTCTTTTCTTGGATGCGTGACGGACAATCTGTGCAAGGAAAGATGGGCAGCCATTATGGACCTTACAATGGTTAAAAATTTTCTGCAAACATGCATTCAAATGACAATAATGGACAATACTTCCTTTGGATAAGGACTGCATTATTTATTCACCACAATTTTTTTTTTTTCACAATATTATTTTGTTAATTTATTATTAAATTAGTGGACACATGACAACTGTTGGATAATCTGTGGTATGTAGTCATGGCAGCTAAACCACCAGTACACCTCTGTGTTTTTGGCCACATACATGTTAGGCTGCTAGAAAGAATGTTACAGTGTTGATCAATATGAGCAGTTGTGGAACTACAAGGCCCAGCATTATGAGCAATTTGAAAGTAGGAGCAGGCAATTTCTTGTGCATGACCTTGCTGGGCTATGTAGTTCCACAGCAGCACTTTACTTAGCATAACAATACAAGTGAACATTACAGTTAGAAAACATTAGCATGTATGTTAAAATTGCATGTGGTCACACTTACCAGCTCTGGATGGCGTTTGCGGCCTATCGGTATCCGCCACGTGCATGCCAGGCAGGACCTCAGGGGGTATGATGCGCTTCAACTTCACCTCATACGATGTGTAGCACACAGTGGTGGGGCTTCCTCCTCCAGTCTTGGTGGCCTCCTCCAACTCCATGGCCATTTTACTTTTCAACTGCCTTTTGATGTCATTGAATCTCTTCTTGACATTTCTGACCAGGCGCTTGTGCTGACTGATAGCGTTCACCGCCTGGGTGATGTCCTTCCACATAGCCCTTTTGCGCTGTGCAGTGGTCTTGTGGTGAGATTTGCCAAGTAAACGGTCAAACACAGGCATGATAGCCCGGACAAGTGCAGCATTTTCCTTATATGAGAATCTGACCTTTCGGCCACTTTTTGTGCAGCCAGCTTCCACCTCCTCCTCCTCCTCCTCCTCATTTTCTACTCCAGCCATGTACCCCTCCTCCTCCATGCCAGTGTCTTCCTCCTCCTCACCTCGATCTTCCTTCACCTCTGACATGTGGCCCTCCTGCAGCTGCTTTGGGGTATGGTCAAGGTCTTGGCTATAGGATGGGGATGCCAGCGGATCCTCCACCTCCTCCTGCTGGGGCTGGACGCCCAGGGCCTGGTCTGGGGCTGGCCTTGCTGTGGCCATGCTGCCTGCCACACTGCTGGCTCTCCCACTTGGCTGGCTGCTGCCACTGCTCCCTCTGCCACTGCTCCCTTTGCCACTGCTTCCTCTGCCACTGCTCCCTCCGCCACTCCTCACTCTGCCACTGCTCCCTCTGCCACTCCTCACTCTGCCACCAACACCTCTTCCTCTACTCACACTGCCACTGCTCCTCTCCATGCTCCTTACTTCCTATCAAAGAATGAAATGGCGCCAATGCCCCTTTATATAGGGGTTTTGATGTGTAATGGAGGGGACAGAGGTGGGCCAATAGGTTGGGGGGTTCTTAGTCATGCGGAGACAGTTTTGTAAATCGCACTCCGGTTGGTCCAAAACTCGCACATGACCGGCGGAAGAAATCAAACTTTTTTGTGACTTAAAATCGCACCACTTCCCCGCACATCGCACCACTTCGCACTTTTCAGCCTCCAAAGCGCATCCCATTAAATATGCGAATTATTAACAAAAAATGCGATTTCAAAAAGGGTGAATAGCGGCGATGTGGTGTGCTAAAATAACATGCGCATTTATCACATCCCATAGAATTTTTAATGAAATCTTTAAAATACAGTGTACATGTGATGTGAGCTTAAGTCACATTCAGGGGCGGATTGGGGATTAAAAGCAGCCCGAGAAATAATTTGAAGTAGCCCTGGGGGGGCGGGTACCTTTTTTCGGAGGCGTGGCCTAGTGGTATGGGGGTGTGGCCTATTTCAACGAGGTCACACCCCATTTTTGCCGCTGTGGGGGCATGGCTAGTAGCTCTCTCTGACAGGGGCGGATTGGCCCTGTCAGTGTTACATAGCCATGGTTACCCATTACCATCCTTGAATAGGAGAAACACTACTTCCTGGTTTGGGTCCCTGCCACACACTGCACATGCTCAGTTTGCAAAAAGGTAGCCCGCAGGTTACTATAGGACAGTGGTCTCCAACCTTTTTTGGTGCGGGAGCTACTCGCAACAAAATAAACCACCCGAAAAGCTACTAAAATAAAAAAAATCTGCATAATATCCAAAAATGCCCTTTACACATTATGCCACACACCGTAATGCCCCTGACACATTATGCCACGCACTGCAATGTCCAATATGTCACAAACCTACCTCCCAACACTGAAGGCAGAAGAGAAGAGGCATCTGCGCCCAAAATTAGAGGGTTCACCTACTACCATGGAACTCCTGCGAGGCTACATGGGGGTGTGATACACATATGCCTCCAATAGTGCAGTGCCAGATACACATATGCCCCCAAAAGTGCCAGATACACATATGACCCCAATAGTGCCAGATACACATATGACCCCAATAGTGCAGTCCGTGATGCCCATTATACATTTGCCACAGACGATGCTTATTATACATATGCCCCACAACATGATGCTCCATTATACATATGCCACACACTGTGATGCCCATTATACATATGCCCCACAACGTGATGCTCCATTATACATATGTCCCGCACCGTGATGCCCATTACACATATGCCATACACCGTGATGCTCCGTTATACATATGCCCCACACCTGCCCATTATACATATGCCACACACTGTGATGCCCATTATACATATGCCCCACAACGTGATGCTCCATTATACATATGCCCCACAATGTGATGCTCCATTATACATATGCCCCGCACCGTGATGCCCATTACACATATGCCCCACACCGTGATGCTCCGTTATACATGTGCCACACACCGTTATGCTCCATTATACATATACTGCACAATGTGATGCCCATTATACATATGCCACACCGTGATGCCCATTATACATATGCCACACCGTGATGCCCATTATACATATGCCCCACACCGTGATGCTCCATTACACATACAGTATGCCATACACCGTGATGCTCCGTTATACATATGCCACACTGTGATGCTCCGTTATACATATGCTGCACAATGTGATGCCCATTATACATATGCTGCACACCCTGATGCCCATTATACATATGCTGCACACCCTGATGCCCATTATACATATGCTGCACACCCTGATGCCCATTATACATATGCTGCACACCCTGATGCCCAATATACATATGCTGCACACCCTGATGCCCAATATACATATGCCACACACCGTGATGCTCCATTATACATATGCCACACACCCTGATGCCCATTATATATATGCCACACACCGTGATGCTCCATTAGACATATGCCACACACCGTGATGCTCCATTATACATATGCCGCACACCGTGATGCTCCATTATACATATGCCACACACAGGATGCCCATTATACATATGCCACACGCACATGATGCCCATTATACATATGCTGCACACCCTGATGCCCATTATACATATGCTGCACACCGTGATGCTCCATTATACATATGCCACACACCGTGATGCTCATTATACATATGCCACACACCGTGATGCTCCATTATACATATGCCACACACCGTGATGCTCCATTATACATATGCCGCACACCGTGATGCTCCATTATACATATACCACACACCGTGATGCACCATTATACAAATTCCCCACAACTTGATGCTCCATTGTACATATTCCGCACACCGTGATGCTCCATTAAACATATGCCACACACAGGATGCCCATTATACATATGCCACACGCACATGATGCCCATTATACAATTAACTGGTTAATCAGTACTGAATGTGTTTGTGTGTGCAGGTGAGGGGGGTTAATAGGTTTCCCAGGTGAAAAGATGCTGTGTTAATGAGTGCTGGTAGGGTGAATTAATATTGGATTGGAAAGGAATGGGTTAATGGGTGAAGGCTTACGGTTATTGCCATAACAGACAGCAGTGCATCCTTGTGCCCCCCCCCCCGCACCCCCTCCCCTGTGTATATATATGTGCACACACATATATACACACACACACACACATATATATATTTATACACACACACGCACACACATATATATATATATACACACACACATATAAATAAATATACATATAGAAACGGCACAGCAGACAATTATCATTGATTTTAATACATTACTAACTGTGTGCTCAGCTGCTGCTGCGTAATCTTCTGTTTTTCAGCGCTGGCAGCGCCGCCCACAGCCGCCCATCAGACGGATCCCCAGTCCTGTGCGCTGCATGCTGCCTGCTGGGGATCACGTCACCAGCCGGCAGACGGCGTCTTCAGCCGGCCACTTCCTCCGACTCCGAGTACCGCGGGAGAGGCTGTGTGCATGCGCACCAGCCCTCCCGCGGCCATTTTAAGTTTGGGGAGCCAGGGCTGGCTGCGGGCGGCCATGTTTAGTGAGGGCATACATAGAGCTGCGGCCGCTAACCGCATAGATTGCGGTCCGCGGCCCAGCGGGGAGGATGTGCGGCCGCATTTGAAGTTAAATCAGCCGGCCCACCGGGAAAATACCCGGTTTCCCGGTGGGCCAATCCGCCCCTGGTCACATTGAATATAAAATAAAATAATTCCTGCAACTGATTATGGATTTCCAATCTTTGTGTGTCTGTTATGACCCAGTTTTGATCTATTATTTTGGTTTTAATTGTAAGGTGCAGCGGGGTACCCTAAGTAAAAACTGTAAAATAAATGTGTCTTTGATGCTAACCAAAGGAATTCCAAGGACGAGTTAAAAAAAAGGGGTGGGGGGGGGGGTTGGCTTCTGTCTTTGCAAAATAATATATGTTGCTAGAACTTTAACTGTGAAATGTAAGCTGTAAGATCAGTGCTGAATACTTCAACCCTCAGATTTATCTTTAATGATATGAAACTCTTTTGCTAAGTATATATACGTTATTTGTAAAGTTTAAAAGTTATTTGAATGATATCTGTATATTCTGTAAAGATTGATGCAAATTTAGTTCTTTGCATTTACAGCTGATTTGCATATCACATATCAGCACTTGACTAGTACTGTAATTTAAATAAATGTTTTTGTTTTAGCTCCAATATAAAAAGCCCTTAATAACAGTCAAAAAGAGACTCCCCAAAATAATGTTACATGTTATCTCAGATTATGCAAATGACTGTTCCCTGAATTCGGCAGGAGCTGTTCTTTTGTCTGTATAAGGAGCTTGTATGATGTTTAAAGTCTGAAAATATACATAATTAATTCTAAAAATGTGTAAAAAACTCTTTTCTACCTCAACGTATGGTGTGTATTTAATAGAGCAAAACAGAACATTCGGTTAAAATTAGAGATGAGCGGGTCCGGATCCCCGAGATCCGACAGATCCGAATATCGGGGATCCGGGCCAGATCCGAGCCGGCTCGGGAGTTCCCGCCTGAATTCCGGACCAATAACGAGGCCGAACGTCATCATCGCGCTGTCGGATTCTCGCGGGAGCGGGATCTTATAAAAGACGCACGCGTGCCCCGCCATCTTCACTCCAATCTTGGAGAGGGAAGAGGGTGGTTGGGAAGCTCCGTGTGCTCCGTGCTGTGCTCTGTGCCATGTACTCCGTGACCTGACCTGTGCCCTCACTGCCCTGTGCTGTGCTCCGTGACATGTGCTCCGTGCTGTGCTCCATGACCTGCCCTGTGCCCTCACTGCCCTGTGTTGTAGACTTGAGAGTAAGTGACTGTTAATAGGCCTGAGCCCTGTAGTGTGATTTAACTAACTAGGTGCTGCAGTGCTCACACGCAGGGGCTGCAGTGTCCACTGTCCAGGGGCTGTCCTGTGGCCCGTGCCCAGTTGTGATTTATTTATCCCTAAGCCCTGTGTTGTGATTTATTTAGCCCTGAACCCTGTGTTTTGTGTGATTTAACTAACTAACTCAGTGCTGCAGTGCTCACACGCAGGGGCTGCAGTGCTGCTGAGTAGTACACTGTGTACAGGGGCTGCAGTAATACAAGGGGCTGTGTCCAGTGTGACGGCCTATATCTTATCCATTGTCCAGTGTCACGAGTCACTCACGACATATATCCTGTGTCCTGTCCTGTGTGACGACTGACGACATATCCTGTGTCCAGTGTGACGACCTAAGCTGGGAACCTTGTAAGCGATCGGCGTATGGAGGTTACTTCCACAAAACGTGGAGAAGATGATGTTCATAAAAATGAATTTCAAATTCCACGAACTTGACCTCCTTCACCAGCACTTACGTCCTCCTAATACACACAGTCCTCCTGTATTGGTTGATTCCAGCGACGACGAATTAATTGTGTGTGAAGAGGATGAGGCTGAGGAATCTGATGCTGAGGATGACATCTTGTAAAGCCAGTTTGTGCAATGCCCATTGCAATTTATTTTTCGTGGGGGCCCAAACAAACCAATCATTTCAGCCACAGTTGACAGTCCCTGCCGCTGAAGTCCCTGTCGCTGAAATGATTGGTTTGTTAAACTGTGCATGTCCTGTATACAACATAAGGGTGGGTGGGAGGGCCCAAGGACAATGTCATCTTGCACCTCTTTCTGCGCCGTTTTGTTGGCTGTTGTAGCGTCCTAATTTTTTTACCTCTTTGATGGATGAATGTTGGGGAGATGGGTGATTTCTCTCTCCACATCATCTATTATGGATGAAAATATGTCCTCATGGACATCCATGGTTTTATCCATTCCTATCGTACTTCTTTTTTGGATGGGATGTCTCCGATGGATGGCTGGGTGGCAGGGCCCCAGCAATTCTTTTCCTTGCACCTCTTTCTGCGTCATTTGTTGGCTCTTTGTAGCGTCATAAATTTTAAATCTTTGATGGATGAATGGTGGGGAGATGGGTGGTTTCTCTCTCCACATCATCCATTATGGATGAAAATATGTCCTCATGGACATCCATGGTCTTATCCATTCCTATCGTACTTCTTTTTGGATGGGATGTCCTGGATGGATGGATGGCTGGGTGGCAGGGCCCCAGCAAATCTTTTTCTTGCACCTCTTTCTGCGTCATTTGTTGGCTCTTTGTAGCGTCATAAATTTTTTACTCTTTGATGGATGAATGGTGGGGAGATGGGTGATTAACTCTCCACCCCATCCATAATGGATGAAAACATGTCCTCAGGGACATCCATGGTCTTATCCATTCCTATCGTACTTCTTTTTTGGATGGGATGTCCCGGATGGATGGATGGCTGGGTGGCAGGGCCCCAGCAAATCTTTTTCTTGCACCTCTTTCTGCGTCATTTGTTGGCTCTTTGTAGCGTCCTGATTTTTTACCTCTTTGATGGATGAATGGTGGGAAGATGGGTGATTTCTTTCTCCACATCATCCATTATGGATGAAAATATGTCCTCATGGACATCCATGGTCTCATCCATTCCTATCGTACTTCTTTTTGGATGGGATGTCCCGGATGGATGGATGGCTGGGTGGCAGGGCCCCAGCAAATCTTTTTCTTGCACCTCTTTCTGCGTCATTTGTTGGCTCTTTGTAGCGTCATAAATTTTTAAATCTTTGATGGATGAATGGTGGGGAGATGGGTGATTAACTCTCCACCCCATCCATAATGGATGAAAACATGTCCTCAGGGACATCCATGTTCTTATCCATTTCTATCGTACTTCTTTTTTGGATGGGATGTCCCGGATGGATGGATGGCTGGGTGGCAGGGCCCCAGCAAATCTTTTTCTTGCACCTCTTTCTGCGTCATTTGTTGGCTCTTTGTAACGTCCTGATTTTTTACCTCTTTGATGGGTGAATGGTGGGAAGATGGGTGATTTCTTTCTCCACATCATCCATTATGGATGAAAATATGTCCTCATGGACATCCATGGTCTCATCCATTCCTATCGTACTTTTTTTTGGATGGGATGTCCCGGATGGATGGCTGGGTGGCAGGGCCCCAGCAAATCTTTTTCTTGCACCTCTTTCTGCGTCATTTGTTGGCTCTTTGTAGCGTCCTGATTTTTTACCTCTTTGATGGATGAATGGTCGGGAGATGGGTGATTTCTTTCTCCACATCATCCATTATGAATGAAAATATGTCCTCATGGACATCCATGGTCTCAGCCATTCCTATCGTACTTCTTTTTTGGATGGGATGTCCCGGATGGATGGGTGGCTGGGTGGCAGGGCCCCAGCAAATCTTTTTCTTGCACCTCTTTCTGCGTCATTTGTTGGCTCTTTGTAGCGTCATACATTTTTTAATCTTTGATGGAGGAATGGTGGGGAGATGGGTGATTCGCTCTCCACCCCATCCATAATGGATGAAAACATGTCCTCAGGGACATACATGGTCTTATCCATTCCTATCGTACTTCTTTTTTGGATGGGATGTCCCGGATGGATGGATGGCTGGGTGGCAGGGCCCCAGCAAATCTTTTTCTTGCACCTCTTTCTGCGTCATTTGTTGGCTCTTTGTAGCGTCATAAATTTTTAAATATTTGATGGATGAATGGAGGGGAGATGGGTGATTCGCTCTCCACCCCATCCATAATGGATGAAAACATGTCCTCAGGGACATCCATGGTCTTATCCATTCCTAGACCGAGTGCGTGGCTTCGGGAGGAACACACGTGATTTGGTCAAGTGGTGAGGGAGGTAATGGAAAACACACCTAGCCAGCCAGCTCAAACAAATTAACCTTAGCGGTAAATTGGGTGACAGATGTCGCAGACTAATTGACCCTACTACCTAGATAGCGGTCTATAAGGGTAGACTATATAGGGATCTCCTAACCTGGGGTCCTAGAGAGGTGGAGGCCACCAATTACCCCACCCCTGCCACCAATTACCCCACCCCCCTCCACCCATTAGGTGATGGATGAGGAGGCAACTGGTAATGCTCCCAGCGTTCAGAAACCACGTGACCTCACGCCAGATAGGGGTCTTGTTAGATATTAAACTGATCTAATCAGATACTACCTTGCAGACTAAATAAGTGCTGTACGAAACGCCCACTGCTCCTTGGCTGAACATGAGGAAGAGTGCACAATCAAGCCAAACAGGGGTTTTGGTACTTGATTGGATCTTCTACCAGAGGAGCGCAGCTACTAGTATAGCTTTGAACGAAGATCGGTTCTTCTCTATTGGGGAAGAATATATGTCATCAGTGACATCCAGAGTATTTATCCTCCTTTTGGGATAGTATGGATGGATTGATAAATGTTTGGGAAGAAGAAGTCCTAACAGCTGCTGATGGTCAGCGTACTAGACCAAGTGCGTGGCTTCGGGAGGAACACATGTAATGTGGTGAAGTGGTGAGGGAGGAAATGGAACGCACGCATAGCCAGTCTGATCAAGTTTGATAAGGAGGTAACTTCACAAACCACGTGACCTCACGCCAGATAGGGGTCTTGTTAGATATTAAACTGATCCAATCAGATACTACCTTGCAGACACAGTTAATGCTGCACCAAACACCCACTGCTCCTTGGCTGCACATGCCAAACTGCAAAATCAATCCACATTGGGCTCTTGGTACTTGTGTGGAGGTTCTAACAGAGGAGCGCAGCTACAAGGACAATTTCAACTTGCATCTTTGTATTCTTTGCTCTTTTTTTTGGGGGGGGGGGGGGGGGGGGGTTATTAAACTGCCACCCTGTCTGCCCCTGTAGTGCTGCTCTGCTTCCAACATGTGCCAGGTTGGAAGTGTAAGGTCCACATGTATGTGATGCCCACTGCTGTCGCCTAGCTTAGTCATCCAGCTACCTCGGGATAACCTTATGGCCCTACTACAGTAAATGAAAACAATTTTGTGAGCTGTGAAGTGATCAAAATTGTCTAGAAATGAGTGGAAACTAATGTTATTGAGCTTAATAACACTTTAGGGGCAAAAACAGGCCCAAAAACTATTATTTTAGCAATTTTTAGCATTTTTCCAAAAAAATCCAGATCCAAAACCAAAACCCGCAAGGGTGGTTTTGCCAAAACCAATCCAGATCCAAAACACGAAGGGAGATCCAGATCCAAAACCAAAACCCGAAAAAGTGGCCGCCGCACATCTCTAGTTAAAATCTGAACAGATCAACTAAAATCTATTTTATTTTGATTAATTTAACTGTGTTCAGTCATATGACAGTGTACAAAAGTGTCAGCAGGTCTGCACTTTGTAGGGAGGGGCCATGAGTCGCCGTGCATTGTATTATTAAGAGGGGCTATGCTTTGTTACTACAGATAAGATATTTGTCTGCAGAAAGATTCACAGCAGAAAATAAAATGTATTTTATCCTAATTAATTTAACATAAGTTTGTTTGTTTCATGTATTAAGAGAAATCAGCTACTTGTATTCATAAAGGTAATGACACACTATTATACTGGTTATCAGAAAATTCCAATACTGTATACTGCATTACTTTAGTATGATAATGATTTACTGTTATAAACATGTAACAAACTAAATATGAAATAGCTCTCCTAACACCCTCCAATGTAATCCTCAAGCGCTGTAAGTCTGAAACCAGCTTCATTATTTCCACTAGAGTCAGAATAAGGGAGTGTAGCGGGGGGACGCTGCAGATGTCTCACATACAGACTGTTACACTAGAGTCAGAATAAGGGAGTGTAGCGGGGGACGCTGCTGATGTCTCATATAGAAGCAGCCAAAGAGATACAAAAGAAATGTGTACTGTAAATAATATTGCTGATAGATAGTGTTTGCTTTAGGTTTCATCATATTGATCTCAGCGGTATTGTACACTGTGCTCAAAAGGGGGGAGGAGTTACAGAGAAATTGCAGAGCTCCATACTAAGTATAAAATATGCCGTGGTGACAGTATCCCAGCATAAGGAAAAAAAAATGCACTTTTTAAATTTTCAGAGATTTCCAAGACATTATGATAATGATATCCTATATAGAATGTATAAATATGGGAATTTCTACCCTAATATACTGTATGTCTACATAAACAGCAGAGCTGAAGGCTCTAGTACAAGGATGCTGTCTTTCAGTTGCCTGTCTAAGCCAGTTGTGGTGTAAGGTCACAGCACACTGAGGAGCAGACACTTATGACTATGGGCAATAGTATGGCTAATATCCTGCAAGGCAGGTAAGCCGTGTTACAGTTATTGAATACACCCGACCATCAGATGGACATAGAACCCAAAAGTGCTAAAGCTGGGTACACATATGTACAATTTCATTTTTCTTGCGACCGTTCGATCGACCGAATACACGTTCGGCCGTCCGAAACATACGACCGATCTGCGCGTACACATATGTACAATTTTACTTGCGACGTCCGATGTACTCCCGTCCAAACAATCGCAAGAAAAAGATTGTACCACCGTACACACTCTCCCGTTCTGGCTATTCGCACGATAAAAATGTACACAACATTATCATAATGGGCTGGATTAAAAGAGCATACCAAAACGAGGCGTGATCACGGAACAAAGAATCGTTCGTGTAGTACAGTGAATAGAGCCGTGACTATTCAGATCCATTGCTAGCTGTGCAGGATATACGTACGTACGTTCGTCTATCGGTGCATTTGGGCCTTTTTAATTATGAGCTTGAGGAGAAGGAAGGCTCGTGCGTGCATTTTGGCTGCTATGGCCATTAGATTGCAGGCTATTAAAAAAAGAAAAAGGACCAAGAATCGGAGCTGCTGGACCAGAGACTGGCTTCTGAGGAGAGACACCTTCTCCCACATGCCATTGCTACAGGAGATACGGGAGAACAATCCTGATGATTTCAGGAATTATCTCCGTATGGATGACGCTACCTTTATGGAGCTGCTGACACTGGTTACCCCTTTAATAGAGAGAGAGGACACCTATTTCAGGAGGCCTATTTCTGCAGAGCAGAGACTGGTGGCAACGCTGCATTACCTGGCAACAGGCAGGACCCTTGCCGACCTGAGATTCACCACCGCAATATCATCTCAAGCGCTGGGGTTGATAATACCAGACACCTGTGATGCCATCGTCCAAGTTCTACAGGACAAATACATGAAGGTAAATATGGAAATTACATACATGTCCCCCATATGTATAGCTGTGCACATACCTGTACCCTATATGTATATCTTTACAATGCCTGTTAATTTAAACTTTTACACCAGTGGGTGGGGGGTCATTTTGATAAGGCGGGTAATAGCTTTGAGGCTGCAATGGGGGAGGGCTGATGGGTCTAAAATCAACCCAACAGATTATTAATACGCATATACTTTTATATTGCAGTTTCCATCGACCAAGGAGGAGTGGCAAAATATTGCACGTGATTTCCGTGATCTTTGGAATTTCCCTAATTGTGGTGGAGCTATCGATGGCAAACACGTCAGAATCATGCCCCCTGCAAAAAGTGGCTCTTTTTATTATAACTATAAGGGGTTCTTCAGCATTGTTCTAATGGCCATCGCTAATGCTCGATACGAGTTTGTATTTGTGGACATTGGGAAAAATGGTAGAGTTTCAGATGGAGGAGCCCTGGAGAATACCTTTTTCCACGAGCAACTGAAAAAAAATGAACTGAATCTGCCAGAGCGGACTGAAAATGAGCACGGTTTGAACTTTGTTTTTGTGGCGGATGAGGCCTTTGCATTGCACCCTAATGTCCTTAAACCCTACCCACAAAGGGCACTGAACAGGGAACGGCGCATTTTTAACTATCGCCTGTCACGTGCCAGGCGAGTGGTTGAAAATGCGTTTGGGATTCTGAGTAATAAATTCAGAATTTTTCACAGTGCCATCAATCTGCGCCTAGATAAGATTGACAAAGTGGTGCTGGCCTGTTGTGTGCTGCACAACTACATGCGCAGAAAAGCGGTGCACACACAACAACTGGGGGCTACAGTGGACGACAGCCAAGTTGTTGACGAGCCTATTGGTCTGACAGCTTTGGCAAATAATTTAAACACCAGAAATGCATCAACGCAAGCAAAGTTGTCAAGAGACGAGTACTTGAATTATTTCAATGGTGTTGGGGCTGTGGAGTGGCAGAATGACATGATTGCTTGAAAATATACGTTTTTGTCATTGTAAATATATTGTTTTTTGGTGTGTACTAATCAATATTTTGCCAATAAAATTTGTATACTCACAGTTCTACACAAGTTGTCCTCTGCGTCTTCTTGCAGCAAGGAGGGGGAGGTGGAGGCCGAATCACGGCAAGTGAGTGGTAGTACTCAGGTGCCAGGCATTCCTGGAGGGCACAATGCCACGACACCTGGAGTGCAGACTGTACCCAGTACTGGTGTTTATGTACTAGCAAGTAGTTGCTCCACCACACCTATTTCTATGCCAATTTCTCCTGGTACTTTTGTACAGTCTCCAGGAGCAATACATGAAGGTAAATATTGAAACAACATGCATGTACCCCATATGTATATCTTTGCCCTATAGTCAACCTGCATGGTAAATGATATTTTCACACGGACACCAACTAGATTAGAGAATTTTTAATTTTTATATAAATTATTAACTTATAAACTTATAACAAATATAACATAAATAACAAGGAAATAAATAATAAAGAAATACTTAAACATAAAAATATTTAAACTATATTATTAAAACAATAATGCAATTAAATAAACTATATAAAATATTTACATCTGGTGGTAAACTTGTCCCACCCCATAATCCCCTGTATCCATCGGTGGTTGGGAGGGAGATGGACTTTCCACTAAACTCTGGAAGGGGCCACCAGGTGGACCTGGTGGGAGTGTATTAGCCAACGTTGCCGGTTGGTGCTGCCTTTGCCCAGTTGGTGGCTGGAAATGTTGGTAGTGCGGATATTGCACCGGGTGAAATACCGCTTGTTGGGGTATAGGGGCAGGGCTGATGGGTTGAAATTCAACCCTAGGCAGAGGGGTCTCATCGGTGAGCCGTGTGTGCCGGGACAGAGTCCCCACACGGGCCCGGTACAGCGTTTCATAAAATATGCGCTCTACCTCCACCCTTGTAGCCGGGTCTAACTTTCTTAAATTGTCAGCCAATACACTCCCCACCCGGTCCGCATCATCCTCCTCCATGGTCATCAATCTGTTGGCAGACTCCAGGATCTTGGTGGTTGCCACGTCCGCAGCATCTGGAGTCTGCCTCGGCCTTTTGCGCCCTCTTCTTGATGGCGCTTCTGCTGGAGGTTGAGCGCTTGTTTGCGGTTCAGCGCTGGTCGTGGCGGTTGATGTGGGGGTGGAGCAGAGGGCCGGTGAAGGCAGCTGTGATGCCACCTCCAGCGATGCCGAAGATTCCTCCTCGGCAAATAGCGATGGCTGTAACAAAACAAGATGACAATGATGTATCACTATCGATTTTTAAGACTTCCATATATTTTTATATCTACGCAGAAGAACGCAGCCCACACACCACCATGTTGCTGCCATGGATGAAAGTGAGCTAGTTGAAGAGGCGTTATGACTGGCATCTCTGGAAACTAATTATTTAGATACCAGACATACCAAATACTAATTTAAATACCAGAAATGCATCTATGCGTGCTAAATTAACCAGGGATGAATACATGCAGTATTTTATTGGTGTTGGCGCTGTGGATTGGCAGAATGATATTATTTCGTTAATTTTAGACAACAAAAAAATATTACAATAATCCGCGCCAGAAAGACTACAACAGTGTAGATACCAGGGATTACCAATGCCAACCAAAAGTTCCAAATACAAAAAATGTGGTAAATGCACTTGCGATGTCTGAATATTGATCACTGTGTTCTCAGGCGGATAACAGTATACCTCCACCACTGAGAAGAACCAGAATTAGGGCCACAGAGAAGGTCAAATTGACGATGTATAACCAAAAGGAAGGGTATCGCCCCCTGCAACTGACCTCTCTGTTGTGCCCAACAGAGAGGTCAGTTGCAGGGGGCGATACCCCCCCCTTTTCATTTTACATGTTCACAATTTTTATACTGTACTTGCTGTTATATTTATCTGGTTTAAAAAAAAAAAATTAAAACAAAATACGTCTACTTACTGTGCCGCAAATGGTGTCATCAGAAAGCTCTTGGTTGCACGCGGAGGTGGAGGGGGCAGTCTGGTTCCTTGTAGTGTTGCTGACCGAATCCCTGGGCAGCTCCTGGTCCACCGTGAAGGCCAGCAGGTCGTAGTACCACAGCCTGGGCACATAGACTTGGTCTGCCCCTGCCCCAGACCGCTTTGAGGACTCCACCTTATTTAGTTCCTTTTTAAATACGGTCCTCATATTAGCGATCCGAGTCCGGACCCACTCTACATTTGCTGTGGGGTAGTAGGTCTGGCTCACCCTCACCAGCTCCTCCAGAGCAGATAGCCTCTTCTGCCGATTCGAATGGTCTTTGGATTTGGTATTCCAGAGACAATTCTGATCCCTGTAGGCCTCAATGAAGTCCTTCATAAATTCGACATTTTTTTCTGCCATGGTTGAATTTCTGTTCCAAAAAATAAAATAAAAAGGCATATTATTTTCTTGATACACAAAGCACACCATAAACCATTTAATGTACAGGTGTTCAGTCTGTGGGCCACTAGATATACTGTAGCTATAGTACAGGAGTTGAAACTCTGTGGGACATAGGATACACGGTCACTACAAGCCCCAGCATACCCATGGCCCACAGATTGAAGTCCCTGTCATAGAAAACTACACATTTTGTTTTAATACTCACCGAAAGAAATGTCGATAAATAGTCCGGAAAATTCGCAGCGCAGCTCCGATCACTCGAACAGCAACGACGGAATATTCTTTCGTGCTGAACGTGGCTTGAAACACAGTGATTGGATGAGCGCAGGAATCTCCGCCCCACTCACGTGCTTCGTGTCACACAGACACGGGACATCGAGGAGCCATGTCGGAGGGTCTGGCGCCACCGCATATGGGGGAGGCCAGTACAGCACCTTTGTTTTCCAATTCAGCACTGATAACAACAGATAAAGAAATCGCTGAGAGACAGGACAACAAGGAGAAAAAAGTGACGCGCGCCTCCGCCATGTCATCTGCAGAGGTGGAACTGATGGTCAAAATGCTGGATAGAAGGGACTACGATTGTTCGCGAAAAACATACCCCAAGACAAATTATAGAAAAGAAATTATTATGCAGCGTGTATGCAAGGAGATAAAGGAGAAGTTTGGGAAAAGAAGGTCCAAATACCAGCTACAAAAACGGTGGTCGGACCTGAAGCACAAGGAGCAGGCCAAGCTCAAGAAAATTCGTGGAATTATTAAAAGAAGTGAGTCCAATGCCCTAGGTGGCTTTATTAATATACTGTCTTGATCCATTACATTTTGTGTGTTTTGCTGACATGTTGCTTGTTTTTACTCAGAGGAAATCCAATCCAGGAGAAGACATGAGGAAGGCAGAGACAGGGCCTCCAACCTGAAAATAAAGAAGGAGAGTACAACAGGTAAGGTTTTGTACCAGCACACCAACAGAACAACACATGTTTTATACACACAACAAGGGGTAGTAATATGTCACTTTACCTTGTCACTATAGATGATATCCAGGCTGCGCAGCCGATGGAAGGGACCACAGAGGGCCACCAAGTGATTGCGATCACCAGCAGTGTAGATGGTGAGTGTATACTGCAAATCATCTTTATGGGATAGTGACGTATCATTTGTGGAAAGGTAAACATTTCTTTATCTGTACTTATTATAGATATCATCGAGATTTCAGATGTCAGTGCAGAGGGGGAGAAGAACACACCATCACCTGACACGTCCAGCGACGAAAGCACAATGCAAGAAAACATGACACAAGTCCATAAATGTCTACAAGAACTAAGCGGGAAAGTCCATACCGTAGCCCAAAAAATTACGAAAATCCAAAAAGGCGTAGCAGTAGTACACTCTTTATATGAAAAAATTTATAACGGTTTGCATTATAAAGTCAAAAAATAGTTTGTGTACTTTATTTTACTTTTTTCTCCTTCTTGTTTATTTGGAGGCCAGCAGCATGCACCTTAAAATGGTGCATGTCATGGCAAGCAGTCCCACGGCAGCAATGCATCACATGTGAGCAGGCCGGGATGTTCCCATGTGATGCGTTGCTGCCGTGGGACCGCTTTCCACTACATACACCACCATGTTCAAATGTGTTTTTATGTTTTTTGGGTGGGTGGGCTTTCCTGCTACACCTTCACACGTGGCACTTATGTCATGGCAAGAAGTCCCACGGCAGCAATGCATCACATGTGAGCAGGCCGGGATGTTCCCATGTGATGCGTTGCTGCCGTGGGACCGCTTTCCACTACATACACCACCATGTTCAAATGTGTTTTTATGTTTTTTGGGTGGGTGGGCTTTCCTGCTACACCTTCACACGTGGCACTTATGTCATGGCAAGCAGTCCCACGGCAGCAATGCATCACATGTGAGCAGGCCGGGATGTTCCCATGTGATGCGTTGCTGCCGTGGGACCGCTTTCCACTACATACACCACCATGTTCAAATGTGTTTTTATGTTTTTTGGGTGGGTGGGCTTTCCTGCTACACCTTCACACGTGGCACTTATGTCATGGCAAGCAGTCCCACGGCAGCAATGCATCACATGTGAGCAGGCCGGGATGTTCCCATGTGATGCGTTGCTGCCGTGGGACCGCTTTCCACTACATACACCACCATGTTCAAATGTGTTTTTATGTTTTTTGGGTGGGTGGGCTTTCCTGCTACACCTTCACACATGGCACTTATGTCATGGCAAGCAGTCCCACGGCAGCAATGCATCACATGTGAGCAGGCCGGGATGTTCCCATGTGATGCGTTGCTGCCGTGGGACCGCTTTCCACTACATACACCACCATGTTCAAATGTGTTTTTATGTTTTTTGGGTGGGTGGGCGTTCCTGCTACACCTTCACGCAAGCACCTGTATGTGATACTCTGTTCAGGTCCGACCACCCAAATAAACAAAGTGTTCACAGTATTTTTTGTCAGTATTTCTTAATAAATGTTAAGTGTTTATGCAGAACAATGAACATCACATATCTATCTATCTATCTATCTATCTATCTATCTATCTATCTTCTATAACTATAATCTGTCAGGAATGCACACACAACGATTATTTATTTCAAAAGGAATGCACACACAACGAATATTCTTTAACAGCATGGCGCGGAAAGTACGGGGGAGAAGACTTCCTGTTGTTTACATGCTGCGCTGATGGAGGGATGACGCAGCTAGTCAACACCCACATGGGCGTGCTGCTTTTGGGAGGAATGATCGCAGGAACGGGCTGCATATCGATCGAATGTGCGTACACATGTCACTTTTCTTTCGATATGGAGCCGTCCTGTCGGAAGAATATTAAGCAGCAAAGAACCTGCGACCGACCGACCGTGGACGGCCAAGAGCGTTTTTGGCCGTTTATCGATCGCAACGAAGGGATCGGGACAGCGTACACATATATACAATCGAACGGCCGTTCGTCCGCAGATCGGAAGAACGGCCCGACAATTGTACATATGTGTACCCAGCTTAAGCCAGAAGACACACTTGTTGCTCCTACAATAAGCCTCTGAGCAAGGAGGTAAGAAACAAGGAGCTGAGAAAGGCTTTGACGAGTGTTGTCTGGGAAAACGGGGGTTTTACGGCATTTTCCCTTTAGTAAATCTTGCCCATAATGAGGGCGGGACCTACAGGAGGAACAGTCATGCCCCGTTTGTATCTCACAGCCCATCCAAGTTATAATGTCGCTAGATGTAGCCACAACTGTCGGCCACTATTATGACCCAATCACCCACTATCTCCTTGTCAACTTCTTTATTGCCTTTAACATCTCCCTGTCTCCCTCTGCCTTTTGCTGTCACACTCCATCTCTCCCTTTTTATCTCACCCTAGGGGATATGCACTAAAGGGAAAAATGCGATAAAAACCCTGTTATCAGAGTTTTTCTGCGTTTCCCTGTGCACTAAATCGCAATGGCCGGGTTTTTGCAAAATAGAGTAATGCCAGAAAAAGCTGCTGATACCCCATGAATCCCACCCAGCACGACCTGTGGTCAGAGCCCTCACTCTGTGCATGTGCATAGGGACTCGCGGGTCTCAGACACAGAAGTCCAGGATCTATCCTTTGCCTTAATCACATATGTTTGTGCATATTCGATTATTAAGAATGCGGTAGCCGGCGATGTGGGGGAGCAGATTTTAGTGCATCTCCCTGTCACCCTTACCTACCCTTGGTCTCCTCAATTTTATCACCACACCGTTTCCATTTTCCAGGGAGTCATACTGTATCCAGACTAGAGATGCGCACCGGCCACTTTTCGGGTTTTGGGTTCTGATTACCTTGAGGTTTTGGGTTCTAATGGGTTTTGGCAAAACACCTCCTAAGTGTTTTGTGTTTGGATTTTTTGGGGTTTTGGGTTCTGATTTTTTTGTTAAAAAAGCATAAAAACAGCTAAAATCACAGAATTTGGTGGTTTTTTTTGCTCCTACGCTATATTGACCTCAATAAAATTCATTTACACTCATTTCCAGTGTATTTTGAACACCTCACACCTCACAATATTGTTTTTATTGCCAAAGTTTGCACTGAGGTAGCTGTAACTATGCTAAGCCACACAAGTGTGCGGCACAAACACGTGGCTCATGTAAGAGTGGCACTGCAGCGGCAGACATGATGGCAGTTTAAAAAAATAGGCCCATAAAAGATACCTATCTGGCTTGATCATGCACTGTTTAACATGTGCAGCCAAGGATCGGTGGGCATTTTGTGCAGCACAGAGTTTGTCTGCAAGTGTGTAACTGTTTTGATCACTTTAACATCCAACAAGACCCCTATCTGGCTTGATTGTGTGATAATGTAATCTGATTGTTTAATTTTGTGATTATTATTCATTTATTATTACCAGTCGTCTCTTCAATCATTGCCTAATGGGTGTAGGGGAGTGGGCTAATCAATTTTAAGGTGGCAGATGGAAGATGTAATGTAATGTAAACCATCACTAGCATTGGTTGCAGCAGTGGCAGTAACTGATGGACCCGGCTGTGCAGATAAGAAGGATGCTGACAGCGATGATGTCAAAGTGAGAGCCAGTGAACTGTTGCTCCATGCAGCGCTGGAAAACTTTGCTGCCTGTGGTGATGCCATAGGGCATGCGTAACCATCACTAGCATTGGTTGCAGCAGTGGCAGTAACTGATGGACCCGGCTGTGCAGATAAGGAGGATGCTGACAGCGATGATGTCAAAGGGAGAGCCAGTGAACTGTTGCTCCATGCAGCGCTGGAAAACTTCGCTGCCCGTGGTGATGCCATAGGGCATGCGTAACCATCACTAGCATTGGTTGCAGCAGTGGCAGTAACTGATGGACCAGGCTGTGCAGATAAGGAGGATGCTGACAGCGATGATGTCAAAGGGAGAGCCAGTAAACTGTTGCTCCATGCAGTGCTGGAAAACTTCGCTGCCCGTGGTGATGCCATAGGGCATGCGTAACCATCACTAGCATTGGTTGCAGCAGTGGCAGTAACTGATGGACCCGGCTGTGCAGATAAGGAGGATGCTGACAGCGATGATGTCAAAGGGAGAGCCAGCGAACTGTTGCTCCATGCAGCACTGGAAAACTTCGCTGCCCGTGGTGATGCCATAGGGCATGCGTAGGAAGACGCAGCACCCAATAGGGGTCATGAAGGCAGTAAGCATGGAAGAGGCTCTGTCCAGAGGGATCTGCCAAAACCCACATTCGGCATTCAGGGTGCTAAAGACCGTTGCACCTGGCATGTCAGTGATCACCTGCTCGATGGTGCAGAGTGTGTATCTGTTTTGGTCAGTTTAATATTTCATAAGACCCCTATCTGTCTTGATTGTGATTATGATTATTTATAATTAATTTCATCTGATTTTTAATTTGGTGATTAGTAATATTATTCATTTATTATTTATTATTACCATTCGTCTCGTCAATCATTGCCTAATGGGTGGAGGGGAGGGGGCTAATCAATGACTAGGTGGCAGCTGGAAGAGTTCTATCTGGCTGCGACTTCTGTAACTCTATTGATCGCTAGGGTGGATTCAGGTGATCTGGCTCGCTAGGCGGGTGTTCCCTTTGCTCACTGCTTCACATGCGTCCCTCGTGAAGCTGCGCACTCTGTCGAGGAGGATGTCCTTTGCCGGTAGAGAAGTACTGATCTTCTCTCAAGGTGTTACGACTCGTAGCTGCACTCCCCTGCTACAACCTCAAAACAAGCACCAAGACCCCTATCTGGCTTGATTGTGCTCTGTTTACACAGTGCAGCCGAGGAGCAGTGGGCGATTGGTGCAGCAATCAGTGGAATGCAAAGAGTTATATGCATTTCAAAGACAAGTCCCTCATACAAATGACTCTCAGCAGTGGGCACCAGACCAGACAGGTAAAAAAAAATTTAGCCGCCCAAAAAGAAGTGTAATTGCAGCCGCCCCCAAAGAAGTGTAATTGCAGCCGCCCGCAAAGAAGTGTAATTGCAGCCGCCCAAAAAGAAGTGTAATTGCAGCCGCCCACAAAGAAGTTTAATTGCAGCCGCCCACAAAAAAGTTTAGCCGCCCAAAAAGAAGTTTCATTGCAGCCACCCCCAAAGAAGTGTAATTGCAGCCACCCCCAAAGAAGTTTAATTGCAGCCGCCCAAAAAGAAGTGTAATTGCAGCCGCCCACAAAGAAGTTTAATTGCAGCCGCCCAAAAAGAAGTGTAATTGCAGCCGCCAGCAAAGAAGTGTAATTGCAGCTGCCCTCAAAAAAGTTTAGCCACCCCCAAAGAAGTGTAATTGCAGCCGCCCAAAAAGAAGTGCAATTGCAGCCGCCCAAAAAGAAGTGCAATTGCAGCCGCCCAAAAAGAAGTGTAATTGCAGCCGCCCACAAAAAAGTTTAGCAGCCCAAAAAAAAGAAGTGTAATTGAGCCTTCCTGCCCCAGCCCTGACTCCCCCAGGTCAGGGAGATCACATTCTCACCCATGAAGGTGCAGCAATCAGTGGAATGCAAAGAGTTATATGCATTTCAAGACAAGTCCCTCATTAAAAAATGAGTCTCAGCAGTGGGCACCAGATCAGACAGGTAAAAAAAAGTTTAGCCGCCCAAAAAAAGAAGTGTAATTGAGCCTTCCTGCCCCAGCCCTGACTCCCCCAGGTCAGGGAGATCACATTCTCACCCATGAAGGTGCAGCAATCAAGTGGAATGCAAACAATTGTATGCATTAAAAAGACAAGTCCCACATATGAATGACTCTCAGCAGTAGGAATAGTGAATGGTGATGCAAGATGGAATTGTCCTTGGGCCCTCCCACCCACCCTTATGTTGCGAAAATAGGACATGCACACTTTAACAAACCAAACATTTCAGCGACAGGGCCTAAAAAACTGTGGCTGAAATGATTGGTTTGTTTGGGCCCCCACAAAAAATAAACCAATTCATAATATCTCCCTGTATAAACTGGCTCTACAGCAACAAGATGTCATAGTCACTCATCATCATTCTCCTCCTCCTCCTCTGATTCCTCGCCTCCTTCATTGTGTACTTCCTCATTCTCAGAGATTATCAATTCGTCCCCGCTGGACTCCACAATCACAGGTCCAGTTATAATCTCTGGAGGCAATTCCTGGTCTTCATTGAATAAGTGATAATTCATTTTTATAAACATCATTTTCTCAACATTTTTCGGGAGCAACCTCCTTCGCCGCTCACTGACCAGGTTCCCCGCTGCACTGAATACTCTTTCGGAGTACACACTGGAGGGGGGACAACTCAGGTAAAATAGAGCAAGTTTGTACAGGGGTTTCCAAACTGCCTTTTTTTCCTGCCAGTACAGGTAAGGACTGTCTGACATGTCTACTTGGATGCTGTCACCAAAGTAATCATCCACCATTTTTTCAATGTTGACAGCATCCAATGCACCGACAGTAGACATGTCAGCAATCGTTGGCAGGTCCTTGAGTCCGGACCAGATGTCCAAACTCCCTCCTGCCTGCCCTGCATCCCCACCAGCGGGTTGTGTGGGAAATCGCAGCTGTTTCCTCACAGGCACAGGTGTGGGAGAAAATGAAGGAGGAGCTGGGGCCGTGTCACGGTCCCCTTCAGATGACAATCTCCTGACCAGCAGGTCTTTGCACCTTTGTAGACTTGTGTCTGCCGGAAACAGAGACACAACATATGCTTTAAACCGAGGATCGAGCACTGTGGCCAAAATGTATTCCTCTGACTTTAACAGAGTGACCACCCTCGTATCCTGGCAAAGCGTATGGAGGGCTTCATCCACAATAGCGACATGCTTTGCGGAATCGCTCCGCTTTAGCTCCTCCTTCACTTTCTCCAGCTGCTTTTGTAACAGCCTGATCAGGGGAATCACCTGACTAATGCAGGCAGTGTCGGAACTGACTTCACGTGTGGCTACTTCAAACGGCTGGAAAACCTTGCACAACACGGAAATCAGCCTCCACTCCGCTTGAGTCAGGTGCAGCCCCGCTCCTCTGCCTATGTCATAGGTGGCTGTGTAGGCTTGAATGGCCTTTTGCTCCTCCATCCTCTGCAGCATATAGAGGGTGGAGATCCAGCGCGTCACCACCTCTTGTTTCAGCTGATGGCAGGGCAGGTTGCAGAGTTTTTGCTCCCGCTTCAGCCTTCGGCAGGCTGTGGCAGAATGCCGAAAGTGTCCGCAAATTTTGCGTGCCACCGCAAGCATCTCCTGCACACTCCTGTCATTTTTTATGAAATGCTGCACCACCAAATTTATTGTGTGGGCAAAACATGGCACGTGCTGGAAATTGCCCATGTTTAATGCCCGCACAATGTTACTGGCGTTGTCCGACACCACAAATCCCCAGGAGAGTCTAAGATTTCCCTCAGTTTCTCTAAGAGGTTGTCGGCGTTGTGCCTCTTCTTGAAACCGGTGATACACAGCGTAGCCTGCTTAAGAAGAAGCTGGCATGCAGGAGATGCTGCTGCTGCTGCTGCTGCGGAAGGCGATGCATCTACCCAGTGGGCTGTCACAGTCATTGGTCGACAGGCAGAAAGTTGCCACATAAAAAAGGTCGACATAACCAAAATGTCGACAATAGTGGTTGACCTTTTTGTCTACCTAAAGATTTACACCCATGCTAAGTAGGGATGAGCGGGTTCGGATCCTAGAGATCCGAACCCACCTGAACTTACCTTATTCGAGGCTGGATCCGAGGAGTTCGCCGGTTCCCGCCATCTTCCCGAGTCCAAAATGAGGCCAAGACATCCTCATCCTGCGTCGGATTCGGATCTCTATAAAAGGTCCGGCTCCGGCGCCATCTTCATTCGGCATGTAGAAGTCAGACAGCACGGATGTGTCCGTGCTGTCTGTGCGCACAGGGAAAAAAAGCTATGGGGGACAATAATAACATAATACCACTGTGGAGGACAATCTAAGGGGGGAACTAATAGAAGCTATAAATTTATGGGGGCTGCTTAAGGGGGGCAAATATATATCGGGAAGCAACAAAAGATACATTTACTAAGGGGGAACTACATGTGCAGGAACTGTTGTACATCTACTAATGGGGAACTACTGAGGGGGAAACATATTCAGGTAACAGCTACTAAGGGGGCATTACTAAGGCTACTACTAAAGGGGGCTGTGTTATATGGGACCACTGTGGGGGACATCTAAAGGGATCTCTGAATTTATTTATTTTTTACTACAGGGCTGCCCCGAATAGTCCAGCTGTGCTGCCCAGTGTCCCGTATCAGTCCAGGGGAGCTGCCCCCATTTGTAATTGAAATAAAAAAAGGTGTTTTTTTTTTTTAATCTGCAAGGGGTGTTAAGTGTGCCATATCAGTCCAGCTGCTCTGCCCAGTGTCCCGTATCAGTCCAGGGGTGCCCGCATGTGTGCTGTATCCATCCAGTGGTGCCCATATGTGTGCTATATTTGTCCAGGGGTGCCCACATGTGTGCTGTATCAGTCCAGGAGTGCCCGCATGTGTGCCATATAATTCCATGGGTGCCCCCATGTGTCCTGTATCAGTCCTGGGGTGCCCGCATGTGTGCCGTATAATTCCTGGGGTGCCCCATATCAGACCAGGGGAGCTGCCCTTTTTTTTAATGAAAATAAAATTAATTTTTTTTTTTTTTTTTTTTTTTACTGCAAGGGCTGTTAAATGCGCTGTAGTCCAGGGGTGAGCCAAGAGTGCTGTATAATTCATGGGGTGTTGCTAAGTAAGGTGTGCTGCTCTTTTTTATAATTAAAAGAATACAAATTTTTATTTTTACTGCAGGAATTTGTCTGCCGTATAATTCCATGCCTGCCGCCATGTGTGCTGTAATAGTCCAGGGGTGCCGCCATCTGTGCCGTACAATTCCATGTGTGCTGTATCAGGTCAGGGGTGCCACCATCTGTGCCGTATAATTTCTGGGGTAAGCCAAGTCTGACGTATAATTCATGGGGTGCTGCCAAGTGTGCTGTATTAGTATAGGGGTGATGCTAGGTGTGCCGTATCAGACTAGGGGGGATGCTAAATGTGCCGTATCAGTCCAGGGGTGATGCTACCTGTGCCATATCAGTCCAGGGGTAATTCTAGGTGTGCAGTATCAGCCTAGAGCAGTGGTCTCCAACCTTTTTTGGGATGTGAGCTACTCGTGGCAAAATAAACCACCCGAAGAGCTACTAACATTTAAAAAAAATAAAAAATCTGCCTAATAACCAAATAATGCACTTTACACATTATCCCAAACACTTTAATGCCCCTGACACATTACTTATGCCACAAGCAGTACTGTGTTGGGCGCGCGCCAAAAAATGGGTGTAGCCACATGGGAAATGGGTGTGTGATATATATATGCCCCCAATAGTGCAGTTCCAGATATACATATGCCCAAATAGTACCAGATACACATATGTCCCCAATAGTGCCAGATACACATATGCTGCTATGTGCCAGAAACAGATATGTCCCCCACTGTGCCAGGTATGTCCCCGGCTGTGCCAGGTATGTCCCCCACTGTGCCAGCAACAGCAGAACTCACTGTTGTTGTTCCTTCTGCTGCCGGGGGTAGGAGAGTCCGGTGCTTGGCTGGCTCCTCCGTCCTCCATAGCTTACTGCAGTGCTGCCGCTTCCCTACCCTGTGACTGGTGTTATAGAGGGGGTGACGTGAGGATGGTGTTGTAGAGGGGTTGACTTGAGGATGGTGTTATAGAGAGGGTGATGTGAGGATGGTGTTATAGAGGGGGTGATGTGAGGAAGGTGTTATGGAGGGGGTGATGTGAGGAAGGTGATATAGAGAGGGTGATGTGAGGATGGTGTTATAGAGAGGGTGATGTGATGTGAGGATGGTGTTATAGAGAGGGTGAAGTGATCAGAGCCAGATTAATGTCTAAATGGGCCTGGAGCTGAAAATAATCAAGGGCCTATTATGCGCAATAATAGGGGTTGCGGCCAGCACCTAATAATGTGGGTGGCGTGACCAGTGTTCTGTTTGGGTGGTCTGCTCATGGGTGTGTATCTATTTGTTTAAATACTTTCAACTAATTATATATGCCTGGAAAAGGCAGGGGGATGGCATAAAAAAATGCAAGGAGATATATTGGCGGGTGCACTCCAAAGGTGCACCTGCAGGACGCCGATGTCCTAAGATACTTGTGGGTTGAGGCGGCACTCCAGTCATAAAAAAATACTGAAAATCGAAACTTGGTAGACAATATGTCAGCAACTTTTATGTGGTCACCTAAGTTTACCACACCATATACCCCTTATACAAATCATGCAACACAATAGTAACCCCTTATACTGTACTTGCTTCTTACACATTATGCCACATGGAATGAGACAAAATTCACACTGATTGAGCAAAAATTCACACTATGGCACACAGATTGAGTCAAAAGTCACGTTATGCCACACAGATTAAGGCAAAATTCACATTTTGCCACATGGATTGAGCCAAAATACACACTATACCAGGCATGTCCAAACAGTGGCCCTCCAGCTGTTGTGAAACTACACGTCCCAGCAAGCCTTGCCATAGTTTTAGCATTCCCTAATTGCAAAACTGTGGCAATGCATGATGGGACTTGTAGTTTCACAGCTGGAGGGCCATAGTTTGGACATGCCTGCATACCAAACACCTTGAGCAATAATGCACAATATGCTTCATAAATAGGGGCATTGCGCGCCAAAGGCGCACATTAAAAATTTACATTATAATGCCCATTACATGTTAAGCCTCACACCATAATCTCCATTACGTATTATGCCAAACACCATAATGCCTGTGGCGTGGCCACGGCAGCGCGCGAGTGAGTGAGGGAGGTTTTTGAGCCGGCTCTCCTGCATGAAAAAAGAATGGCTCCCCAACGCCCAAACCTACATGCTACCTGTGCCGCACTTGGGGAGATCTAGGGCGGCATATTGCTGAGATTCGCTGAGGTCTCGTGGCTGGTTCTCATTCTGCTGCTACAGCGGGAGACGGCTTGGTCCGGCGGCTGGAGGAGACGGAGTGGCAGCGAGTGACGTTCGCCCGGCAAGACACGCACTTCCTGCCTAACCCCGGCGTGACCCCTGGGGCTTCTCCGGGTGACGAGTGAGCGCCTGAGCTGAGCGCTGGTCCGGGGAGATGGGCAAGGAGGGGAGAAGCAGACTCAAACGCCCGCAGAGGGGGGACTCGTTGCTGATGCACTCCGGCCCTGAGAGTGGTACGGAACAACGAGAGCCCTGAAAAGAATCATCCACCCCCATAGGAAGCTGGCATGGGACGCCAACAGACATTTGTGACTGCAGCCAGGCTCCTCTCCCAGACCGTGGAAGTGGTCTGTAAGGTTGGTGGTAGCAGAGGGGGCTTGCTGGGAAAAAGCCCAGCCGAGTAAAAGGACAATAGGAACCTGAACAGTGCCTGTCTTGTTATCTAGTGGGACCATTATTCCCTGCATTGTAGGAACCTGCTGACTCATAAAACTGAAGCTACCATATATTACTCTGCTTTGGGGCCTTGTCTTCTATGTAAAGTTACGTGAGATATAAAAATGCAGGAATAGGCAAGTAAGCCTGTATCAATGTGAACTGTGTTCTCTTGGTGGGTCTCACTTTTCTATAGCAAACATTGCCTAGGCCCGCACAGTGACGGTTGCATGAACTGTACCCAAATCGGGAATAATAGACACGGGTCTCAACGGCCCTGGCAATAATAAGTGGGCACAAAAGAGCCTAGAGGTGATCCTTCCCTATTACTCGGTAAAGCTAAATAAAATATCCATCTGGCAAAGCTGAATAACTGAATCTCGGCGTTACCCCGCCTGTGACTCTCCCCAATTGTGCGTTTTTTTGTTTTGGTTTTTTTTTTGGTTTTTTTTCCTTCTCTGTGTACCCTCTGTGTAATAAGCTACTTACAACATGGGTAAAACGGGTCAGAACACGGCCGCAGCCCGGCTAGAGAAGTTTGCCCGTTCCCAGACTCAGACTGGGAATAGTTCCCAGATGACTACTCCCCAGACAACTCCTGCTAAGGGATCCAAGGATCCGCAACAGACCGATGTTACTCAGCAACAGGTGTTAGAAGCCGTTAACACTTGTGAATCCCGTCTTTCGGAATAAATTAACAAGGTCCAATCGGACATAATGTTGCTAAGAAATGATGCACAGAAAACACGGGAAAGGGTTACAGAGATAGAAGGCTGTGTCTCCTCAATGGAAGATGTAATGGTCCCCCTTCAATCTCAAGTTAAAACTCTGGCAGTACAAATGGCGGACATGCGACTGAAAATGTCAGATTTCGAGGGGAGACTCCGTTGCAACAACATCAGATTTATTGGCTTTGAAGAACGGGTGGAGGGCAGCCAGCCAGAAAAGTTCTTGGAGGAATGGCTGATACAGGAATTCGGGAAGGAGGTCTTTTCTGCACAATTCGCAATTGAAAGAGCCCATCGAGTTCCAGCACGCCCTGCCATACCAGGAGGTCCTCCCCGGACCATTATTGCCAAGATTCTACACTTCAAGGACCGCGACAGTATTCTACGGCTAGCACGGTTCATACCAGATTTCGGTTATAAGGGGAAAAGAATCTCTGCATTTCCGGATTTCCCGATTGAGATCCAAAAAGAAAGAGCAAAGTTTAGAGAAATAAAGTCAAGGCTTAGAGAGCTGGAAATTAAATACTCAATGTTATATCCATCAAAATTAAGGATCGAAGTAAATGGAGAGACTAAGTTCTTTTTTTCCCCAGGAGAAGTTGCCGATTGGTTGGACAGATAATATTCAGGCAGGAAACAACTGTCCAATCCACAGCAAAGATTGGAGATATGATAGAATTTGTTTCTCTCCCTTTTTTTTTGTTTTTGTTTTTTTCTTCGTATATGCTGACAGTATGAAGATTAGCTGACGCTTAAGTTTATATGATTTAATATTGCTGTTTTTTTTTCTTTCTTTTTTTTGTGTCCTCGCATGTGGGGGAAGGGAGGGAAAATGTATAAAAATTTTATGGATATGGAGAGCCGGCCGCGTGCTTGGTGGCCATTAAATAAGTGCTCCTTGAAGGAAATAGGAGGATAGTAAGGGAAGGGGGGGACTGGGAAACTAGGTACACCTGGGGGATCAGGAGGTACAGGGTGGGGGAGGGGGGCAGGGGTACATGTTGTGTATGTTTTGTCAGTATGTTTTGTATAGGTCTAAGCACAATGTAAAAATAGGTACGCAATTGGAGACACCGAAGGAGATAGAGGTTATAAAAACGACAAATATAATGAGGAGAGAAGGGGTGGGGACTAGTCCAGATGAAAATACTGTATGCCTTGATGGTTAAAATACTTATGTGGAATGTGAGGGGTCTTAACAATAAAATTAAAAGGGCATTAGTATTAAATCATTGTAAATCGTTAGAGGCCGACATCATATGCCTCCAAGAAACCCATTTAAATGGGGATCGGGTAATGGCCCTAAAACGTCCTTGGGTAGGAGCGGCTTTCCACGCCCCATTTACATCTACATCTAGAGGGGTGTCAACACTAGTGAAGAAATCTTTTAACTTTGTAAGTAGAAGGGTAAAAATAGACCCAGGGGGCCGATTTATCTTTATTGAATGCAGTATTGACCATGTTGATTTTTGTTTGATGAATGTTTATACCCCCCCGCCGTTCTCATATGGAGTTTTGAGGGCCGCTGTTGATTTCTCCATATCATGTCCTGAGAATCACGTGATATGTCTTGGGGACTTCAACAATATCCTCTCCTCTCATCTGGACAGGTGGAGCAGGGTAGATAGAGAACCCCACAAAAATAAGAACATATTTGCAGTTCATAGAGGGGATAGGATGGAAGGATCCATGGCGTATTAGATATCCAGATCTGTCCCAATTTTCCTGCTACTCAGCAACCCATAGGAGTTTCTCCAGAATAGATATGATATTAACCTCAGAAAAAATTATAAACAAAATAGTGCGTATAGAATACACAGCGCGAGGAATATCAGATCATTCCCCGCTAATAACACACTTAGATCTGGAAAAGTCCGTGGGGTATCGATCGTGGAAGCTCCAGCCGTTTTGGCTTTCACAACTTAATTTAGATGAGATGGAGGGGGAAATTATGGCTTTTTTTAAATTAATGAAGGATCCACCTCAAATATGTGTCTATGGGACGCCTTCAAGACCTTTTTGAGAGGGATATTTATTAAAAAAATCTCTTTTCTTAAAAAAGAACATCGGAAGAGAGCCCATAAACTTGAGGTTCTGATGATGCAGCTTGAGGCAATATACCAGGTTAGCAAAACAGATTCAGACTGGAGTAAGTGGGAAAAAGCGCAAGATGAATGGCTGGAGTATGTATAGGATGTGAACAGTCGCCGGCTCATATCAAGCTCGCATCATTGGTATTCGAGCTCCGATAAAGTTGGTAAATTCCTGGCATACCTAACAAAACAAGATAGACCTTCAAATATAATATCTAAAATTGAAACGGAGGCAGGAGAAATCCTGACCTCCACTCCCAATATCGTGGACGTGAACAAAAAATCAGGAGGAAATAGGGACTTTCTTAAAAGAACTAGATATCCCACAGCTTTCATCAGAAGCTAGAACTATTTTGGATGCCCCTATAAAAATAGAGGAAGTAGAAAAAGTAATCAGATCCCTGCCAGCAGGGAAAGCCCCAGGGCTGGACGGATTACCAGGGGAGGTGTATCAAAAGTTTGAGAGACTACTGGCCCCACGGCTTGTTACAGTATATCAAAACATGATGGAGGAAGATGAGATGCCAGTATCAATGGCAGAAGCCTCCATTGTTGTTATACCTAAAAGGGGTAAAGACTTGATCAGGGTGGACTCATACAAACCAATCTCGTTAATTCCAACAGATGCCAAGATCATCGCAAAAATATTAGCGAACAGACTGAGCGGTGTCATTCAAAGTATAGTTCACCCTGATCACACAGGGTTCATGAGTGGAAAGTCCACAATGATAAATTTAAGGAGGGCATTCTTATATATCCAGTATGCTAACAGGGTGGGGTTAGAGGCCGCGTTGGCATCATTTGATGCCAACAAGGCATTTGACTCCGTGGAATGGAGTTATCTGTGGGGTACCCTCGAGGCATTTAGATTTGGATCATCCTTTATTAGACGGTTAAGGCTACTCTATAAGAACCCAAGTGCACGAATATCTATCAACGGGTATACATCTGTATACATCCCACCTACTGGCAATAGGCAAGGACTGGTCAGATGATCAACATGTAAACACTCCCCTGGAAAATGTAAACAGTTTTAAATATTTAGGGATTGAAGTGTTCAGACAGCCAGAAGAGTATATGTAAGGAAACATTTTACCAGTGTTGGGGGAGGTAAGGAATAAATGTAAATGTTGGGTAAAACTCCCATTGACACTAATCGGCCGGACCAATCTAGTAAAAATGGTTATATTGCCTAAGATCCTATACCAGTGGTTCCCAAACTGTGCGCCGCGGCTCCCTGGGGTGCCACGGCGCTGTGACAGGGGTGCCGCGTCTGCGTCCAGTGTCCATACTAACAGCGTGGAGTGAGTGCTGTGAGGCAGGGGGATTGCTTGAGCTGCAGCGCTGGGAGTGGGCTGAAGTGAGTGCTGGGACGGGCCGGGGTTGAGTGCCGGGAGGCAGCGGGGATTGAGCACTGGGAGCGGGCGGGAGTGAGCGCTGAGGAGGGGGCGGGTTTGAGCGCCGGGAAGCAGCGGGGATTGAGTGATGGGAGGGGGCAGGGCAGGGTTGAGCGGCGGGGAGTGAGCGCTTGCAGGGGTGAGAGTAGCTGGAGGTAGAGAGGGGAGTGAGTGCTGGGCAGGTGCGCAGAGTGAGCAGCTGGGGGGGAGGTGCGAGCAGTATGAGTCTGAGTCAGCAGAGGGGGGATGAGGGGTTTAGGGAGGGTACACAAGCTCCAGAAGTCTTGCAGGTTAGTGGGTACTCCTCCAGCGACGTTCACCTTTATTGTGACGCAGGCAACCCCTTCTCCCCCTCCTCTATGGCTGCATTGCAACCTTTTTCTCCAATGTCACACATGTGACCTCCTCCTTTATTGCATACCTCCCAACTTCTGACCTGTAGAAATAGGGACACTCGCGCGTGAAAGCCGCGCGAGCGCCCGAAAAGGGGGCGGAGTGTATGCAAATGAGGTTGCGGCTTATGCTAATTAGCCGCGACCTCATTTTCTACTAGAGTCTCCCAACTGCCACCCCCCGCAGCGGGACAATGCCTGCCGCGGGTGGGACAGCGGGACAGGACCCGAAAATCGAGACTGTCCCGCTGTAATCGTGACAGTTGGGAGGTATGTTATTGGGCTGCTTGCCAAGTGTTGAGGTGAGCCAGCCCGCCAGCCAGTCAGCCAGGGAGTGTGCATGCAGCTGTAAGTATAAGGCTGCAGCTGCCCCATATTTCTGTGTGCTTTGTCGACAGCGCATGATCACTCAGCACACAGCGATGTGTTGGCGCTGTGTGCTGAGCGATCTACCAAGGCCAGTGGTCACCGGGGAGAACACTGGCCTGACTAATATCCTGAGTGCAGGTTATTAATTAGCGCCAGTGACCTGGGTCGAGGGGAGGGGGTGATATAGGTGATTTATACATGGAAAGGGTAAATCGGTACTTGTTTCCTAGCACGGCCACAATCGCGGGCATCGTGTACCTTTAAGTTAAGGTACACGATGCCCGTGATGGACACGATTTCCTTTGAAATCAGGTCCATTTTGCCAGTAAAGGGAAAATCGCAGTGCCCGCGATTTTGCCACAGGCTTCAATGTTAAAATATTTTTTAACATTGAAATTGGGAGCATCGCGTCGGTTTTGTGCCATTATAATGGCACAAGATGAGATGGACTTGATTAAGTCCATCTCACATAGTAAAAAATGTGAAATGGGCCAATATGACCCATTTCACATTATATATGTCCCCGTCGTCACCCCACAATTGACATGAACCCGAAGCGTGGCGAGCGCAGCGAGCCCGCGAGGGGCGGCGGTGCGCGTCCTCCGACCTTTTCATTCCCCTACTATCCACGTCGGCGTGGAGATGAGAATACAAAGTGTGGCGAGCGCAGCGAGCCACCGAGCCCGAAGCGTGGCGAGCGCAGCGCGCCCCGCAAGGGGACGCGTATACCTGTGAAGTTATACGCGTCCCCTCGCGGGGCTCGCTATGCTCGCCGCGCTTCGGGCTCGGTTGCTCACTGCGCTCGCCACACTTTATATTCTCAACTCCACGCCGACGTGGATAGTAGGGGAATGAAAAGGTCAGAGGACGCGCACCACCGCCCCTCGCGGGCTCGCTGCGCTCGCCACGCTTCGGGTTGGCGTCAATCGTAGGGTGGGGTTTACGGTGTAAAATTGGGGGTCTAGAGAATATTTTACATTGAATCCAATGTAAAATCAGGTCCCAGGGACCCTATTCACATTTCATTCAATAAAAAAATCGGGTCGGTCGCATCGCATCCTACCAAATCGCATGCGATGCGACCAACGCGATTTTTCCGACACGACCACTCCGATGGACATCGGTGTGGCCGTGCTAGGAAACAAGTACCGGTAAAGCTAGCAAGGGGGGGGTCTTGGTGCATGACATTGATAGGTGTTGCATAGTAGGGAGCTATAGGACTGTGAGAGTGGGGTGTATGATGTAATAAGTGATTATATATATATAGGAAAAGGTCAGGCTTGTAACAGGGGAGGTCTTAGGGCCCGATTCAGACCTCTTTGCTGTGCTCCAAGTTCACACTTTGGGCAATTATCAGATGACTGCATATGCGCACAGTATGTTGTGCAAACTGTATGTACTAATACAGCCAGAGAAATGATTGACACCCTGTGTCCGTAACCATGCATTTTCTAGGAAATGCAGGTGTTCCCTGGCCAATCGGGAGGGTCACGGCCATCAGCAGCGGCCTCCTTCTTCCCACCGCCTTAGCAGTGCTAAGTAACTTGCGAGCAGGGAGACAATCATTCGATGGTGATGGATGTAGTTTGGCGGGGCAGGCGTTAACCTGCTAGCTGGGCTCCGAACTCTTGCAGCCCAGCAAGCAGGTCTGAATCAGGTTCTTAGTAGACCTTCATAGAAAGCCTTGGCTTTTAATGGGTCCTGGTGACCAGGTATGCACTGAATACAGTACATAGCATTGTTTTGACCTAACTAACTAAAAAAAGGGACAGTTCGGTAATTATTTTGGCTTAAGGGTGCCTTAAAAAAGTCATGGAGCCCCAAAGGGTGCCTCAGACTGAAAAAGTTTGGGAACCACTGTCCTATACATACTCCAGCACTCGCCAATATATATTAAAGACGAATATTTTAGAAATTTAAATAGCATAATATCCGCTTTTATATGGGGTAATAAAAGACCCAGAGTTAAACTAGCCACCCTGTGGAGAATAAAAGAAAAAGGGGGACTCGCACTACCGAATTTTAAAAACTATTACTATGCAGCTCAAATGGCTCAGTTGAAAACCTGGGTCATAATAGCTGACGCAACTAAGGAATTAAATAGCTTAATAAATAGTGTTGACAGAAGGATTACTCCTTTGCAGATGTTGTTATCAAATGGCACAAGCAAGGACTACCCTCCTATAATTAATCAAGCCATCAGAATTTGGAGAACAGTCTGCAAACAGAATAAATGTACAGGGGTGGATCCAGAGACCTCTCTCTTATCTATTACGACAGTTCAAGCAGTCAGGAAACAGCAGGGTGGGAAAACATGGTCAAAGTATGGCATATGCACAGTAGGTCAATTCTATCAAGAGAGAAGTTTCAAATCATATGAGCAGGTCGAAGAGAGATGTTTTTCAGATTCCTACAGGTTCGGAGCGCATTGACCCAGTATAGTGTAGGGAGGGAAGGTTGGTTGGAGGAAACCCCAATTAAAACATTTATCCAACAAATACCTCACCGAAAGCAGATCTCCAAACTATATGGACACTTGCAGAGTAATATTAATGACATAGACCTATTTCAGCTCAGGCAGAAATGGACTGGGGATATCTCAAACCTAGATATAAACAAATGGCAGGCAGCTCTAGCCTACCCGGGTAGGGCTACGAACTCCACAAGGACACAACAAGTCCAGTTTAACATTCTACACAGGACCTATATAACCCCAGTTAGGTTAAATAAAATGAATAGTTCAAAAAAAGATAAATGTCCAAAATGCGGGGAAAATGGGGCCACTTTTTGGCACTTGTTGTGGGCTTGCGAAAAGGTGAGATATTTTGGACCAGCCATTATGGACCTTACAATGGTTAAGAATTTTCTGCAAACATGCATTCAAATGACAATAATGGACAATACTTCCTTTGGATAAGGACTGCATTATTTATTTACCACAATTTTTTTTTTTTCACAATATTATTTTGTTAATTTATTATTAAATTAGTGGACACATGACAACTGTTGGATAATCTGTGGTATGTAGTCATGGCAGCTAAACCACCAGTACACCTCTGTGTTTTTGGCCACATACATGTTAGGCTGCTAGAAAGAATGTTACAGTGTTGATCAATATGAGCAGTAGTGGAACTACAAGGCCCAGCATTATGAGCAATTTGAAAGTAGGAGCAGGCAATTTCTTGTGCATGACCTTGCTGGGCTATGTAGTTCCACAGCAGCACTTTACTTAGCATAACAATACAAGTGAACATTACAGTTAGAAAACATTGGCATGTATGTAAGATTGCATGTGGTCACACTTACCAGCTCTGGATGGCGTTTGCGGCCTATCGGTATCCGCCACGTGCATGCCAGGCAGGACCTCAGGGGGTATGATGCGCTTCAACTTCACCTCATACGATGTGTAGCACACAGTGGTGGGGCTTCCTCCTCCAGTCTTGGTGGCCTCCTCCAACTCCATGGCCATTTTACTTTTCAACTGCCTTTTGATGTCATTGAATCTCTTCTTGACATTTCTGACCAGGCGCTTGTGCTGACTGATAGCGTTCACCGCCTGGGTGATGTCCTTCCACATAGCCCTTTTGCGCTGTGCAGTGGTCTTGTGGTGAGATTTGCCAAGTAAACGGTCAAACACAGGCATGATAGCCCGGACAAGTGCAGCATTTTCCTCATATGAGAATCTGACCTTTCGGCCACTTTTTGTGCGGCCAGCTTCCACCTCCTCCTCCTCCTCATTTTCTACTCCAGCCATGTACCCCTCCTCCTCCATGCCAGTGTCTTCCTCCTCCTCACCTCCATCTTCCTCCACCTCTGACATGTGGCCCTCCTGCAGCTGCTTTGGGGTATGGTCAAGGTCTTGGCTATAGGATGGGGATGCCAGCGGATCCTCCACCTCCTCCTGCTGGGGCTGGATGCCCAGGGCCTGGTCTGGGGCTGGCCTTGCTGTGGCCATGCAGCCTGCCACACTGCTGGCTCTCCCACTTGGCTGGCTGCTGCCACTGCTCCCTCTGCCACTGCTCCCTCTGCCACTGCTTCCTCTGCCACTGCTCCCTCCGCCACTCCTCACTCTGCCACTGCTCCCTCTGCCACTCCTCACTCTGCCACCAACACCTCTTCCTCTACTCACACTGCCACTGCTCCTCTCCATGCTCCTTACTTCCTATCAAAGAATGAAATGGCGCCAATGCCCCTTTATATAGGGGTTGTGATGTGTAATGGAGGGGACAGAGGTGGGCCAATAGGTTGGGGGGTTCTTAGTCATGCGGAGACAGTTTTGTAAATCGCACTCCGGTTGGTCCAAAACTCGCACATGACCGGCGGAAGAAATCAAACTTTTTTGTGACTTAAAATCGCACCACTTCCCCGCACATCGCACCACTTCGCACTTTTCAGCCTCCAAAGCGCATCCCATTAAATATGCGAATTATTAACAAAAAATGCGATTTCAAAAAGGGCGAATAGCGGCGATGTGGTGCGCTAAAATAACATGTGCATTTATCACATCCCATAGAATGTCACCCTTCAAGTTGTGTTGTCACAGAATTGTATCACACCACTAAAGTGGATACTGATTGTATACTTTCCAGAATATTTGTTAACACACTTGAACACTTAGCAAAAAATGTAATGAAATCTTTAAAATACAGTGTACATGTGATGTGAGCTTAAGTCACATTGAATATAAAATAAAATAATTCCTGCAACTGATTATGGATTTCCAATCTTTGTGTGTCTGTTATGTGTCTTTGATGCTAATCAAAGGAATTCCAAGGACGAGTTAAAAAAAGGGGGGGGGGGGTTGGCTTCTGTCTTTGCAAAATAATATATGTTGCTAGAACTTTAACTGTGAAATGTAAGCTGTAAGATCAGTGCTGAATACTTTAACCCTCAGATTTATCTTTAATGATATGAAAGTATATATATGTTATTTGTAAAGTTTAAAAGTTATTTGAATGATATCTGTATATTCTGTAAAGATTGATGCAAATTTAGTTCTTTGCATTTACAGCTGATTTGCATATCACATATCAGTACTTGACTAGTACTGTAATTTAAATAAATGTTTTTGTTTTAGCTCAAATATAAAAAGCCCTTAATAACAGTCAAAAAGAGACTCCCCAAAATAATGTGACATGTTATCTCAGATTATGCAAATGACTGTTCCCTGAATTCGGCAGGAGCTGTTCTTTTGTCTGTATGAGTAGCTTGTATGATGTTTAAAGTCTGAAAATATACATAATTAATTCTAAAAATGTGTAAAAAACTCTTTTCTACCTCAACGTATGGTGTGTATTTAATAGAGCAAAACAGAACATTTGGTTAAAATTAGAGATGAGCGGGTCCGGATCCCCGAGATCCGACAGATCCGAATATCGGGGATCCGGGCCAGATCCGAGCCGGCTCGGGAGTTCCCGCCTGAATTCCGGACCAATAACGAGGCCGAACATCATCATCGCGCTGTCGGATTCTCGCGGGAGCGGGATCTTATAAAAGACGCACGCGCGCCCCGCCATCTTCACTCCAATCTTGGAGAGGGAAGAGGGTGGTTGGGAAGCTCCGTGTGCTCCGTGCTGTGCTCTGTGCCATGTGCTCCGTGACCTGACCTGTGCCCTCACTGCCCTGTGCTGTGCTCCGTGCCATGTGCTCCATGCTGTGCTCCGTGACCTGCCCTGTGCCCTCACTGCCCTGTGTTGTAGACTTGAGAGTAAGTGACTGTTTATAGGCCTGAGCCCTGTAGTGTGATTTAACTAACTAGGTGCTGCAGTGCTCACACGCAGGGGCTGCAGTGTCCACTGTCCAGGGGCTGTCCTGTGGCCCGTGCCCAGTTGTGATTTATTTAGCCCTAAGCCCTGTGTTGTGATTTATTTAGCCCTGAACCCTGTGTTTTTTGTGATTTAACTAACTAACTCAGGCTGCAGTGCTCACACGCAGGGGCTGCAGTGCTGCTGAGTAGTACACTGTGTACAGGGGCTGCAGTAATACAAGGGGCCGTGTCCAGTGTGATGGCCTATATCTTATCCATTGTCCAGTGTCACGAGTCACTCACGACCTATATCCTGTGTCCTGTCCTGTGTGACGACTGACGACATATCCTGTGTTCAGTGTGACGACCTAAGCTGGGAACCTTGTAAGCGATCGGCGTATGGAGGTTACTTCTACAAAACGTGGAGAAGATGATGTTCATAAAAATGAATTTCAAATTCCACGAACTTGACCTCCTTCACCAGCACTTACGTCCTCCTAATACACACAGTCCTCCGTTATTGGTTGATTCCAGCGACGACGAATTAATTGTGTGTGAAGAGGATGAGGCTGAGGAATCTGATGCTGAGGATGACATCTTGTTAAGCCAGTTTGTGCAATGCCCATTGCCATTTATTTTTCGTGGGGGCCCAAACAAACCAATCATTTTAGCCACAGTTGACAGTCCCTGCCGCTGAAGTCCCTGTCGCTGAAATGATTAGTTTGTTAAACTGTGCATGTCCTGTATACAACATAAGGGTGGGTGGGAGGGCCCAAGGACAATGTCATCTTGCACCTCTTTCTGCGTCGTTTTGTTGGCTGTTGTAGCGTCCTAATTTTTTTACCTCTTTGATGGATGAATGTTGGGGAGATGGGTGATTTCTCTCTCCACATCATCTATTATGGATGAAAATATGTCCTCATGGACATCCATGGTCTTATCCATTCCTATCGTACTTCTTTTTGGATGGGATGTCCTGGATGGATGGATGGCTGGGTGGCAGGGCCCCAGCAATTCTTTTTCTTGCACCTCTTTCTGCGTCATTTGTTGGCTCTTTGTAGCATCATAAATTTTTAAATCTTTGATGGATGAATGGTGGGGAGATGGGTGATTTCTCTCTCCACCCCATCCATAATGGATGAAAACATGTCCTCAGGGACATCCATGGTCTTATCCATTCCTATCGTACTTCTTTTTTGGATGGGATGTCCCGGATGGATGGATGGATGGCTGGGTGGCAGGGCCCCAGCAAATCTTTTTTTTGCACCTCTTTCTGCGTCATTTGTTGGCTCTTTGTAGCGTCCTGATTTTTTACCTCTTTGATGGATGAATGGTGGGAAGATAAGTGATTTCTTTCTCCACATCATCCATTATGGATGAAAATATGTCCTCATGGACATCCATGGTCTCATCCATTCCTATCGTACTTCTTTTTTGGTGGGATGTCCCGGATGGATGGATGGCTGGGTGGCAGGGCCCCAGCAAATCTTTTTCTTGCACCTCTTTCTGCGTCATTTGTTGGCTCTTTGTAGCGTCATAAATTTCTAAATCTTTGATGGATGAATGGTGGGGAGATGGGTGATTAACTCTCCACCCCATCCATAATGGATGAAAACATGTCCTCAGGGACATCCATGGTCTTATCCATTCCTATCGTACTTCTTTTTTGGATGGGATGTCCCGGATGGATGGATGGCTGGGTGGCAGGGCCCCAGCAAATCTTTTTCTTGCACCTCTTTCTGCGTCATTTGTTGGCTCTTTGTAACGTCCTGATTTTTTACCTCTTTGATGGATGAATGGTGGGAAGATGGGTGATTTCTTTCTCCACATCATCCATTATGGATGAAAATATGTCCTCATGGACATCCATGGTCTCATCCATTCCTATCGTACTTCTTTTTGGATGGGATGTCCCAGATGGATGGATGGCTGGGTGGCAGGGCCCCAGCAAATCTTTTTCTTGTACCTCTTTCTGCGTCATTTGTTGGCTCTTTGTAGCGTCCTGATTTTTTACCTCTTTGATGGGTGAATGGTCGGGAGATGGGTGATTTCTTTCTCCACATCATCCATTATGAATGAAAATATGTCCTCATGGACATCCATGGTCTCAGCCATTCCTATCGTACTTCTTTTTTGGATGGGATGTCCCGGATGGATGGATGGCTGGGTGGCAGGGCCCCAGCAAATCTTTTTCTTGCACCTCTTTCTGCGTCATTTGTTGGCTCTTTGTAGCGTCATAAATTTTTAAATATTTGATGGATGAATGGTGGGGAGATGGGTGATTCGCTCTCCACCCCATCCATAATGGATGAAAACATGTCCTCAGGGACATCCATGGTCTTATCCATTCCTAGACCGAGTGCGTGGCTTCGGGAGGAACACACGTGATTTGGTGAAGTGGTGAGGGAGGTAATGGAAAACACACCTAGCCAGCCAGCTCAAACAAATTAACCTTAGCGGTAAATTGGGTGACAGATGTCGCAGACTAATTGACCCTACTACCTAGATAGCGGTCTATAAGGGTAGACTATATAGGGATCTCCTAACCTGGGGTCCTAGAGAGGTGGAGGCCACCAATTACCCCACCCCTGCCACCAATTACCCCACCCCCCTCCACCTATTAGGTGATGGATGAGGAGGCAACTGGTAATGCTCCCAGCGTTCAGAAACCACGTGACCTCACGCCAGATAGGGGTCTTGTTAGATATTAAACTGATCTAATCAGATACTACCTTGCAGACTAAATAAGTGCTGCACGAAACGCCCACTGCTCCTTGGCTGAACATGAGGAAGAGTGCACAAGCAAGCCAAACAGGGGTTTTGGTACTTGATTGGATCTTCTACCAGAGGAGCGCAGCTACTAGTATAGCTTTGAACGAAGATCGTTCCTTCTCTATTGGGGAAGAATATATGTCATCAGTGACATCCAGAGTATTTATCCTCCTTTTGGGATAGTATGGATGGATTGATAAATGTTTGGGAAGAAGAAGTCCCAACAGCTGCTGATGGTCAGCGTACTAGACCAAGTGCGTGGCTTCGGGAGGAACACATGTAATGTGGTGAAGTGGTGAGGGAGGAAATGGAATGCACGCATAGCCAGTCTGATCAAGTTTGATAAGGAGGTAACTTCACAAACCACGTGACCTCACGCCAGATAGGGGTCTTGTTAGATATTAAACTGATCCAATCAGATACTACCTTGCAGACACAGTTAATGCTGCACCAAACACCCACTGCTCCTTGGCTGCACATGCCAAACTGCAAAATCAATCCACTTGGTACTTGTGTGGAGGCTCTTGGTACTTGTGTGGAGGTTCTAACAGAGGAGCGCAGCTACAAGGACAATTTCAACTTGCACATCTTTGTATTCTTTGCTCCTTTTTTTTTTTTGGGGGGGGGGTTATTAAACTGCCACCCTGTCTGCCCCTGTAGTGCTGCTCTGCTTCCAACATGTGCCAGGTTGGAAGTGTAAGGTCCACATGTATGTGATGCCCACTGCTGTCGCCTAGCTTAGTCATCCAGCTACCTCGGGATAACCTTATGGCCCTACTACAGTAAATGAAAACAATTTTGTGAGCTGTGAAGTGATCAAAATTGTCTAGAAATGAGTGGAAACTAATGTTATTGAGCTTAATAACACTTTAGGGGCAAAAACAGGCCCAAAAACTATTATTTTAGCAATTTTTAGCATTTTTCCAAAAAAATCCAGATCCAAAACCAAAACCAAAACCCGCAAGGGTGGTTTTGCCAAAACCAATCCAGATCCAAAACACAAAGGGAGATCCAGATCCAAAACCAAAACCCGAAAAAGTGGCCGCCGCACATCTCTAGTTAAAATCTGAACAGATCAACTAAAATCTATTTTATTTTGATTAATTTAACTGTGTTCAGTCATATGACAGTGTACAAAAGTGTCAGCAGGTCTGCACTTTGTAGGGAGGGGCTATGAGTCGCCGTGCATTGTATTATTAAGAGGGGCTATGCTTTGTTACTACAGATAAGATATTTGTCTGCAGAAAGATTCACAGCAGAAAATAAAATGTATTTTATCCTAATTGATTTAACATAAGTTTTGTTTGTTTCATGTATTAAGAGAAATCAGCTACTTGTATTCATAAAGGTAATGACACACTATTATACTGGTTATCAGAAAATTCCAATACTGTATACTGCATTACTTTAGTATGATAATGATTTACTGTTATAAACATGTAACAAACTAAATATGAAATAGCTCTCCTAACACCCTCCAATGTAATCCTCAAGCGCTGTAAGTCTGAAACCAGCTTCATTATTTCCACTAGAGTCAGAATAAGGGAGTGTAGCGGGGGACGCTGCTGATGTCTCACATACAGACTGTTATATAGAAGCAGCCAAAAAGATACAAAAGAAATGTGTACTGTAAATAATATTGCTGATAGATAGTGTTTGCTTTAGGTTTCATCATATTGATCTCAGCGGTATTGTACGCTGTGCTCAAAAGGGGGGAGGAGTTACAGAGAAATTGCAGAGCTCCATACTAAGTATAAAATATGCCGTGGTGACAGTATCTCAGCATATTGAGAAAAAAAATGCACTTTTTAAATTTTCAGAGATTTCCAAGATATTATGATAATGATATCCTATATAGAATGTATAAATATGGGAATTTCTACCCTAATATACTGTATGTCTACATAAACAGCAGAGCTGAAGGCTCTAGTACAAGGATGCTGTCTTTCAGTTGCCTGTCTAATGCTGGCCACACATCAGAACAACTTCAGACCAACTTTTTTTAAACTCTTCAAACCTCCAACCATCCAACTTCACAGTCCAACTAAAACAGTTCCCCACACATCTAACCAACTTTTCTTCCAACCAGCAAACTTTTTTTTTTTTTTTTTAGTCCAGCCAACTTCTGTCCAACTTCTGATGTCACAGAAGTGGGCGGGCAGGTTCTGCCTATTTTTTTTTTTCATTTACTTTAATAAAATGGTTTAATTCCATCTTTATGTAGTAGACAGCAATTAAAAAGTGAAATGAAATGAAACTCTGCTTCACACACCAGGCAATCTCCTCAAAGTTACATGTATCTATTCAAATTGTTAATTGCAAATACTTTATAACAATATTCCTCAGTGTTGCAACATAAGCCCCATACACACTAGATTACCTTTTAAAAGATATTGGTAATTTTAGCCCTTATAAGCGATATCTTTTAAAAAATATTGTTCCGTGCGTATGCTCAATATCACAAACATGTGCCCGACATTTTGAGGATGCATCACACCATGAAAAAGAGGAGTCCAGCCTCATAACATTAGGCACATGTTTGTGATTGTCACTGCTGTGGAGAGGATGGGGATGGGGTGCTGCTCTCAGTGCTGGGGGGAGGTCGGGGTGGTCCTATTGTAACTGCTGGGCGAAGGATAAGGATGGGGGTGCTGTGCTGCTGTCACTGCTGAGGGAATGATGGGGACAGGAGATGCTGCTGTCAGTGCTGGGGGGGGGGGGAGGATGGAGACAGGGGTTCGGTGCTGCTGTCACTGCTCCAGGGAGGATGGGGATGGGGGTGCTGCTGTCACTGCTGGGGGGAGGAGGATGGGCCTTTCTACTAAATTAACTGAATGTTAAATGTGCAGGTGTTCAGAATGGGATGGCACTAGAGACAGATGTTATAAATAAATACACTTACCGCCCAAACGCTGTGCTGTGTTGATGATTAAAGGCGCAAACCCTTTAATCAAGAAAAATAAACACAGCTATGGGCGGTACTGTATGTGTATTTATTTATTATATCAATCTCTAATGCCATCCCATTCTGAAATAAATATATATATATATATATATATATATATATATATATATATATATATATATATATATTGTGGGTGTGTGGTCTGGCACTCCAACTCTTCTGCAACTACCTTGGTGCCATCCAAAAATACACAGACAGGTAAGTATCATAAGACACTATGTGGCGGCCAGAGGCGTAACTAATATTGTGGCGCCCCCCCCCCGACAAAAAGTTACCTTACCCCTCCGCATGCCGCCGCCGGCCCAGCATTCAGTCCGGCACCGCAGATAGCCTCCGGGCTCCGTCTCCTGCAGTAATGAAAAATGACACGACAAAATGGCTGCCCCCGTACAGCAGACAGTTTTTTTAGGGATGTTAGAGGAGGCGGCGGCCTCCTCTAGCATCCTTAAAAACTGTCTGCTATTAGGGGGCAGCCATTTTGTTGTGTCATTTTTTCATTACTGCAGGAGACGGAGCCCGGAGGCTATCTGCGGTGCCGGACTGAATGCGGTGGCAGCGGCATGCGGAGGGGTAAGGGGGGGTCTGACCAGTGTGCCCGGGCACCGGGGGCGCCCCGCTGGCGCTTGCTCCCCCAAGCAGCCGCGGTGGCTGCCTTACGGTAGCTACGCCTCTGGTGGCGGCACTCAAACGGGTTTTCTCCTAAAAAATATAATGCAGACCAACAACTGCAGCTAGGTCTAATGCAGATCTAGCTGCAGTTGTTGGTCTGCATTATTTTTTTAGGAGAAAACCCGTTTGAGTGCCACCTCATTGGGGGAAATTTACTAAGGCTAATATGTGCAAAAAAATCGTATTTGGATAGTAAAATACGATTTTTTTAGGCGTATACGTATTTTCAGGATTTACTATCCTGAAAATATGTAAAATCGTATTCGTATTTATGGCAAATTCATATTTGTATTTACAAATACGAATGTATATGCCATCGGAAAATACGAATAGGAATCGCCATTAAAAAGAATGGTGATTCATAATTTACTAAGCGGCCGTATTACAATATGGGCGCTAATAAGCGGTAAACGGCCACTAATTGCCGCCCAAATATGCCAGGAAAATACTCTTAATTTTCCTGGCATATTTGGCAGAAGCATGTATGGATCTGACTGATCCGTGCAGGGTTCAGTGTGTAAAAAAATAATAATATGAAGCCCCAGGCTCACAGAACAGGCCCTGGGCGGTGGGCATCGAGCTGATTATTTGTGTAAAAATAGAAAAAACCATTGGGTTTTGCTGTGGAACCATTAGTCCCTGCAAGGCTGGAACACATACTGGGACTTGGAGAACCACAAGTCCCAGCATGCGGCCCATTAATGGGCTTGCTGAGACTCTTCGTTCCACAGCAGAACCAATAGTTAAATAAATACACACACACACACACACAGCAGAAAAATAAATCTTTATTACACTCAGAGCCCATTGAAAAAAATCCATATGGGTACCTGTGGAAGGAATCCATACTCTTGGGGGTCCTCCAGCGAAGATCAAGTCCTCTTCTTTCCATGTAGCATCCACGGTCTTGGTAAAAAAACAAAGGATGGTGAGGTGACTGGGAGCGAGAGTGAGTGTGAGTGTGGTGAAGGGGGTAGTGTGGTGACGGAGGGTGAGGTGACAAGTCCAGAGGTGACAAGTCCAGAGGTGAGAGAATGTGAGGTGGTGATAGGTGAGGTAATATGGGGTGAGGTGGGTGATGAGGTGAGAGTGGTGGTGGTGACGAGGGTGAAAACTGGTGTGGCGAAGGTGGGGCAAGAGCTGGTGTGGTGATGGGGGGCAAGAGCGAGTGTTGTGATGGCGGGTGATGTGACAGCATGCGCGAGGGGGTGAGGTGACGGAAGTCGAGAGGGGGTGAGGTGACAACGGGGGAGGCGGCGTAAGGTGACGGTGGACGAGAGGGTAAGACAGCAGAGGATGCCGGACAGTGACAACGGGGGATACACGGACAGACAGCGGGGACAGTGACAGAGGGGGACACGAGGACAGTGACAGTGGACACAGTGACAGCGGGGGGCAGTAACAGCAAGGGACGTGGGGGCAGTGACAAGGATGGACGTGGGGGGCAGAGACAGCAGGGGGGACGCAAGGGGTAGAAACAGCGGGGGATGCGAGATAGTGACATAACAGCAACAAAAGGGGACTCAGGGGCATTGGCCTAATGAACATTCAAACATCCATTATCCATGGCCATATACAGTACCTACTCACCTACTGTTCCTGTCACAATTGCCCCCATGTATGTGGCAAACCTTTGACCTGTTGGGCACAATTATCTTCTCCCTACCCAAATATATGAGAGAGAGTGAGACAGAGATAGAAATAGAGAGAGAGAGAGAGAAAGAGAGATAGAAATAGAGAGAGAGAAAGAGAGATAGAGATAGAGATAGAGAGAGAGCGATAGAGAAATAGAGAGAGCGATAGAGAGAGAGAGATAAAGGCTGGAGGTGAGGAGTGGAGGGGTAGGCTGGAGGTGAGAGATGGAGAGGCAACGGCAGATGGATGAGGAGGGGAGGGTTTACCGCTGCCAGGGGACGGGTAAATGTCGGGGACCGGTGGAAGTTGCCGGAGGAGGATACCTACCCCCAGCACCCCGCTGTAACTACACCCGAGCAGCAGAACCTGGTCCCTTGAGCAGAAGTAGCTGGTTACTCTGCCTGGGCTGGAGATGGAGGACGCGGCGGCAGATGGATGAGGAGGGGATGGTGATGATGACCCGGCGCTGCCTGCAGGACACCCCGGGACCCGGCGCTGATGACAGGGGACCCCGGGACCCGGCGCTGATGACAGGGGACCCGGCGCTGATGACAGGGGACACCGGGACCCGGCGCTGCTGACAGGGGACCCCGCGACCCAGCGCTGATGACATGGGACCAGGCGCTGATGACAGGGAACACGGTGCTGCGTTCAGGACACCCGCGGCACTGATGACAGGTGACCCCGGGATCGGCACTGATGACAGGTGACCCCGGGACACTGGGGATGCTGCGGGGATCACAGGGGGACGGGACAATGGGGATTCTGCTGGGGCTGTTCTCACATGCCCTGCGCTGGCTCGGCCTCTCACCTCCCACCGCTGTTACTGTTGCTGCTGCCGCCTGCATGTCCAGGGCTGGGTGATCGCGGGGGCCGGTAAGTACACTGGGCTGGGATTCTGTGGGGGATCGTGGGGACGGGACAATGGGGCTTTCAGCGGCAGAAGTAGGTGGACACTGCTTGTCAGTGTCCGCCTACATATCGTTTGGTTGGGGGAACTTTCCCCCTACACCAGAACGATTAGCTGGGGAAAATCAAACAGGTTTGATTTTTCCCAGCAAGTTGGAACGACCGTTTTGGGCCGTTTATCTGCGTTTTAGCCCGTGTGGGAGCAAACGGCTGATAATCTTTTGCTCCCACACACTAGAAAGATTATCATTCCAACCAGCCAAAAGTTGGCTGGTTGGAACGATATCTTTCTGATGTGTGGCCAGCATAAGCCAGTTGTGGTGTAAGGTCACAGCACACTGAGGAGCAGACACTTATGACTATGGGCAATAGTATGGCTAATATCCTGCAAGGCAGGTAAGCCGTGTTACAGTTATTGAATACACCCGACCATCAGATGGACATAGAACCCAAAAGTGCTAAGCCAGAAGACACACTTGTTGCTCCTACAATAAGCCTCTGAGCAAGGAGGTAAGAAACAAGGAGCTGAGAAAGGCTTTGACGAGTGTTGTCTGGGAAAACGGGGGTTTTACGGCATTTTCCCTTTAGTAAATCTCGCCCATAATGAGGGCGGGACCTACAGGAGGAACAGTCATGCCCCGTTTGCATCTCACAGCCCATCCAAGTTATAATGTCGCTAGTTGTAGCCACAACTGTCGGCCACTATTATGACCCAATCACCCACTATCTCCTTGTCAACTTCTTTATTGCCTTTAACATCTCCCTGTCTCCCTCTGCCTTTTGCTGTCACACTCCATCTATCCCTTTTTATCTCACCCTAGGGGATATGCACTAAAGGGAAAAATGCGATAAAAACCCTGTTATCAGAGTTTTTCTGCGTTTCCCTGTGCACTAAATCGCAATGGCCGAGTTTTTGCAAAATAGAGTAAAGCCAGAAAAAGCTGCTGATACCCCATGAATCCCACCCAGCACGACCTGTGGTCAGAGCCCTCACTCTGTGCATGTGCATAGGGACTCGCGGGTCTCAGACACAGAAGTCCAGGATCTATCCTTTGCCTTAATCACATATGTTTGTGCATATTCGATTATTAAGAATGCGGTAGCCGGCGATGTGGGGGAGCAGATTTTAGTGCATCTTCCTGTCACCCTTACCTACCCTTGGTCTCCTCAATTTTATCACCACACCTTTTCCATTTTCCAGGGAGTCATTCTGTATCCAGACTAGAGATGTGCACCGGCCACTTTTCGGGTTTTGGGTTCTGATTACCTTGAGGTTTTGGGTTCTAATGGGTTTTGGCAAAACACCTCCTAAGTGTTTTGTGTTTGGATTTTTTTGGGTTTTGGGTTCTGATTTTTTTGTTAAAAAAGCATAAAAACAGCTAAAATCGCAGAATTTGGTGGGTTTTTTTGCTCCTACGCTATATTGACCTCAATAACATTCATTTACACTCATTTCCAGTGTATTCTGAACACCTCACACCTCACAATATTGTTTTTATTGCCAAAGTTTGCACTGAGGTAGCTGGATAACTATGCTAAGCCACACAAGTGTGCGGCACAAACACGTGGCTCATGTAAGAGTGGCACTGCAGCGGCAGACATGATGGCAGTTTAAAAAAATAGGCCCATAAAAGATAACTATCTGGCTTGATCATGCACTGTTTACCATGTGCAGCCAAGGAGTGGTGGGCATTTTGTGCAGCACAGAGTTTGTCTGCAAGTGTGTAACTGTTTTGATCACTTTAACATCCAACAAGACCCCTATCTGGCTTGATTGTGTGATAATGTAATCTGATTGTTTAATTTTGTGATTATTATTTATTTATTATTACCAGTCGTCTCTTAAATCATTGCCTAATGGGTGTAGGGGAGTAGGCTAATCAATTTTAAGGTGGCAGATGGAAGATGTAATGTAATGTAAACCATCACTAGCATTAGTTGCAGCAGTGGCAGTAACTGATGGACCCGGCTGTGCAGATAAGAAGGATGCTGACAGCGATGATGTCAAAGGGAGAGCCAGTGAACTGTTGCTCCATGCAGCGCTGGAAAACTTCGCTGCCCGTGGTGATGCCATAGGGCATGCGTAACCATCACTAGCATTGGTTGCAGCAGTGGCAGTAACTGATGGACCCGGCTGTGCAGATAAGGAGGATGCTGACAGCGATGATGTCAAAGGGAGAGCCAGTGAACTGTTGCTCCATGCAGCGCTGGAAAACTTCGCTTCCCGTGGTGATGCCATAGGGCATGCGTAACCATCACTAGCATTGGTTGCAGCAGTGGCAGTAACTGATGGACCAGGCTGTGCAGATAAGGAGGATGCTGACAGCGATGATGTCAAAGGGAGAGCCAGTGAACTGTTGCTCCATGCAGTGCTGGTAAACTTCACTGCCCGTGGTGATGCCATAGGGCATGCGTAACCATCACTAGCATTGGTTGCAGCAGTGGCAGTAACTGATGGACCCAGCTGTGCAGATAAGGAGGATGCTGACAGCGATGATGTCAAAGGGAGAGCCAGCGAACTGTTGCTCCATGCAGCGCTGGAAAACTTCGCTGCCTGTGGTGATGCCATAGGGCATGCGTAGGAAGACGTAGCACCCAATAGGGGTCATGAAGGCAGTAAGCATGGAAGAGGCTCTGTCCAGAGGGATCTGCCAAAACCCACATTCGGCATTCAGGGTGCTAAAGACCGTTGCACCTGGCATGTCAGTGATCACCTGCTCGATGGTGCAGAGTGTGTATCTGTTTTGGTCAGTTTAATATTTCATAAGACCCCTATCTGTCTTTATTGTGATTATGATTATTTATAATTAATTTCATCTGATTTTTAGTTTGGTGATTAGTAATATTATTCATTTATTATTTATTATTACCATTCGTCTCGTCAATCATTGCCTAATGGGTGGAGAGGAGGGGGCTAATCAATGACTAGGTGGCAGCTGGAAGAGTTCTATCTGGCTGCGACTTCTGTAACTCTATTGATCGCTAGGGTGGATTCAGGTGATCTGGCTCGCTAGGCGGGTGTTCCCTTTGCTCACTGCTTCACATGCGTCCCTCGTGAAGCTGCGCGCTCTGTCGAGGAGGATGTCCTTTGCCGGTAGAGAAGTACTGATCTTCTCTCAAGGTGTTACGACTCGTAGCTGCACTCCCCTGCTACAACCTCAAAACAAGCACCAAGACCCCTATCTGGCTTGATTGTGCACTGTTTACACAGTGCAGCCGAGGAGCAGTGGGCGATTGGTGCAGCAATCAGTGGAATGCAAAGAGTTATATGCATTTCAAAGACAAGTCCCTCATACAAATGACTCTCAGCAGTGGGCACCAGACCAGACAGGTAAAAAAAAATTTAGCCGCCCAAAAAGAAGTGTAATTGCAGCCGCCCCCAAAGAAGTGTAATTGCAGCCGCCCGCAAAGAAGTGTAATTGCAGCCGCCCAAAAAGAAGTGTAATTGCAGCCGCCCACAAAGAAGTTTAATTGCAGCCGCCCACAAAAAAGTTTAGCCGCCCAAAAAGAAGTTTCATTGCAGCCACTCCCAAAGAAGTGTAATTGCAGCCACCCCCAAAGAAGTTTAATTGCAGCCGCCCAAAAAGAAGTGTAATTGCAGCCGCCCACAAAGAAGTTTAATTGCAGCCGCCCAAAAAGAAGTGTAATTGCAGCCGCCCACAAAGAAGTGTAATTGCAGCCGCCCTCAAAAAAGTTTAGCCACCCCCAAAGAAGTGTAATTGCAGCCGCCCAAAAAGAAGTGCAATTGCAGCCGCCCAAAAAGAAGTGCAATTGCAGCCGCCCACAAAAAAGTTTAATTGAGCCTTCCTGCCCCAGCCCTGACTCCCCCAGGTCAGGGAGATCACATTCTCACCCATGAAGGTGCAGCAATCAAGTGGAATGCAAACAGTTGTATGCATTAAAAAGACAAGTCCCACATATGAATGACTCTCAGCAGTAGGAATAATGAATGGTGATGCAAGATGGAATTGTCCTTGGGCCCTCCCACCCACCCTTATGTTGCGAAAATAGGACATGCACACTTTAACAAACCAAACTGTGGCTGAAATGATTGGTTTGTTTGGGCCCCCACAAAAAATAAACCAATTCATAATATCTCCCTGTATAAACTGGCTCTACAGCAACAAGATGTCATAGTCACTCATCATCATTCTCCTCCTCCTCCTCTGATTCCTCGCCCCCTTCAGTGTGTACTTCCTCATTCTCAGAGATTATCAATTCGTCCCCGCTGGACTCCACAATCACAGGTCCAGTTATAATCTCTGGAGGCAATTCCTGGTCTTCATTGAATAAGTGATAATTCATTTTTATAAACATCATTTTCTCAACATTTTTCGGGAGCAACCTCCTTCGCCGCTCACTGACCAGGTTCCCCGCTGCACTGAATACTCTTTCGGAGTACACACTGGAGGGGGGACAACTCAGGTAAAATAGAGCAAGTTTGTACAGGGGTTTCCAAACTGCCTTTTTTTCCTGCCAGTACAGGTAAGGACTGTCTGACATGTCTACTTGGATGCTGTCACCAAAGTAATCATCCACCATTTTTTCAATGTTGACAGCATCCAATGCACCGACAGTAGACATGTCAGCAATCGTTGGCAGGTCCTTGAGTCCGGACCAGATGTCCAAACTCCCTCCTGCCTGCCCTGCATCCCCACCAGCGGGTTGTGTGGGAAATCGCAGCTGTTTCCTCACAGGCACAGGTGTGGGAGAAAATGAAGAAGGAGCTGGGGCCGTGTCACGGTCCCCTTCAGATGACAATCTCCTGACCAGCAGGTCTTTGCACCTTTGTAGACTTGTGTCTGCCGGAAAAAGAGACACAACATATGCTTTAAACCGAGGATCGAGCACTGTGGCCAAAATGTATTCCTCTGACTTTAACAGAGTGACCACCCTCGTATCCTGGCAAAGCGTATGGAGGGCTTCATCCACAATAGCGACATGCTTTGCGGAATCGCTCCGCTTTAGCTCCTCCTTCACTTTCTCCAGCTGCTTTTGTAACAGCCTGATTAGGGGAATCACCTGACTAATGCAGGCAGTGTTGGAACTGACTTCACGTGTGGCTACTTCAAACGGCTGGAAAACCTTGCACAACACGGAAATCAGCCTCCACTGCGCTTGAGTCAGGTGCAGCCCCGCTCCTCTGCCTATGTCATAGGTGGCTGTGTAGGCTTGAATGGCCTTTTGCTGCTCCTCCATCCTCTGCAGCATATAGAGGGTGGAGTTCCAGCGCGTCACCACCTCTTGTTTCAGCTGATGGCAGGGCAGGTTGCAGAGTTTTTGCTCCCGCTCCAGCCTTCGGCAGGCTGTGGCAGAATGCCGAAAGTGTCCGCAAATTTTGCGTGCCACCGCAAGCATCTCCTGCACACTCCTGTCATTTTTTATGAAATGCTGCACCACCAAATTTATTGTGTGGGCAAAACATGGCACGTGCTGGAAATTGCCCATGTTTAATGCCCGCACAATGTTACTGGCGTTGTCCGACACCACAAATCCCCAGGAGAGTCTAAGGGGGGTAAGCCACAGGGAGATGATTTCCCTCAGTTTCTCTAAGAGGTTGTCGGCGTTGTGCCTCTTCTTGAAACCGGTGATACACAGCGTAGCCTGCCTAAGAAGGAGCTGGCATGCAGGAGATGCTGCTGCTGCGGAAGGCGATGCATCTACCCAGTGGGCTGTCACAGTCATTGGTTGACAGGCAGAAAGTTGCCACATAAAAAAGGTCGACATAACCAAAATGTCGACAATAGTGGTTAACCTTTTTGTCTACCTAAAGATTTACACCCATGCTAAGTAGGGATGAGCGGGTTCGGATCCTAGAGATCCGAACCCACCCGAACTTACCTTATTCGAGGCTGGATCCGAGGAGTTCGCCGGTTCCCGCCATCTTCCCGAGTCCAAAATGAGGCCAAGACATCATCATCCTGCATCGGATTCGGATCTCTATAAAAGGTCCGGCTCCGGCGCCATCTTCATTCGGCATGTAGAAGTCAGACAGCACGGATGTGTCCGAGCTGTCTGTGCGCACAGGGAAAAAAAGCTATGGGGGACAATAATAACATAATACCACTGTGGAGGACATTCTAAGGGGGGAACTAATAGAAGCTATAAATTTATGGGGGCTGCTTAAGGGGGGCAAATATATATCGGGAAGCAACAAAAGATACATTTACTAAGGGGGAACTACATGTGCAGGAACTGTTGTACATCTACTAATGGGGAACTACTGAGGGGGAAACATATTCAGGTAACAGCTACTAAGGGGGCATTACTAAGGCTACTACTAAAGGGGGCTGTGTTATATGGGACCACTGTGGGGGACATCTAAAGGGATCTCTGAATTTATTTATTTTTTACTACAGGGCTGCCCCAAATAGTCCAGCTGTGCTGCCCAGTGTCCCGTATCAGTCCAGGGGAGCTGCCCCCATTTTTAATTGAAATTAAAAAAAAAATTTTTTTTTTAATCTGCAAGGGGTGTTAAGTGTGCCATATCAGTCCAGCTGCTCTGCCCAGTGTCCCGTATCAGTCCAGGGGTGCCCGCATGTGTGCTGTATCCATCCAGTGGTGCCCATATGTGTGCTATATTTGTCCAGGGGTGCCCACATGTGTGCTGTATCAGTCCAGGGGTGCCTGCATGTGTGCCATATAATTCCATGGGTGCCCCCATGTGTCCTGTATCAGTCCTGGGGTGCCCGCATGTGTGCCGTATAATTCCTGGGGTGCCCCATATCAGACCAGGGGAGCTGCCCTTTTTTTTATGAAAATTAAATTAAGGTGTTTTTTTTTTTTTTTTTTTACTGCAAGGGCTGTTAAATGCGCTGTAGTCCAGGGGTGAGCCAAGAGTGCTGTATAATTCATGGGGTGTTGCCAGGGCCGGCGCCACCACTAGGCAAATCTAGGCATTTGCCTAGGGCGCCGGCCACTGGAGGGCGGCATTTTGCCCCCCCCCCCCCGTGCCGCGGGGGTACCTGTTCTGCGGCGCTGTGTATTTAAAGCTGGCGGCGGAGGCAGCGGGGGGTCCCTGCAGTCAATAAATAACGAGCGCTATCCGCCGGGCTATGCGGAAGCGCTTCTGTTGTGAAAACACTCCGCACGCTGATTGGCTGAGATTCAGCCAATCAGCGTGCGCCGTGCGGACAGTGTTTTCACAACAGAAGCGCTTTCGCATAGCCCGTTGGATAGCGCTCGTTATTTATTGACTGCAGGGACCCCCCGCTGCCTCCGCCGCCAGCTTTAAATACACAGCGCCGCAGGACAGGTACCCCCCCCCTCCCCCGGCACCAGGGCGCCCCCACCCCGACTCGCCTGGGGCGCTCCGGTGCCTTGCACCGGCCCTGGGTGTTGCTAAGTCAGGTGTGCTGCTCTTTTTTATAATTAAAATAATACAAATTTTTATTTTTACTGCAGGAATTTGTCTGCCGTATAATTCCATGCCTGCCGCCATGTGTGCCGTAACAGTCCAGGGGTGCCGCCATCTGTGCCGTACAATTCCATGTGTGCTGTATCAGGTCAGGGGTGCCACCATCTGTGCCGTATAATTTCTGGGGTAAGCCAAGTCTGACGTATAATTCATGGGGTGCTGCCAAGTGTGCTGTATTAGTATAGGGGTGATGCTAGGTGTGCCGTATCAGACTAGGGGGGATGCTAAATGTGCCGTATCAGTCCAGGGGTGATGCTACCTGTGCCATATCAGTCCAGGGGTAATTCTAGGTGTGCAGTATCAGCCTAGAGCAGTGGTCTCCAAACTTTTTTGGGATGTGAGCTACTCGTGGCAAAATAAACCACCCGAAGAGCTACTAACATTTAAAAAAAATAAAAAATCTGCCTAATAACCAAATAATGCACTTTACACATTATCCCAAACACTTTAATGCCCCTGACACATTACTTATGCCACAAGCAGTACTGTGTTGGGCGCGCGCCAAAAAATGGGTGTAGCCACATGGGAAATGGGTGTGTGATATACATATGCCCCCAATAGTGCAGTTCCAGATATACATATGCCCAAATAGTACCAGATACACATATGTCCCCAATAGTGCCAGATACACATATGCTCCTATGTGCCAGAAACAGATATGTCCTCCACTGTGCCAGGTATGTCCCCGGCTGTGCCAGGTATGTCCCCCACTGTGCCAGCAACAGCAGAACTCACTGTTGTTGTTCCTTCTGCTGCCGGGGGTAGGAGAGTCCGGTGCTTGGCTGGCTCCTCCGTCCTCCATAGCTTACTGCAGTGCTGCCGCTTCCCTACCCTGTGACTGGTGATGTGAGAGTGGTGTTATAGAGGGGGTGACGTGAGGATGGTGTTGTAGAGGGGTTGACTTGAGGATGGTGTTATAGAGAGGGTGATGTGAGGATGGTGTTATAGAGGGGGTGATGTGAGGAAGGTGTTATAGAGGGGGTGATGTGAGGAAGGTGATATAGAGAGGGTGATGTGAGGATGGTGTTATAGAGAGGGTGATGTGATGTGAGGATGGTGTTATAGAGAGGGTGAAGTGATCAGAGCCAGATTAATGTCTAAATGGGCCTGGAGCTGAAAATGATCAAGGGCCTATTATGCGCAATAATAGGGGTTGCGGCTAGCACCTAATAATGTGGGTGGCGTGACCAGTGTTCTGTTTGGGTGGTCTGCTCATGGGTGTGTCTCTATTTGTGTAAATACTTTCAACTAATTATATATGCCTGGAAAAGGCAGGGGGATGGCATAAAAAAATGCAAGGAGATATATTGGCGGGTGCACTCCAAAGGTGCACCCGCAGGACGCCGATGTCCTAAGATACTTGCGGGGTGAGATGGCACTCCAGTCATAAAAAAATACTGAAAATCGAAACTTGGTAGACAATATGTCAGCAACTTTTATGTGGTCACCTAAGTTTACCACACCATATACCCCTTATACAAATCATGCAACACAATAGTAACCCCTTATACTGTACTTGCTTCTTACACATTATGCCACATGGAATGAGACAAAATTCACACCGATTGAGCAAAAATTCACACTATGGCACACAGATTGAGTCAAAAGTCACGTTATGCCACACAGATTAAGGCAAAATTCACATTTTGCCACATGGATTGAGCCAAAATACACACTATACCAGGCATGTCCAAACAGTGGCCCTCCAGCTGTTGTGAAACTACACGTCCCAGCAAGCCTTGCCATAGTTTTAGCATTCCCTAATTGCAAAACTGTGGCAATGCATGATGGGACTTGTAGTTTCACAGCTGGAGGGCCATAGTTTGGACATGCCTGCATACCAAACACATTGAGCAATAATGCACAATATGCTTCATAAATAGGGGCATTGCGCGCCAAAGGCGCACATTAAAAATTTACATTATAATGCCCATTACATGTTAAGCCTCACACCATAATCTCCATTACGTATTATGCCAAACACCATAATGCCTGTGGCGTGGCCACGGCAGCGCGCGAGTGAGTGAGGGAGGTTTTTGAGCCGGCTCTCCTGCATGAAAAAAGAATGGCTCCCCAACGCCCAAACCTACATGCTACCTGTGCCGCACTTGGGGAGATCTAGGGCGGCATATTGCTGAGATTCGCTGAGGTCTCCTGGCTGGTTCTCGTTCTGCTGCTACAGCGGGAGACGGCTTGGTCCAGCGGCTGGAGGAGACGGAGTGGCAGCGAGTGACGTTCGCCCGGCAAGACACGCACTTCCTGCCTAACCCCGGCGTGACCCCTGGGGCTTCTCCGGGTGACGAGTGAGCACCTGAGCTGAGCGCTGGTCCGGGGAGATGGGCAAGGAGGGGAGAAGCAGACTCAAACGCCCGCAGAGGGGGGACTCGTTGCTGATGCACTCCGGCCCTGAGAGTGGTACGGAACAACGAGAGCCCTGAAAAGAATCATCCACCCCCATAGGAAGCTGGCGTGGGACACCAACAGACATTTGTGACTGCAGCCAGGCTCCTCTCCCAGACCGTAGAAGTGGTCTGTAAGGTTGGTGGTAGCAGAGGGGGCTTGCTGGGAAAAAGCCCAGCCGAGTAAAAGGACAATAGGAACCTGAACAGTGCCTGTCTTGTTATCTAGTGGGACCATTATTCCCTGCATTGTAGGAACCTGCTGACTCATAAAACTGAAGCTACCTCATATTACTCTGCTTTGGGGCCTTGTCTTCTATGTAAAGTTAAGTGAGATATAAAAATGCAGGAATAGGCAAGTAAGCCTGTATCAATGTGAACTGTGCTCTCTTGGTGGGTCTCACTTTTCTATAGCAAACATTGCCTAGGCCCGCACAGTGACGGTTGCATGAACTGTACCCAAATCGGGAATAATAGACACGGGTCTCAACGGCCCTGGCAATAATAAGTGGGCACAAAAGAGCCTAGAGGTGATCCTTCCCTATTACTCGGTAAAGCTAAATAAAATATCCATCTGGCAAAGCTGAATAACTGAATCTCGGCGTTACCCCGCCTGTGACTCTCCCCAATTGTGCGTTTTTTTGTTTTTTGTTTTTTTTTGCTTTTTTTTCCTTCTCTGTGTACCCTCTGTGTAATAAGCTACTTACAACATGGGTAAAACTGGTCAGAACACGGCCGCAGCCCGGCTAGAGAAGTTTGCCCGTTCCCAGACCGATGTTACTCAGCAACAGGTTTTAGAAGCCGTTAAAACTTGTGAATCCCGTCTTTCGGAATAAATTAACAAGGTCCAATCGGACATAATGTTGCTAAGAAATGATGCACAGAAAACACGGGAAAGGGTTACAGAGATAGAAGGCCGTGTCTCCTCAATGGAAGATGTAATGGTCCCCCTTCAATCTCAAGTTAAAACTCTGGCAGTACAAATGGCGGACATGCGACTGAAAATGTCAGATTTTGAGGGGAGACTCCGTCGCAACAACATCAGATTTATTGGCTTTGAAGAACGGGTGGAGGGCAGCCAGCCAGAAAAGTTCTTGGAGGAATGGCTGATACAGGAATTCGGGAAGGAGGTCTTTTCTGCACAATTCGCAATTGAAAGAGCCCATCGAGTTCCAGCACGCCCTGCCATACCAGGAGGTCCTCCCCGGACCATTATTGCCAAGATTCTACACTTCAAGGACCGCGACAGTATTCTACGGCTAGCACGGTTCATACCAGATTTCGGTTATAAGGGGAAAAGAATCTCTGCATTTCCGGATTTCCCGATTGAGATCCAAAAAGAAAGAGCAAAGTTTAGAGAGATAAAGTCAAGGCTTAGAGAGCTGGAAATTAAATGCTCAATGTTATATCCATCAAAATTAAGGATCGAAGTAAATGGAGAGACTAAGTTCTTTTTTTCCCCAGGAGAAGTTGCCGATTGGTTGGACAGATCCTATTCAGGCAGGAAACAACTGTCCAATCCACAGCAAAGATTGGAGATATGATAGAATTTGTTTCTCTCCCTTTTTTTTTTTTGTTTTTTGTTTTTTTCTTTGTATATGCTGACAGTATGAAGATTAGCTGACGCTTAAGTTTATATGATTTAATATTGCTGTTTTTTTTTCTTTCTTTTTTTTTGTGTCCTCGCATGTGGGGGAAGGGAGAGAAAATGTATAAAAATGTTATGGATATGGAGAGCCGGCCGCGTGCTTGGTGGCCATTAAATAAGTGCTCCTTGAAGGAAATAGGAGGATAGTAAGGGAAGGGGAGGGGACTGGAAAACTAGGTACACCTGGGGGATCAGGAGGTACAGGGTGGGGGAGGGGGAAGGGGTACATGTTGTGTATGTTTTGTCAGTATGTTTTGTATAGGTCTAAGCACAATGTAAAAATAGGTACGCAATTGGAGACACCGAAGGAGATAGAGGTTATAAAAACGACAAATATAATGAGGAGAGAAGGGGTGGGGACTAGTCCAGATGAAAATATGCCTTGATGGTTAAAATACTTACGTGGAATGTGAGGGGTCTTAACAATAAAATTAAAAGGGCATTAGTATTAAATCATTGTAAATCGTCAGAGGCTGACATCATATGCCTCCAAGAAACCCATTTAAATGGGGATCGGGTAATGGCCCTAAAACGTCCTTGGGTAGGAGCGGCTTTCCACGCCCCATTTACATCTACATCTAGAGGGGTGTCAACACTAGTGAAGAAATCTTTTAACTTTGTAAGTAGAAGGGTAAAAATAGACCCAGGGGGCCGATTTATCTTTATTGAATGCAGTATTGACCATGTTGATTTTTGTTTGATGAATGTTTATACCCCCCCGCCGTTCTCATATGGAGTTTTGAGGGCCGCTGTTGATTTCTCCATATCATGTCCTGAGAATCACGTGATATGTCTTGGGGACTTCAACAATATCCTCTCTTCTCATCTGGACAGGTGGAGCAGGGTAGATAGAGAACCCCACAAAAATAAGAACATATTTGCAGTTCATAGAGGGGATAGGATGGAAGGATCCATGGCGTATTAGATATCCAGATCTGTCCCAATTTTCCTGCTACTCAGCAACCCATAGGAGTTTCTCCAGAATAGATATGATATTAACCTCAGAAAAAATTATAAACAAAATAGTGCGTATAGAATACACAGCGCGAGGAATATCAGATCATTCCCCGCTAATAACACACTTAGATCTGGAAAAGTCCGTGGGGTATCGATCGTGGAAGCTCCAGCCATTTTGGCTTTCACAACTTAATTTAGATGAGATGGAGGGGGAAATGATGGCTTTTTTTTAAATTAATGAAGGATCCACCTCAAATATGTGTCTATGGGACGCCTTCAAGACCTTTTTGAGAGGGATATTTATTAAAAAAATCTCTTTTCTTAAAAAAGAACATCGGAAGAGAGCCCATAAACTTGAGGTTCTGATGATGCAGCTTGAGGCAATATACCAGGTTAGCAAAACAGATTCAGACTGGAGTAAGTGGGAAAAAGCGCAAGATGAATGGCTGGAGTATGTACAGGATGTAAACAGTCGCCGGCTCATATCAAGCTCGCATCATTGGTATTCGAGCTCCGATAAAGTTGGTAAATTCCTGGCATACCTAACAAAACAAGATAGACCTTCAAATATAATATCTAAAATTGAAACAGAGGCAGGAGAAATCCTGACCTCCACTCCCAATATCGTGGACGTGAACAAAAAATCAGGAGGAAATAGGGACTTTCTTAAAAGAACTAGATATCTCACAGCTTTCATCAGAAGCTAGAACTATTTTGGATGCCCCTATAAAAATAGAGGAAGTAGAAAAAGTAATCAGATCCCTGCCAGCAGGAAAAGCCCCAGGGCTGGACGGACTACCAGGGGAGGTGTATCAAAAGTTCGAGAGACTACTGGCCCCACGGCTTGTTACAGTATATCAAAACATGATGGAGGAAGATGAGATGCCAGTATCAATGGCAGAAGCCTCCATTGTTGTTATACCTAAAAGGGGTAAAGACTTGATCAGGGTGGACTCATACAGACCAATCTCGTTAATTCCAACAGATGCCAAGATCATCGCAAAAATATTAGCGAACAGACTGAGCGGTGTCATTCAAAGTATAGTTCACCCTGATCACACAGGGTTCATGAGTGGAAAGTCAGGGCCGAAACTAGGGTTTCCGGCGCCCGGGGCAAGGCAGTCATTTGGTGCCGCCCCCCCCCCAGTGATGCTGGTGCGCGCCAGATGCGCGTCGAAATTTTCGGGGGTGTGGCCTAATTTTGCCGCTATGGGGGCATGACCCAGAGGCTCTGTGAGCCTCTAGCCATGCCCCCAGCCCCCTGGCTGCGGGAATAGACGCTGTGCGCATGCGCACAGCGTTTATTCCCCGCTGCTTAGTTAGCAGCTGACAGGGGGGACCGGACCAAATGACGCCTTGTCCCTGGCGCCGGAGACCCCCCCCCCTCCCCGCACAGTCCTCTCACCGCATCTTACTTTGACTTCGTCCGTCTCCTACTAGCGCTGCGGCGGGAAGCGCTGATGACTTCAAAAAGACTTGCCGGACGAGGGGATAGGATGGAAGGATCCATGGCGTATTAGATATCCAGATCTGTCCCAATTTTCCTGCTACTCAGCAACCCATAGGAGTTTCTCCAGAATAGATATGATATTAACCTCAGAAAAAATTATAAACAAAATAGTGCGTATAGAATACACAGCGCGAGGAATATCAGATCATTCCCCGCTAATAACACACTTAGATCTGGAAAAGTCCGTGGGGTATCGATCGTGGAAGCTCCAGCCATTTTGGCTTTCACAACTTAATTTAGATGAGATGGAGGGGGAAATGATGGCTTTTTTTTAAATTAATGAAGGATCCACCTCAAATATGTGTCTATGGGACGCCTTCAAGACCTTTTTGAGAGGGATATTTATTAAAAAAATCTCTTTTCTTAAAAAAGAACATCGGAAGAGAGCCCATAAACTTGAGGTTCTGATGATGCAGCTTGAGGCAATATACCAGGTTAGCAAAACAGATTCAGACTGGAGTAAGTGGGAAAAAGCGCAAGATGAATGGCTGGAGTATGTACAGGATGTAAACAGTCGCCGGCTCATATCAAGCTCGCATCATTGGTATTCGAGCTCCGATAAAGTTGGTAAATTACTGGCATACCTAACAAAACAAGATAGACCTTCAAATATAATATCTAAAATTGAAACAGAGGCAGGAGAAATCCGGACCTCCACTCCCAATATCGTGGACGTGAACAAAAAATCAGGAGGAAATAGGGACTTTCTTAAAAGAACTAGATATCTCACAGCTTTCATCAGAAGCTAGAACTATTTTGGATGCCCCTATAAAAATAGAGGAAGTAGAAAAAGTAATCAGATCCCTGCCAGCAGGAAAAGCCCCAGGGCTGGACGGACTACCAGGGGAGGTGTATCAAAAGTTCGAGAGACTACTGGCCCCACGGCTTGTTACAGTATATCAAAACATGATGGAGGAAGATGAGATGCCAGTATCAATGGCAGAAGCCTCCATTGTTGTTATACCTAAAAGGGGTAAAGACTTGATCAGGGTGGACTCATACAGACCAATCTCGTTAATTCCAACAGATGCCAAGATCATCGCAAAAATATTAGCGAACAGACTGAGCGGTGTCATTCAAAGTATAGTTCACCCTGATCACACAGGGTTCATGAGTGGAAAGTCAGGGCCGAAACTAGGGTTTCCGGCGCCCGGGGCAAGGCAGTCATTTGGTGCCGCCCCCCCCCCCAGTGATGCTGGTGCGCGCCAGATGCGCGTCGAAATTTTCGGGGGTGTGGCCTAATTTTGCCGCTATGGGGGCATGACCCAGAGGCTCTGTGAGCCTCTAGCCATGCCCCCAGCCCCCTGGCTGCGGGAATAGACGCTGTGCGCATGCGCACAGCGTTTATTCCCCGCTGCTTAGTTAGCAGCTGACAGGGGGGACCGGACCAAATGACGCCTTGTCCCTGGCGCCGGAGACCCCCCCCCCTCCCCGCACAGTCCTCTCACCGCATCTTACTTTGACTTCGTCCGTCTCCTACTAGCGCTGCGGCGGGAAGCGCTGATGACTTCAAAAAGACTTGCCGGACGCTGATTGGCTGAATTCAGCCAATCAGCGTCCGGCAAGTCTTTTCGAAGTCATCAGCGCTTCCTGCAGCCGCGCTAGTAGGAGATGGACGGAGTCAAACATGCCGCTACAGCGTCCACACACCGGACCTCACAGCGCCCCTCACCTCCAGCGCCCGGTGCGCGTGACCCCCCAGCCCCCCCCCTAGTTACGGCCCTGGGAAAGTCCACAATGATAAATTTAAGGAGGGCATTCTCATATATCCAGTATGCTAACAGGGTGGGGTTAGAGGCCGCGTTGGCATCATTTGATGCCAACAAGGCATTTGACTCCGTGGAATGGAGTTATCTGTGGGGTACCCTTGAGGCATTTGGATTTGGATCATCCTTTATTAGACGGTTAAGGCTACTCTATAAGAACCCAAGTGCACAAATATCTATCAACGGGTATACATCTGTATACATCCCACCTACTGGCAATAGGCAAGGACTGGTCAGATGATCAACATGTAAACACTCCCCTGGAAAATGTAAACAGTTTTAAATATTTAGGGATTGAAGTGTTCAGACAGCCAGAAGAGTATATGTAAGGAAACCTTTTACCAGCGTTGGGGGAGGTAAGGAATAAATGTAAATGTTGGGTAAAACTCCCATTGACACTAATCGGCCGGACCAATCTAGTAAAAATGGTTATATTGCCTAAGATCCTATACCAGTGGTTCCCAAACTGTGCGCCGCGGCTCCCTGAGGTGCCGCGGCGCTGTGACAGGGGTGCAGCGTCTGCGTCCAGTGTCCATACTGACAGCATGGAGTGAGCGCTGTGAGGCAGGGGGATTGCTTGAGCTGCAGCGCTGGGAATGGGCTGAAGTGAGTGCTGGGACGGGCCGGGGTTGAGTGCCGGGAGGCAGCGGGGATTGAGCACTGTGAGCGGGCAGGAGTGAGCGCTGAGGAGGGGGCGGGTTTGAGCGCCGGGAAGCAGCGGGGATTGAGTGATGGGAGGGGGCAGGGCAGGGTTGAGCGGCGGGGAGTGAGCGCTTGCAGGGGTGAGAGTAGCTGGAGGTAGAGAGGGGAGTGAGTGCTGGGCTGGTGCGCAGAGTGAGCAGCTGGGGGGAGGTGCGAGCAGTATGAGTCTGAGTCAGCAGAGGGGGGGATGAGGGGTTTAGGGAGGGTACACAAGCTCCAGAAGTCTTGCAGGTTAGTGGGTACTCCTCCAGCGACGTTCACCTTTATTGTGATGCAGGCAACCCCTTCTCCCCCTCCTCTATGGCTGCATTGCAACCTTTTTCTCCAATGTCACACATGTGACCTCCTTCTTTATTGCATACCTCCCAACTTCTGACCTGTAGAAAAAGGGACACTCGTGCGTCAAAGCCGCGCGAGCGCCCGAAAAGGGGCGGGGCTTATGCTAATTAGCCGCGACCTCATTTTCTACTAGAGTCTCCCAACTGCCACCCCCCGCAGCGGGACAATGCCTGCCGCGGGTGGGACAGCGGGACAGGACCCGAAAATCGGGACTGTCCCGCTGTAATCGTGACAGTTGGGAGGTATGTTATTGGGCTGCTGGCCAAGTGTTGAGGTGAGCCAGCCCGGCAGCCAGTCAGCCAGGGAGTGTGCATGCAGCTGTAAGTATCAGGCTGCAGCTGCCCCATATTTCTGTGTGCTTTGTCAACAGCGCATGATCACTCAGCACACAGCGATGTGTTGGCGCTGTGTGCTGAGCGATCTATCAAGGCCAGTGGTCACCGGGGAGAACACTGGCCTGACTAATATCCTGAGTGCAGGTTATTAATCAGCGCCAGTGACCTGGGTCGAGGGGAGGGGGTGATATAGGTGATTTATACATGGAAAGGGTAAAGCGGTACTTGTTTCCTAGCACGGCCACAATCGCGGGCATCGTGTACCTTTAAGTTAAGGTACACGATGCCCGTGATGGACCCGATTTCCTTTGAAATCAGGTCCATTTTGCCAGCAAAGGGAAAATCGCGGTGCCCGCGATTTTGCCATAGGCTTCAATGTTAAAATATTTTTTAACATTGAAATCGGGAGCATCGCGTCGGTCTTGTACCATTATAATGGCACAAGCTGAGATGGACTTGATTAAGTCCATCTCACATAGTAAAAAATGTGAAATGGGCCAATATGACCCATTTTACATTATATATGTCCCCGTCGTCACCCCACAATTGACGTGAACCCGAAGCGTGGCGAGCGCAGCGAGGCCGCGGGGGGCGGCGGTGCGCGTCCTCCGACCTTTTCATTCCCCTACTATCCACGTCGGCGTGGAGATGAGAATATAAAGTGTGGCGAGCGCAGCGAGCCACCGAGCCCGAAGCGTGGCGAGCGCAGCGCGCCCCGCAAGGGGACGCGTATACCTGTGAAGTTATACGCGTCCCCTCGCGGGGCTCGCTACGCTCGCCGCGCTTCGGGCTCGGTTGCTCACTGCGCTCGCCACACTTTATATTCTCAACTCCACGCCGTCGTGGATAGTAGGGGAATGAAAAGGTCGGAGGACGCGCACCGCCGCCCCTCGCGGGCTCGCTGCGCTCGCCACGCTTCGGGTTGGCGTCAATCGTAGGGTGGGGTTTACGGTGTAAAATTGGGGGTCTAGAGAATATTTTACATTGAATCCAATGTAAAATCAGGTCCCAGGGACCCTATTCACATTTCATTCAATAAAAAAATCGGGTCGGTCGCATCGCATCCTACCAAATCGCATGCGATGCGACCAACGCGATTTTTCCGACACGACCACCCCGATGGAAATCGGGGTGGCCGTGCTAGGAACCAAGTACCGGTAAAGCTAGCAGGGGGGGGGGGTCTTGGTGCATGACATTGATAGGTGTTGCATAGTAGGGAGCTATAGGACTGTGAGAGTGGGGTGTATGATGTAATAAGTGATTATATATATATAGGAAAAGGTCAGGCTTGTAACAGGGGAGGTCTTAGGGCCCGATTCAGACCTCTTTGCTGTGCTCCAAGTTCGCACTTTGGGCAATTATCAGATGACTGCATATGCGCACAGTATGTTGTGCAAACTGTCTGTACTAATACAGCCAGAGAAATGATTGACACCCTGTGACCGTAACCAAGCATTTTCTAGGAAATGCAGGTGTTCCCTGGCCAATCGGGAGGGTCACGGCCATCAGCAGCGGCCTCCTTCTTCCCACCGCCTTAGCAGTGCTGAGTAACTTGCGAGCAGGGAGACAATCATTCGATGGTGATGGATGTAGTTTGGCGGGGCAGGCTTTACGCTGCTAGCTGGGCTCCGAACTCTTGCAGCCCAGCAAGCAGGTCTGAATCAGGTTCTTAGTAGACCTTCATAGAAAGCCTTGGCTTTTAATGGGTCCTGGTGACCAGGTATGCACTGAATACAGTACATAGCATTGTTTTGACCTAACTAACTAAAAAAAGGGACAGTTCGGTAATTATTTTGGCTTAAGGGTGCCTTAAAAAAGTCATGGAGCCCCAAAGGGTGCCTCAGACTGAAAAAGTTTGGGAACCACTGTCCTATACATGCTCCAGCACTCGCCAATATATATTAAAGACGAATATTTTAGAAATTTAAATAGCATAATATCCGCTTTTATATGGGGTAATAAAAGACCCAGAGTTAAACTAGCCACCCTGTGGAGAATAAAAGAAAAAGGGGGACTCGCACTACCGAATTTTAAAAACTATTACTATGCAGCTCAAATGGCTCAGTTGAAAACCTGGGTCATAATAGCTGACGCAACTAAGGAATTAAATAGCTTAATAAATAGTGTTGACAGAAGGATTACTCCTTTGCAGATGTTGTTATCAAATGGCACAAGCAAGGACTACCCTCCTATAATTAATCAAGCCATCAGAATTTGGAGAACAGTCTGCAAACAGAATAAATGTACAGGGGTGGATCCAGAGACCTCTCTCTTATCTATTACGACAGTTCAAGCAGTCAGGAAACAGCAGGGTGGGAAAACATGGTCAAAGTATGGCATATGCACAGTAGGTCAATTCTATCAAGAGAGAAGTTTCAAATCATATGAGCAGGTCGAAAAGAGATGTTTTTCAGATTTCTACAGGTTCGGAGCGCATTGACCCGGTATAGTGTAGGGAGGGAAGGTTGGTTGGAGGAAACCCCAATTAAAACATTTATCCAACAAATACCTCACCGAAAGCAGATCTCCAAACTATATGGACACTTGCAGAGTAATATTAATGACATAGACCTATTTCAGCTCAGGCAGAAATGGACTGGGGATATCTCAAACCTAGATATAAACGAATGGCAGACAGCTCTAGCCTACCCGGGTAGGGCTACGAACTCCACAAGGACACAACAAGTCCAGTTTAACATTCTACACAGGACCTATATAATCCGGGTTAGGTTAAATAAAATGAATAGTTCAAAAAAAGATAAATGTCCAAAATGCGGGGAAAATGGGGCCACTTTTTGGCACTTGTTGTGGGCTTGCGAAAAGGTGAGATATTTTGGACCAGCCATTATGGACCTTACAATGGTTAAGAATTTTCTGCAAACATGCATTCAAATGACAATAATGGACAATACTTCCTTTGGATAAAGACTGCATTATTTATTCACCACAATTTTTTTTTTTTCACAATATTATTTTGTTAATTTATTATTAAATTAGTGGACACATGACAACTGTTGGATAATCTGTGGTATGTAGTCATGGCAACTAAACCACCAGTACACCTCTGTGTTTTTGGCCACATACATGTTAGGCTGCTAGAAAGAATGTTACAGTGTTGATCAATATGAGCAGTTGTGGAACTACAAGGCCCAGCATTATGAGCAATTTGAAAGTAGGAGCAGGCAATTTCTTGTGCATGACCTTGCTGGGCTATGTAGTTCCACAGCAGCACTTTACTTAGCATAACAATACAAGTGAACATTACAGTTAGAAAACATTGGCATGTATGTTTAAGATTGCATGTGGTCACACTTACCAGCTCTGGATGGCGTTTGCGGCCTATCGGTATCCGCCACGTGCATGCCAGGCAGGACCTCAGGGGGTATGATGCGCTTCAACTTCACCTCATACGATGTGTAGCACACAGTGGAGGGGCTTCCTCCTCCAGTCTTGGTGGCCTCCTCCAACTCCATGGCCATTTTACTTTTCAACTGCCTTTTGATGTCATTGAATCTCTTCTTGACATTTCTGACCAGGCGCTTGTGCTGACTGATAGCGTTCACCGCCTGGGTGATGTCCTTCCACATAGCCCTTTTGCGCTGTGCAGTGGTCTTGTGGTGAGATTTGCCAAGTAAACGGTCAAACACAGGCATGATAGCCCGGACAAGTGCAGCATTTTCCTCATATGAGAATCTGACCTTTCGGCCACTTTTTGTGCGGCCAGCTTCCACCTCCTCCTCCTCATTTTCTACTCCAGCCATGTACCCCTCCTCCTCCATGCCAGTGTCTTCCTCCTCCTCACCTCCATCTTCCTCCACCTCTGACATGTGGCCCTCCTGCAGCTGCTTTGGGGTATGGTCAAGGTCTTGGCTATAGGATGGGGATGCCAGCGGAATCAACAAATTCATTAAAAATACAGTATAAATTTTCAGAATAAGGAGTGCATCCATCAATAACTGGCCTTTCCCTTCTTTTCCCTTTCCCCTTTCATAATTTTTGATCCTCCACCTCCTCCTGCTGGGGCTGGACGCCCAGGGCCTGGTCTGGGGCTGGCCTTGCTGTGGCCATGCTGCCTGCCACACTGCTGGCTCTCCCACTTGGCTGGCTGCTGCCACTGCTCCCTCTGCCACTGCTCCCTCTGCCACTGCTTCCTCTGCCACTGCTCCCTCCGCCACTCCTCACTCTGCCACTGCTCCCTCTGCCACTCCTCACTCTGCCACCAACACCTCTTCCTCTACTCACACTGCCACTGCTCCTCTCCATGCTCCTTACTTCCTATCAAAGAATGAAATGGCGCCAATGCCCCTTTATATAGGGGTTGTGATGTGTAATGGAGGGGACAGAGGTGGGCCAATAGGTTGGGGGGTTCTTAGTCATGCGGAGACAGTTTTGTAAATCGCACTCCGGTTGGTCCAAAACTCGCACATGACCGGCGGAAGAAATAAAACTTTTTTGTGACTTAAAATCGCACCACTTCCCCGCACATCGCACCACTTCGCACTTTTCAGCCTCCAAACGCATCCCATTAAATATGCGAATTATTAACAAAAAATGCGATTTCAAAAAGGGCGAATAGCGGCGATGTGGTGCGCTAAAATAACATGCGCATTTATCACATCCCATAGAATGTCACCCTTCAAGTTGTGTCGTCACAGAATTGTATCACACCACTAAAGTGGATACTGATTGTATACTTTCCAGAATATTTGTTAACACACTTGAACACTTAGCAAAAAATTTAATGAAATCTTTAAAATACAGTGTACATGTGATGTGAGCTTAAGTCACATTGAATATAAAATAAAATAATTCCTGCAACTGATTATGGATTTCCAATCTTTGTGTGTCTGTTATGACCCAGTTTTGATCTATTATTTTGGTTTTAATTGTAAGGTGCAGCGGGGTACCCTAAGTAAAAACTGTTAAATAAATGTGTCTTTGATGCTAACCAAAGGAATTCCAAGGACGAGTTAAAAAAAAAGGGGGGGGGGGTTGGCTTCTGTCTTTGCAAAATAATATATGTTGCTAGAACTTTAACTGTGAAATGTAAGCTGTAAGATCAGTGCTGAATACTTTAACCCTCAGATTTATCTTTAATGATATGAAACTCTTTTGCTAAGTATATATACGTTATTTGTAAAGTTTAAAAGTTATTTGAATGATATCTGTATATTCTGTAAAGATTGATGCAAATTTAGTTCTTTGACTAGTACTGTAATTTAAATAAATGTTTTTGTTTTAGCTCCAATATAAAAAGCCCTTAATAACAGTCAAAAAGAGACTCCCCAAAATAATGTTACATGTTATCTCAGATTATGCAAATGACTGTTCCCTGAATTCGGCAGGAGCTGTTCTTTTGTCTGTATAAGGAGCTTGTATGATGTTTAAAGTCTGAAAATATACATAATTAATTCTAAAAATGTGTAAAAAACTCTTTTCTACCTCAACGTATGGTGTGTATTTAATAGAGCAAAACAGAACATTTGGTTAAAATTAGAGATGAGCGGGTCCGGATCCCCGAGATCCGACAGATCCGAATATCGGGGATCCGGGCCAGATCCGAGCCGGCTCGGGAGTTCCCGCCTGAATTCCGGACCAATAACGAGGCCGAACGTCATCATCGCGCTGTCGGATTCTCGCGAGAGTGGGATCTTATAAAAGACGCACGCGCGCCCCGCCATCTTCACTCCAATCTTGGAGAGGGAAGAGGGTGGTTGGGAAGCTCCGTGTGCTCCGTGCTGTGCTCTGTGCCATGTGCTCTGTGACCTGACCTGTGCCCTCACTGCCCTGTGCTGTGCTCCGTGCCATGTGCTCTGTGCTGTGCTGTGCTCCGTGACCTGCCCTGTGCCCTCACTGCCCTGTGTTGTAGACTTGAGAGTAAGTGACTGTTTATAGGCCTGAGCCCTGTAGTGTGATTTAACTAACTAGGTGCTGCAGTGCTCACACGCAGGGGCTGCAGTGTCCACTGTCCAGGGGCTGTCCTGTGGCCCGTGCCCAGTTGTGATTTATTTAGCCGTAAGCCCTGTGTTGTGATTTATTTAGCCCTGAACCCTGTGTTTTTTGTGATTTAACTAACTAACTCAGTGCTGCAGTGCTCACACGCAGGGGCTGCAGTGCTGCTGAGTAGTACACTGTGTACAGGGGCTGCAGTAATACAAGGGGCTGTGTCCAGTGTGACAGCCTATATCTTATCCATTGTCCAGTGTCACGAGTCACTCACGACATATATCCTGTGTCCTGTCCTGTGTGACGACTGACGACATATCCTGTGTCCAGTGTGACGACCTAAGCTGGGAACCTTGTAAGCGATCGGCGTATGGAGGTTACTTCCACAAAACGTGGAGAAGATGATGTTTATAAAAATGAATTTCAAATTCCACGAACTTGACCTCCTTCACCAGCACTTACGTCCTCCTAATACACACAGTCCTCCGTTATTGGTTGATTCCAGCGACGACGAATTAATTGTGTGTGAAGAGGATGAGGCTGAGGAATCTGATGCTAAGGATGACATCTTGTAAAGCCAGTTTGTGCAATGCCCATTGCCATTTATTTTTCGTGGGGGCCCAAACAAACCAATCATTTCAGCCACAGTTGGCAGTCCCTGCCGCTGAAGTACCTGTCGCTGAAATGATTGGTTTGTTAAACTGTGCATGTCCTGTATACAACATAAGGGTGGGTGGGAGGGCCCAAGGACAATGTCATCTTGCACCTCTTTCTGCGTCGTTTTGTTGGCTGTTGTAGCGTCCTAATTTTTTTACCTCTTTGATGGATGAATGTTGGGGAGATGGGTAATTTCTCTCTAAACATCATCTATTATGGATGAAAATATGTCCTCATGGACATCCATGGTTTTATCCATTCCTATCGTACTTCTTTTTTGGATGGGATGTCTCGGATGGATGGCTGGGTGGCAGGGCCCCAGCAATTCTTTTCCTTGCACCTCTTTCTGCGTCATTTGTTGGCTCTTTGTAGCGTCATAAATTTTAAATCTTTGATGGATGAATGGTGGGGAGATGGGTGGTTTCTCTCTCCACATCATCCATTATGGATGAAAATATGTCCTCATGGACATCCATGGTCTTATCCATTCCTATCGTACTTCTTTTTGGATGGGATGTCCTGGATGGATGGATGGCTGGGTGGCAGGGCCCCAGCAAATCTTTTTCTTGCACCTCTTTCTGCGTCATTTGTTGGCTTTTTGTAGCATCATCAATTTTTAAATCTTTGATGGATGAATGGTGGGGAGATGGGTGATTAACTCTCCACCCCATCCATAATGGATGAAAACATGTCTTCAGGGACATCCATGGTCTTATCCATTCCTATCGTACTTCTTTTTTGGATGGGATGTCCCGGATGGATGGATGGCTGGGTGGCAGGGCCCCAGCAAATCTTTTTCTTGCACCTCTTTCTGCGTCATTTGTGAGCTCTTTGTAGCGTCCAGATTTTTTACCTCTTTGATGGATGAATGGTGGGAAGATGGGTGATTTCTTTCTCCACATCATCCATTATGGATGAAAATATGTCCTCATGGACATCCATGGTCTCATCCATTCCTATCGTACTTCTTTTTGGATGGGATGTCCCGGATGGATGGATGGCTGGGTGGCAGGGCCCCAGCAAATCTTTTTCTTGCACCTCTTTCTGCGTCATTTGTTGGCTCTTTGTAGCGTCATAAATTTTTAAATCTTTGATAGATGAATGGTGGGGAGATGGGTGATTAACTCTCCACCCCATCCATAATGGATGAAAACATGTCCTCAGGGACATCCATGGTCTTATCCATTCCTATCGTACTTCTTTTTTGGATGGGATGTCCCGGATGGATGGATGGATGGCTGGGTGGCAGGGCCCCAGCAAATCTTTTTCTTGCACCTCTTTCTGCGTCATTTGTTGGCTCTTTGTAACGTCCTGATTTTTAACCTCTTTGATGGATGAATGGTGGGAAGATGGGTGATTTCTTTCTCCACATCATCCATTATGGATGAAAATATGTCCTCATGGACATCCATGGTCTCATCCATTCCTATCGTACTTCTTTTTGGATGGGATGTCCCGGATGGATGGATGGCTGGGTGGCAGGGCCCCAGCAAATCTTTTTCTTGCACCTCTTTCTGCGTCATTTGTTGGCTCTTTGTAGCGTCCTGATTTTTTACCTCTTTGATGGATGAATGGTCGGGAGATGGGTGATTTCTTTCTCCACATCATCCATTATAAATGAAAATATGTCCTCATGGACATCCATGGTCTCATCCATTCCTATCGTACTTCTTTTTTGGATGGGATGTCCCGGATGGATGGATGGCTGGGTGGCAGGGCCCCAGCAAATCTTTTTCTTGCACCTCTTTCTGCGTCATTTGTTGGCTCTTTGTAGCGTCATAAATTTTTAAATCTTTGATGGATGAATGGTGGGGAGATGGGTGATTCGCTCTCCACCCCATCCATAATGGATGAAAACATGTCCTCAGGGACATCCATGGTCTTATCCATTCCTAGACCGAGTGCGTGGCTTTGGGAGGAACACACGTGATTTGGTGAAGTGGTGAGGGAGGTAATGGAAAACACACCTAGCCAGCCAGCTCAAACAAATTAACCTTAGCGGTAAATTGGGTGACAGATGTCGCAGACTAATTGACCCTACTACCTAGATAGCGGTCTATAAGGGTAGACTATATAGGGATCTCCTAACCTGGGGTCCTAGAGAGGTGGAGGCCACCAATTACCCCACCCCTGCCACCAATTACCCCACCCCCCTCCACCCATTAGGTGATGGATGAGGAGGCAACTGGTAATGCTCCCAGCGTTCAGAAACCACGTGACCTCACACCAGATAGGGGTCTTGTTAGATATTAAACTGATCTAATCAGATAGTACCTTGCAGACTAAATAAGTGCTGCACGAAACGCCCACTGCTCCTTGGCTGAACATGAGGAAGAGTGCACAATCAAGCCAAACAGGGGTTTTGGTACTTGATTGGATCTTCTACCAGAGGAGCGCAGCTACTAGTATAGCTTTGAACGAAGATCAGTCCTTCTCTATTGGGGAAGAATATATGTCATCAGTGACATCCAGAGTATTTATCCTCCTTTTGGGATAGTATGGATGGATTGATAAATGTTTGGGAAGAAGAAGTCCCAACAGCTGCTGATGGTCAGCGTACTAGACCAAGTGCGTGGCTTCGGGAGGAACACATGTAATGTGGTGAAGTGGTGAGGGAGGAAATGGAACGCACGCATAGCCAGTCTGATCAAGTTTGATAAGGAGGTAACTTCACAAACCACGTGACCTCACGCCAGATAGGGGTCTTGTTAGATATTAAACTGATCCAATCAGATACTACCTTGCAGACACAGTTAATGCTGCACCAAACACCCACTGCTCCTTGGCTGAACATGCCAAACTGCAAAATCAATCCACATTGGGCTCTTGGTACTTGTGTGGAGGTTCTAACAGAGGAGCGCAGCTACAAGGACAATTTCAACTTGCACATCTTTGTATTCTTTGCTCTTTTTTTTGGGGGGGGGGGGGGGGGTTATTAAACTGCCACCCTGTCTGCCCCTGTAGTGCTGCTCTGCTTCCAACATGTGCCAGGTTGGAAGTGTAAGGTCCACATGTATGTGATGCCCACTGCTGTCGCCTAGCTTAGTCATCCAGCTACCTCGGGATAACCTTATGGCCCTACTACAGTAAATGAAAACAATTTTGTGAGCTGTGAAGTGATCAAAATTGTCTAGAAATTAGTGGAAACTAATGTTATTGAGCTTAATAACACTTTAGGGGCAAAAACAGGCCCAAAAACTATTATTTTAGCAATTGTTAGCATTTTTCCAAAAAAATCCAGATCCAAAACCAAAACCCACAAGGGTGGTTTTGCCAAAACCAATCCAGATCCAAAACACGAAGGGAGATCCAGATCCAAAACCAAAACCAGAAAAAGTGGCAGCCGCACATCTCTAGTTAAAATCTGAACAGATCAACTAAAATCTATTTTATTTTGATTAATTTAACTGTGTTCAGTCATATGACAGTGTACAAAAGTGTCAGCAGTTCTGCACTTTGTAGGGAGGGGCTATGAGTCGCCGTGCAGTGTATTATTAAGAGGGGCTATGCTTTGTTACTACAGATAAGATATTTGTCTGCAGAAAGATTCACAGCAGAAAATAAAATGTATTTTATCCTAATTGATTTAACATAAGTTTTGTTTGTTTCATGTATTAAGAGAAATCAGCTACTTGTATTCATAAAGGTAATGACACTATTATACTGGTTATAAGAAAATTCCAATACTGTATACTGCATTACTTTAGTATGTTAATGCTTTACTGTTATAAACATGTAACAAACTAAATATGAAATAGCTCTCCTAACACCCTCCAATGTAATCCTCAAGCGCTGTAAGTCTGAAATCAGCTTCATTATTTCCACTAGAGTCAGAATAAGGGAGTGTAGCGGGGGGACGCTGCAGATGTCTCACATACAGACTGTTAAGGCCCCCATACACTATGCGATTTTGGTCCGATTTCATCCGATTTCGGCACTTTGTACCGATAATCGGATGAAATCGGCCCAAAATCGTATGTGTGTGATATCTGATCCGATCCGATGCGCGGTCCCGTGCGCATCGGACCGGATCAGGGAGGTCGGACGGTCTGTACATACGATCACGTCCGACCTCCCTGTATGCATATGCCTGCCACCTGACAGGCATATGCATGCAGACACTGGGCGGGCAGCGGCGGCGGCCAGCGGTGGTGGGGGCGGGCGGCGGGTGCGGTGATCGCTGCTGACCTGGCCGGGCAGTGTACTTACTTACACATAGCAGCAGTGGGGACAGGCAGCGCAGTGGCGGCTATTAGATTTTTAAAATACTTGTCAAATGACCGGCCGCTCTCTGATTGGCCGGAGAGCTCTCAGCCAATCAGAGAGCGGCCGGTCATTTGACAAGTATTTTAAAAATATAATAGCCGCCACTGCACTGCCCGTCCCCGCTGCTGCTATGTGTAAGTAAGTACACTGCCTGGCCAGGTCAGCAGCGATCACCGCCCCCGCCGCCCGCCCCCACCACCACTGGCCGCCCGTTCCCACCACCGCTGGCCGCCCCCACCACCGCAGCCGCCGCTGCCCGCCCCCGCCGCCGCTGCCCGCCCCCACTACTGCCGCTGCCCGCCCCCACTACTCCTCACTGCCCTGCAGCTCCCCGGGTTTTTTTTAACATGGGATAAATCGCATGCGATTTATCCCATGCAAAAAATGGCACATCAAGTACCAAATTGTATGTGAGCCTCCCGGGGAGCTGCCGGGCGGCTCCCAGGTAAATTGGGTCCGACTTGTCCATAGGACAAGTCGGCCTAATGTATGGGGGCCTTTACACTAGAGTCAGAATAAGGGAGTGTAGCGGGGGACGCTGCTGATGTCTCACATACAGACTGTTATATAGAAGCAGCCAAAGAGATACAAAAGAAATGTGTACTGTAAATAATATTGCTGATAGATAGTGTTTGCTTTAGGTTTCATCATATTGATCTCAGCGGTATTGTACGCTGTGCTCAAAAGGGGGGAGGAGTTACAGAGAAATTGCAGAGCTCCATACTAAGTATAAAATATGCCGTGGTGACAGTATCTCAGCATAAGGGAAAAAAAAATGCACTTTTTAAATTTTCAGAGATTTCCAAGACATTATGATAATGATATCCTATATAGAATGTATAAATATGGGAATTTCTACCCTAATATACTGTATGTGTAGACACCCAAAAGGAGGAGTTACCTTATGGATGCGGCGGGGGCCGTTCTTCCCCAGTATCTGGATCTCAGTCAGGAGTCTTCTCAGGATGCAGGAATGGACACAGAACACTCCACTATCAGATTAGCTTTACCTTTTATTTTTAGGTAAAAAGGAAATGCTTTACGGTGCAATAAACATTCAGGTAAAGGGAAATGTTTTACGGTGCAATAAACATTCAGGCAAAAGGAAATGTTTTACGGTGCAATAAACATTCAGGCAAAAGGAAATGGTTCACAGTGCAATAAACATTCAAGTAAAAGGAAATGTTTCACAGTGCAATAAACGTTCAAGCAAAAGGAAATGTTTTACGACACCTTTCTCTGTATTAGTGACGTATCCCAAACTAAGCTAAAGTTACCGGTAACCTACTCAGCTTACGCCTGACAACCCTTCGCGAAAATTGTATAATGTCCTAACTCGCAGGCCCTAATGGCCCGACCTGTGCACAGGAGTTTGGCTGGGGCCCATGGTGGTGCACATATCCAGTCGTGGGGCAGGGGTAGGGTCTGTCTAGTGTCTTGGGTATTTACTGGCCCTCTACCCAGGGTATCCTGAGTTAAAACAGAGAGTACTCCACGCAGTCCTCGGGGGAGGAGGGTATGCAGTCTTAGCCGCAGTGAGGAGGCCTACTCGGCCCTTATAGTGAACGGGTTTCCTCACTGGGTAGGGCGGCCCGGGGGAAGAAAGGCCGGTGGCCTGGAAGTTGCGGGCAGGCCACTTACAGGGGGGTGCCCAACTCCAAGGATGCAGGGTCTACCCCTGTGTTGGGTATGACTCTGGTGGGGCTTAAAGTAGGTGTAGTGCCGGATCCCTAGGGGCCTCAAGGGCAACACTCACGGTTAGGTGCTCCTGCTCAGGAGGGGTGACAAGATGGCGGCCAGTACTTCTCAATCCTGGAACCTCAAGATGGAGGCATTCGCCCTCAGCGATCCTGTAGACTCAGCCCATCCAATGCAGCAGCCTACAGGGCCTCTCTCACTCCTCTGGCGTGCAGGCAAGGTCTCAGCACTGTCACACTAAGCCCCTATAGCGTGGGCAGTGCACTGGCTCTCTCCTCCGCGCTGGGGATTGCCGCTCCGTCACCCGCCGCGGGCCCCGGGTCTGGCACTGTCAGGCTGCTCCTTGCGTATCTCTGGAGGTCAGCGGGGGTCGCGTGACGTCACCCGTCTCTCCCGCTGCCTCCGTCTGGCGCGCTGGTGCTGGCTCGCTGCTGGGGAGGTCAGCGGGGGTCACTGCTGTACAGAACGCTTCTCCGTGCCCGGCTAGAGGATGGGGAGGTGCGCCGCGTCTCCTCTCTCTCCCTTCTCTTAGAGGTCGGCGGGGGTCACCCGACGTAGACCGCGTCTCGTGCGGCTGCGGCAGGCACTTACTCTGCCCGTCTTCTCCACGCTGCTGCGGCTCCTCTCCTGTCTCACTCTTCGCGCTTCCTCCCAGACCCACGTGAGTACACCCTGCCCCTTCCTCCTACCACGCTGCTCCTCTCTTCCGCCCCTTCCTCCTCCTCACCTGCCAGTCACTCAGCGCCGTCACTGGGGGTTAACCCCTTCCCTGTCCTGGGGCTTACATCCGCCCATACTTTTTTGTGGTCGTGTCCTCACGCCACACTATCGGAGACACAAGTCCAAACCGTTCAAAAGTTCTGAATTAATAAAGTCTCTTTCATAGTCCACCTACTTTCAGTAAGAAGGGCAACCTATTAACCGTTATCATAGCAAAATTATAAGCGAACAACCTACACATACATATTTTGTATAACACTAGAACGGCATTATACATAACGGTAGGACACATTTAGATACAATGCTGATAGTGCCCTAGGGCATGGGACTTAAATTTTGCGACCATGCTGGTAGTATACCCACAACCCAGTTGGGCCTCGTCTGGTATTCCGCTTCCGTGGACTTCGACCACTGCCCTCGGTTTCTTGGTGACCATGTAGGGCTCGGCCTCCCAGGTATGGCGGACTCTACGCCGTGGACGTCTGTTAACCATAGGGGTGCGGTAATTCCACTCCTCTTCAGCGACCGGCTTCTGTCCTCTATTGGCGGGGACGAGGTTCACTTCTGAGAATGAATGCCGCGAGACTGGCCTGAGGGAAATCGACGCCGCCATCTGCCCACTTTGACACCGATGAGCACGTCTGCGGAAAGGACACCTGTCGAGGTCCGGCCGGTTTCTTCTCGCTGGCAGGCCACCTGGACCAGTCACGTCCACCGCCTTGGCACCCTTTTCCTCCTCTACCACGTCGAACTCCACCGTCTCGCCTTCTCTGAGACTGTACGAAGATCTCCGCGAGTGGCTCCTCCTAAGGGCTGTCCGGTGGACAAAAATGTCATCCCTCGTGTCGTTCCGGTTGATGAAGCCATACCCCCTTCGGACGTTAAACCACTTGACCGTCCCTTGGGTACGCGGGGCCAGCACTCTCTCGCCCACTTGGCTCCCCTGGACACAGATGATATGCTGTTGGGTGAACTCTCCAGCCTGGTCTTGGTTAACTGGTTCTTCCTTTAACGCTGCAATCAGCTCCTCAGGGCAATTCCTTAATATGTTCATGCCCAGGATGATGGGGGCGACTCTTCCTTTCCCACAGGTGATCACTAAATACCCCTGCCTGGGTAACCATGTTCGTCCAACCTGTAAATCGGCTTCCCAGTACCCGTTGCAGATGACCTCGCGGCCATTGGCAGCGACCACCTTCACCTGCGTGGGGGGCTGTCTGAGCGGCACTTCTTTCCCCCAATACTTTTGGAGAGTGGGTAGCTGTATCATGGATACCTGTGACCCAGTGTCGATCGTGGCCACTGCCTCTATCCCATCGATCACCACTGGGATCCTCGGGCATTGTCCTACATATTGGGCCCACCATTCCTCCGGGTCTGAGTCTACTCCCGGCGTTCTCCCCGAGGTTCGGCCCTCTCCCTCGGGGCATTGGAGTTTAAATGGTCGGGTGAGGGGCAGCTTCTCTCGACGTGCCCGGCCTCCTGACAGTGGCGACAGATGGGTCGACCTTGATGGTCAAATTGGTCCGAGGCTCGCCTCCCATATTCCCGAGGCGGGTCCCATCGCCTCCGGTTTGACGGCTGCCTTTCCGCCCTCCATCTGGCTTCCTCGTGGTCCGACGTGGTCTGTTGCACCAGCTGGCGTATGTCCCGCTGCATAGCTGCCATCCCGAGGGCCAGGTCTTCTACCTGACGTTGGAGGGCCTGCTCTGAATCATCCGCTGGTGGTTGGCCACCCCGGCTGGCTGGGCCCTTCAGTCGGCCGACTTGTTCCGAACTCGAGGCTACGGCTCCTCGGGCCCCCACCATCTCCGGGTATTCCACCTCGGGGTCCACGTGGTTCCCGACGGTCAAGATGGCGGCGTTCTTAAAATCAGCAAAGGACTTCCCCGACATCTGCATCCTTAGGAGTCGCAGTTGGGTCTTAATGTTAGAGTTCGACACCCCTTCCACGAATTGGAGTGTGAGCGCCTCATCACTGTTACGCACCTCATCCTTGTCGGCCGCTTGGATGAGCCTCAGGGTCTTTTGTAGACTTATGGCGAAGTCCCGGAGGGTTTCGCCTGGTCGCTGTTTCCGACCGTAGAGTTGCATCTTCAACTCTGGGAGGGTGGCAGTCTCGAAGATCGTGGCTAGCCGTTCCAAGATCTGGTCGGTGTCCTTCCTTTGGTCGTCCTCCCATGATTCGACCTCGCTGAGGGCCGAGCCCGTGAGTTGGCCGATGAGGATCTGTACCCTCTGCTCTTCTCTCGGGGTGTAGAGCTGGGCCATGGACTTCATCTGGTTCTTGAAGGCTGTGAATGTGGCACCCTTGTTGGGGTCCCCACTGTATGTCAACATCCATGGAGCTCCGAAGTAGTAGGGTAGTGTGATGGGGGCGTGAGGAGCTGCTGCTGGGGCAGGCACTGCCACTGGCGGGGCAGCCTGTTGGTCGCCGTTGGGGGGCACACCGGGCGGTTGCCCACCCCCGGCCTGTGGTGCGTCCATCCTGTGATCAGATTATACTCCGCGTCGACTAGATCCTGTTCGTGACGCCAGAAAACTGTAGACACCCAAAAGGAGGAGTTACCTTATGGATGCGGCGGGGGCCGTTCTTCCCCAGTATCTGGATCTCAGTCAGGAGTCTTCTCAGGATGCAGGAATGGACACAGAACACTCCACTATCAGATTAGCTTTACCTTTTATTTTTAGGTAAAAAGGAAATGCTTTACGGTGCAATAAACATTCAGGTAAAGGGAAATGTTTTACGGTGCAATAAACATTCAGGCAAAAGGAAATGTTTTACGGTGCAATAAACATTCAGGCAAAAGGAAATGGTTCACAGTGCAATAAACATTCAAGTAAAAGGAAATGTTTCACAGTGCAATAAACGTTCAAGCAAAAGGAAATGTTTTACGACACCTTTCTCTGTATTAGTGACGTATCCCAAACTAAGCTAAAGTTACCGGTAACCTACTCAGCTTACGCCTGACAACCCTTCGCGAAAATTGTATAATGTCCTAACTCGCATGCCCTAATGGCCCGACCTGTGCACAGGAGTTTGGCTGGGGCCCATGGTGGTGCACATATCCAGTCGTGGGGCAGGGGTAGGGTCTGTCTAGTGTCTTGGGTATTTACTGGCCCTCTACCCAGGGTATCCTGAGTTATAACAGAGAGTACTCCACGCAGTCCTCGGGGGAGGAGGGTATGCAGTCTTAGCCGCAGTGAGGAGGCCTACTCGGCCCTTATAGTGAACGGGTTTCCTCACTGGGTAGGGCGGCCCGGGGGAAGAAAGGCCGGTGGCCTGGAAGTTGCGGGCAGGCCACTTACAGGGGGGTGCCCAACTCCAAGGATGCAGGGTCTACCCCTGTGTTGGGTATGACTCTGGTGGGGCTTAAAGTAGGTGTAGTGCCGGATCCCTAGGGGCCTCAAGGGCAACACTCACGGTTAGGTGCTCCTGCTCAGGAGGGGTGACAAGATGGCGGCCAGTACTTCTCAATCCTGGAACCTCAAGATGGAGGCATTCGCCCTCAGCGATCCTGTAGACTCAGCCCATCCAATGCAGCAGCCTACAGGGCCTCTCTCACTCCTCTGGCGTGCAGGCAAGGTCTCAGCACTGTCACACTAAGCCCCTATAGCGTGGGCAGTGCACTGGCTCTCTCCTCCGCGCTGGGGATTGCCGCTCCGTCACCCGCCGCGGGCCCCGGGTCTGGCACTGTCAGGCTGCTCCTTGCGTATCTCTGGAGGTCAGCGGGGGTCGCGTGACGTCACCCGTCTCTCCCGCTGCCTCCGTCTGGCGCGCTGGTGCTGGCTCGCTGCTGGGGAGGTCAGCGGGGGTCACTGCTGTACAGAACGCTTCTCCGTGCCCGGCTAGAGGATGGGGAGGTGCGCCGCGTCTCCTCTCTCTCCCTTCTCTTAGAGGTCGGCGGGGGTCACCCGACGTAGACCGCGTCTCGTGCGGCTGCGGCAGGCACTTACTCTGCCCGTCTTCTCCACGCTGCTGCGGCTCCTCTCCTGTCTCACTCTTCGCGCTTCCTCCCAGACCCACGTGAGTACACCCTGCCCCTTCCTCCTACCACGCTGCTCCTCTCTTCCGCCCCTTCCTCCTCCTCACCTGCCAGTCACTCAGCGCCGTCACTGGGGGTTAACCCCTTCCCTGTCCTGGGGCTTACATATGTCTACATAAACAGCAGAGCTGAAGGCTCTAGTACAAGGATGCTGTCTTTCAGTTGCCTGTCTAAGCCAGTTGTGGTGTAAGGTCACAGCACACTGAGGAGCAGACACTTATGACTATGGGCAATAGTATGGCTAATATCCTGCAAGGCAGGTAAGCCGTGTTACAGTTATTGAATACACCCGACCATCAGATGGACATAGAACCCAAAAGTGCTAAGCCAGAAGACACACTTGTTGCTCCTACAATAAGCCTCTGAGCAAGGAGGTAAGAAACAAGGAGCTGAGAAAGGCTTTGACGAGTGTTGTCTGGGAAAACGGGGGTTTTACGGCATTTTCCCTTTAGTAAATCTCGCCCATAATGAGGGCGGGACCTACAGGAGGAACAGTCATGCCCCGTTTGCATCTCACAGCCCATCCAAGTTATAATGTCGCTAGTTGTAGCCACAACTGTCGGCCAATATTATGACCCAATCACCCACTATCTCCTTGTCAACTTCTTTATTGCCTTTAACATCTCCCTGTCTCCCTCTGCCTTTTGCTGTCACACTCCATCTATCCCTTTTTATCTCACCCTAGGGGATATGCACTAAAGGGAAAAATGCGATAAAAACCCTGTTATCAGAGTTTTTCTGCGTTTCCCTGTGCACTAAATCGCAATGGCCGGGTTTTTGCAAAATAGAGTAAAGCCAGAAAAAGCTGCTGATACCCCATGAATCCCACCCAGCACGACCTGTGGTCAGAGCCCTCACTCTGTGCATGTGCATAGGGACTCGCGGGTCTCAGACACAGAAGTCCAGGATCTATCCTTTGCCTTAATCACATATGTTTGTGCATATTCGATTATTAAGAATGCGGTAGCCGGCGATGTGGGGGAGCAGATTTTAGTGCATCTTCCTGTCACCCTTACCTACCCTTGGTCTCCTCAATTTTATCACCACACCTTTTCCATTTTCCAGGGAGTCATTCTGTATCCAGACTAGAGATGTGCACCGGCCACTTTTCGGGTTTTGGGTTCTGATTACCTTGAGGTTTTGGGTTCTAATGGGTTTTGGCAAAACACCTCCTAAGTGTTTTGTGTTTGGATTGTTTTGGGTTTTGGGTTCTGATTTTTTTGTTAAAAAAGCATAAAAACAGCTAAAATCGCAGAATTTGGTGGTTTTTTTTGCTCCTACGCTATATTCACCTCAATAACATTCATTTACACTCATTTCCAGTGTATTCTGAACACCGCACACCTCACAATATTGTTTTTATTGCCAAAGTTTGCACTGAGGTAGCTGGATAACTATGCTAAGCCACACAAGTGTGCGGCACAAACACGTGGCTCATGTAAGAGTGGCACTGCAGCGGCAGACATGATGGCAGTTTAAAAAAATAGGCCCATAAAAGATCATGCACTGTTTACCATGTGCAGCCAAGGAGCGGTGGGCATTTTGTGCAGCACAGAGTTTGTCTGCAAGTGTGTAACTGTTTTGATCACTTTAACATCCAACAAGACCCCTATCTGGCTTGATTGTGTGATAATGTATTCTGATTGTTTAATTTTGTGATTATTATTTATTTATTATTACCAGTCGTCTCTTAAATCATTGCCTAATGGGTGTAGGGGAGTGGGCTAATCAATTTTAAGGTGGCAGATGGAAGATGTAATGTAATGTAAACCATCACTAGCATTGGTTGCAGCAGTGGCAGTAACTGATGGACCCGGCTGTGCAGATAAGAAGGATGCTGACAGCGATGATGTCAAAGGGAGAGCCAGTGAACTGTTGCTCCATGCAGCGCTGGAAAACTTCGCTGCCCGTGGTGATGCCATAGGGCATGCGTAACCATCACTAGCATTGGTTGCAGCAGTGGCAGTAACTGATGGACCCGGCTGTGCAGATAAGGAGGATGCTGACAGCGATGATGTCAAAGGGAGAGCCAGTGAACTGTTGCTCCATGCAGCGCTGGAAAACTTCGCTTCCCGTGGTGATGCCATAGGGCATGCGTAACCATCACTAGCATTGGTTGCAGCAGTGGCAGTAACTGATGGACCAGGCTGTGCAGATAAGGAGGATGCTGACAGCGATGATGTCAAAGGGAGAGCCAGTGAACTGTTGCTCCATGCAGTGCTGGTAAACTTCACTGCCCGTGGTGATGCCATAGGGCATGCGTAACCATCACTAGCATTGGTTGCAGCAGTGGCAGTAACTGATGGACCCGGCTGTGCAGATAAGGAGGATGCTGACAGCGATGATGTCAAAGGGAGAGCCAGCGAACTGTTGCTCCATGCAGCGCTGGAAAACTTCGCTGCCCGTGGTGATGCCATAGGGCATGCGTAGGAAGACGTAGCACCCAATAGGGGTCATGAAGGCAGTAAGCATGGAAGAGGCTCTGTCCAGAGGGATCTGCCAAAACCCACATTCGGCATTCAGGGTGCTAAAGACCGTTGCACCTGGCATGTCAGTGATCACCTGCTCGATGGTGCAGAGTGTGTATCTGTTTTGGTCAGTTTAATATTTCATAAGACCCCTATCTGTCTTTATTGTGATTATGATTATTTATAATTAATTTCATCTGATTTTTAGTTTGGTGATTAGTAATATTATTCATTTATTATTTATTATTACCATTCGTCTCGTCAATCATTGCCTAATGGGTGGAGGGGAGGGGGCTAATCAATGACTAGGTGGCAGCTGGAAGAGTTCTATCTGGCTGCTACTTCTGTAACTCTATTGATCGCTAGGGTGGATTCAGGTGATCTGGCTCGCTAGGCGGGTGTTCCCTTTGCTCACTGCTTCACATGCGTCCCTCGTGAAGCTGCGCGCTCTGTCGAGGAGGATGTCCTTTGCCGGTAGAGAAGTACTGATCTTCTCTCAAGGTGTTACGACTCGTAGCTGCACTCCCCTGCTACAACCTCAAAACAAGCACCAAGACCCCTATCTGGCTTGATTGTGCACTGTTTACACAGTGCAGCCGAGGAGCAGTGGGCGATTGGTGCAGCAATCAGTGGAATGCAAAGAGTTATATGCATTTCAAAGACAAGTCCCTCATACAAATGACTCTCAGCAGTGGGCACCAGACCAGACAGGTAAAAAAAAATTTAGCCGCCCAAAAAGAAGTGTAATTGCAGCCGCCCCCAAAGAAGTGTAATTGCAGCCGCCCAAAAAGAAGTGTAATTGCAGCCGCCCACAAAGAAGTTTAATTGCAGCCGCCCACAAAAAAGTTTAGCCGCCCAAAAAGAAGTTTCATTGCAGCCACTCCCAAAGAAGTGTAATTGCAGCCACCCCCAAAGAAGTGTAATTGCAGCCGCCCACAAAGAAGTTTAATTGCAGCCGCCCAAAAAGACGTGTAATTGCAGCCGCCCGCAAAGAAGTGTAATTGCAGCCGCCCTCAAAAAAGTTTAGCCACCCCCAAAGAAGTGTAATTGCAGCCGCCCAAAAAGAAGTGCAATTGCAGCCGCCCAAAAAGAAGTGCAATTGCAGCCGCCCACAAAAAAGTTTAGCAGCCCAAAAAAAGAAGTGTAATTGAGCCTTCCTGCCCCAGCCCTGACTCCCCCAGGTCAGGGAGATCACATTCTCACCCATGAAGTTGCAGCAATCAGTGGAATGCAAAGAGTTATATGCATTTCAAAACAAGTCCCTCATTAAAAAATGAGTCTCAGCAGTGGGCACCAGACCAGACAGGTAAAAAAAAGTTTAGCCGCCCAAAAAAAAAAGTGTAATTGAGCCTTCCTGCCCCAGCCCTGACTCCCCCAGGTCAGGGAGATCACATTCTCACCCATGAAGGTGCAGCAATCAAGTGGAATGCAAACAGTTGTATGCATTAAAAAGACAAGTCCCACATATGAATGACTCTCAGCAGTAGGAATAATGAATGGTGATGCAAGATGGAATTGTCCTTGGGCCCTCCCACCCACCCTTATGTTGCGAAAATAGGACATGCACACTTTAACAAACCAAACATTTCAGCGACAGGGCCTAAAAAACTGTGGCTGAAATGATTGGTTTGTTTGGGCCCCCACAAAAAATAAACCAATTCATAATATCTCCCTGTATAAACTGGCTCTACAGCAACAAGATGTCATAGTCACTCATCATCATTCTCCTCCTCCTCCTCTGATTCCTCGCCCCCTTCAGTGTGTACTTCCTCATTCTCAGAGATTATCAATTCGTCCCCGCTGGACTCCACAATCACAGGTCCAGTTATAATCTCTGGAGGCAATTCCTGGTCTTCATTGAATAAGTGATAATTCATTTTTATAAACATCATTTTCTCAACATTTTTCGGGAGCAACCTCCTTCGCCGCTCACTGACCAGGTTCCCCGCTGCACTGAATACTCTTTCGGAGTACACACTGGAGGGGGGACAACTCAGGTAAAATAGAGCAAGTTTGTACAGGGGTTTCCAAACTGCCTTTTTTTCCTGCCAGTACAGGTAAGGACTGTCTGACATGTCTACTTGGATGCTGTCACCAAAGTAATCATCCACCATTTTTTCAATGTTGACAGCATCCAATGCACCGACAGTAGACATGTCAGCAATCGTTGGCAGGTCCTTGAGTCCGGACCAGATGTCCAAACTCCCTCCTGCCTGCCCTGCATCCCCACCAGCGGGTTGTGTGGGAAATCGCAGCTGTTTCCTCACAGGCACAGGTGTGGGAGAAAATGAAGAAGGAGCTGGGGCCGTGTCACGGTCCCCTTCAGATGACAATCTCCTGACCAGCAGGTCTTTGCACCTTTGTAGACTTGTGTCTGCCGGAAAAAGAGACACAACATATGCTTTAAACCGAGGATCGAGCACTGTGGCCAAAATGTATTCCTCTGACTTTAACAGAGTGACCACCCTCGTATCCTGGCAAAGCGTATGGAGGGCTTCATCCACAATAGCGACATGCTTTGCGGAATCGCTCCGCTTTAGCTCCTCCTTCACTTTCTCCAGCTGCTTTTGTAACAGCCTGATTAGGGGAATCACCTGACTAATGCAGGCAGTGTTGGAACTGACTTCACGTGTGGCTACTTCAAACGGCTGGAAAACCTTGCACAACACGGAAATCAGCCTCCACTGCGCTTGAGTCAGGTGCAGCCCCGCTCCTCTGCCTATGTCATAGGTGGCTGTGTAGGCTTGAATGGCCTTTTGCTGCTCCTCCATCCTCTGCAGCATATAGAGGGTGGAGTTCCAGCGCGTCACCACCTCTTGTTTCAGCTGATGGCAGGGCAGGTTGCAGAGTTTTTGCTCCCGCTCCAGCCTTCGGCAGGCTGTGGCAGAATGCCGAAAGTGTCCGCAAATTTTGCGTGCCACCGCAAGCATCTCCTGCACACTCCTGTCATTTTTTATGAAATGCTGCACCACCAAATTTATTGTGTGGGCAAAACATGGCACGTGCTGGAAATTGCCCATGTTTAATGCCCGCACAATGTTACTGGCGTTGTCCGACACCACAAATCCCCAGGAGAGTCTAAGGGGGGTAAGCCACAGGGAGATGATTTCCCTCAGTTTCTCTAAGAGGTTGTCGGCGTTGTGCCTCTTCTTGAAACCGGTGATACACAGCGTAGCCTGCCTAAGAAGGAGCTGGCATGCAGGAGATGCTGCTGCTGCGGAAGGCGATGCATCTACCCAGTGGGCTGTCACAGTCATTGGTTGACAGGCAGAAAGTTGCCACATAAAAAAGGTCGACATAACCAAAATGTCGACAATAGTGGTTAACCTTTTTGTCTACCTAAAGATTTACACCCATGCTAAGTAGGGATGAGCGGGTTCGGATCCTAGAGATCCGAACCCACCCGAACTTACCTTATTCGAGGCTGGATCCGAGGAGTTCGCCGGTTCCCGCCATCTTCCCGAGTCCAAAATGAGGCCAAGACATCATCATCCTGCATCGGATTCGGATCTCTATAAAAGGTCCGGCTCCGGCGCCATCTTCATTCGGCATGTAGAAGTCAGACAGCACGGATGTGTCCGAGCTGTCTGTGCGCACAGGGAAAAAAAGCTATGGGGGACAATAATAACATAATACCACTGTGGAGGACATTCTAAGGGGGGAACTAATAGAAGCTATAAATTTATGGGGGCTGCTTAAGGGGGGCAAATATATATCGGGAAGCAACAAAAGATACATTTACTAAGGGGGAACTACATGTGCAGGAACTGTTGTACATCTACTAATGGGGAACTACTGAGGGGGAAACATATTCAGGTAACAGCTACTAAGGGGGCATTACTAAGGCTACTACTAAAGGGGGCTGTGTTATATGGGACCACTGTGGGGGACATCTAAAGGGATCTCTGAATTTATTTATTTTTTACTACAGGGCTGCCCCAAATAGTCCAGCTGTGCTGCCCAGTGTCCCGTATCAGTCCAGGGGAGCTGCCCCCATTTTTAATTGAAATTAAAAAAAAAATTTTTTTTTTAATCTGCAAGGGGTGTTAAGTGTGCCATATCAGTCCAGCTGCTCTGCCCAGTGTCCCGTATCAGTCCAGGGGTGCCCGCATGTGTGCTGTATCCATCCAGTGGTGCCCATATGTGTGCTATATTTGTCCAGGGGTGCCCACATGTGTGCTGTATCAGTCCAGGGGTGCCTGCATGTGTGCCATATAATTCCATGGGTGCCCCCATGTGTCCTGTATCAGTCCTGGGGTGCCCGCATGTGTGCCGTATAATTCCTGGGGTGCCCCATATCAGACCAGGGGAGCTGCCCTTTTTTTTATGAAAATTAAATTAAGGTGTTTTTTTTTTTTTTTTTTTACTGCAAGGGCTGTTAAATGCGCTGTAGTCCAGGGGTGAGCCAAGAGTGCTGTATAATTCATGGGGTGTTGCCAGGGCCGGCGCCACCACTAGGCAAATCTAGGCATTTGCCTAGGGCGCCGGCCACTGGAGGGCGGCATTTTGCCCCCCCCCCGTGCCGCGGGGGTACCTGTTCTGCGGCGCTGTGTATTTAAAGCTGGCGGCGGAGGCAGCGGGGGGTCCCTGCAGTCAATAAATAACGAGCGCTATCCGCCGGGCTATGCGGAAGCGCTTCTGTTGTGAAAACACTCCGCATGCTGATTGGCTGAGATTCAGCCAATCAGCGTGCGCCGTGCGGACAGTGTTTTCACAACAGAAGCGCTTTCGCATAGCCCGTTGGATAGCGCTCGTTATTTATTGACTGCAGGGACCCCCCGCTGCCTCCGCCGCCAGCTTTAAATACACAGCGCCGCAGGACAGGTACCCCCCCCTCCCCCGGCACCAGGGCGCCCCCACCCCGACTCGCCTGGGGCGCTCCGGTGCCTTGCACCGGCCCTGGGTGTTGCTAAGTAAGGTGTGCTGCTCTTTTTTATAATTAAAATAATACAAATTTTTATTTTTACTGCAGGAATTTGTCTGCCGTATAATTCCATGCCTGCCGCCATGTGTGCCGTAACAGTCCAGGGGTGCCGCCATCTGTGCCGTACCATTCCATGTGTGCTGTATCAGGTCAGGGGTGCCACCATCTGTGCCGTATAATTTCTGGGGTAAGCCAAGTCTGACGTATAATTCATGGGGTGCTGCCAAGTGTGCTGTATTAGTATAGGGGTGATGCTAGGTGTGCCGTATCAGACTAGGGGGGATGCTAAATGTGCCGTATCAGTCCAGGGCTGATGCTACCTGTGCCATATCAGTCCAGGGGTAATTCTAGGTGTGCAGTATCAGCCTAGAGCAGTGGTCTCCAAACTTTTTTGGGATGTGAGCTACTCGTGGCAAAATAAACCACCCGAAGAGCTACTAACATTTAAAAAAAATAAAAAATCTGCCTAATAACCATATAATGCACTTTACACATTATCCCAAACACTTTAATGCCCCTGACACATTACTTATGCCACAAGCAGTACTGTGTTGGGCGCGTGCCAAAAAATGGGTGTAGCCACATGGGAAATGGGTGTGTGATATACATATGCCCCCAATAGTGCAGTTCCAGATATACATATGCCCAAATAGTACCAGATACACATATGTCCCCAATAGTGCCAGATACACATATGCTCCTATGTGCCAGAAACAGATATGTCCTCCACTGTGCCAGGTATGTCCCCGGCTGTGCCAGGTATGTCCCCCACTGTGCCAGCAACAGCAGAACTCACTGTTGTTGTTCCTTCTGCTGCCGGGGGTAGGAGAGTCCGGTGCTTGGCTGGCTCCTCCGTCCTCCATAGCTTACTGCAGTGCTGCCGCTTCCCTACCCTGTGACTGGTGATGTGAGAGTGGTGTTATAGAGGGGGTGACGTGAGGATGGTGTTGTAGAGGGGTTGACTTGAGGATGGTGTTATAGAGAGGGTGATGTGAGGATGGTGTTATAGAGGGGGTGATGTGAGGAAGGTGTTATAGAGGGGGTGATGTGAGGAAGGTGATATAGAGAGGGTGATGTGAGGATGGTGTTATAGAGAGGGTGATGTGATGTGAGGATGGTGTTATAGAGAGGGTGAAGTGATCAGAGCCAGATTAATGTCTAAATGGGCCTGGAGCTGAAAATGATCAAGGGCCTATTATGCGCAATAATAGGGGTTGCGGCTAGCACCTAATAATGTGGGTGGCGTGACCAGTGTTCTGTTTGGGTGGTCTGCTCATGGGTGTGTCTCTATTTGTGTAAATACTTTCAACTAATTATATATGCCTGGAAAAGGCAGGGGGATGGCATAAAAAAATGCAAGGAGATATATTGGCGGGTGCACTCCAAAGGTGCACCCGCAGGACGCCGATGTCCTAAGATACTTGTGGGTTGAGGCGGCACTCCAGTCATAAAAAAATACTGAAAATCGAAACTTGGTAGACAATATGTCAGCAACTTTTATGTGGTCACCTAAGTTTACCACACCATATACCCCTTATACAAATCATGCAACACAATAGTAACCCCTTATACTGTACTTGCTTCTTACACATTATGCCACATGGAATGAGACAAAATTCACACCGATTGAGCAAAAATTCACACTATGGCACACAGATTGAGTCAAAAGTCACGTTATGCCACACAGATTAAGGCAAAATTCACATTTTGCCACATGGATTGAGCCAAAATACACACTATACCAGGCATGTCCAAACAGTGGCCCTCCAGCTGTTGTGAAACTACACGTCCCAGCAAGCCTTGCCATAGTTTTAGCATTCCCTAATTGCAAAACTGTGACAATGCATGATGGGACTTGTAGTTTCACAGCTGGAGGGCCATAGTTTGGACATGCCTGCATACCAAACACATTGAGCAATAATGCACAATATGCTTCATAAATAGGGGCATTGCGCGCCAAAGGCGCACATTAAAAATTTACATTATAATGCCCATTACATGTTAAGCCTCACACCATAATCTCCATTACGTATTATGCCAAACACCATAATGCCTGTGGCGTGGCCACGGCAGCGCGCGAGTGAGTGAGGGAGGTTTTTGAGCCGGCTCTCCTGCATGAAAAAAGAATGGCTCCCCAACGCCCAAACCTACATGCTACCTGTGCCGCACTTGGGGAGATCTAGGGCGGCATATTGCTGAGATTCGCTGAGGTCTCCTGGCTGGTTCTCGTTCTGCTGCTACAGCGGGAGACGGCTTGGTCCAGCGGCTGGAGGAGACGGAGTGGCAGCGAGTGACGTTCGCCCGGCAAGACACGCACTTCCTGCCTAACCCCGGCGTGACCCCTGGGGCTTCTCCGGGTGACGAGTGAGCACCTGAGCTGAGCGCTGGTCCGGGGAGATGGGCAAGGAGGGGAGAAGCAGACTCAAACGCCCGCAGAGGGGGGACTCGTTGCTGATGCACTCCGGCCCTGAGAGTGGTACGGAACAACGAGAGCCCTGAAAAGAATCATCCACCCCCATAGGAAGCTGGCGTGGGACACCAACAGACATTTGTGACTGCAGCCAGGCTCCTCTCCCAGACCGTAGAAGTGGTCTGTAAGGTTGGTGGTAGCAGAGGGGGCTTGCTGGGAAAAAGCCCAGCCGAGTAAAAGGACAATAGGAACCTGAACAGTGCCTGTCTTGTTATCTAGTGGGACCATTATTCCCTGCATTGTAGGAACCTGCTGACTCATAAAACTGAAGCTACCTCATATTACTCTGCTTTGGGGCCTTGTCTTCTATGTAAAGTTAAGTGAGATATAAAAATGCAGGAATAGGCAAGTAAGCCTGTATCAATGTGAACTGTGCTCTCTTGGTGGGTCTCACTTTTCTATAGCAAGCATTGCCTAGGCCCGCACAGTGACGGTTGCATGAACTGTACCCAAATCGGGAATAATAGACACGGGTCTCAACGGCCCTGGCAATAATAAGTGGGCACAAAAGAGCCTAGAGGTGATCCTTCCCTATTACTCGGTAAAGCTAAATAAAATATCCATCTGGCAAAGCTGAATAACTGAATCTCGGCGTTACCCCGCCTGTGACTCTCCCCAATTGTGCGTTTTTTTGTTTTTTGTTTTTTTTGCTTTTTTTTCCTTCTCTGTGTACCCTCTGTGTAATAAGCTACTTACAACATGGGTAAAACTGGTCAGAACACGGCCGCAGCCCGGCTAGAGAAGTTTGCCCGTTCCCAGACTCAGACTGGGAATAGTTCCCAGATGACTACTCCCCAGACAACTCCTGCTAAAGGATCCAAGGATCCGCAACCGACCAATGTTACTCAGCAACAGGTTTTAGAAGCCGTTAAAACTTGTGAATCCCGTCTTTCGGAATAAATTAACAAGGTCCAATCGGACATAATGTTGCTAAGAAATGATGCACAGAAAACACGGGAAAGGGTTACAGAGATAGAAGGCCGTGTCTCCTCAATGGAAGATGTAATGGTCCCCCTTCAATCTCAAGTTAAAACTCTGGCAGTACAAATGGCGGACATGCGACTGAAAATGTCAGATTTTGAGGGGAGACTCCGTCGCAACAACATCAGATTTATTGGCTTTGAAGAACGGGTGGAGGGCAGCCAGCCAGAAAAGTTCTTGGAGGAATGGCTGATACAGGAATTCGGGAAGGAGGTCTTTTCTGCACAATTCGCAATTGAAAGAGCCCATCGAGTTCCAGCACGCCCTGCCATACCAGGAGGTCCTCCCCGGACCATTATTGCCAAGATTCTACACTTCAAGGACCGCGACAGTATTCTACGGCTAGCACGGTTCATACCAGATTTCGGTTATAAGGGGAAAAGAATCTCTGCATTTCCGGATTTCCCGATTGAGATCCAAAAAGAAAGAGCAAAGTTTAGAGAGATAAAGTCAAGGCTTAGAGAGCTGGAAATTAAATACTCAATGTTATATCCATCAAAATTAAGGATCGAAGTAAATGGAGAGACTAAGTTCTTTTTTTCCCCAGGAGAAGTTGCCGATTGGTTGGACAGATCCTATTCAGGCAGGAAACAACTGTCCAATCCACAGCAAAGATTGGAGATATGATAGAATTTGTTTCTCTCCCTTTTTTTTTTGTTTTTTGTTTTTTTCTTTGTATATGCTGACAGTATGAAGATTAGCTGACGCTTAAGTTTATATGATTTAATATTGCTGTTTTTTTTTCTTTCTTTTTTTTTGTGTCCTCGCATGTGGGGGAAGGGAGAGAAAATGTATAAAAATGTTATAGATATGGAGAGCCGGCCGCGTGCTTGGTGGCCATTAAATAAGTGCTCCTTGAAGGAAATAGGAGGATAGTAAGGGAAGGGGGGGGACTGGGAAACTAGGTACACCTGGGGGATCAGGAGGTACAGGGTGGGGGAGGGGGGAAGGGGTACATGTTGTGTATGTTTTGTCAGTATGTTTTGTATAGGTCTAAGCACAATGTAAAAATAGTTACGCAATTGGAGACACCGAAGGAGATAGAGGTTAGAAAAACGACAAATATAATGAGGAGAGAAGGGGTGGGGACTAGTCCAGATGAAAATATGCCTTGATGGTTAAAATACTTACGTGGAATGTGAGGGGTCTTAACAATAAAATTAAAAGGGCATTAGTATTAAATCATTGTAAATCGTCAGAGGCTGACATCATATGCCTCCAAGAAACCCATTTAAATGGGGATCGGGTAATGGCCCTAAAACGTCCTTGGGTAGGAGCGGCTTTCCACGCCCCATTTACATCTACATCTAGAGGGGTGTCAACACTAGTGAAGAAATCTTTTAACTTTGTAAGTAGAAGGGTAAAAATAGACCATGGGGGCCGATTTATCTTTATTGAATGCAGTATTGACCATGTTGATTTTTGTTTGATGAATGTTTATACCCCCCGCCGTTCTCATATGGAGTTTTGAGGGCCGCTGTTGATTTCTCCATATCATGTCCTGAGAATCACGTGATATGTCTTGGGGACTTCAACAATATCCTCTCCTCTCATCTGGACAGGTGGAGCAGGGTAGATAGAGAACCCCACAAAAATAAGAACATATTTGCAGTTCATAGAGGGGATAGGATGGAAGGATCCATGGCGTATTAGATATCCAGATCTGTCCCAATTTTCCTGCTACTCAGCAACCCATAGGAGTTTCTCCAGAATAGATATGATATTAACAAAATAGTGCGTATAGAATACACAGCGCGAGGAATATCAGATCATTCCCCGCTAATAACACACTTAGATCTGGAAAAGTCCGTGGGGTATCGATCGTGGAAGCTCCAGCCATTTTGGCTTTCACAACTTAATTTAGATGAGATGGAGGGGGAAATGATGGCTTTTTTTTTAATTAATGAAGGATCCACCTCAAATATGTGTCTATGGGACGCCTTCAAGACCTTTTTGAGAGGGATATTTATTAAAAAAATCTCTTTTCTTAAAAAAGAACATCGGAAGAGAGCCCATAAACTTGAGGTTCTGATGATGCAGCTTGAGGCAATATACCAGGTTAGCAAAACAGATTCAGACTGGAGTAAGTGGGAAAAAGCGCAAGATGAATGGCTGGAGTATGTACAGGATGTAAACAGTCGCCGGCTCATATCAAGCTCGCATCATTGGTATTCGAGCTCCGATAAAGTTGGTAAATTCCTGGCATACCTAACAAAACAAGATAGACCTTCAAATATAATATCTAAAATTGAAACGGAGGCAGGAGAAATCCTGACCTCCACTCCCAATATCGTGGACGTGAACAAAAAATCAGGAGGAAATAGGGACTTTCTTAAAAGAACTAGATATCTCACAGCTTTCATCAGAAGCTAGAACTATTTTGGATGCCCCTATAAAAATAGAGGAAGTAGAAAAAGTAATCAGATCCCTGCCAGCAGGAAAAGCCCCAGGGCTGGACGGACTACCAGGGGAGGTGTATCAAAAGTTCGAGAGACTACTGGCCCCACGGCTTGTTACAGTATATCAAAACATGATGGAGGAAGATGAGATGCCAGTATCAATGGCAGAAGCCTCCATTGTTGTTATACCTAAAAGGGGTAAAGACTTGATCAGGGTGGACTCATACAGACCAATCTCGTTAATTCTAACAGATGCCAAGATCATCGCAAAAATATTAGCGAACAGACTGAGCGGTGTCATTCAAAGTATAGTTCACCCTGATCACACAGGGTTCATGAGTGGAAAGTCAGGGCCGAAACTAGGGTTTCCGGCGCCCGGGGCAAGGCAGTCATTTGGTGCCGCCCCCCCCCCCCCCAGTGATGCTGGTGCGCGCCAGAGGCGCGTCGAAATTTTCGGGGGTGTGGCCTAATTTTGCCGCTATGGGGGCATGACCCAGAGGCTCTGTGAGCCTCTAGCCATGCCCCCAGCCCCCTGGCTGCGGGAATAGACGCTGTGCGCATGCGCACAGCGTTTATTCCCCGCTGCTTAGTTAGCAGCTGACAGGGGGGACCGGACCAAATGACGCCTTGTCCCTGGCGCCGGAGACCCCCCCCCCCTCCCTGCACAGTCCTCTCACTGCATCTTACTTTGACTTCGTCCGTCTCCTACTAGCGCTGCGGCGGGAAGCGCTGATGACTTCAAAAAGACTTGCCGGACGCTGATTGGCTGAATTCAGCCAATCAGCGTCCGGCAAGTCTTTTCGAAGTCATCAGCGCTTCCTGCAGCCGCGCTAGTAGGAGATGGACGGAGTCAAACATGCCGCTACAGCGTCCACACACCGGACCTCACAGCGCCCCTCACCTCCAGCGCCCGGTGCGCGTGACCCCCCAGCCCCCCCCCCTAGTTACGGCCCTGGGAAAGTCCACAATGATAAATTTAAGGAGGGCATTCTCATATATCCAGTATGCTAACAGGGTGGGGTTAGAGGCCGCGTTGGCATCATTTGATGCCAACAAGGCATTTGACTCCGTGGAATGGAGTTATCTGTGGGGTACCCTTGAGGCATTTGGATTTGGATCATCCTTTATTAGACGGTTAAGGCTACTCTATAAGAACCCAAGTGCACAAATATCTATCAACGGGTATACATCTGTATACATCCCACCTACTGGCAATAGGCAAGGACTGGTCAGATGATCAACATGTAAACACTCCCCTGGAAAATGTAAACAGTTTTAAATATTTAGGGATTGAAGTGTTCAGACAGCCAGAAGAGTATATGTAAGGAAACCTTTTACCAGCGTTGGGGGAGGTAAGGAATAAATGTAAATGTTGGGTAAAACTCCCATTGACACTAATCGGCCGGACCAATCTAGTAAAAATGGTTATATTGCCTAAGATCCTATACCAGTGGTTCCCAAACTGTGCGCCGCGGCTCCCTGAGGTGCCGCGGCGCTGTGACAGGGGTGCAGCGTCTGCGTCCAGTGTCCATACTGACAGCGTGGAGTGAGCGCTGTGAGGCAGGGGGATTGCTTGAGCTGCAGCGCTGGGAATGGGCTGAAGTGAGTGCTGGGACGGGCCGGGGTTGAGTGCCGGGAGGCAGCGGGGATTGAGCACTGGGAGCGGGCAGGAGTGAGCGCTGAGGAGGGGGCGGGTTTGAGCGCCGGGAAGCAGCGGGGATTGAGTGATGGGAGGGGGCAGGGCAGGGTTGAGCGGCGGGGAGTGAGCGCTTGCAGGGGTGAGAGTAGCTGGAGGTAGAGAGGGGAGTGAGTGCTGGGCTGGTGCGCAGAGTGAGCAGCTGGGGGGGAGGTGCGAGCAGTATGAGTCTGAGTCAGCAGAGGGGGGGATGAGGGGTTTAGGGAGGGTACACAAGCTCCAGAAGTCTTGCAGGTTAGTGGGTACTCCTCCAGCGACGTTCACCTTTATTGTGATGCAGGCAACCCCTTCTCCCCCTCCTCTATGGCTGCATTGCAACCTTTTTCTCCAATGTCACACATGTGACCTCCTTCTTTATTGCATACCTCCCAACTTCTGACCTGTAGAAAAAGGGACACTCGTGCGTCAAAGCCGCGCGAGCGCCCGAAAAGGGGCGGGGCTTATGCTAATTAGCCGCGACCTCATTTTCTACTAGATTGGGGGGTCTCCCAACTGCCACCCCCCGCAGCGTGACAATGCCTGCCGCGGGTGGGACAGCGGGACAGGACCCGAAAATTGGGACTGTCCCGCTGTAATCGTGACAGTTGGGAGGTATGTTATTGGGCTGCTGGCCAAGTGTTGAGGTGAGCCAGCCCGGCAGCCAGTCAGCCAGGGAGTGTGCATGCAGCTGTAAGTATCAGGCTGCAGCTGCCCCATATTTCTGTGTGCTTTGTCAACAGCGCATGATCACTCAGCACACAGCGATGTGTTGGCGCTGTGTGCTGAGCGATCTATCAAGGCCAGTGGTCACCGGGGAGAACACTGGCCTGACTAATATCCTGAGTGCAGGTTATTAATCAGCGCCAGTGACCTGGGTCGAGGGGAGGGGGTGATATAGGTGATTTATACATGGAAAGGGTAAAGCGGTACTTGTTTCCTAGCACGGCCACAATCGCAGGCATCGTGTACCTTTAAGTTAAGGTACACGATGCCCGTGATGGACCCGATTTCCTTTGAAATCAGGTCCATTTTGCCAGCAAAGGGAAAATCGCGGTGCCCGCGATTTTGCCATAGGCTTCAATGTTAAAATATTTTTTAACATTGAAATCGGGAGCATCGCGTCGGTCTTGTACCATTATAATGGCACAAGCTGAGATGGACTTGATTAAGTCCATCTCACATAGTAAAAAATGTGAAATGGGCCAATATGACCCATTTCACATTATATATGTCCCCGTCGTCACCCCACAATTGACGTGAACCCGAAGCGTGGCGAGCGCAGCGAGGCCGCGGGGGGCGGCGGTGCGCGTCCTCCGACCTTTTCATTCCCCTACTATCCACGTCGGCGTGGAGATGAGAATATAAAGTGTGGCGAGCGCAGCGAGCCACCGAGCCCGAAGCGTGGCGAGCGCAGCGCGCCCCGCAAGGGGACGCGTATACCTGTGAAGTTATATGCGTCCCCTCGCGGGGCTCGCTACGCTCGCCGCGCTTCAGGCTCGGTTGCTCACTGCGCTCGCCACACTTTATATTCTCAACTCCACGCCGTCGTGGATAGTAGGGGAATGAAAAGGTCGGAGGACGCGCACCGCCGCCCCTCGCGGGCTCGCTGCGCTCGCCACGCTTCGGGTTGGCGTCAATCGTAGGGTGGGGTTTACGGTGTAAAATTGGGGGTCTAGAGAATATTTTACATTGAATCCAATGTAAAATCAGGTCCCAGGGACCCTATTCACATTTCATTCAATAAAAAAATCGGGTCGGTCGCATCGCATCCTACCAAATCGCATGCGATGCGACCAACGCGATTTTTCCGACACGACCATTGATAGGTGTTGCATAGTAGGGAGCTATAGGACTGTGAGAGTGGGGTGTATGATGTAATAAGTGATTATATATATATAGGAAAAGGTCAGGCTTGTAACAGGGGAGGTCTTAGGGCCCGATTCAGACCTCTTTGCTGTGCTCCAAGTTCGCACTTTGGGCAATTATCAGATGACTGCATATGCGCACAGTATGTTGTGCAAACTGTCTGTACTAATACAGCCAGAGAAATGATTGACACCCTGTGACCGTAACCAAGCATTTTCTAGGAAATGCAGGTGTTCCCTGGCCAATCAGGAGGGTCACGGCCATCAGCAGCGGCCTCCTTCTTCACACCGCCTTAGCAGTGCTGAGTAACTTGCGAGCAGGGAGACAATCATTCGATGGTGATGGATGTAGTTTGGCGGGGCAGGCTTTACGCTGCTAGCTGGGCTCCGAACTCTTGCAGCCCAGCAAGCAGGTCTGAATCAGGTTCTTAGTAGACCTTCATAGAAAGCCTTGGCTTTTAATGGGTCCTGGTGACCAGGTATGCACTGAATACAGTACATAGCATTGTTTTGACCTAACTAACTAAAAAAAGGGACAGTTCGGTAATTATTTTGGCTTAAGGGTGCCTTAAAAAAGTCATGGAGCCCCAAAGGGTGCCTCAGACTGAAAAAGTTTGGGAACCACTGTCCTATACATACTCCTACATACTCCAGCACTCGCCAATATATATTAAAGACGAATATTTTAGAAATTTAAATAGCATAATATCCGCTTTTATATGGGGTAATAAAAGACCCAGAGTTAAACTAGCCACCCTGTGGAGAATAAAAGAAAAAGGGGGACTCGCACTACCGAATTTTAAAAACTATTACTATGCAGCTCAAATGGCTCAGTTGAAAACCTGGGTCATAATAGCTGACGCAACTAAGGAATTAAATAGCTTAATAAATAGTGTTGACAGAAGGATTACTCCTTTGCAGATGTTGTTATCAAATGGCACAAGCAAGGACTACCCTCCTATAATTAATCAAGCCATCAGAATTTGGAGAACAGTCTGCAAACAGAATAAATGTACAGGGGTGGATCCAGAGACCTCTCTCTTATCTATTACGACAGTTCAAGCAGTCAGGAAACAGCAGGGTGGGAAAACATGGTCAAAGTATGGCATATGCACAGTAGGTCAATTCTATCAAGAGAGAAGTTTCAAATCATATGAGCAGGTCGAAAAGAGATGTTTTTCAGATTTCTACAGGTTCGGAGCGCATTGACCCGGTATAGTGTAGGGAGGGAAGGTTGGTTGGAGGAAACCCCAATTAAAACATTTATCCAACAAATACCTCACCGAAAGCAGATCTCCAAACTATATGGACACTTGCAGAGTAATATTAATGACATAGACCTATTTCAGCTCAGGCAGAAATGGACTGGGGATATCTCAAACCTAGATATAAACGAATGGCAGAGAGCTCTAGCCTACCCGGGTAGGGCTACGAACTCCACAAGGACACAACAAGTCCAGTTTAACATTCTACACAGGACCTATATAATCCGGGTTAGGTTAAATAAAATGAATAGTTCAAAAAAAGATAAATGTCCAAAATGCGGGGAAAATGGGGCCACTTTTTGGCACTTGTTGTGGGCTTGCGAAAAGGTGAGATATTTTGGACCAGCCATTATGGACCTTACAATGGTTAAGAATTTTCTGCAAACATGCATTCAAATGACAATAATGGACAATACTTCCTTTGGATAAAGACTGCATTATTTATTCACCACAATTTTTTTTTTTCACAATATTATTTTGTTAATTTATTATTAAATTAGTGGACACATGACAACTGTTGGATAATCTGTGGTATGTAGTCATGGCAACTAAACCACCAGTACACCTCTGTGTTTTTGGCCACATACATGTTAGGCTGCTAGAAAGAATGTTACAGTGTTGATCAATATGAGCAGTTGTGGAACTACAAGGCCCAGCATTATGAGCAATTTGAAAGTAGGAGCAGGCAATTTCTTGTGCATGACCTTGCTGGGCTATGTAGTTCCACAGCAGCACTTTACTTAGCATAACAATACAAGTGAACATTACAGTTAGAAAACATTGGCATGTATGTTTAAGATTGCATGTGGTCACACTTACCAGCTCTGGATGGCGTTTGCGGCCTATCGGTATCCGCCACGTGCATGCCAGGCAGGACCTCAGGGGGTATGATGCGCTTCAACTTCACCTCATACGATGTGTAGCACACAGTGGAGGGGCTTCCTCCTCCAGTCTTGGTGGCCTCCTCCAACTCCATGGCCATTTTACTTTTCAACTGCCTTTTGATGTCATTGAATCTCTTCTTGACATTTCTGACCAGGCGCTTGTGCTGACTGATAGCGTTCACCGCCTGGGTGATGTCCTTCCACATAGCCCTTTTGCGCTGTGCAGTGGTCTTGTGGTGAGATTTGCCAAGTAAACGGTCAAACACAGGCATGATAGCCCGGACAAGTGCAGCATTTTCCTCATATGAGAATCTGACCTTTCGGCCACTTTTTGTGCGGCCAGCTTCCACCTCCTCCTCCTCATTTTCTACTCCAGCCATGTACCCCTCCTCCTCCATGCCAGTGTCTTCCTCCTCCTCACCTCCATCTTCCTCCACCTCTGACATGTGGCCCTCCTGCAGCTGCTTTGGGGTATGGTCAAGGTCTTGGCTATAGGATGGGGATGCCAGCGGAATCAACAAATTCATTAAAAATACAGTATAAATTTTCAGAATAAGGAGTGCATCCATCAATAACTGGCCTTTCCCTTCTTTTCCCTTTCCCCTTTCATAATTTTTGATCCTCCACCTCCTCCTGCTGGGGCTGGACGCCCAGGGCCTGGTCTGGGGCTGGCCTTGCTGTGGCCATGCTGCCTGCCACACTGCTGGCTCTCCCACTTGGCTGGCTGCTGCCACTGCTCCCTCTGCCACTGCTCCCTCTGCCACTGCTTCCTCTGCCACTGCTCCCTCCGCCACTGCTCCCTCCGCCACTGCTCCCTCTGCCACTCCTCACTCTGCCACCAACACCTCTTCCTCTACTCACACTGCCACTGCTCCTCTCCATGCTCCTTACTTCCTATCAAAGAATGAAATGGCGCCAATGCCCCTTTATATAGGGGTTGTGATGTGTAATGGAGGGGACAGAGGTGGGCCAATAGGTTGGGGGGTTCTTAGTCATGCGGAGACAGTTTTGTAAATCGCACTCCGGTTGGTCCAAAACTCGCACATGACCGGCGGAAGAAATCAAACTTTTTTGTGACTTAAAATCGCACCACTTCCCCGCACATCGCACCACTTCGCACTTTTCAGCCTCCAAACGCATCCCATTAAATATGCGAATTATTAACAAAAAATGCGATTTCAAAAAGGGCGAATAGCGGCGATGTGGTGCGCTAAAATAACATGCGCATTTATCACATCCCATAGAATGTCACCCTTCAAGTTGTGTTGTCACAGAATTGTATCACACCACTAAAGTGGATACTGATTGTATACTTTCCAGAATATTTGTTAACACACTTGAACACTTAGCAAAAAATGTAATGAAATCTTTAAAATACAGTGTACATGTGATGTGAGCTTAAGTCACATTGAATATAAAATAAAATAATTCCTGCAACTGATTATGGATTTCCAATCTTTGTGTGTCTGTTATGACCCAGTTTTGATCTATTATTTTGGTTTTAATTGTAAGGTGCAGCGGGGTACCCTAAGTAAAAACTGTTAAATAAATGTGTCTTTGATGCTAACCAAAGGAATTCCAAGGACGAGTTAAAAAAAAAGGGGGGGGGGGTTGGCTTCTGTCTTTGCAAAATAATATATGTTGCTAGAACTTTAACTGTGAAATGTAAGCTGTAAGATCAGTGCTGAATACTTTAACCCTCAGATTTATCTTTAATGATATGAAACTCTTTTGCTAAGTATATATACGTTATTTGTAAAGTTTAAAAGTTATTTGAATGATATCTGTATATTCTGTAAAGATTGATGCAAATTTAGTTCTTTGACTAGTACTGTAATTTAAATAAATGTTTTTGTTTTAGCTCCAATATAAAAAGCCCTTAATAACAGTCAAAAAGAGACTCCCCAAAATAATGTTACATGTTATCTCAGATTATGCAAATGACTGTTCCCTGAATTCGGCAGGAGCTGTTCTTTTGTCTGTATAAGGAGCTTGTATGATGTTTAAAGTCTGAAAATATACATAATTAATTCTAAAAATGTGTAAAAAACTCTTTTCTACCTCAACGTATGGTGTGTATTTAATAGAGCAAAACAGAACATTTGGTTAAAATTAGAGATGAGCGGGTCCGGATCCCCGAGATCCGACAGATCCGAATATCGGGGATCCGGGCCAGATCCGAGCCGGCTCGGGAGTTCCCGCCTGAATTCCGGACCAATAACGAGGCCGAACGTCATCATCGCGCTGTCGGATTCTCGCGAGAGTGGGATCTTATAAAAGACGCACGCGCGCCCCGCCATCTTCACTCCAATCTTGGAGAGGGAAGAGGGTGGTTGGGAAGCTCCGTGTGCTCCGTGCTGTGCTCTGTGCCATGTGCTCTGTGACCTGACCTGTGCCCTCACTGCCCTGTGCTGTGCTCCGTGCCATGTGCTCTGTGCTGTGCTGTGCTCCGTGACCTGCCCTGTGCCCTCACTGCCCTGTGTTGTAGACTTGAGAGTAAGTGACTGTTTATAGGCCTGAGCCCTGTAGTGTGATTTAACTAACTAGGTGCTGCAGTGCTCACACGCAGGGGCTGCAGTGTCCACTGTCCAGGGGCTGTCCTGTGGCCCGTGCCCAGTTGTGATTTATTTAGCCGTAAGCCCTGTGTTGTGATTTATTTAGCCCTGAACCCTGTGTTTTTTGTGATTTAACTAACTAACTCAGTGCTGCAGTGCTCACACGCAGGGGCTGCAGTGCTGCTGAGTAGTACACTGTGTACAGGGGCTGCAGTAATACAAGGGGCTGTGTCCAGTGTGACAGCCTATATCTTATCCATTGTCCAGTGTCACGAGTCACTCACGACATATATCCTGTGTCCTGTCCTGTGTGACGACTGACGACATATCCTGTGTCCAGTGTGACGACCTAAGCTGGGAACCTTGTAAGCGATCGGCGTATGGAGGTTACTTCCACAAAACGTGGAGAAGATGATGTTTATAAAAATGAATTTCAAATTACACGAACTTGACCTCCTTCACCAGCACTTACGTCCTCCTAATACACACAGTCCTCCGTTATTGGTTGATTCCAGCGACGACGAATTAATTGTGTGTGAAGAGGATGAGGCTGAGGAATCTGATGCTAAGGATGACATCTTGTAAAGCCAGTTTGTGCAATGCCCATTGCCATTTATTTTTCGTGGGGGCCCAAACAAACCAATCATTTCAGCCACAGTTGGCAGTCCCTGCCGCTGAAGTCCCTGTCGCTGAAATGATTGGTTTGTTAAACTGTGCATGTCCTGTATACAACATAAGGGTGGGTGGGAGGGCCCAAGGACAATGTCATCTTGCACCTCTTTCTGCGTCGTTTTGTTGGCTGTTGTAGCGTCCTAATTTTTTTACCTCTTTGATGGATGAATGTTGGGGAGATGGGTGATTTCTCTCTCCACATCATCTATTATGGATGAAAATATGTCCTCATGGACATCCATGGTTTTATCCATTCCTATCGTACTTCTTTTTTGGATGGGATGTCTCGGATGGATGGCTGGGTGGCAGGGCCCCAGCAATTCTTTTCCTTGCACCTCTTTCTGCGTCATTTGTTGGCTCTTTGTAGCGTCCTGATTTTTACCTCTTTGATGGATGAATGGTGGGGAGATGGGTGGTTTCTCTCTCCACATCATCCATTATGGATGAAAATATGTCCTCATGGACATCCATGGTCTTATCCATTCCTATCGTACTTCTTTTTGGATGGGATGTCCTGGATGGATGGACGGCTGGGTGGCAGGGCCCCAGCAAATCTTTTTCTTGCACCTCTTTCTGCGTCATTTGTTGGCTCTTTGTAGCGTCCTGATTTTTACCTCTTTGATGGATGAATGGTGGGAAGATGGGTGATTTCTTTCTCCACATCATCCATTATGGATGAAAATATGTCCTCATGGACATCCATGGTCTCATCCATTCCTATCGTACTTCTTTTTGGATGGGATGTCCCGGATGGATGGATGGCTGGGTGGCAGGGCCCCAGCAAATCTTTTTCTTGCACCTCTTTCTGCGTCATTTGTTGGCTCTTTGTAGCGTCATAAATTTTTAAATCTTTGATAGATGAATGGTGGGGAGATGGGTGATTAACTCTCCACCCCATCCATAATGGATGAAAACATGTCCTCAGGGACATCCATGGTCTTATCCATTCCTATCGTACTTCTTTTTTGGATGGGATGTCCCGGATGGATGGATGGCTGGGTGGCAGGGCCCCAGCAAATCTTTTTCTTGCACCTCTTTCTGCGTCATTTGTTGGCTCTTTGTAACATCCTGATTTTTAACCTCTTTGATGGATGAATGGTGGGAAGATGGGTGATTTCTTTCTCCACATCATCCATTATGGATGAAAATATGTCCTCATGGACATCCATGGTCTCATCCATTCCTATCGTACTTCTTTTTGGATGGGATGTCCCGGATGGATGGATGGCTGGGTGGCAGGGCCCCAGCAAATCTTTTTCTTGCACCTCTTTCTGCGTCATTTGTTGGCTCTTTGTAGCGTCATAAATTTTTAAATCTTTGATGGATGAATGGTGGGGAGATGGGTGATTCGCTCTCCACCCCATCCATAATGGATGAAAACATGTCCTCAGGGACATCCATGGTCTTATCCATTCCTAGACCGAGTGTGTGGCTTTGGGAGGAACACACGTGATTTGGTGAAGTGGTGAGGGAGGTAATGGAAAACACACCTAGCCAGCCAGCTCAAACAAATTAACCTTAGCGGTAAATTGGGTGACAGATGTCGCAGACTAATTGACCCTACTACCTAGATAGCGGTCTATAAGGGTAGACTATATAGGGATCTCCTAACCTGGGGTCCTAGAGAGGTGGAGGCCACCAATTACCCCACCCCTGCCACCAATTACCCCACCCCCCTCCACCCATTAGGTGATGGATGAGGAGGCAACTGGTAATGCTCCCAGCGTTCAGAAACCACGTGACCTCACACCAGATAGGGGTCTTGTTAGATATTAAACTGATCTAATCAGATAGTACCTTGCAGACTAAATAAGTGCTGCACGAAACGCCCACTGCTCCTTGGCTGAACATGAGAAAGAGTGCACAATCAAGCCAAAAAGGGGTTTTGGTACTTGATTGGATCTTCTACCAGAGGAGCGCAGCTACTAGTATAGCTTTGAACGAAGATCAGTCCTTCTCTATTCTGGAAGAATATATGTCATCAGTGACTTCCAGAGTATTTATCCTCCTTTTGGGATAGTATGGATGGATTGATAAATGTTTGGGAAGAAGAAGTCCCAACAGCTGCTGATGGTCAGCGTACTAGACCAAGTGCGTGGCTTCGGGAGGAACACATGTAATGTGGTGAAGTGGTGAGGGAGGAAATGGAACGCACGCATAGCCAGTCTGATCAAGTTTGATAAGGAGGTAACTTCACAAACCACGTGACCTCACGCCAGATAGGGGTCTTGTTAGATATTAAACTGATCCAATCAGATACTACCTTGCAGACACAGTTAATGCTGCACCAAACACCCACTGCTCCTTGGCTGAACATGCCAAACTGCAAAATCAATCCACATTGGGCTCTTGGTACTTGTGTGGAGGTTCTAACAGAGGAGCGCAGCTACAAGGACAATTTCAACTTGCACATCTTTGTATTCTTTGCTCTTTTTTTTTTTTTGGGGGGGGGGGGGTTATTAAACTGCCACCCTGTCTGCCCCTGTAGTGCTGCTCTGCTTCCAACATGTGCCAGGTTGGAAGTGTAAGGTCCACATGTATGTGATGCCCACTGCTGTCGCCTAGCTTAGTCATCCAGCTACCTCGGGATAACCTTATGGCCCTACTACAGTAAATGAAAACAATTTTGTGAGCTGTGAAGTGATCAAAATTGTCTAGAAATGAGTGGAAACTAATGTTATTGAGCTTAATAACACTTTAGGGGCAAAAACAGGCCCAAAAACTATTATTTTAGCAATTGTTAGCATTTTTCCAAAAAAATCCAGATGAAAAACCAAAACCCGCAAGGGTGGTTTTGCCAAAACCAATCCAGATCCAAAACACGAAGGGAGATCCAGATCCAAAACCAAAACCAGAAAAAGTGGCCGCCGCACATCTCTAGTTAAAATCTGAACAGATCAACTAAAATCTATTTTATTTTGATTAATTTAACTGTGTTCAGTCATATGACAGTGTACAAAAGTGTCAGCAGGTCTGCACTTTGTAGGGAGGGGCTATGAGTCGCCGTGCAGTGTATTATTAAGAGGGGCTATGCTTTGTTACTACAGATAAGATATTTGTCTGCAGAAAGATTCACAGCAGAAAATAAAATGTATTTTATCCTAATTGATTTAACATAAGTTTTGTTTGTTTCATGTATTAAGAGAAATCAGCTACTTGTATTCATAAAGGTAATGACACTATTATACTGGTTATAAGAAAATTCCAATACTGTATACTGCATTACTTTAGTATGATAATGCTTTACTGTTATAAACATGTAACAAACTAAATATGAAATAGCTCTCCTAACACCCTCCAATGTAATCCTCAAGCGCTGTAAGTCTGAAATCAGCTTCATTATTTCCACTAGAGTCAGAATAAGGGAGTGTAGCGGGGGGACGCTGCAGATGTCTCACATACAGACTGTTAAGGCCCCCATACACTATGCGATTTTGGTCCGATTTCATCCGATTTCGGCACTTTGTACCGATAATCGGATGAAATCGGCCCAAAATCGTATGTGTGTGATATCTGATCCGATCCGATGCGCGGTCCCGTGCGCATCGGACCGGATCAGGGAGGTCGGACGGTCTGTACATACGATCACGTCCGACCTCCCTGTATGCATATGCCTGCCACCTGACAGGCATATGCATGCAGACACTGGGCGGGCAGCGGCGGCGGCCAGCGGTGGTGGGGGCGGGCGGCGGGTGCGGTGATCGCTGCTGACCTGGCCGGGCAGTGTACTTACTTACACATAGCAGCAGTGGGGACAGGCAGCGCAGTGGCGGCTATTAGATTTTTAAAATACTTGTCAAATGACCGGCCGCTCTCTGATTGGCCGGAGAGCTCTCAGCCAATCAGAGAGCGGCCGGTCATTTGACAAGTATTTTAAAAATATAATAGCCGCCACTGCACTGCCCGTTCCCGCTGCTGCTATGTGTAAGTAAGTACACTGCCTGGCCAGGTCAGCAGCGATCACCGCACCCGCCGCCCGCCCCCACCACCACTGGCCGCCCGTTCCCACCACCGCTGGCCGCCCCCACCACCGCAGCCGCCGCTGCCCGCCCCCGCCGCCGCTGCCCGCCCCCACTACTGCCGCTGCCCGCCCCCACTACTCCTCACTGCCCTGCAGCTCCCCGGGTTTTTTTTAACATGGGATAAATCGCATGCGATTTATCCCATGTAAAAAATGGCACATCAAGTACCAAATTGTATGTGAGCCTCCCGGGGAGCTGCCGGGCGGCTCGCAGGTAAATTGGGTCCGACTTGTCCATAGGACAAGTCGGCCTAATGTATGGGGGCCTTTACACTAGAGTCAGAATAAGGGAGTGTAGCGGGGGACGCTGCTGATGTCTCACATACAGACTGTTATATAGAAGCAGCCAAAGAGATACAAAAGAAATGTGTACTGTAAATAATATTGCTGATATAGTGTTTGCTTTAGGTTTCATCATATTGATCTCAGCGGTATTGTACGCTGTGCTCAAAAGGGGGGAGGAGTTACAGAGAAATTGCAGAGCTCCATACTAAGTATAAAATATGCCGTGGTGACAGTATCTCAGCATAAGGGAAAAAAAAATGCACTTTTTAAATTTTCAGAGATTTCCAAGACATTATGATAATGATATCCTATATAGAATGTATAAATATGGGAATTTCTACCCTAATATACTGTATGTCTACATAAACAGCAGAGCTGAAGGCTCTAGTACAAGGATGCTGTCTTTCAGTTGCCTGTCTAAGCCAGTTGTGGTGTAAGGTCACAGCACACTGAGGAGCAGACACTTATGACTATGGGCAATAGTATGGCTAATATCCTGCAAGGCAGGTAAGCCGTGTTACAGTTATTGAATACACCCGACCATCAGATGGACATAGAACCCAAAAGTGCTAAGCCAGAAGACACACTTGTTGCTCCTACAATAAGCCTCTGAGCAAGGAGGTAAGAAACAAGGAGCTGAGAAAGGCTTTGACGAGTGTTGTCTGGGAAAACGGGGGTTTTACGGCATTTTCCCTTTAGTAAATCTCGCCCATAATGAGGGCGGGACCTACAGGAGGAACAGTCATGCCCCGTTTGCATCTCACAGCCCATCCAAGTTATAATGTCGCTAGATGTAGCCACAACTGTCGGCCACTATTATGACCCAATCACCCACTATCTCCTTGTCAACTTCTTTATTGCCTTTAACATCTCCCTGTCTCCCTCTGCCTTTTGCTGTCACACTCCATCTCTCCCTTTTTATCTCACCCTAGGGGATATGCACTAAAGGGAAAAATGCGATAAAAACCCTGTTATCAGAGTTTTTCTGCGTTTCCCTGTGCACTAAATCGCAATTGCCGGGTTTTTGCAAAATAGAGTAATGCCAGAAAAAGCTGCTGATACCCCATGAATCCCACCCAGCACGACCTGTGGTCAGAGCCCTCACTCTGTGCATGTGCATAGGGACTCGCGGGTCTCAGACACAGAAGTCCAGGATCTATCCTTTGCCTTAATCACATATGTTTGTGCATATTCGATTATTAAGAATGCGGTAGCCGGCGATGTGGGGGAGCAGATTTTAGTGCATCTCCCTGTCACCCTTACCTACCCTTGGTCTCCTCAATTTTATCACCACACCTTTTCCATTTTCCAGGGAGTCATTCTGTATCCAGACTAGAGATGTGCACCGGCCACTTTTCGGGTTTTGGGTTCTGATTACCTTGAGGTTTTGGGTTCTAATGGGTTTTGGCAAAACACCTCCTAAGTGTTTTGTGTTTGGATTTTTTTGGGTTTTGGATTCTGATTCTTTGTTAAAAAAGCATAAAAACAGCTAAAATCGCAGAATTTGGTGGGTTTTTTTGCTCCTACGCTATATTGACCTCAATAACATTCATTTACACTCATTTCCAGTGTATTCTGAACACCTCACACCTCACAATATTGTTTTTATTGCCAAAGTTTGCACTGAGGTAGCTGGATAACTATGCTAAGCCACACAAGTGTGCGGCACAAACACGTGGCTCATGTAAGAGTGGCACTGCAGCGGCAGACATGATGGCAGTTTAAAAAAATAGGCCCATAAAAGATAACTATCTGGCTTGATCATGCACTGTTTACCATGTGCAGCCAAGGAGCGGTGGGCATTTTGTGCAGCACAGAGTTTGTCTGCAAGTGTGTAACTGTTTTGATCACTTTAACATCCAACAAGACCCCTATCTGGCTTGATTGTGTGATAATGTAATCTGATTGTTTAATTTTGTGATTATTATTTATTTATTATTACCAGTCGTCTCTTAAATCATTGCCTAATGGGTGTAGGGGAGTGGGCTAATCAATTTTAAGGTGGCAGATGGAAGATGTAATGTAATGTAAACCATCACTAGCATTGGTTGCAGCAGTGGCAGTAACTGATGGACCCGGCTGTGCAGATAAGAAGGATGCTGACAGCGATGATGTCAAAGGGAGAGCCAGTGAACTGTTGCTCCATGCAGCGCTGGAAAACTTCGCTGCCCGTGTTGATGCCATACGGCATGCGTAACCATCACTAGCATTGGTTGCAGCAGTGGCAGTAACTGATGGACCCGGCTGTGCAGATAAGGAGGATGCTGACAGCGATGATGTCAAAGGGAGAGCCAGTGAACTGTTGCTCCATGCAGCGCTGGAAAACTTCGCTGCCTGTGGTGATGCCATAGGGCATGCGTAACCATCACTAGCATTGGTTGCAGCAGTGGCAGTAACTGATGGACCCGGCTGTGCAGATAAGGAGGATGCTGACAGCGATGATGTCAAAGGGCGAGCCAGTGAACTGTTACTCCATGCAGTGCTGGAAAACTTCACTGCCTGTGGTGATGCCATAGGGCATGCGTAACCATCACTAGCATTGGTTGCAGCAGTGGCAGTAACTGATGGACCCGGCTGTGCAGATAAGGAGGATGCTGACAGCGATGATGTCAAAGGGAGAGCCAGCGAACTGTTGCTCCATGCAGCGCTGGAAAACTTCGCTGCCCGTGGTGATGCCATAGGGCATGCGTAGGAAGACGTAGCACCCAATAGGGGTCATGAAGGCAGTAAGCATGGAAGAGGCTCTGTCCAGAGGGATTTGCCAAAACCCACATTCGGCATTCAGGGTGCTAAAGACCGTTGCACCTGGCATGTCAGTGATCACCTGCTTGATGGTGCAGAGTGTGTATCTGTAGTCATAGGGAGCAAAAAGTGGAGAGAGATAAAATTTGCAGCAGATTAAAGCCCATACCTGGGAAGAGAGAGAGAAGAAGGGGTCACATCAGCTGAGGCATCTCCTGTATATCTCCTATGTTATATTACTATAGTCTGCATACTTTACACTAGAATACTTCACATCTAGAAGACTACACAGCCAGAAGGCCTAACAGCCTAGCATATAGTGAATAAATAGCAGTACAGGTCCCAGTGATCCCCACCCCCTAACTCCACCCACACCTAATTGATTTATCAAGGTGTGATCAAAGACAGACCACTGCCCCCGCTAATACACAGACATTTCTTGTTTACTATATATTCCAAAGGGAATAATAAAAACAAAGGTTTGTGGAATTGTCAATACCTAACAGAATTTAGTAGTCATAGGGAGCAAAAAGTGGAGAGAGATACAATTTGCAGCAGATTAAAGCCCATACCTAACAGAATTTAGTAGTCATAGGGAGCAAAAAGTGGAGAGAGATACAATTTGCAGCAGATTAAAGCCCATACCTAACAGAATTTAGTAGTCATAGGGAGCAAAAAGTGGAGAGAGATACAATTTGCAGCAGATTAAAGCCCATACCTAACAGAATTTAGTAGTCATAGGGAGCAAAAAGTGGAGAGAGATACAATTTGCAACAGATTAAAGCCCATACCTAACAGAATTTAGTAGTCATAGGGAGCAAAAAGTGGAGAGAGATACAATTTGCAGCAGATTAAAGCCCATACCTAACAGAATTTAGTAGTCATAGGGAGCAAAAAGTGGAGAGAGATACAATTTGCAGCAGATTAAAGCCCATACCTAACAGAATTTAGTAGTCATAGGGAGCAAAAAGTGGAGAGAGATACAATTTGCAACAGATTAAAGCCCATACCTAACAGAATTTAGTAGTCATAGGGAGCAAAAAGTGGAGAGAGATACAATTTGCAGCAGATTAAAGCCCATACCTAACAGAATTTAGTAGTCATAGGGAGCAAAAAGTGGAGAGAGATACAATTTGCAGCAGATTAAAGCCCATACCTGGGAAGAGAGAGAGAAGAAGGGGTCACATCAGCTGAGGCATCTCCTGTATATCTCCTATGTTATAATACTATAGCATACCTCCCAACTTCCGTCCGGAGGAAATAGGGACACTCGCGCGGAAAGGGGGCGGGGCGTATGCAAATGAGGGCGCGGCTTATGCTAATTAGCCGCGACCTCATTTTCATACGAGAATAGACGCTGTGCGCATGCGCACAGCGTCTATTCTACTAGATTGGGGGGTCTCCCAACTGCCACCCCCCACAGCGGGACAATGCCTGCCGCGGGTGGGACGTCGGGACAGGACCCGAAAATCGGGACTGTCCCGACGGAATCGTGACAGTTGGGAGGTATGCTATAGTCTGCATACTTTACACTAGAATACTTCACATCTAGAAGACTACACAGCCAGAAGGCCTAACAGCCTAGCATATAGTGAATAAATAGCAGTACAGGTCCTAGTGATCCCCACCCCCTAACTCCACCCACACCTAATTGATTTATCAAGGTGTGATCAAAGACAGACCACTGCCCCCGCTAATACACAGACATTTCTTGTTTACTATATATTCCAAAGGGAATAATAAAAACAAAGGTTTGTGGAATTGTCAATACCTAACAGAATTTATTAGTCATAGGGAGCAAAAAGTGGAGAGAGATACAATTTGCAGCAGATTAAAGCCCATACCTAACAGAATTTAGTAGTCATAGGGGCAAAAAGTGGAGAGAGATACAATTTGCAGCAGATTAAAGCCCATACCTAACAGAATTTAGTAGTCATAGGGAGCAAAAAGTGGAGAGAGATACAATTTGCAGCAGATTAAAGCCCATACCTAACAGAATTTAGTAGTCATAGGGAGCAAAAAGTGGAGAGAGATACAATTTGCAGCAGATTAAAGCCCATACCTAACAGAATTTAGTAGTCATAGGGAGCAAAAAGTGGAGAGAGATACAATTTGCAGCAGATTAAAGCCCATACCTGGGAAGAGAGAGAGAAGAAGGGGTCACATCAGCTGAGGCATCTCCTGTATATCTCCTATGTTATATTACTATAGTCTGCATACTTTACACTAGAATACTTCACATCTAGAAAACTACACAGCCAGAAGGCCTAACAGCCTAGCATATAGTGAATAAATAGCAGTACAGGTCCTAGTGATCCCCACCCCCTAACTCCACCCACACCTAATTGATTTATCAAGGTGTGATCAAAGACAGACCACTGCCCCCGCTAATACACAGACATTTCTTGTTTACTATATATTCCAAAGGGAATAATAAAAACAAAGGTTTGTGGAATTGTCAATACCTAACAGAATTTAGTAGTCATAGGGAGCAAAAAGTGGAGAGAGATACAATTTGCAGCAGATTAAAGCCCATACCTAACAGAATTTAGTAGTCATAGGGAGCAAAAAGTGGAGAGAGATACAATTTGCAGCAGATTAAAGCCCATACCTAACAGAATTTAGTAGTCATAGGGAGCAAAAAGTGGAGAGAGATACAATTTGCAGCAGATTAAAGCCCATACCTGGGAAGAGAGAGAGAAGAAGGGGTCACATTAGCTGAGGCATCTCCTGTATATCTCCTATGTTATATTACTATAGTCTGCATACTTTACACTAGAATACTTCACATCTAGAAAACTACACAGCCAGAAGGCCTAACAGCCTAGCATATAGTGAATAAATAGCAGTACAGGTCCTAGTGATCCCCACCCCCTAACTCCACCCACACCTAATTGATTTATCAAGGTGTGATCAAAGACAGACCACTGCCCCCGCTAATACACAGACATTTCTTGTTTACTATATATTCCAAAGGGAATAATAAAAACAGAGGTTTGTGGAATTGTCAATACCTAACAGAATTTATTAGTCATAGGGAGCAAAAAGTGGAGAGAGATACAATTTGCAGCAGATTAAAGCCCATACCTAACAGAATTTAGTAGTCATAGGGGCAAAAAGTGGAGAGAGATACAATTTGCAGCAGATTAAAGCCCATACCTAACAGAATTTAGTAGTCATAGGGAGCAAAAAGTGGAGAGAGATACAATTTGCAGCAGATTAAAGCCCATACCTAACAGAATTTAGTAGTCATAGGGAGCAAAAAGTGGAGAGAGATACAATTTGCAGCAGATTAAAGCCCATACCTAACAGAATTTAGTAGTCATAGGGAGCAAAAAGTGGAGAGAGATACAATTTGCAGCAGATTAAAGCCCATACCTGGGAAGAGAGAGAGAAGAAGGGGTCACATCAGCTGAGGCATCTCCTGTATATCTCCTATGTTATATTACTATAGTCTGCATACTTTACACTAGAATACTTCACATCTAGAAAACTACACAGCCAGAAGGCCTAACAGCCTAGCATATAGTGAATAAATAGCAGTACAGGTCCTAGTGATCCCCACCCCCTAACTCCACCCACACCTAATTGATTTATCAAGGTGTGATCAAAGACAGACCACTGCCCCCGCTAATACACAGACATTTCTTGTTTACTATATATTCCAAAGGGAATAATAAAAACAAAGGTTTGTGGAATTGTCAATACCTAACAGAATTTAGTAGTCATAGGGAGCAAAAAGTGGAGAGAGATACAATTTGCAGCAGATTAAAGCCCATACCTAACAGAATTTAGTAGTCATAGGGAGCAAAAAGTGGAGAGAGATACAATTTGCAGCAGATTAAAGCCCATACCTAACAGAATTTAGTAGTCATAGGGAGCAAAAAGTGGAGAGAGATACAATTTGCAGCAGATTAAAGCCCATACCTAACAGAATTTAGTAGTCATAGGGAGCAAAAAGTGGAGAGAGATACAATTTGCAGCAGATTAAAGCCCATACCTGGGAAGAGAGAGAGAAGAAGGGGTCACATCAGCTGAGGCATCTCCTGTATATCTCCTATGTTATATTACTATAGTCTGCATACTTTACACTAGAATACTTCACATCTAGAAAACTACACAGCCAGAAGGCCTAACAGCCTAGCATATAGTGAATAAATAGCAGTACAGGTCCTAGTGATCCCCACACCCTAACTCCACCCACACCTAATTGATTTATCAAGGTGTGATCAAAGACAGACCACTGCCCCCGCTAATACACAGACATTTCTTGTTTACTATACTGTATATTCCAAAGGGAATAATAAAACCAAAGGTTTGTGGAATTGTCAATACCTAACAGAATTTAGTAGTCATAGGGAGCAACAAGTGGAGAGAGATACAATTTGCAGCAGATTAAAGCCCATACCTAACAGAATTTAGTAGTCATAGGGAGCAAAAAGTGGAGAGAGATACAATTTGCAGCAGATTAAAGCCCATACCTAACAGAATTTAGTAGTCATAGGGAGCAAAAAGTGGAGAGAGATACAATTTGCAGCAGATTAAAGCCCATACCTAACAGAATTTAGTAGTCATAGGGAGCAAAAAGTGGAGAGAGATACAATTTGCAGCAGATTAAAGCCCATACCTAACAGAATTTAGTAGTCATAGGGAGCAAAAAGTGGAGAGCGATACAATTTGCAGCAGATTAAAGCCCATACCTAACAGAATTTAGTAGTCATAGGGAGCAAAAAGTGGAGAGAGATACAATTTGCAGCAGATTAAAGCCCATACCTAACAGAATTTAGTAGTCATAGGGAGCAAAAAGTGGAGAGAGATACAATTTGAAGCAGATTAAAGCCCATACCTAACAGAATTTAGTAGTCATAGGGAGCAAAAAGTGGAGAGAGATACAATTTGCAGCAGATTAAAGCCCATACCTAACAGAATTTAGTAGTCATAGGGAGCAAAAAGTGGAGAGAGATACAATTTGCAGCAGATCCACTTGTCCACATGTCTGTAGTTAAGTGTACAGTGGGTACAGCCGCATTTTTCAGGGCACTGAGGACACTTTTTCTGACCTCCCTGTACATCGCGGGTATCGCCTGCCTAGTGAAGTGGAATCTAGACGGGATTTGGTACCGGGGACACAATACCTGCATCAACCGTTTAAATCCCACTCCATTGATGGCGGACACAGGACGCACGTCTAACACCAACATAGCTGTCAAGGCCGCAGTTATCTGCTTTGCCATAGGATGACTGCTGTCGTATTTCATCCTCATGGAAAATGACTGTTGGACGGTCAATTGCTTAGTGAAAGTCGTAGCGGTCTTACGACTTCCCCTCTGGGATGATGACTGACTTCCCCTCTGGGATGATGACTGACTTCCAGGAGCAGCAGCAGCAGCAGCAGTAGTAGTAGGCGTAGTGCTGCAGGATCCTCCGGAGGAATCTATGGAGTCATTCATGCAGGTGAGATGGACTGCAGGACTCCCCCCTATCCGGATCGAGGAGGAATTTGTCGAGGAGGGAGTTGGTGGTGTGCTTTTCAGGCATTTGGCTCCAAAAGGAGGACCAAGTGATTTAGGTGTCGCTGGACTGCTAGCCGCACTTTCTGGACTAAACACTGAACCATGACGCGTCTTTAGGTGACGTTGAAGGGAGCTTGTCCCTAGGTGGGCAAGATCCTTACCCCTGCTTATTGGAGTTTTACATAAGCTACAAATGGCAATACTTTTGTTGTCCGGATGCGGAAAAAAAAAATTCCAGACCGCAGAGGTGGATTTATTGGTCCTTTGTCCAGGCATGACGATGGGCTTTTTCATCCCATGGACAACAACCAAACCAAGTCTCCATCCTCCTCGACAACTTCCTCCTCAGTGCCAGCTACATCAATATCCTCCTCCTGGTGTACAACATCACCTTCACTAATAAAATCTGGAACTAGACTGTGGGTTATCCTTCCAGCATATGCAGAGGGCGTACTGCAAATGGTGGAAGGAGCCACCTCTTCACGTACAGTGATGGGAAGGTCCGGCATCACAACCACCGCCACCCTCGGACTCTCCGTGGGGATTTGGGATATGTCTTTAGAAGGATGAGTTTTTTTTTCTGAAATTTTTTCAGACTTTTTTGAGTCGGTGTCAGCCTAACTCTCTTTACTTTCCTATTGGGCGGGGAGAGAGGAGGAGGAGGACTTTCCTCATCATCTGAAGCTGCACCACTAGTCATGAAGTTAGGCCATGGCCTTAGCCGTTCCTTGCCACTCCGTGTCGTAAATAGCATATTGCCAAGTTTAAGTTTCTCTTCCAACGATTTACATTTCATTTTTTTATTCCTTTTACGGAAGTTTGGTTTCGATTGTACATGCCCTCTGCTTTCACACTGGGCATCGGCCGTGGCAGACAACGTTGTTGGCATTTCATCGTCTATGTCATGACTAGTGGCAGCAGCTTCAGAACTATGAGGAAGTGCATCTTCATCTTTCCTTTGTTTGTTAACCTCCATATTTTGGATCTCCATTATTATTGTGGAGTTATGTCACAGAACAGCAAAACTGGAGTGCAATTATATATGTCAGTGAGTATGCACCAGCAGGCAGTTATACAGATACAGCAGTATTAGGCAGTGAGCCACACACCAGACAGGTACGGCAGTATTAGGCAGAGAGCCCCAGACCAGACAGGTAGATAATGATATACGGCAGTATTTAGGCAGTGAGCCCCAGACCAGAGGGTAGATACGGCAGTATTGGGCAGTGAGCCACAGACCAGACAGGTACGGCAGTATTAGGCAGAGAGCCCCAGACCAGACAGGTACGGCAGGATTAGGCAGTGAGCCCCAGACCACAAAGGTAGAGATTTACGGCAGTATTTATTTATTAGGCAGTGAGCCCCAGACCAGACGGTACATACGGCAGTATAGCCAGTGAGCCCCAGACCACAAAGGTAGAGATATATGGCAGTATTTAATTATTTATTAGCCAGTGAGCCCCAGACCACAAAGGTAGAGATATACGGCAGTATTTAATTATTTATTAGGCAGGCAGTATTTAATTATTTATTAGCCAGTGAGCCCCAGACCACAAAGGTAGAGATATATGGCAGTATTTAATTATTTATTAGCCAGTGAGCCCCAGACCAAACGGTACATACGGCAGTATAGGCAGTGAGCCCCAGACCACAAAGGTAGAGATATACGGCAGTATTTAATTATTTATTAGCCAGTGAGCCCCAGACCAGACGGTACATACGGCAGTATAGCCAGTGAGCCCCAGACCACAAAGGTAGAGATATACGGCAGTATTTAATTATTTATTAGCCAGTGAGCCCCAGACCAGACGGTACATACGGCAGTATATCCAGTGAGCCCCAGACCACAAAGGTAGAGATATACGGCAGTATTTAATTATTTATTAGGCAGGCAGTATTTAATTATTTATTAGCCAGTGAGCCCCAGACCAGACGGTACATACGGCAGTATAGGCAGTGAGCCCCAGACCACAAAGGTAGAGATATACGGCAGTATTTAATTATTTATTAGCCAGTGAGCCCCAGACCAGATGGTACATACGGCAGTATAGCCAGTGAGCCCCAGACCACAAAGGTAGAGATATACGGCAGTATTTAATTATTTATTAGCCAGTGAGCCCCAGACCAGACGGTACATACGGCCGTATAGCCAGTGAGCCCCAGACCACAAAGGTAGAGATATACGGCAGTATTTAATTATTTATTAGGCAGGCAGTATTTAATTATTTATTAGCCAGTGAGCCCCAGACCACAAAGGTAGAGATATACGGCAGTATTTAATTATTTATTAGGCAGGCAGTATTTAATTATTTATTAGCCAGTGAGCCCCAGACCACAAAGGTAGAGATATACGGCAGTATTTAATTATTTATTAGCCAGTGAGCCCCAGACCAGATGGTACATACGGCAGTATAGGCAGTGAGCCCCAGACCACAAAGGTAGAGAAATACGGCAGTATTTAATTATTTATTAGCCAGTGAGCCCCAGACCAGACGGTACATACGGCAGTATAGCCAGTGAGCTCCAGACCACAAAGGTAGAGATATACGGCAGTATTTAATTATTTATTAGGCAGTGAGCCCCAGACCACAAAGGTAGAGATATACGGCAGTATTTAATTATTTATTAGGCAGGCAGTATTTAATTATTTATTAGCCAGTGAGCCCCAGACCACAAAGGTAGAGATATACGGCAGTATTTAATTATTTATTAGCCAGTGAGCCCCAGACCACAAAGTAGAGATATACGGCAGTATTTATTTATTAGGCAGTGAGCCCCAGACCAGACGGTACATACGGCAGTATAGGCAGTGAGCCCCAGACCACAAAGGTAGAGATATACGGCAGTATTTAATTATTTATTAGGCAGGCAGTATTTAATTATTTATTAGCCAGTGATCCCCAGACCACAAAGGTAGAGATATACGGCAGTATTCAATTATTTATTAGCCAGTGAGCCCCAGACCAGACGGTACATACGGCAGTATAGCCAGTGAGCCCCAGACCACAAAGGTAGAGATATACGGCAGTATTTAATTATTTATTAGGCAGACAGTATTTAATTATTTATTAGCCAGTGAGCCCCAGACCACAAAGGTAGAGATATAAGGCAGTATTTAATTATTTATTAGGCAGGCAGTATTTAATTATTTATTAGCCAGTGAGCCCCAGACCACAAAGGTAGAGATATACGGCAGTATTTAATTATTTATTAGGCAGGCAGTATTTAATTATTTATTAGCCAGTGAGCCCCAGACCACAAAGGTAGAGATATACGGCAGTATTTAATTATTTATTAGGCAGGCAGTATTTAATTATTTATTAGCCAGTGAGCCCCAGACCACACAGGTAACTAGATAAGATATACAGCATTATTATTTATTAGGCTGTGAGCCCCAGACCACAGACCGCCAGACTGGCAGATTCAGTGCAGGCAGCAGTGCAGCACCAGTGGACTATATATATTTATTTAATATAATTAATTAATTAATTTATGAATTATTAATATATATAATAAATGGCACAGCACAGCACCAGAGGTATGCCCCAGCACAGAGGAGACAGTAGTACTACAGGCAGTTACACAGTTAGACTGTTCTCCTAAGCAGAGGAGAACAGAGTACACAGCAGCACTGAGGGAGACAGCCCTAGCAAATAAAATAATTAATTACAGCACAGCTCACCTGAGGTAGACTGCACAGAGGAGACAGTAGTACTACAAGTACACAGTTAGACTGTTGTCCTAAGCTGAGAACAGAGTACACAGCAGCACTGAGGGAGACAGCCCCAGCAAATAAAATAATCAATTACAGGCAGCACAGCACACCAGAGGTAGACCGCACAGAGGAGACAGTAGTACTACAAGTACACAGTTAGACTACTACACAGCAGCACTGAGAGACAGCACCAGTGATTGCAAAAGCTCAAGGTCAAGCTCAAGTGTAAGCCCCAGCAGCAGCACCAACACACCCTCTCCCAACCCACTACTTGACTGGAGTGAAGATGGCGGGCGCGGCAGCCGCTTATAAAGCCTCGCGAAATCCGAAATCTAGAGACGCAGTGACAGAGGGACGATGTCTGCTGTCCCTGACAGCAGACATGTCCCTGCATGCCCAGGGGGGGCTGCGATGCAGCCCCCCCGTCGGTGATCGCTGTGATTGGCTGTTCAGTGTGAACAGCCAATTACAGCGTTTTCTGTGTCACCGGCGAATAACGTTCGCCGGTGACACGGGATCGGAGATGATTGGTGCTGTAAAATACAGCACCAATCACCGCGGGGTGTAAGGGTGACACTGGTGTCACCCCACCTCACCCCGCCCGCCCCCAAAGGCCGTGATTGGTCCGTCGGACCGACGGACCAATCACAGCCATGGAGGGGGGTTTAAACTAACGGGGACTACACTGCAGACGCCATTCCGGTCTGGAATAGCGTGCAGTGCGGTCACCGTGCCCAGCTGTCGCCATTTACTGACCAGAACCTTGCTCAATACTTACCTGATCACTGCTTGGGATCTTGCTTCATCTTGTGACATCCTGTGCTGTGTTGTGCTGTGTTGTGCTGCTGCAGTGTCATCGAGTTAGAGAGAGAGATAGAGAGAGAGAGATAGAGAGGCCTAGTGACAGAGAGTGCTATATTTTGTGCTGCTGCAGTGTAATAGAGTTATAGATAGAGAGATAGAGAGAGATAGAGAGAGATAGAGAGATAGTGACAGATCGTGCTATATATTTTTTATATAACTGACTGCTGCCCCCCCTTTTGTGCTGATCAGTATAAATTAACTGATCAGCAACTTTTTGGGGGCGCAGGTTTTTTTTTTATATATATATATACCTGTCACTGCTGCTGCTGCAGTGTCATAGAGTGTTAGATAGTGAGAGATAGAGAGATAGAGAGAGATAGTGACAGAGAGTGATAGAGAGTGCTAAATTTTGTGTCTGCTGCCCCCGCCTTTTGTGCTGATCACTATATCTGAGGTGATCAGCAACTTTTTGGGGGTGCAGAGGTTTTTTTTTTATATATATACCTGCCAGTTGCACTGTCAGTTGCACCAAAGGTGTCGCATCACTGATCACCTTTTTTTTTTTGTGTGTGTGCTGTGGGGTCTTTTTTTAATTTTTTTTTTACACACACTGTGATTTTGGGGGTGTCCTGTGGCCGCTGTGCGCTGATCAGTGACGTACATCACTGATCATCTTTTTCGGCACAGGGTTGATCTATTTTTTTTTTTTTTGATCAAATTCCTGTTGCCTTTGAGCGCTGTTCAGTGACGGACGTTACTGACCAACATCTGTGCTCAATTTTTGGCGCAGGACCTTTTTTTTTTTTTTTTTTTTTAACCCCTTCAATTTTTTTTTTTTTAACCCCTTCAATTTTTTTTTTTTTAACCCCTTCATTTTTTTTTTTTGTATAAAGTATTTTTTTTTTCTGCACTACATTCACACTACACACTACATACCCCCCTGGTTGAAATAAAGTTTGTACCCCCCCCCCTACACTATACACGTGTTGAAACATTTCACTACCAGTAACACAAAAATAAAAATGTCATCCCAAATGTCATCCCAAATGTCATCCAGAAGAATGTATTCAGTGGAGGAGGCATATGCCATGCTTGCTTCTGACTCTGACACAGCCAGTGATGCAAGCGGGGAATTTGAAGGATTCGCCTTAAGCTCCTCTTCCTCCTCTGGTGATGAGGGACCCCCTCAAAGACGCCCCCGTAGAGCAGCTGAGACCCCCCCCCCAATAATTGATCTCGTATGGACCCCACCACCAGACAATTTTGAGCCCCAGGTTCCTGAGTTTTTGGCCATGCCAGGAATCCAATTTGATTCCACAGGTCTCAGAGAAATTGACTTTTTCAAATTATTTTTCTCTGATGATTTTATAAATTTAATGGTGGACCAAACTAATTTATATGCCCAGCAGTTTATTGCTCAAAACCCCACGTCATCATTTGCTAGGTGGACCCCTGTAGATGCAGTAGAGATGATGACGTTTTGGGGTCTGGTGTTTCATATGGGCATAGTAAAAAAGCCAGAAATTAGGCAATATTGGAGTACAGATGTTCTGTACAGCACCCCATTTTACCGTATGGCCATGCCCCGGGCTCGATTTGAGACGATCCTTAAATTTTTGCATTACAACGATAATGCACAGTGCCCACCCAGAGATGATCCCACCTTTGACCGGCTATTCAAAGTCAGGCCGGTCATTGATCATTTCAGTGCCAAATTTGAAGAGATGTACATCCCAGATAAATTCATTTGCATAGACGAGTCCCTTATACATTTTAAAGGAAGGGTTAAATTCCGCCAGTACCTTCCCAGTAAGAGGGCAAGGTATGGCATAGAAATGTATAAGCTGTGTGAAAGCACCTCAGGGTACACTCACAGGTTTAGGGTATATGAAGGGAAGGATTCAAGAATTGAACCGCCAGAATGCCCCCCCTCCCTCGTAGGTGTTAGTGGAAAAATTGTCTGGGATTTAGTGCACCCCTTCCTGGATAAAGGTTATCACCTCTATGTGGATAACTTTTACACCAGCATCCCCCTGTTTAAGGCCCTTGGTTCAAGAGGTACAGCAGCTTGCGGTACTGTGCGCAAGAACCAAAGAGGCCTCCCAGAAACGCACATTGCCCAAGTAATGAGAAGGGGTGAAAGCAGGGGAATATGCACCGAAAATATGTTGTTGGTCAAATATAAGGACAAGAGGGATGTCCTTATACTGACAACAATTCACGGAGACAGTACCACCTCCGTCCCTGTACGAGGTACCAGTACCCACACCTCAATACCTAATTGTATCCTGGATTACAATAGGTACATGGGCGGAGTGGATCTTTCAGATCAGGTACTGAAGCCGTACAGTGCCCTGCGGAAAACAAAAATCTGGTACAAGAAGCTGGCCGTGTATATCATCCAGATGGCACTGTATAACGCTTACGTGCTATTCCGTTCTACCGGCCAGAGGGGGACATTTATGCACTTTCAAGAGGAAGTCATAAAGGGCCTAGTATTTGGGAACCAGCAGGCAGAGGGCCCCAGTACTTCTAGTACTGGCCCCCGTATTGTACCAGGGCAGCATTTTCCGAACGAAATCCCCTCCACTGCAAGAAAGGGCAGGACACAAAAAAGGTGCAAAGTTTGCTATAAAAAGGGAATAAGAAAGGAAACTATTTTCCACTGTGAAACTTGCCCCGACAAACCCGGCCTATGTATAAAGGAGTGTTTTAAAATATACCACACATCTATGGATTATTAGGTTCATCATTTCACCGTGCTTCGGGGGTCTTGCTAATGCCACATAGCACCCACCAACATTCCACCAGAATCTGAGCTGCAAAATCCAAAAATCACTCCTTCCCTTCTGAGTCCTGCCATGCACCCAACTGGTATTTTTTGGTCACATATGAGGCATTGCCATACTCGGGAGAAATTGGGGCACAGATTTTGGGGTGCTTTTTCTCCTTCATACCTTCTGAAAATGAAAAATTTTGAGCCAGAACTGCATTTTTGTGTAAAAAAATGTAATTTTTCATTTTCACTGCCCAGTTGTATCAAAATTGGTGAAACCCCTGGGGGTTTGAAATGTACACTATACCCCTAGATGAATTCCCTGAGGGGTGTAGTTTGCAAAATGGGGTCACTTGTGGGGGGGTTCCACTGTATTGGTGCTTGGGGGGTCTTGCTAATGCGACATAGCACCCACCAAAATTCCACCAGAATCTGAGCTGCAAAATCCAAAAATCACTCCTTCCCTTCTGAGTCCTGCCATGCACCCAACTGGTATTTTTTGGTCACATGTGAGGCATTGCCGTACTCGGGAGAAATTGGGGCACATATTTTGGGGTGCTTTTTCTCCTTCATACCTTCTGAAAATGAAAAATTTTGAGCCAGAACTGCATTTTTGTGTAAAAAATGTAATTTTTCATTTTCACTGCCCACTTGTATCAAAATTGGTGAAACCCCTGGGGGTTTGAAATGTACACTATACCCCTAGATGAATTCCCTGAGGGGTGTACTTTGCAAAATGGGGTGACTTGTGGGGGGGTTCCACTGTGTTGGTGCAACATAGCACCCACCATTCATTCCACCAAAATCTGTGCTGCAAAATCCAAAAATCACTCCTTCCCTTCTGAGTCCTGCCATGCACCCAACTGGTATTTTTTGGTCACATGTGAGGCATTGCCGTACTCGGGAGAAATTGGGGCACAGATTTTGGGGTGCTTTTTCTCCTTCATACCTTCTGAAAATGAAAAATTTTGAGCCAGAACTGCATTTTTGTGTAAAAAAATGTAATTTTTCATTTTCACTGCCCAGTTGTATCAAAATTGGTGAAACCCCTGGGGGTTTGAAATGTACACTATACCCCTAGATGAATTCCCTGAGGGGTGTAGTTTGCAAAATGGGGTCACTTGTGGGGGGGTTCCACTGTATTGGTGCTTGGGGGGTCTTGCTAATGCGACATAGCACCCACCAAAATTCCACCAGAATCTGAGCTGCAAAATCCAAAAATCACTCCTTCCCTTCTGAGTCCTGCCATGCACCCAACTGGTATTTTTTGGTCACATGTGAGGCATTGCCGTACTCGGGAGAAATTGGGGCACATATTTTGGGGTGCTTTTTCTCCTTCATACCTTCTGAAAATGAAAAATTTTGAGCCAGAACTGCATTTTTGTGTAAAAAAATGTAATTTTTCATTTTCACTGCCCACTTGTATCAAAATTGGTGAAACCCCTGGGGGTTTGAAATGTACACTATACCCCTAGATGAATTCCCTGAGGGGTGTACTTTGCAAAATGGGGTGACTTGTGGGGGGGTTCCACTGTGTTGGTGCAACATAGCACCCACCATTCATTCCACCAAAATCTGTGCTGCAAAATCCAAAAATCACTCCTTCCCTTCTGAGTCCTGCCATGCACCCAACTGGTATTTTTTGGTCACATGTGAGGCATTGCCGTACTCGGGAGAAATTGGGGCACAGATTTTGGGGTGCTTTTTCTCCTTCATACCTTCTGAAAATGAAAAATTTTGAGCCAGAACTGCATTTTTGTGTAAAAAAATGTAATTTTTCATTTTCACTGCCCAGTTGTATCAAAATTGGTGAAACCCCTGGGGGTTTGAAATGTACACTATACCCCTAGATGAATTCCCTGAGGGGTGTAGTTTGCAAAATGGGGTCACTTGTGGGGGGGTTCCACTGTATTGGTGCTTGGGGGGTCTTGCTAATGCGACATAGCACCCACCAAAATTCCACCAGAATCTGAGCTGCAAAATCCAAAAATCACTCCTTCCCTTCTGAGTCCTGCCATGCACCCAACTGGTATTTTTTGGTCACATGTGAGGCATTGCCGTACTCGGGAGAAATTGGGGCACATATTTTGGGGTGCTTTTTCTCCTTCATACCTTCTGAAAATGAAAAATTTTGAGCCAGAACTGCATTTTTGTGTAAAAAAATGTAATTTTTCATTTTCACTGCCCACTTGTATCAAAATTGGTGAAACCCCTGGGGGTTTGAAATGTACACTATACCCCTAGATGAATTCCCTGAGGGGTGTAGTTTGCAAAATGGGGTCACTTGTGGGGGGGTTCCTAACTTTTAGCATCTTATGGTGCCTAGAAACCTACATGGTGCCTAAAAAATAATCTCATAAAAAGGAGGCTCCAAAATCAAGTAGGTGCTCCTTCTATTATGAAGCCTGTGGTTTGGTCAACGTGCACACTAGGGCCACATATAGGATATTTATGAAAACAAAAGAATTGGGGGAATCAATTTTTAGTCACATTTCTCTAGTAAAATGTACTGTGTTCCTTAGAAAAAATGTATTCAAATTGCAAATCTGCAAAAAAAATGAAATTTTGAAATTTCACCTACACTTTGTTTTAATTCCTGTGAAACACCTAAAGGGTTAACAAACTTCCAAAATGCTGTTTTGAATACTGTGAGGGGTGCAGTTTTTGAAATGGTATCATTTATGGGGGTGTCTCACATACAAGTCCCTCAAAGTCAGAACTGAACTGGTCCCTAAAAAAATCAGTGTTTGAAATTTTCTTGAAAATTTGAGAATTTGCTATTCATATTGTAAGCCTCCTAGTGTCCAAAAAAATTAAAAGGAAGTTGAAATAATGATGTCAACATAAAGTAGACATATGGTCTATGTTAGTTATTAACTATTTTGAGTGGTATGATTATTTGTCTCACAAGCAGAAAATTTAACATTTTGCAAATTGCTAAATTTTCCATTTTTTTACGACATTTTGGTATTTTTCACAAAAAAACACAGACTGTATCGACCCAAATTTACCACTAATTTGAAGTACAATGTGTCACGAAAAAACAATCTCAAAATCACTGGGATAAGTAAAAGCAAAAAAAAGTTATCCCCACTTAAGTGAGACATGTCAGATTTGAAAAAAAGGGCTCTGTCAGGAACGCAAAAACTGGCTCTGTCAGGAAGGGGTTAAGGCAAGGGTGTGGAGAGAAAGTGGTGAGGCACCTGGAACAGCACCACTGTATGCTGACCAACTGGACACTGGCAGGGATACTGCACTCACTGGGCGGTATTCAATGTGAATACCTGCGAGGTGCAGCGAATCCTTTTTAGGATTCGCTGCACATTCGCCACGTTCCGGAGCCAGCGGGCTCCGGTATTCGACGTGTCAGTGGCTCGCTGCTCCTGACAGGCGAATATGAGCTCCTGTGGCGAATGCCGCAGAGAGCCTGAGGAGTGTGCCAGGCAGAGAGATGGAAGTCTCTCTACCTGCCCCTGAACGTTTGTGGGGGGCAGGTGGGCTCCCCGGGTGCCAGGCAGCACAGGCTGCCCCCCGGGGGTGCCAGCAGGGGAGTGTATATTCACTATACCCGAGCGTAAAGATCGGGTGCAGTGAATATATGAATATGTAATGAGCGGCTCGGCTCCGGCGCCCCCCGCTGGCTGCTGTGTAAAAAAAATATATATATATTTTTTTAATTAAATATATATTCATGTGCTTACAGCACATGAATAAAAGTAGCATGCCCCTCCTCAGAATAAAATTCCTGATTTTTTGACACCAAATGTAAAAAACAAAACACTTTATTTTAAAAGTTCACATTCCACTTCATAAAAAGATAGCGATTGCTACTCGGTGAATCATGGCGAAAAAAACCTTCAAATGTATTCGCCATGTGGTCATTGAATAGGGTGATTCACCGTTTTTGTCAAAAATTCGCTAAACAGCACAAATTCGCCATAAAAACATGGCGAATCAGGCTCATTGAATACCGCCCTATATGGCCACCACAGGAGCAGATAAGCACATCATAGTGACATGTAAAGATGTCTTCCTCTCTCTCCCCCACGTAACCCTCTTTCTCTGAACTGGTAATTCTGTCTCTTTCCTGATGTCTCCTTTCTCTGTCCCTGGTTTCTCTCCTTGCCCAGCCTGTCTTCAATGTATTCTCCTCTCTCTCTATGTCTCCTACTGTCTATACCTGCAGCCTGTCTCTGTCTCCCATGACTCCCTCTCTCTTTGGCACTGATTTCTCTCAACCTCATGTCTCTCTCTTTCAACCACTGGTCTCTCTCTCTCTCCCTCTCATGTATCCCTCTCTCTCTTTGGGCCTTATTCTGGTTGGTGCGGGCGGGCCGTACGCGTACGTTCCGGGGTTTTTAATGATCTGCGCATGCGTACCATCTCCAATGCGCAGGCGCGAACACTCCACAACGCTTACGGACGGGTCTCTCTGTGCGAAAAAACCTGTACGCGAGAGTACGGGCATTGGGGGCGGCATAGGGGCATGTTGAGGGGAGCGGCCGAAATAATGAGGGAAAATGGGCGTAAACATGGGCGTACACGGGGGTGTGCACCAAAAATGAACGGTGCTACTACCGCTAGATCGGCTAAAGCACCGTTCATTTCAGACACAAAACAGGAGGCCGCCAACCGCCACCTCAGACCACCCCTACAGATACCGCATGACAGCGTGCGCCTGGGTTTGCTAATTTACGCTGATTACTACTCAAACACATACACCTGAATGTAATAAGCAATGCTGCAGTCTATTAAGTCCAAACCATGATTTCACTACCTGCAAGCCACACACAGCACTCAAACACCTTGGAAGCTTATCTTTCTATACTTCTCGACATTTAAAGGTTTGTTTAATTTAAGGTAAGAATCTTTGTAAGACCTGCTTATATATGCTAAGGTAGGTATTTGTTAAACAGTTATACACATTCACTACGTGCTTTCATAGACTTTACACAGTAGCACACTCAATCTACACAAGTCGACATGTGTCAACGTGTTCACATCACACATAACATCAGGGTAGGTATACATGTTAAAAAATCAGAACAAACTAATTATGGACATAATTTAGTACATACACACAAACACCAACATAAATTTATTTAAAAGTAAAAGCAATGTGGGGACACATAGATAGTGATTAAAATGCCACATTAGAACATAACAAATATACATGTAATGAGGGTTAAAATGTTGTGTTATTAGGGTCTTTATTAAGGTAGACAATTGAGTTAATAGAAAACAATAACTGAATAACAATTAGAATAATTAATTAATTTTCTTAATTATAGATGAAAGGCAAGATTTGCAGGTCCATATATGTGAAGGGTATGCCAGCGTGCACGGACGTACGCTCACTCTTATGAGCGGTGACATACGCTGAGTTTTCCATTGAAAACAATAGAGACCCGTCCGTGCAAGGTGGCGTACGCTCAGATAGCCGCAAGAAGTCGGTGGGTAGACGGACGAGAGACGTCCGTAAACGGTGGCGTACGCTCTGTTGTACGCCAGTTGTCGGAGTCTAAGGGGTGAGCCGTCCGTGTACGTTGGCGTACGCTCAATTGTACGCCACTCCCCTTTGTCAGTGTTTCTGGCCGTACGTATGCGGCTGATTGGTGGGTGGACTTAACCTTAACGGCCGCGTACGGAGAGCGTACGCTAATATGTAACATACGCAAGTTTGGCCGCACCGATCAGAATAACCCCCTCTGACACTAGGCTCTCTCTTTCTGCCATTGATCTCTCTCGCTCTCTCTATCCCATGTTTTCCTCTCTATGCCACTAGTCTCTCTCTCTCTGCCAATGGTCTCTCTCTCTTTCTCTCCCATGTCTTCCTCTCTCTCTCTCTCTCTCTCTAGTCTCTATCACTCTCCTGTGTCTCTTTCTCTCTCTGCCACTGGTCTCTCTCTCCCCCTCTTTATTCCATGTCTCCCTCTCTCTCTCTATGCCACTACTCTCTCTTTCTCTCATATGTCTACTTCTCTTTCTCTGACCGTCCCGTGTGAATGGACACCATGCTGTCCATTATTAACTACAGAAACACAGAAGGCTGAATAAGCCTGAGGTGACATAAACCACTGAGGGTTCTCCCAGGGTACACTCTGCTGTTGATCACATGCTATTGTAATGAGGATGGGCACAAGGCCTATCAGAGCAGGGGGAGGGTTTAGACAGGGTAGGAATGATCACGAGTTTAGAGTGACCACCCTCTGTTCAAGAAGCTGGTTGGTAAGGCAAAAGCTGCATTTGCAGCACTCTCTAAAAAAAAGTATCTTATACTGTCTCTCTATCTTTTGCTAAATCTTTCTAATATACTTCACCTTCTCTCTCCCCTGTTAGATTCTTCCTTTTCTGTCCTTCTCTTTCTAGCTGGGTGCAAGCCCAGTGTAACACACAGACAGGCAGATCCCAGTGTAACACACAGTCAGACAGACAGAGCCCAGTGTAACACACTGATACAGAGCCCAGTGTAACACACTGATACAGAGCCCAGTGTAACACACTGATACAGAGCCCAGCAGCTACATAAGACTAATTTACTGCATCTTTAATTACTGAATCTATAGTTAAAAGAACAGCAAAGCCCAGCAAATACAGATCTATTAAAATGAAAGTATGCACTGCCTAGCCAAAGTCTATGTGTGGGGTGTCTGTGAGTGAGCATGTGTGCTCATGCTGCTCACCTGTCTGTGATACTATCACTATACTATTAGTCCAGATGCCCAAACACTTACTGCTGCTGCTGCTGCTGTTACTGAGTCCTGAGCACACTGCTGGGCTAAAATCTTCTGCTGGGATCAGTGTAGGTGCTTTTGCAGCAGCCATGTTATTCAGCTCTCATTATGTAATATACAGGAGGCAGTGCATGTTAGCTACCACAGGTGGCAGTGCAGAGCTCAGACATGGTCTGGACTCTGCGGATCTACATTGTCCTGATGACTCATGAGTCATGCAAATGGTTCAGTAGTTCAATTAGTTCACTTTCTACAGATCCCTGAATTAATCTCTGGGCCATAATGAGACTGAACAGTGTCGGTAATCAGAGGCCACATCATAAAATTAACCAAAATCCAAAAAATAAAAGATGAAAAACTAACAAAAGAATTAGAACAACAGATTAGTATGCTAACATTTAGTCACCAAAAAAAACCCAATCGGACTATCTATAGAAAACTCCTATCTTTAAAAAGCCAACTATTTCAATTACACTCAAAAAAAGCCGCAAATACGATGAAATAGATCCAATATAAATTTTATTCCAAAGGGGATAAGGCTGATGCCCTACTAGCCCATCGAATCCGGAAAAAAAGGCAGAGAGATCGAATCTTCTCGATTAGGGACACTAACAACAACCTAATATATGACCCAAGGGCATTGTCGCAGCAGTTTAGAGAGTTCTACAATGTATTATATAACCTCCCAAATGAAATGATAGAGGATGAACGGAAAATTAAAACTGAAGAGTTTATCATGTTTATATGTAACCTTCCGAGGCTGTCAGCACCTCAAATTTCAATTTTGGAAGCTCCCATTTCGTTGGAAGAGATAGAACTCACTATTAAATCTTTAAAAAAATTCTTCAGCACCTGGCCCTGATGGCTTCTCGGCCATATATTATAAAACGTTCAGCAAAATCTTAGCCCCTAATCTAAAAACTTTGTTCGATTCCATTTTGGACGGACACCCCTTAGACCAAGCTACAACTGCAGCTGAGATAATAGTGATCCCAAAACCAAACAGAGACCATACCCTTTGTAGTAACTACCGGCCAATATCATTACTAAATTCGGATCTTAAATTATTTGCGAAAATTTTAGCAAACCGCCTATCAAAGGTCGCTCCCTCCATATTCCACCCGGACTAGGTTGGGTTCATTCCAGCGAGACAGGCCTTTGAAAATATTAGGAGAGTTATTGACACAACACAGGCCATTCATAATTCCAAGACCCCGGCCCTATTAATGAGCCTAGATGCAGAAAAGGCCTTTGATAGGGTCTCATGGCCTTATATGTATCAGATACTTCAGAAATACGGTATCAGTGGAAGATTCTTGACAGGCATCCAAGCATTATACAAAACACCATCGGCAGTAGTTAGCCTTAACGGGATCAAATCGACCCCAATAATGATAAACAATGGGACCAGACAGGGATGTGAAATAAGAGGAATAACAATCGGGAAGGAGACATATAAAACGGCTTTGTACGCCGATGATATACTCCTCACGATATCTGACCCGGTAGTCTCGACGCGGAGGTTGTTTGAGACGATCCAAGAATTTAGTAGAATATCAAACTTCAAAATTAATGCAGATAAAACGGAGGTCTTAGACGTTTACCTCTCATCGGATGAGAAAGGGAGTATATCACTGGCGTACCGATTAAAATGGAAGAAAGCACAGCAAAAATATCTAGGAATAAATATTACCAAAAATTATATTCAACTGTATAATGCAAACTTCCCAAAAATAATAAATGAGATCACAAATGATATCAAGGGGTGGTCAAAGCTTTTCATTTCATGGACGGGAAGAGCTAATGCTCTGAAAATGAATATACTACCGAGAATGCTGTATCTATTTCAAGCACTGCCCATTAGAATACCAGCGGGGATATTCAAAAACTTACACAGCATCTTCACCCGTTTTTTATGGGCAGGAAAAAGAGCTAGGGTGCGCCTTAAAACCTTGCAATTTGGCACAAAAGAGGGGGGACTTGGTGTCCCAAACCTAAAAAATTATTACTACGCGGCACAGTGTGCTCAAATGATTATGTGGCACTCGGACCCCGAAACCCAGAGATGGGTGCAGCTGGAGTCGGAATCACTCCAGCTGCATTCCATCTCAACACTCCTATGGCAGACCAAAAAAGAGAGACCAGAAGAGGTTAAGAATTTTCCAACTATTATGCTTTCATTGACAATATGGGATAAATTAAATAAGGAATATAACTTAAATTGCTTTCATTGACAATATGGGATAAATTAAATAAGGATATAACCCTATCCACCTACCTTGACCCCAATGTGGGTTAATCCAAAACTTCCAGTCAGCAAAGAAACAAATTTTAAGAAAAATTGGGCGAAAACTGGAATTTTATTTATCAACGAATTAAACACTGCGGGGGGGGGTTCCCCTCCTTTGAGGACCTCAAAGTAAAATATGATATATTACCTAAAGCCTATTTTCAATATTTACAAATACGCAGCTTTTTTGGGAAAACCAGAAAAGAACAGAGTAAAAACATAATAGAAGGTCTTTGTCAGAGGAGGGCAACATCCAGAGGCTTAATCTCAATTATTTACAAACTATTACTGAATTACAAAAAACAGAGTAAACTACCGCACGAAATAGCCTGGGAAGAGGAACTGGGGAAACAACTGACCCCCGAGACATGGAACAAAATTAAACAAAACCTAATATCAGTCTCTCAATCAATAAGATATAGAGAAAATACCTATAAGATATATACACGCTGGTATCTAACTCCCAGTAGACTGAAACATATATATCCAGACGCCAGCGATCGCTGTTGGCGAGAGTGTGGGGAACGGGGTACACTTAGCCATATTTTCTGGGGATGCCCCAGTATCCAGGAGACCTGGAAGAAAGTGGGGAAACTAATCCTTCAGATAACTGGAGCAGATATTCCCATGTCCCCGGAGTATGTACTATTCCCCTCAAAAATACCCGGGACAGACAATGCAGTACAAAAATGTATATGGTTTGTGGTGGGTGCAGTCAAGACAAAAATAGCCAGTAATTGGAAAACTAAGATAACCCCATCTATTAATGCCATAAAAGAAGCCATCTGGCACATATACCAGATGGAACTCTTGGCAAGCATAGTAGACGAAAAAAACAGAAAAATTCAATGAAATTTGGAACCCATGGGTAGAATATCATAACATCTCGGACGAGTAAAAAAAAAACCAAAAGGAAAAGAAAAGAAAAGATGGGTAGATTTATGGATGGCCAACCTTGCAATAAGACAGGGATATTAATACACAGAGAACATCAAGATAAAAGGTACATAACAGCCTGACAGCACCCTAAACCCCTCCTCCCCCCTCCCCCCCAAACTTTTCTCCCTTGTCTTCCCCTGTTTGTCTTGTATGTCCGATGTAAAACATCAGAAAAAGAAAACATAAGGGTTTAATCAATTAATAATCAGATGCCCAGAATCCTTAAATAAAATACCAAAATATACAGTAAGACTAAACATCGAGTTAAGAAAAATGAGGTACAATGGTACCCAAAGTGTATAAATAGGGATTAAAGAAAAAAGAGACAGTACCTATCACAATCTTGGTGAAATACCTAGCTCATACCATAGGAGTACTTATCTAGAGATTACAGTGTGCTTTTGTTTCTTCTTAATCTTATCTTGCTATCCTTTACCCATTCTCTTTAATTATGTTGTCCCTCCTTATTGATAAATTCAGTTACCCTTCTCATATGAATTTGAGAGGTTGACGCAATCCAGTTGACTCCCACTAGTGTGTTATCAGGCAATCCTATATAGAGAGACCCAGGTCATACTATGGGAGTACTGATTTAATGACTAAAGTGTGCTTTTTCTTCCTCTTAATCTTATCTCGCTATCCTTTACCCATTCTCTTTAATTATGTTGTCCCCCCTTATTGATATATTTAGTTACCCGCCTTATATGAATTTGAGAGGTCGACACAACCCAGCAGACGCCCAGCTGTACGTTATCAGCTAACTCTATATAGAGATACTTAGATCAGGCCATGGGAACGATGATCTAACGTTTATAGTGTGCTTTTGCTTCTTCTTAATCGTATCTTGCTATCCTTTACCCATTCTCTTTAATTGTTCTGTCCCTCCTTATTGATATATTCAGTTATCCACCTTATATGAATTTGAGAGGCCGACGCAATCCAGTTGACACCCATTTGCATGTTTTCAGCTAATCTTACATAGAGATACCCAGGCCATGCCATGGGAATACTGATTTAAGGATTACAGTGTGCTTTTTCTTCTTCTTAATCTTATCTCGCTATCCTTTACCCATTCTCTTTAATTATGTTGTCCCCCCTTATTGATATATTTTGTTACCCGCCTTATATGAATTTGAGAGGTCGACGCAACCCAGCTGACGCCCAGCTGTACGTTATCAGCTAACTCTATATAGAGATACTTAGATCAGGCCATGGGAACGATGATCTAAAGTTTATAGTGTGCTTTTGCTTCTTCTTATTCCTATCTTGCTATCCTTTACCCATTCTCTTTATTTTTGTTGTCCCTCCTTATTGACACATTTAGTTACCAGCCTTATACGAACTAGAGAGGCCGACATAAACCAATGGCTCATCGCTAGACTAAGTTGTACAGTACTAGAGATCACAGTATTAACATACCTAAGGAATGATGGATGCTGAGTTGAGTAGGGTAAATAGAGGAAAAGCACCAAGGATAGAGCTTAAGGAAAGAGGGGAATAAGGTGGCAGGATGGAAAAAAGGAGATAAAAAGCCATAAAAAGCTATCAATGTAATGATAATGGAATGTACTTGTATTGGAGTGTGATGTAATGTTTTGCTCGATGCTATGTATTATTGTATGATAAATATGTCAATTTGTAAAAGCAAATAAAAATGAAATATTAAACAAAAAAAAAGAGACTGTACAGTGTCTCTGGGCTGCCATGTGTGGCACTGCTGTGCTCAGGCATGTGTATTGTGTGTATGGAGCAGAGCTACAGTATGCACTGCCGTGCTGCCTTCATATTAGGTCACGAGCTACATTCCCAATCAGCACACACACAGTGCTGGGTGCTGTATGTTATACTGTAGCTCTGTTTACTCCACAGGACAAAGATGGATATGGATGAACCTTCATAATACATAAAGTGGAGCAGTTTCCCCTAGCAGCCAATCGGCTTAGGTCACATTTTAGACTGTGCAAGATAAATGACAGAAACTGACTGGATATTTTGCAAACTCTTTACTTTATCTCTCTCTAAAGTCAGTTGCATTGGGGCAAAGGGACATGTTAAATACTGTATTTTAAAAGCAAAAATAATGACAGTATATTACTCTGAATTTGGGTATTTTACTTGCATATTATGGAAGTTAAAATAATAGCCAAAATGGGATAAATATTGCAGAGCTAAACAATAAATAGGTCCCTATAGTGCCGCTTTCGCCCTTCCTAAACATTTTTACAAAGCTGTATTTTAAGGCGGTATTCAAGACTGGTCTGAGCCTTGACATTGCAGTAGATTGCCGTTTTGAATGCCATTCACATCAGTCAACCCGTTTTGATCCCCTCAACATGTTTCAATGCAGAATGCAGGGGACAGGTCTGTAGTCTGTTGTTTTTGCTAAATACCATTTCGAGCCATTCTCACTGCATAAAAAATGTCCCATAAAACGTGTAGGACTCTGCTTTTAAAAGTTTTGAAATATTGGTTATCTTTAACTGGTAAATCAACTCTGGCACTTTCTGTTTGCCTTAAACGTGTTTGAAATGTGAAACAACGGCAATATACCGTTTTACAAGTGCAGTGTGAAAGGGGTATAAGGGTGCTGTATAATTTACTGCTTTTCTAAAATGAAAATCTGATTTATTAAACCTGATCAAATTCTAACAAGACCATTACTCCTCCAATGAGCTAGTATTAGAAATCCCTGCTCTGCGTGTAATAATGTAGTCTGGTTCATCTAGTTCTAATCACCCCTCTCAGTCTCTGAGTTGGTGATGGAATAATGAGCCAGACAAACTGCTGTATATATGCTTGAGTTTAGGTCGACCCGAATATAAGTCTAGGCACCTAAGTCTACAACAAAACTGGGAAAGCTTATTGACTCGAGTGGGACCCTCACTTGAGTATAAGCCGAGACGGGCATTTTCAGCATAAAAAATGTTCTCAAAAAGTGGGCGTATACTCGAGTATATATATGGTAATCTTCTGAACTAATCTTTTGGGTGAACTAGATCATAATGATAATAATCATAATAGTCACAAAAATTAACTAGATTTCCCATCACTATGGGGTAGGCCGTGGCAATGGCGCCTGGACCTCCTAGTAGCCTGGGGGGGTCGGGCAGAGCTAGTGCCCATGGCGCAACTTCCCGGGGGCGCGGCAGGGCCACCTGGATGATACCACTGCCCAGTCCCCGCCATTGCTCCTGCCACGGGCACTGCACGCCCCTCTGGCATTCCAAGACTGGCCAGCGGGGTGGCGGGAGATGGGGATGTAGGGCTGCTAGTGCAGGCTACTGGGGACGGCCACCCCCCTATTGTGGGACCCCAGTCACTCCTGTCCATCCCCGGGGACATGCCTCCTGCAGGACCGGCCAGGCGACAATGGCTGCAGAGGACCAGGCTGGTCCCGCAGCGCTAAAGGGGGGTCTAGGGTAGTTCCCAAAAATACTTCCCCTCTGTTGGCTGATGCGGTGCAGGGCCCCTGCCACCTACTTCCGGTAAGGAAGTACAGCAGTTTATAGCCCTTCTGACTTCCTTTATGGACCGCATGTCTGGGCTTTCCCCTACTGGGGCTCTGCCAGCTCCCAACCCTGCCATTTTGCCAGCCCCTGCTGAGCTGCCTGGGGTTACAGCCTCTTCACAGGTGGCGCCCGTAATTGTGTCCCCAACTAGTGCCGTGGCCCGGGAGCTCAGGCCAGTTGCCACTTCTGCCTTGCAGGGCGGGCCAGCTCCTCCTCTGGCAGTTGTTCCTGGAACCTCGGCTGTCGGGACCCCTGGCGTGTCCACGGCACTTCAGGTGATCAGCCCGGAATGGAGGGGCTAGCTATGCGGGCTATCGTGCCCAGGACACTGTGGTGCTATCAGGAAGGATGGCACGAGGGGGAACAGTTTAGGCTGTCCGCCCCTTCTGCAGGTAAGACACCTGGTGCGGCCATGGGGGCCTTTGTCTGGAGTTTGTACTCCTTGGGGTGTTCTGTTGCCTCAGTACGCAGGATGCTGGCAGGGGTGTCTTTCGTTTCGTCTCTGCATGGTAGGGCGGACCTGTCCCAGTCCTTTCTGGTGTCCAGGGCGTTGCGTGGATGGCTGCGCACCTCGCCGGCACTCCCAGACTGCAGGCGACTAATTGATCTGACATTGCTCCCAGCCTTGCTGGGTGCCCTGAGGGACATTTGCTGGCCTGACTATGAGATCCTGTTGTTCCGAATGGCGTATGCAATGGCTTATCATGGTGCCTTCAGGATCGGGGAGCTGGTGGCGCCGTCAAAGCGAATGCCCTCACCACTGACCGTGGATGACCTGGTGGTCCATGTGGATTCGGTGCTATGTCACCTGCGCCGTTCCAAGACGGACCAGGCTGGTAGGGGGCGGTGGCTGTCTTTGCTCCCATGTGCGGTGGAAGGGGTGTGCCCCGTGGTGTTGGTTACGGCCTTCGCACAGGTGCACCCAGACCTACCTGGTGCATGGTTGATGCATGATGATGGGTCACCGCTCACCAAGTATCAGTTTTGCCACGGATTGGGATGGGCGCTGGAGGCCACGGGTCTTGATCCAAAGGAATTTGGGTCGCATTCCTTTCGGATTGGGGCTGCTACCTCGGCGGCTGCGGAGGGCCGCTCCTATTCAGAGATTCAGTCTCTGGGTCGATGGCGCTCGGCAGCATTCCGTAGGTACATTCGGCCGACTTTATCTATCACTGCTCACCATGGTCGACTGGACGCATAAGCGCTCGCCAACTTCCAGTGGGGGCCTTGAGGTGTGTTTTCGCATCCGCCCGGGGGCACAATTTGGCTTCAATTACAATCTGACATGGCGTACCTGTTAGTTTACTCCGGGCGGTGTGTTTTGTGCCTCAAGAGCTGGTCGGCAACGGTTTTCTCTTCCCTCTCTCTCTCTAACCTGGTTGGTGTGTGAGTGCTGGTTGCAATTGAGGCTCCTGCTAACTAACCTCTTGTGTGCATATTTCAGGTCGACAGGACGTTAAGTCCGTGTGGATGTCGAGCCATTCCTTTGTGTACTGGGCCTCGCAGGCGGATCTCGCCTCTGATATATGCATGTTCCCGCAAGCTGGGGAGGTTAGGTGGCTAGGAGTACGGGGCATGAGGTGGTGTGCGCTGCAGGCTCAGCTGATGCACCGTGAAGCAGTTTGGGGTCCCGGAGGTCGTTATATTCCACTTAGGCGGGAATGACCTTGGGCGGGGATCCGCTCTGGAGCTGCGCTCCGTGATTATCCGGCACCTCCACATCATTGCCCAATTTTTGCCATCTTGTGTGTTAGTGTGGTCCTCCATGATCTCAAGGAGAGTTTGGAGGAACGCTAGATTGTGCCCCCGCCTGGAGCGTTCTCGTAAGAAGGTGAACCCTGCGGTTGAAAGATACATGCTAGATAACGGCGGGGGTGTCATTCACCATGACGCCATCGTCTTCCAGTGTCCAGAGCTGTACAGGAGCGATGGCATTCACCTGAGCACGGAGGGTGTGGCTCAGTTTTTCTAGGCAACATTTTCATGGTTATCTTCAAGGTGCTGAGCGTTATTAGTGGTGGCGGTGGCTGCGGCCTAGGGCCTGGCTGTGGTGGTAAAGAACGGTCATTCTTTAAGAACTCTGTATGTGTGTAGGTAGTGGGGTGCACTCTCCCTCGACATCGATTGTCATGGGCCATGCTTCTGTCCGGGGAATGGCCGTCACCACCAGGCCTGGTGGCTGACCAGGGAGAGTGGTCACCCAGCGTTGTATGTATGCTTAGTGATCTTTAACCCCACCTTTCCTATAGTGACCGTTCTTTAGTGCTGCCACCATTCATAGTCTTAGTTAATTGTCAAAATAAATTTGACATTCTTTTTGAAACGCCAGCACTTTGTGTCGTGTCTTTATTTTAAGTTAAGTTATATAAGGTTTAGAGTTAAGTTTGTATTTAGGTGTATCAAACGTCGGCGTGGGCCAGGGGGATACCCGATGGTGAGTTTATGTGTATGGCACAGCTTTTGGCCGTGCGGGGTTTTGCTGCCTGGCGTCATCCGGTGCATGTGAAACAGCCTTTGGTCTCTCTCATATCTTGCAAGGCCAGTGCAATTTTCTCAGCAGAGTATGAAAAACTGGGTGTTGCTTTTAGCTTCAATTGCATCTGTCAAACTCTGACATGCAGCGACACCAACAGAATGATGCATGGCTTCACAGAAACAGCCACATCAATGTTACTGGTCAGGTGGGCATTCCTCTGGAAGACCCACGATGATGGGTTGCATTCACATACACCAGCCATGTCAGGAGATACTTCAGCTACAAACTTTCAACCCCAAAATTACTTAGGTTGGGGAGGGGGAATGGTGAACACCCACTGAGAGGAAGAAGTGCGGGTAATGGGGTTGTTTCCTGCACATTCTACTGCATTCACTGTTTCCAGCATTTACCTGCTACAATCTGGGAGGGGGAACAGGGAGTGTGTAAGCAACTATGGGGATTTGGACAGTGTTTGTGTAAGAGCAGGGCTGGCAACAGAAATCTTGGGGCCCTGTACAATTATATTTCTGGGGCCCCCACCTAATCCCAAATCCACACAACCTTCTTCTGTACGAGCCTCATTTAACCTTTCGCTGCTCCAGATCCTGCTTTCAGGTGCGGACTTCTCTCGTTCTCAGTCCTGTTGCCTTGGCTCCTGGCTGCTGCCTACTGCTGGCCTGTTACTTTCACGAAAGAACGCTGAGCACTACAAGCAGGCACGGATCAGACGACTCGCGCATGTGCTATAAATTACAGGAGCCAGAGGCTACAGTGCCAGCGGCGGGTTTGGCTGGGCACCTGCAGCCACAGGCCATTTGCACACACATAGTAGATGACTGTGAGCACCGAACAGCAGGGCGCACACACAGTAGACAGCAGTGGCACACAGTGAGTCAGTCAGACTCAGCCACACACAGATGGTGCACAGTAGACGGCCTGGCCGCGAGGGTCACTGAAAGGCCAGCGGATGTGATGGGGCATGGAAGCTCTGGGGCCCCTGAGATTGCTGGGGCCCGTCACACTTGACCCCCCCCTGTCGCCTGCCCTGCCTGTAACCCAAAGTGTCGGTTTGCCATTGTCCTGTACCCCCGAGTGTCAGTGTGCCATTGTCCTGATACTCCAATTGTCAGTGTGCCATTGTCCTGTAACCCCAGATGTCAGTGTGTCATTGTCCTGTTACCCTGGGTGTCAGTGTGCCATTGTCCTGTATCCCCGAGTGTCAGTGTGCCATTGTCCTGTAACCCCAAGTGTCAGTGTCAGTGTGCCATTGTCCTTGGCTGGTAGTCCAAATGTCAGTGTGCCATTGGGCGGGATTCTCTAAAATCCGCAGCCCTCTTCGCCGGCCACCGCATTTCTAATGACCGCATATTCTCTAAAATATGCGGTCATTAACGCAAGGGACAGCTCTTGCGGTAAGAGCTGTCCCTTGGCGCCGTTGCTGGACTTCCGGGTCTATGACCCGGGAGTCCGTCTGCGCATGCGCAGACTGACGCGCCGGCCGCAGGGCATGCTAGGAGGGATCCGTGACGGATCCCTCACACACCGCTGCGGTAAGAAGCCCATAGGCTTCTGCAGGGAACCGCCAGCTTTTGCTGGCGATTCCCTGCGCAGCGGTGACACTGCGGAGGGACATTAGAGAATACAGAAATGCGGTAAAAACCCAGATAACTGGGTTTTTACCGCATTTCTGTAATAGAGAATCTCGCCCATTGTCCTGATACTCCAAGTGTCAGTGTGCCATTGTCCTGTAACCCCAGATGTCAGTGTGTCATTGTCCTGTACCCCCGAGTGTCAGTGTGCCATTGTCCTGTTACCCCGAGTGTCAGTGTGCCATTGTCCTGTACCCCCGAGTGTCAGTGTGCCATTGTCCTGTAACCCCAAGTGTCAGTGTGCCATTGTCCTGGTACTCCAAATGTCAGTGTGCCATTGTCCTGATACTCCAAGTGTCAGTGTGCCATTGTCCTGTAACCCCAGGTGTCAATGTGCCATTGTCCTGGTACTCCAAATGTCAGTGTTCCATTGTCCTGATACTCCAAGTGTCAGTGTGCCATTGTCCTGTAACCCCAGATGTTAGTGTGTCATTGTACCCCCGAGTGTCAGTGTGCCATTGTCCTGTACCCCCCGAGTGTCAGTGTGCCATTGTGTCAGTGTGCATTGTTCCGTACCCCCGAGTGTTAGTGTGCCATTGTCCTGTACCCCCGAGTGTCATTGTGCCATTGTCCTGTAACCCCAAGTGTCAGTGTGCCATTGTTCTGTAACCCCAAGTGTCATTGTGCCATTGTCCTGTAACCCCAAGTGTCGGTGTTCCATTTTCTTGTAACCCCGAGTGTCAGCATGCCATTGTCCTGTAACCCAGAGTGTTAACGTGCCATTGTTCTGTAGCCCAGAGTGTCAGTGGGTCATTGTCCTGTACCCCTGAGTGTCAGTGGGCCATTGTCCTGTAACCCCAAGTGTCAGTGGGCCATTGTCCTGATACTCCAAGTGTCAGTGTGCCATTGTTCTGTAACACCAAGTGTCAGTGTGCCATTGTCCTGTTACCCCAGGTGTCAGTGTGCCATTGTCCTGTAACCCCGACTGTAAGTGTGCCATTGTTCTGTACCTCCAAGTGTCAGTGTGCCATTGTCCTGTAACCCCGAATGTCAGTGTGATATTGTCCTGTAACCCCAAGTGTCATTGTGCCATTGTCCTGTAACCCTGAGTGTCAGTGTGCCATTGTCCTGTAACCCCGAGTGTCAGTGTGCGATTGTCCTGTAACCCCGAGTTTCAGTGTGCCATTGTCCTGTAACCCCAAGTGTCAGTGTGCCATTGTCCTGTAACCCCGAGTGTCAGTGTGCCATTTTCCTGTAACCCCGAGTGTCAGTGTGCCATTGTCCTGTAACCCCAAGTGTCAGTGTGCCATTGTCTTGTAACCCGAGTGTCAGTGTGCTATTGATTTGTTCGCCATTGTCCTGTAACTCCGAGTGTCAGTACACCATTGTCCTGTATCCCAGAGTGTCAGCGTGCCATTGTCCTGTATCCCCAAGTGTCAGCGTGCCATTGTCCTGTAACCCCAGGTGTCAGTTTGCCATTGTCCTGTACCCCCGAGTGTCAGTGTGCCATTGTCCTGGTACTCCAAATGTCAGTGTGCCATTGTCCTGATACTCCAATTGTCAGTGTGCCATTGTCCTGTAACCCCAGATGTCAGTGTTTCATTGTCCTGTTACCCTGGGTGTCAGTGTGCCATTGTCCTGTAACCCCAAGTGTCAGTGTCAGTGTGCCATTGTCCTTGTAGCAGGGCTGGCAACAGAAATCTTGGGGCCCTGTACAATTATATTTCTGGGGCCCCCACCTAATCCCAAATCCACACAACCTTCTTCTGTATGAGCCTCATTTAACCTTTCGCTGATCCAGATCCTGCTTTCAGGTGCGGACTTCTCTCGTTCTCAGTCCTGTTGCCTTGGCTCCTGGCTGCTGCCTACTGCTGGCCTGTTACTTTCACAAAAGAACGCTGAGCACTACAAGCAGGCACGGATCAGACGACTCGCGCATGTGCTATAAATTACAGGAGCCAGAGGCTACAGTGCCAGCGGCGGGTTTGGCTGGGCACCTGCAGCCACAGGCCATTTGCACACACATAGTAGATGACTGTGAGCACCGAACAGCAGGGCGCACACACAGTAGACAGCAGTGGCACACATCAGTCAGACTCAGCCACACACAGATGGTGCACAGTAGACGGCCTGGCCGCGAGGGTCACGGAAAGGCCAGCGGATGTGATGGGGCATGGAAGCTCTAGGGCCCCTGAGATTGCTGGGGCCCATCACACTTGTCCCCCTTGACCCCCCCTGTCGCCTGCCCTGCTCATCGCCAGAGTTTGCCCAGCATCTTAGAGATCTCCACGTTATGTAAGTGGGGGTACTGGTCTGCCAGTTTCCTCCGGCTCGATTGTGCCCATACGATAAACGCGTTCATAGGGCGCTTGACACGCGGCGTGGCTGCCAGGGAGCCAGATCCCCCGACGGGCATGGGCACCAGGCTAAAGTCTAAGCGTTTCAGCAACTGGGACACCGCCTCCCGGATACAGGCTGGGATGCGCTCGTCCAGGGGTCCCTCAGGGTCACTGTTGCACAGCGGGGAGATGCCGGAGCCTCTGTGGGATCCTCGCCCCTCTGGGCCGGCCGGGGACATTTATACACCCAACCACAAAAAAAGTTTGGGAACCACTGACCTAAAGTAATGAATATTTACCCTGCGCAGAAACAATATACTACCCCAAATCTAACTATCTCTGCACAAATTACATCTGCCCCACCCCCAGTGAACAGGGTTTTATCCAGGTGATAAAAATGCTGATTTTTTTTCTCTTAAAGGTCATGATAAGATAAAGCCCCAAGTTCTTCTGGGAAAGTCCTTAAAAAAATAGACATGTTCTTTAGGTACAATTTCTAGTGGAGATTGGTTTGGTCATGAGGTCAACAGTGAAAAGGTTGACAGTCAAATGGTCGACCACTATTGGATGGAAGTCAAAAGGTTGACAGTCAGAAGGTCGACTACTGAAGGTCGACATATCAAAAAGGTCAACGTGGCAGTTTTTGGTACCCAAGTCAACCTTTTTGAAGTGTCGACCTAAGGCCTGTCGATTTAATGCATGTTGACCTTAAGACTGTCGACCTAGTGGCCGTATACCCCTGGCCAATCAGTATGCGGTCATTATGAAAACATTCAACCACTTCTGTTCGACAGACAAAATGTCAACACAGAAACAAGGTTTACATGGTCAAAAGGTTGACATGAAAATAGTGGATAAGGTTTAAGTTTTATATATGTTTCCGTAAAATGCTTCTAGCAGAACAGATTTTAATTTCAGCATAAGATGGAAAGTAACAAGAGATGTTACCAAGGTCAGAAGATATCGCACCTGCGACATGAAGATAGCGTTTTCGAATGTTTTGAGAATCAGAAGGAGGAGGCAAAGTTACTGCTTCTTATCGACATTGATACAATTATTTATATTATAAACAAACTTTTGTTTTGACATCTTATTAAAAAGTGTGAATTTATTGCTTTAGCTTAAAACTTCAAAAATAAATATTTAATGAGCAATGACGTTGATTGCATTCCACATTTTTGGTATAACTATGAGCTTCCTAAGATTAAACGTCAGATCACTGTCTGACTAGCATACTCCATTGGTGTGTGTGTGTCATTTCAACTGATCTCCAGCCGTCACTTAGAAGATGAATCCACTGGCTGACATTGAAGGTTGATAAGTATAGCTGAACCCTATCAGTTTAGTGGATGTATTAACATCTTGTCTGCCGAAGCGGGGGAGCGTTAACTCCCCCCTTCGGCGATGTCCCTTTCTGGAGATAGCGCATCAGTTAATATTGATGCGCTATCTCCTGTCCCCCAGCCGGCCGCACTGGGCATGCGCGGGATCTGGCTGTTCACGCGAGATCCCCAGCGCAGCCCAGACCTAACAGCAGGGACAGCGCTGTCCCTGCTGTTTAGATAGGGCTTCGCCAGCCTGATGCTGGCGAAGCCAAACCCGGCTTCGTGCGGAACGGTCAGCGATGCTGACCGTTCATACATTCGGCCTGCTATCATTTTGATAGCAGCGCCGATATGGACAGGGGCGCATAGCGCCCCTGTCCATTACCGCATCCCGGCCGCTTCATACATGGGGGAGAAGCGGTATCAGTGCACATAACATGCGCTGATACCCCTTCTCCCCCATATCGACACATCATACATCTGCCCCAGTGTGCCAAGTGCAGCGAGGCACTGCGCCCAAAGCATGGCGAACGCAGCGAGTGTCCATGTCGACTATTTCGACATTCTGGTCAAAAATGAGAAAAACTCACGTTGACCTTTTAACAGTTGACCTCGCCATTGTCGACTTAATGCTTCTGTCGACCTCCCAACCCTGTCGACCTTAGGCATGTCAACCTATTTCATGTCACCCAAAGTGATGTCGACCTTCACTGGTCAACCCAATGACTGTTGACCTAATGACCCATATATTTACCCTGCAGAGGTTCCCAAATGCGGTCCACAAGGCACCTCAACTGACCAGGCTTTAAGTATATCTGTGACTCAGCACTGATGGTTAATTCAAACTGACTGAGGTTATAATTAAGTCACCTGTGACTAAGCATGGATACATCTAAAACCTTGTGGTTGCCCTGAGGACCGCGTTTGGGAACCTCTGCCCTAGTGTATATATGTATACATGTGGTAGGGAATATAAAAACAGATTTATTGAGCCTGGTGAAGTGATAAAGTTGCAGGTGATAACGCAGCAGCCAATCAGCTCCTACCAAGTTGCAGGCTGAGTTTGCAAATATGGAGCTGATTGGCTGCTTCATTATCATCACATTATCAATTCTCCAGACATAATAAATCCATCACATAGAGTAAGCAACATGTGTGTAGTTAGGAGGCAAAGAGGCATTCCCATGTAGTGTTAGTATGTAGCATTAGGGATAAATTTACCAAGATGGGCGTTCTATTGAAGATGCGATGTTGCCCATAGCATACCCTCCAACATGACCCATTCCATTAGGTACAAAATCCTCTGTTCCTGGACTTCCCTACCAGTGGAAGTTACAGATGTGAGCCTGCAGCACAGTCCAATATTCAAAAAGGGGAGCCACACCAGCTGCCATCCCAAACATCACTGAGAGTTGATGTGACCCCCCCCCCCCCCCCCTCTTTGAATATTGGACTGTGCTGTAGGCTCACATCTGTAACTGTCACTGGCAGGGAAGTCCAGGAACAGAGCATTTTGTACCTAATGGGATGGGTCATGTTGGAGGGTATGGCATAGCAACCAATCAGATTCTACTTATTTATTTAGCATCTTCTAGAAGATAATAGCATACCCTCCAACAGTACCGATTTAGCCAGTACAGTACCGTTTTTTTACGGCCTGTACCGGCTAAAACCCCCTGTACCGATTGTACCGTTTTTTAGCTGCAGCTACAGGTAAGCAGCACATCATGATCACACTGACCCATCTGGCCGTTACAAGCGCAGGACAGGCAGCGCCCGGGCAAATGCAGAGGAGATTACTGTCACCGCCGGGAGGAGAAGAGATGCCAGAGGAGGGGAGAGAGCTGGCTGCGGCTGCCCCTCTCACACATCTCTCCACGCAGTCTCCAGACCGCCGGAGTGTATGAGCCACAGTGAGGGAGACTCCCTCTAAGCTCCTAGCTGCAGCAGAGTCCTTTCTGGATGTTGTGGAGGCAGCAGCAGAAGATGGCAGCGCAACTTTAGGGAGTTGCCTGGATCCTGCTCTGCATCTTATCAACATTCGGTGAGATACCTCTCCAGCAAATAGATATACCTGATAACTTACAGTCAGTGGTGTAGCCAGGTGCCACGGTACCCGGAGCAAGGGCATGTTACGCCCCCCCCCCCTGCTTTGTAGTAGTTGGGGCTCTTGCGCAGCAAAAAAGGGGCAGGGCCTAAATTTATACCACAGACCGTAACCGTTTCCTATTCCTTCATTTATAGATATTTATTTATAATTTATAGATACTGTATATGCACCCCCCCAAACACACACACACACCATATATCCACACACACATACTGTATATGCACCCCCCAAACACACACACCATATATCCACACACACACATACTGTATATGCACACACCCCACACACACACTGTATGTGCACACCCCTCCCCCCACAAATACTGTATATGCACCCCCCAAACACACACCATATATCCACACACACATACTGTATGTGCATAAACCCCACACACATACTGTATGTGCCCCCCCTACCCACACACACACACACCATATATCCACACACACATACTGTATATGCACCCCCCCTACACACATACTTACTGTATATGCATTCCTCAAACACACATACACATTTATAATTCTGCCCTCGTACAGCGCAATATGCGCAATTTGCCCGTCTGTGGCTGTCGTTCTGCTCACCCCTCAGGTTACTGTGGCCGCCGATCCTCTCTTCTCCGCCCTCCTTGCTTGGCCTCGGCGCCAATCCTTTCATCTCGGCAGCCTCAGCCCCTGCTTGTTGTTTGGCCACGGCGCCGCAGCGCCGATCCGCTCAACCCCTCAGCCACCACTACCCGCTGGCTTGGGAGTATTTTGTTTTCTGTCTGGCTGCTGTAGTGCTGCTCCCAGCTAGCTGAAAACAGCTACCGGTTTACAGCATCAGTAAGCCTGCCTGTCAGCCGGCCGAGTGAGGGATTGTCCTCGGGTCGGTCCGCCAAGGGGTGTATGGGGGGCGGGTGAAGGTAATTGCTGGGACGCATACAGCAGCGGTAAATGCCGGAGGGGGGTGCCTAGTGACGCCACTATGCACTCTGACGCCGGGTACAGTAGGAAGCGGGGGAGCCGGTGGCAGGGTGCACGACTCCGGCGCCAGGTGATAATCCGGCACCTGGAGCTAGTGCTCCACCGGCTCCACCCTAGCTATGCCTCTGCTTACAGTACACACCCTTCATTTTTACCATTGAAAGTATAGGAAAGGAGGCTTGACCACGCCCCCTTCCCCAGTGGTTCACGCCCCCTTTCCAATTGTGTACCGAATTCTTCCTTTTAAATATTGGAGGGTATGTAATAGAATCTAGTTGGTTGCTAATTTGTTCAATGTACTCAGAAAGCAATTCTTTATCTGGCCACTAGGGGCAGTGTCTCACTAAAGTATAGGGATAACACTGTACAACACCATCCAAGAACACGCAGATATGCACAGAGAGTAGAGCAGTATTTCTGGGCAGAAGTACCATCCTCATGTGTCCATGGACATCAGTATAAAAAAACAACACAGGCCTATGGTATAGGTCACATTTTTCCACCATTGGTTTAACGACCATAATCTAAATAAAGTGATTTATCTCTCTGAAGTGTGTACGCAGAGAGCTACAATTTTCTTTAGTTGATTGTGGAGTGAGGATTTGTACACAAAACAATGTTTGCAAGGGATCCTGTCATAGGAAATGTTTTTTGTGTTTGTTTTTGTCGGCATCCAACTGATTTACATCACTGGCGGGACGGAGGGTTAATAACTGGAAAATAAAAAAAATGACCTGGAAAGCACAGAGCTGGATCATTGTGCTCAGCGGGCCGTAGTCTTTATTCCCTATATATGTACGTGTGTGACACACTTAAAGGGGAAGTAAGAGCATGGGCAGTACGGACGGTGTAATGGTTAGCATTACTGCCTCACAGCACTGAGGTCATGGGTTCCCTTCCCACCATGGCCCTAACTGTGTGGAGTTTGTATATTCTGCCTGTGCTTCCGTGGGTTTCCTCCGGGTGCTCCGGTTTCCTCCCACAATCCAAAAATATACTGGTGGGCTAATTGGCTCCCAACAAATTAACCCTAGAATGTCTGTGTGTGCATGTATATGTGGTAGGGAATTTAGATTGTAAGCTCCACTGGGGCAGGGACTGATGTGAATGTTCAAATATTATCTGTACAGCGCTGCGGAATATGTATGCGCTATATAAGAAAATAAATAATTGCATTTGATGTGTTATGCATTTTGCCAGTCATTAGAAGTTTGTACTGGAAGGGATCTGATTGTATCCCTCTCAGGGGTAATCACGGATAGAAGCCCATAAGCATCTATAGGGCATGCTCACTGGGATGTTATTGCATTAGCATGCTTTTTATATGCTTTATATTTGCGTATAAGTATACACAGATACTCTGTGACTCAACACATATGGTTAAATCAAACTAACTGCTACTAATTAAGTCACCTGGGGCTAAGTCACCTGGGGTGACGACCAGGTCCGTGTTACACATTTCATTGACGTTTTGTAGGCATTCCGGACCAACGGTCTGCCTTTGCCAGAGGAACACTCCCTGGACCGCGCTGACTGGATCCGGGGTCCAGTCTCAGTAAATATTGGTTTACGCGGGCTACTATCTTCATTAGTAGTGCCCAATGGTTATGCTGCTGATCCCATACTGCGCGCATGGATCTCGCAGATTAATACAGACGGCGTCTATCTCATCCTTATATATACGTGTTGGCCCTTACCCTAACACCTTACAGATCAGAACCAAGCCCAGTGTACAGGGCAAAGGATCTGATTCTGGTTGGCTCGGTCAGCTGCAAAGATTGCAGCATTACCAAGCGCCAGAGAGGCAGCCACGCGGAATACCCCCCCCCCCCCCACCACACCGAATACCCACCCCCACTGCCGTTTCTCCTCACAACCATGCCAGAGGATGTGTAACAAAGACACATCACTACGAATGGCACCGCTGCAGGAGAAATCGTTCCATGGTCACCAACCGAGACCAGGGCAGGCAGCTGACGTCATGTGACGTCAGCCGTCGCCCCCTAGCAGGCATGGGCCCGTCAGTGCGTTTCTATGGGAACGTCCATAAAACTGGCCTAGCACCGCCCCTGTCCACACCCCTCCCTTCCTCTACGATGCGAATGGGGTTTACATATGCGCATGCACAAAAATATGACCATCGAGGCAGCGTGTGATAAAGAATCGGCCCCAAAATACACAGTGCTTAGTGAGGGCCTTCTCGGCAGATATGCGGTTAAGCTACGGCATTGAGGTCAGATGAAGCCTTTTAAACCCAATAGACAGCGGCGTAACTATAGCACCGCAGCCACCGCGGGGGGGGGGGGCGCTGTGCATGTGGGGGCGCCGGGGGCTGCAGTGCTATAGTTAACCCCCCCCCAATCCCCCGCAGACTTACCTATCTCGCTGGTCCCGGCGGCTCCGTTCTTCTGCTGAGGACCACCACAAAATGGCCGCCCCCATATAGCACACAGTTCTCTGAAACTGTCTGCTGTATGGGGGTGGCCATTTTGTGGTGGTCCTCAGCAGAAGAACGGAGCTGCCAGGACCAGCGCGATAGGTAAGGCTGTGGGGGATTGAGGGGGGGTTTGCATGGGCGGTGGGGCGGGGGGGTAGGGGTGCTTGGCGGGGCGGCGGTGGGGGGGCACCCCATGGCGGGGGGGGGGGCGCCCAAAATGTAGCTACGCCACTGCCAATAGATTTGATGTTTATGTGTAGTTCAGCCTCTAATCCAGTGTTTTTCAACCACTGTGCCGTGGCACACTAGTGTGCCTTGAGCTGTTCTCAAGTGTGCCCCCAGATCTAGAGATGCCCAAACCAGTTTACAGCCACCACCAGTTCAACTAGTATTTACTGGTCTCTTATTTTCATGTAAAGGGCCAATGTGTTTTATTTTTGTTACCTGTGGGGACCAGTGTGATTTGTTTTTTTATATGGAGGCCAATATGTTTTTTTTTTCCCTGTGGGGGCCAATGTGTTTTGCTCTGTGGGGTTCTTATGGTGTGCCTTGACCATTTTAAAATCTTATTTAGTGTGCCGCAAGGTAAAAAGGTTGAAAATCACTGCTCTAATCAAATACATTTCTCAAACTTTTTGTATCCCAATACCCAACATTTCCCCTCCTGCCATAAACATTTCTCTGTCAGACAGAAACATTTGGTCTTGAGAGATGACTCGCTGGATTTCCTAAGCCTTTCGGAATTAAGTCTAAATTACAAAAAAAAAACGTAATTCTCCAATTTTCCCGAAAAAAACAATAACTGAGCCCCATCTCCCGTAAATCAGAACTTGTCCGCTTACATTTGGTATCTCGTAGCATCCCCCAAATGCCTGGAAATAAATTCCAGTTTTACTTTTTTCAATAAATAGAAAACAAACTGCAATAAGGGGCGGTGAGTGCAATGGTAACATTGTACAGTGAAAGGACAGATAAAAGCGTAGGGTGGTGACAGTCATTTGTCAGAACACAGGGACATCTTTTACTGCTTTCGGTCAAACTTATTATGTGCCCGTGAAAAACAAATGGACGTGTTCCCAGGACAAAGTTTTCGGTTCCTGATGTGGTCACCTCCTACCTCATTGGAGTTTATTTATAAAGATAATTATGTTGTGAGTATGTGTACGGAACAAGGCATTTATAATGCTTACCCCTGACAGCTTTTACAAATGATGACATCAGAGCTCACAGACGATGACATCAGCATTACACTCTGTATTAAAATTTTGCTCAACTTGCAAAAATTGCATTATATCATTTGCAGATATCAATAATGATCTATCTGGAACTAGTGAGCTGTTGTGGGACCATAAGTCCCAGCACACCCTATTAGCCCCAGGGACTTTCATTTATGTGGCTGATTCGGATGTGGATCATAAGATAGCCAGTGTCTAGATCGACAGTGAATAGGTTGACACCAAAAGGTGGACATGAACAAGGTCAAAAGTGATAAACTGTCGACATGCACTAGAATAAAATTGACAATAGGTCGACATGAATAAGGTCAACATCAACACATGAAAAGTTTTTCACAATTTTGGTGTCAATGTGCATGTGGACCCCCAGTCAGTGCAGGGCGCATTGTCACTTGACGCGCTGCACTCATTATGGTTCGAGATAAGTGCCTCGGTCCGCTACTGATGTAGACACACTTTACCACTCTCCATCATCCACATGGATGTAAAAGTATGAAAAATTCTACACAAAAAATGAGTTAACCATTGCCATGCCGACCTTATCCTGTGTCAACCTCTTGTCAGTGTCGACTTAATGCAAGTCACAATTTTGTCAATGTTTAGGGGTAGGGACCCGGTATGTGGCGTGACCTTGTCCCCCGCCCCCACCTGCCGCATATGGGAGTTGTAGTTTCATGATTAATTGCAAAATTGCAACGCAATCGTAATTAGCCCCCACAGTGTGCAAAAGATGTGAATGATGTAACAGAATGTGCATGCAACGGTGGGGGGGTGTATGCATAGGCGTGCACAGACCATTTTATTAGAGGGTGCACCGTCAAAGGGGTGTGTCTAACACCACCAATCAGGCGTGTCTACCTTCATCTATTGGCACCCGCTACAATATAAAACGTCTCTCAGCCACACCATAATCTCCTGCCTATTTCAGTCTTTTTATATCTAATATCTTTTTATTATTCTGTGTAACAGTACATGCAATAAAGTCATACACATATATGGATGACGAAAGTTTGTAGTGATATGACAATGGTCTAGTACAATTAACAATGCAAAACACATAATTGATTGATAGGTGCTTCTTTTAATGGAATACAGTTCTAAAAAACAAAAGTCTTTGGTAAAAGGTATTGCTGGTATTGCTAGCGGGAGGGAGTTGTTCATAATGGTGGGCACAGCATTAGGGGGTGCTTGCAGGGCCGCCGAGAGGCAGGGGGGGCGGGTACATTTTACCTGGGCCCGGGCCTGCCAGGGGGGCCCGGGTCCCGACACACAAAAAAACAAAACAAAAAAAAAACGTTTTTTTTTTAAAAAAAGGGGGGGGCGTGGCCACGGGGCCGCGATTAGGCCACGCCCCCGATTTCGCCTAAGCCCAGTCAGCGATGGTTGTCCTGCTCCTGCTCCTGCTCCTAGTTCCTGGTTCAAAAGGTAATGCCGCCCGCAATGCATGGCTATGGACAGGGGGAACAGACAAAAAGCGTGTGTGTGTGTGTGTGTGTGTGTAACAGGCTGTGTATGTATGGATATATGTGTGTGTAACAGGGTGTGTGTGTGTGTGTGTAACAGGCTATGTATGTGTGTGTGTGTGTGTGTGTGTGTGTTACAGGCTGTGTGTGTGTGTGTGTGTAACAGGCTTTGTATATATGTATATATATGTGTGTGTGTGTGTGTAACAGGGTATGTGTGTGTGTAACAGGCTTTGTATATGTGTGTGTGTGTGTAACAGGCTGTGTATGTATGTATATATGTGTGTGTGTGTGTGTGACAGGCTATGTGTGTGTGTGTGTGTGTGTGTGTGTGTGTGTGTGTGTGTGTGTGTGTGTGTGTGTAACAGGCTATGTATGTGTGTGAGTGTGTGTGTGTGTGTGTGTGTGTGTGTGTGTGTGTGTCAGTTTACACTGTCATCTGAGGCAGGTCCCTGTGCCTGATGTATTTTTCCTCTGTGACATAGAGATCGTTAGATTTCTGCAATAAGCCTCTAATATCTGCTGGCTGACAAAATAAAACCCCTTCTTGCTTTCTTCCAGAAAGATACTGTGTTCTCAGATTACAGTTTATGGGGGGACAGTTTGCTGCCAGCTAGGTCATACAGAGGACAGCAGGAAGTCTTATACCCTGCTATCAGAGTGACACAGAGGTCACTCCATTAATCGAAGGCAAGGGCAGCAATGTCTAATGCAGATAGCATGACTTGTTTGAGTTTGAAGAAACTCAGGGAGCCCGAGGTGTGCTCCCACCACCACCAGTGCTGTGCCTAAACACGTGCAAAGGGGGCAGCCGTACGAACGTTTGGACCCTCTCCCAAAGGAGAAAGGCCCCATGGTTCCCCTAACCCCCCTCAACCATAAGGCCGAGGAAGGGAAAAAAGGGATCGGTGGGTCCTCTTCGCCGAAGCTCAGAGAGACCCGCTTTTCCTCCACCCCCGGAAGGGTTTTGGACGGTGGGTCCTCCGCACCCGAAGGTTTGGAGAGACCCGCTTAGGCTTCCCTCCGCCTTGCGGCTCGGGGTTGCCCTCGAGGGGACCGGGACTCTCCCCAAAAGGTGAAGAGTCCCAGCCACGTTTGGGGAACGGAAGGCCCGTTAGGGACAGCCGCACTACCCAAATAAAAAAAAACGTGACAAAACTAACGAAAAACGTGAAGTGCTCAAAAGTGCAAATCAAAGAAATAAATAAAAGAGGCCCTAGCCAGAAGGCCGGGGTGGGGGTGTAAAAAATTGTCCTACCCCATCCAAAAGGACGAGGTAAGGACGTGTAGCCTAACCTAGAGGGAAGTGCGCAGTGTGTGTGCCATTCAGTGCATGGTGCTGGACATCACCAGTGCAAATCAGGCACCCCCGAGTTTCCCCGGGGGCACAGTGCAGCCTCGGGCTCCAGGCAGCCGACCCTTCAGCGTCCGACCAAGCTTTTCTCCATCTCACCAGCAGGCATTTTCCAGCCCCCGGCATGGGAATGGGTACTCCACTGGGCTTTTCGAAAGACTCCCTTAGGGGCTGCACCCCCCTCGGAAGAGCAATCTACTCAGTCCCAGTGTTTCTCCGCTCCCAGGGTTAAGATACTAGGCTGAGCTTTTCGCTGTGCCCAGGATGGGGGCCAGCCCCAACCTGGACCAATCTACTCGGTCTCAGCTTTTCTCCGCTCCCTGGGAATGGATACTAGACTGAGCCTTTCGCTGCTCATCCTTCGGGGGCTACAAACCCCGTCAGGAGAGTCAAACTACTAGGCCCAGTGTTTCTCCCCCCCTCTTACCAGTGGATTTACGGAAACAACACCTCCTACCAAAGGCAGAGGTGAAGATACTTAGTGAGACTTTTCACTGCTCCCGGGAAAAAACAGAGGGGTCCCACACCCTCCGCCCATCAGAGCAGCTACTCAGTCCCACCTTTCTCTATTCTCTGCCAGAGGCCAGTCCATACCCACTGATAAGAACAGATACTACACTTGATCTTAGCCAAAAGGCCGAGAAGCGATGACTTGTAAGGTGCATACACACTCGTAGAAACTGTGCATGAAAGATATTGGTGACAGATTTCCCTTGAACTTCCCAGAGTTGTTTACAAAACAGCTGGTACATGTTCACGAAAGATTTTTTCGACAGATGACAGATTTTCTTGAAAGATGAAAGATTTTTATGAAAGATAAACAAGCAGGCTAATTTAAATACTGGGCCGGCTTACAGGGGGGGTGGGCACAGCTTCTAGAGGGGATAAATAGTGTCGGCCATTTTAACTCTTTCCATTTATGCTCTGTGGCCAGTTTGGTTTGGATAATACCTCCCAAACACTGTTGCACAGCTAATTTCTGGATTTTGTGATGGATCATTATCATTACCAACTGATGACAGCATATGCTGGAGTTGCACTGATACATGATCAGGACAGGTCAGAGAAGCGGAGAAGGATTTGGTCTTGCTGGACGAAGGAGTGGCTCTTGCGGAGGGATTCTCTGTCTCACATGGTGCTGCTTTCTGAGCTGCGTGAAAAAAATCTACAACCAACAAGGCATTTTGACCTATATTAAAATGGACCAGCCCAAGTCACCCAAAAAAAACCAATACTTGTTGAAATTTGCAAATCATTTTTTTTTATTAATAACAAAAGGATTCTGGACTGGATTCATTTGATATACCAAGTCAATAAGTGCCCCTGAGTAAAGACTACAGCAACAAATGAAGTCAGTCACTCCAACAATTAGTCACGTACAGTAAAGGCCACTCCAACAATTAGTCACGTACAGTAAAGGCCACAACTAGTCACGTACAGTAAAGGCCACAACTGGCTAACATCAGTAGGGTCAAGAAGAGGAAATGAATATGTAAACATTGTCAATAAAAGAGCACAAGAAGGTAAAACATTTACAATGTTCGGGAAATAGGGTCTAAAGTCCATAAAACCATCACTATGGTAATATAACCAACTCCTCAACATACAGGAGCAAGACCCCAAGAGTGCAAAACGGAACATTTTCACAAACAACAACAAAAACACACTAAGTGAAAAAAAAAATCACAAACTTTCAAAATGTCGGTCTCCATGTAGAGTGGTATGTGCACTCTGCCATACAGAGTGCATACCACTCGTAGATGCACTTGGAAACCTGAGAGGTGGCGTATTGGCCTGCGATAAAGAATAGGAGGGTGGCTGTGGGAAGGAATTGGTGCAGGGGGAAACGCCGGATATGAAGGGTAATTGGTGGTGGTAGCTGGAGCAGTGGGCTGCGGTATTGTATGTGACGGTAGCAGCAGGCGCTCGGGTAGTTGGTCATCGAGCGCGCATGCCAGCGCATCATATACAATCCGTTTGAATCTCCGTGCCTGGACAGGATTCAACTTTTGCATCTCGGACCCAACATTCATGGAAAACTTCATGAATTCATCCGGGGGTTTCTGAAGGACCTCCTCCGCATGTTTAAGAAAATCTTCTGTTCTTGCTAGTCGTGCGCTGGAAGCTTTAGCCGCCACTCGTTTCTTCTTGGTGGCAGGTTGATGAGGTGGTGTGTCAGCCTCGGTAGCTTCCCGGTCTGTCGGAGCACTGATGTCAGGGTCCATTTCCAAGTCCGAAAAAACGAGCTAGAATGAGTTAAATATATAAAAATATTTTTAACTTTAAACCAAAAAACGTGCAGTGGCTTGTAGAAAGTAAAAATACCATATTTGTCAAAAATGTAAGGTGTAATAAACAAAGGGTGTATGAAGTGTCCAGTGCTTCCGATGTTCTCAGACACCTCTATGTCTATGTGTGTTTCTGGGATGACGCTTTTTGTATAAAGTAATAAGATGGTTTGGGTTCTTTTATGAAGCGCACTGATATGATAACACCTTTCCTACAAAAATGTAAGGTACGCATGTGTCCATATGACAAATATTCATGGTTAAGAAGGAATGTTGAACAGGTGCATTATACTAATCTCCAAGTTTCACATAACTAGATTAATCCATGGGAAAATATCCACTAGCATACTTCATAAAATGTATGTATATATACTAGTAAGCCTGCTCAAAGCAAAAGCTTCTAAAGCTAGTATGTTACCTTCTGTGTTTGTGCATGTGTGAGAAAGAGATGTAGTTTCACTCTCTGCCTACAGAAGACAGTGTTTTGGAGACTCCAGCACATTAGACATATACATAGATGATGTATGTATGCAATAATAATGACAATGGTTAGCACCCTGCAAATAACAGCTACCAACTAAACATGCCCAGCAAGATAAATATATATTCCAAATGGCACCCAGTGTATGTATGTATGTATGTATGTATGTGTATATTATACACATATACACACAAACGATGGTGGCACACGCTAAAAGCAGAGTCGGAGTCACGTCATGGATGTCATTTTGACATCCATGACGTGACTCCGACTCTGCTTTTAGCGTGTGCCGCCATCGTTTTTGTGTATACATTGGTCCCTTCACTGGGTTTCCTGAACGTGCACCGCAGTTCTATCTAGATAGACACACACACTTGCAAGGTGAATTGGAACTCCTTAAATATGCATCATGGCCTGGTGCCCACCAGCACCGGCAGGAATAAACAGTAGATGAATGAAGCGGCACTCTCAGCACTTTCAAAAATGACACAGAGACGGCAAACTTGTTCTCAGAGAACAAGTTTGCCGTCTGTGTCATTTTTGAAAGTGCCGCTTCATTCATCTAATATATATATATATATATACACACACACACAGGCATTCGCCACTTTATCAAAATAGTCAGATTTTGATAAAAATACTTGTCAAGTTTATTTCTTCAACATGCCAGAAGAGTTATATTGAAAAACATCACCATACTCCGTTTTACAAAATAACTCTTCTGACATGTTGAAGCAATAAACTTGACAAGCATTGGTATCAAAATATGACTCTATTTTGATAAAGTGGCGAGTGCCTGTGTCTCTACAATAGAGAAAACCCCTATAATTTGGAGTACGGAGCAAGCTCTGGGCCCCTTCACGGACACCCCACCGTTGACACCAATTTCTAAGTGAGAGTGCGGTCTACACCCACAGAATATGAATATATATATATATATATATATATACACATACACACACATATATACATACACATGTATCTATATTTACATACCAGTTCATCACTGCCCGACTGCTCATCCTCTAAACCCCTGGGCGATCCTGGCTTGTCGTTGCATGACAACTTTCTCTTGGGTTCTTGGCCAACGGTGAAGAGGAGTTGGTTGTAATACCACAGTGATGGTTTGTGAACTTGAGCCGTCCCTGCTCCCGAACGTTGGGAATCCTCCACCCTCTTGTGCTCCTTCTTAAAATCGGTACGCATATTCTGAATCCTCTTCTTGACCCAGGCAACGTTAGCATCATTGAATTTGCTTTTACTGTACGTGACTAGTTGTTGGAAGGCCTTTTCTTTCTTGTGTTTGTTACTGTACTCCTTACTATTTACTCTCCAAAGGCACTCATTGGCTTGGTAAATGTCTATGAATCCAGTCCAGAAATTTTTTTTTTTCATTGTCACTTGACATCTCTATACTAAAAATTGTAGACAAAAAATGGGTACTTCTTTACTTTCACGGCGCCAGCATGGCGCCGCGCGTCAGAGTCCCCTTGCGGGGCTCGCTTCGCTCGCCCACGCTGCGGGCTCGGTGGCTCGCTACGCTCGCCACGCTAATTAAAATCAACTCCATGCCAACATGGATAGTGGGGGTATGAACTATCCATGTTGGCATGGCGTTAACCCCGTTTATTTAACTTAATTAGTGGCGAGCGTAACCCGGAAGTACGCGCGGCGCCATGCTGGCGCCGTGAAAGTAAAGAAGTACCAAAAAATGTATTAAAAATGGCTCAAAAAAAAAAATTTAATACACAAAGTAAAACAACAACTAAAACACTAAATACCACCCTAATACCGGTTTCAGACCGCAATTGCAGGGTCGCAAGTGACTTAGAAACTGTTCAGTCCCGGTGCGACTCTGCATGTGCGGTCTGTGCAGATCAAATCAGCGAATGGGCAATATTGCCGGTTCACTGACGTCATGTGGGGGCTTGGTGTTGCGTCATGGGTAGCGGGGGAGGAGGCAGCACTTAAGTTGCGTACACACGGGCTATTATCTCTGGCAATATGGTTGCTGAGCGACCTTATTGCTGGCAGTTGAATCGCCGGATGCGCGCTCCCGTTTTCAGCCCCTAAATGGTCGCTGGTCGGAGGAGCATGCTATTCCGACCAGCGACTTCACCCGCCTCTTCTCCTCTTCATTTTCATCAGCGACCATCTCTGGTCACTAAAGAAAACGGGACACTGAGCAATATGATTGCTAGCAATATATTGCCAGCGATCATATTGCTCCATGTGTACGCACCATTAGCCCCATTATGATCGCTGGTCGCAGGGGTTCCCTTTCATCAGCGACCATCACTGGTCGCTGATGAAAAGGAGACACTGAGCAATATAGTGCTGAACAATATTTCGCCCCCGATACATGGATACAGACGCCGACACAGACCAGGGCTCAAGATAGGTAAGTATCAGTATGTGGATGTATTAAACTTTTATTTTTCACGTGTCAGTGTGTTTATTGTACTATTTCTTTTACTGTGGAACTACAAGTTCCAGCGGGCCCTTTAATGCCTCGCAGGCTGGGACTTGTGGTTCTCCAAGTCCCAGCTTGCGGGGGAGGCTTGCTGGGACTCATAGTTCCACAGTAAAAGACAATAGTTTTTATTCTATTTTTTTTACACCATTCCATCAGCCCGATGCCCACCGCACAGGGGCATCGGGGACAGCACCAGGCTTCAGCCTGGTCCGGTAAGTCCTGGAGGGGGGGACCCCTTTATTGGGGGGTCCCCACTTCCCCAGGGCCCCTGGCCAGGCTGACTGGTCAGTAGGGATGAGTGCTTTGGCCGCGGGAACTTATATAATAAGTGTCCCCCGGCTGTGGCATTACCCTGCTGGCTGGTTTGGCCTGGGGCTGGTTCTTAAAATACGGGGGACCCCTATTCATTTTGTCCCCCGTATTTTGGGAGCTAGCTCCGGACCTGGAGCCTGGGGTTGGTTGTAAAAAATCAGGGAACCCCTATTTGTCGGGTTTCCTGATTCTTTTAATACCAGCCCCGGCTCCTTCAGCCTGGTGCTGGTTACGGCAGGGGGGACCCCATACCGTTTTTTTTTAAATGGGTAAAAGGGCTACCCCTTTCCCACTGCAAAAAAACAGCTTTTAAATGGGTAAAACACTGCTTTTTACCCATTTAACAAAACACAGTATTTTTAAACGGGTACAGCAACCTGGAGCATTCCCACTGCAGCTTTACCCGTTTACAATGCCTATAAAAATGGCAAATTACCGTGTAAAGGCTGCAGTGGGAAAGGGGTATAAATAACTAGACAGTGTAGGGGCAAACATACACGGTGCACGCAAGCATTAAAAATTTTCAAAATGTAGATGGCTGTATTCGCATTTGGCGGCCATATACATGGTCACTAAATACTAATACAAGCCAGCAGCCCGTGAAGGCTGCAGTTAAAAAAAAAAATGAAAAAAAAAAAAAAAACAGTATAAAGTCACCGGCATGGCTGTAACCAGCCCCGGCCTCAAAGAGCCTGTCCGGTTTAAAAAAAAAAAAAAAAAAAAAACATTGGGCAAACTGAGTAGGGGGATCCCCTGATTTTTTTTAAACACCGTGGTGGTCCCCCCTCCCAAGTATAACCAGAATACGGTCATTGGGTCATCACCAAGTAGGTGAACAAGCATTAGGTCGACTAGACCTTAGGCCAACATGCTGTAAGGTCGACAAGACTTTAGGTCGACAGGGTCATTAGGTCGACATGTTTTTTTTTAACTGTTTTGAGCCAACATGTGCCGACAGGCGGTATATTACCATCCACTAGGGCATGGTGGGAAAAGTAAATAGTGTGCTGAGAGTAGCAAGCCCGAAACATGGTGAGCGCAGTGAGCCATACGTTTATGTTGACTGTGTTGACATAAAGGTAACATTTAAAAAATTTTAAAATAAAAACTTGAAAAAAAAACTTGTTGACTTTTTCAATGTCGACCTTACCCATGTCGACCTAATGTAGTGTTCCCTCTAGAATGAGGGCGGGCAGGGTGGGGGCAGACCGGGCCCGCCGATGTCACAATTTGGGGCGTTCCCGGGCACGGACGTCACAAAAAGGGGCATGCCCGGGCCGCGACATCGCGAAAAGGGGCGGGCCCGGCCGGCGCCGTCACTAAAGGAGGCAGGGCAGGCACCGCCGAAGTTAGCACGCTGCCGGGGAAGCGCTGGGAATCGCCATCTTAGGCGGCACTGCGCTTCCCCGTGCACACAGCCAGGTTTTAGCGGGGCGCTGCTAGCTAAAACAGCCTAGCGGGAACACTACTAATGACCCTGTTAACCTAATCCATGTCAAACTACACTTATGTCCACCTTTCAGCATGTTGACCTAGACACATGTCAACCTAAATGCATGTCGACCAACTGACCCACACCCGTATAAGCAGCCCCAGGCTCTTTGAGCCAGTGCTGGTTCTAGAAATACTGGGGACAAAATGAATAGGGGGTCCCCTGTATTTCAGCAACCAGCACAGGCTCTTGGACCGGTCCTGGTTCCAAAAATATGGGGGACAAAAAGAGTAGGGGTCCCCCGTATTTTTGGAACCAGCACCAGGCTCTTGGACCGGTCCTGGTTCCAAAAATACGGGGGACAAAAAGAGTAGGGGTCCCCCGTATTTTTGGAACCAGCACCAGGCTCCAACAGCCAGTGGTGTAATGCCACAGCCGGGGGAGACTTTTTATATAAGCTGCCCCGGCCGTCACATTAACACCCTGACTAATCAGCCCTGCCTGGGTCCCTGGGAGGTGTCCCCCCCCCCAAAGGCCACCCCAGGCAGGGTTGAAGCCTGGGGCTGTCCCCGACACCCTTTGCTGGTGGGTGCCGGGCTGATAGTTTATTAAACATTGGTGGTCAGTGGGGTAATTACTTTAATTTAGATTCATTGGTGGTCAGTGGGGTAATATGTTTCATTGGTGGTCAGTGGGGTAATTAGTTTAATCATTGGTGGTCAGTGGGGTATAAATTATTTAAATAAATACATTGGTGGCAGTGTGAAAAAAGCACCTAATACATTGGTGGACAGTGGGGACCCTTTATACTTTGACATACTTACCAGCGGCGTCTTCTCCCAGCAGCGTGTCTCTGTCCAGCGGCGCCTCCGTCTTCACTGCAGCGACCGTAGCAGCGCAACTAAAGGCCCATACACACTTGAAGATTTTCATTTCAAAAGACTTTGCCGAAATCTTTGATAGATATATCTTTCACCAAAGTAGTGCGTACACACTGAGCTATTTTCCCTAAAGAGCAAGAGATTTTCAGGAGGCAAAAGACTTTGCTGAAAATCTTTAATTATAAATGGGCTGGGTTTGAATTCCAAGGGTTCCATATATACAGTACATTGGTGGCAGTGGGCATATAAATATATAAACATTGGTGGGCAGTGTTGATGCTAATTTATGATTTATGCATTGCTGGCACAGACCAGCAATGTATACGTTACTGCCAACACTGCCCACCAATGTTTATATATTTATATGCCCACTGCCACAAATGTATATTTATTTAAATGCAACCCCCCCCCCCCCCCATGTGCCCCTGGAGCGACTCGACGGCCGTCACCGCATCCCCCTCCAGCCCCTTCCCTCCCTCGGTGAAATGTGGCCGCATAGATCCCCTGTGGAGCAAAGCAGGTAAGTGCCAAAGCACCCTCCCTCCCCGCCTGGGGCGCCCCGTGCCCTACACTATCCATAGCCGTCCCCAGCAGATAGCGACGCACACAGCTGCCCACCAATGTTTATATTTTATATGCCCACTGCCACCAATGTATTCATTTAAATGCACCAACAATATATTATAATATATTATAATATAAATTTATATATATATATATAAATATATATTATATATATATATATAATATAACATATATATATATAATATAACATATATATATATATATATATATATATATATATTATATATATAATATATATATATTATATATATTTATATATATATTTATTTATTTATTTATTTACAGGTTCTTATATAGCGCAGCAGATTCCGTTGCGCTTTACAATAGTAAACAGTGATAAAACAAACTGGGTAACAACATACAGACTTGGAGGTAGGAGGGCCCTGCTGCAAGCTTACAATCTATAGGGATATTGGTGGAAACACAAGGACAGGCACCAGTAATACCATAGCAGTCCCACCAAGTTACAAGTCCAGAAGGGAAGCTATAAAATACATAAGTGCCTCAGAGGGTTATGCATGTAGAACTTAAACATTATAGGCTTGCCTGAAGAGGTGAGTTTTCAGGGAACGCTTGAATGTTTGGAGGCTATTGGAGAGTCTTATTGTGCGTGGAAGGGCATTCCATAGGATGGGAGCAGCCCGATGAAAGTCCTGTAATAGTGAATGGGAGCTGGTGATCCGTGCAGAAGAGAGACGCAGATCTTGTGCAGAGCGGAGTGGTCGAGATGGGAGATATTGTGTGATAAGTGCAGAGATATATGCTGGTGCAGTATGGTTAATAGCTTTATAAGTTAGTAGAAGTGTTTTGTATTGAATACGGTAAGATACAGGTAACCAATATTATATTATATATATATATATATTGGTGCATTTAATGAATACATTGGTGGCAGTGGGGGTAGTTTCGTATTATAATAAAGTAAAAAACGTGCTTCATGCATTGGTGGTCAGTGGGGTATAAAGGGTTAAAATGCATTGGTGGCAGTGTGAAAAAACAAAAAAGTGCTGTAAACATTGGTTGACAGTGGGGGCCCTGCATACTTACCACTGTTCTCCCGCAGCAGCGCTTCCGTCTTCAGCTCCGTCCTTTCAGTGTGATGGAGGAGGGCGGAGGGCAGGGGGCACGGCTTCCAGCGGCAGTCTCCACTCTCCTCCCGGCGCATCCACACAGGCTTTCTCCAGACGAGCGGCGAACGACAGGTAAAAATTGACCTGTCTGGCATGGGCGACGGCGGCGTGTGATGACCGATCGGCGGGAACGCGCACTGTTGTTCGCCGCTCGTCGGTCTGCCTGTACACACTCTTCAATTTTTTGACCAATATCGTTCATAAGGGCCAAAATGAACGATATTGGTCAGAAAATCGTAGAGTGTGTATGCACCTTAAGACACCTCTGCTAACTTTTAAACCCTGTTGGAACATAGTCCAGGCCTGTATTACCCTAATAGAGCAATAGCTCAATCAGCAACGCTCCTGTCTCTTAAGTAGACAAGGCGCACGGCTATAAGGATTCAGTCCCCACAATACCAGGGGTTATTTCATGTTCTGACAGGGCAATATGGCAAACGTCACCAACGGTGGACTCTGAAGTGTAACTTCTCCACAGGATAACCTTTGGTATTCCTGGTCATTGGAAGTTGGAACATTGCACTGTCACATATAGAGCTGGTTGTGGTGTGTACGCACAATACAATCCAGTGTGGGATCTGACTATGTAGTCGGATTTACATTCGGATCACATGCATGTAGCATGCAGATCGCACATTTGAGATAATTTGACTTAGTATTCCTCCAGGCCTCTAGTAGCCTTGCACCCCAGCGGGGTAGCATTTTTGGGAGATGCAGCTGTGGAGGTGCAGTACGAACTGTGTAATGGTTAACATTACTACCTCACGGCACTAATGTCAATCTATATTCATAACACACTGGATATGCCCAATCTCGTTTGAGATCACATGGGAACACCAGCTGTTGTAGATAACATGGGTTCCATTCAAACAACGCCATTACCCTAACTGTGTGGAGTTTATGTGTATTCTCCCTGTGGTTGCGTGGGATTACTCCAGGTACTCCCGTTTTCTCCCACAAACAATTAGGTTTGTCATTTCTTATGGCTCTCCTTTAAGTTATGTTAGCGGAGTAACACTGGCTGTAGCTTTTATAATTAAAAGCTAATATGGCCTTGACTATGCATCCCTTCAGGGACGCAATCTCACTTTAGTAGAAGTTTTACCGGTTGCCAATGTTGACGGCCTTGTTCATTTCAGCGCCACCATATGCTATATATCAATATGTTGCCTCTTAATCTGTACCAGAGGGTACCAGAGGCGGAACTACCATTGGTGCAGCAGGTGCATTGCACCGGGGCCCCTGAAGACTAAGGGGCCCACTTCTGCCACCCACTGCTATGTGGCATATTGTGAACTTGGTTTGGAGTGGAAGAGGAGGGCCCAAAAATGAAGTTTTGCAACTGGGCCAACCACTCGTAAGTTCCGACACTGATCTGTACGACCTATTGTATAGGGGTACATGAATGCATATGTTTATGCTTGTAGGCATTTGTGTATGTACATGTGTATATATATATACATGTGCATACACAAAATATATATATATATATGTGTGGATATATATATAGCGGTGCTAGGTCAGCATTCTCGCTTCTTACATTCAAACAGCGGTCGATATAGTTTCCTGTTTGTTTGTTTTCTAATGTATCTACATACACATACATTATAACCAAAACTGATCCTTTTGGTAAATCCGTGTTTTGTACACACAACAGTACATCTTAAGGCATAGACTGGGTAATGCTATTATGGAAAAGATGCTTCTGTCTTAAAACCTAAGTGAAAAAGACAGTCCTGTGGGATTTCTGCAAGGTAGAACCTTGGTTTCTAGGTCACCCTGTGCAGGTCCAGTCGGGTGATGCAAAAAGGGTGGTTTTTTATCAACCACTAGGGTGACACTCTGAGTGGGCCGGCTATGAGCCTACGGCCACACCACCCCGAACACGCCTGATCTCGTCTGATCTCGGAAGCCAAGCAGGGTCAGGCCTGGTTAGTACTTGGATGGGAGACCGTCTGGGAATACCAGGTGCTGTAGGCTTAGGCCTCCCGCTTCTTCCAATGGGTGCAGCGCAAGATCCCGGCCTTGTTGGCAAAACTATACCGGCAGATGGACCCTCCCTTCGGAGGTGTTCCTGTGGTTGATAGGCCATTGGGGTGGACCAATGGTGGATTGATGGCTTTGCGTCACATTTACCAGGTCACCCTGTATGTGTCGAGGTCTTGAGACCCTGCAGGTTACAGAGTCCACGCTCTGTTATGTCAGTCCAGTGGCTATTCGTTCGGAGGTAGGCTTTTCCCCATTTTTGCTCCTCCTCAAAGTAATTTGTACATTAAAAGTGGAGGTGGGGGCACCTTAATCCAGGAGAATCTGGTTCTCGGATCTGTGAACCCTGTTAGGGGTCTCTCTTATCTGTCTGCCTCTGGGGCCAGAACTGCTCACAGGGTTGTTAAGACAACCTTATTAAGAGCCACGGGATTGAATTCCATCCCAGAATTTACCGTTTGTCTAGGGTTTTGTCCTTTCGGTAGAAGTAGTGGGGGCTGGCCTCCGCCTGTTTCTTTAAAGCAACAGGGCTCGGCTCTCTCCTTTGTATTCCACAGCCTATGAGCTTTGTGGTACGATCTCCGCTCATTCTGGCAGGGGGTCCTGCAGATCCAGCCTCTGGTTGTTACAAACATGGTGGTTTGATAAAATCTTAACTCTAATTCTTTAGGCCCTTTAGGGGTCTTTACAGGCTAACAGGGACAACGGTTTTCCTGTTGACCGTTGCTGCTGGGTGTCTGCCCGGCAGGCTCTGTCAGGTCAATCGCCTTTCATAGTCTTTCATTCTCATACAACGGATTCTTTGAAACATTACTTTACACCTCACAAGGTGGTTCCTGAATTTCAGGTCATCCAGGAGATAGTGATCCCTGCCCTTTGTAGGCCGGCGGTCTCTCCTGGGCAGAAATCAACTGGAGGTGGCCTGTGCTTTGCACGTCTATGTACATCACGCTGTAATACTTTGGCCATCTGACTCTCTATTTATCCACTAGAGCAGTGGTGGCCAACCTGTGGCTCTTGAGCCTCATGCGGCTCTCCCCCTTGTAAAGTGCGGCTCCTGCTCCCACTGCTGCCCGCCGCCCACTGTCTGTCCCAGTCCCCCCTGCTGCCGGTTCCCTGAATCCCTTCTCCTTCTGAGGGGAGGAGAGCGTGCATTGCGCATCTCTCCTACCCTTACTGTGCATCCTTGTGACTGGGCCGTCTGCCAATCAGAGCTCGTGGGCCAGCAGCCAATCAGGAGCCGGCCAGCGAGCTTCGATTGGTGGGCGGCCCAGTCACAGGGAAGTGAGGGGGAAGGAGACGCACGGTGTGCTGTGCTCTCCTCCCATCGGTGACAGGACAGGGGGACACCAGACTGTCCTCTCCTCGCCTGGCAGCAGCAGCAACAACAATGGTGAGTGCTGCTGCTGGGAAATTTGCACTGGGGGGCATAGCAGTTTGTGGCACTGTGGGGGCATAGCAGTTTGTGGCACTGTGGGGGCATAGCAGTTTGTGGCACTGTGGGGGCATACCAGCTTTTTGGCACTGTGGGGGCATACCCGGCACTGTGTGGTGCATACCTGGCACCGTGGGGGGCATATGTGTATCTGCCACTATTGGAGGCATATTTGTATCACACCTACCCAAGGGGTCAATATAGACTACGCACCTTTTTTTGGCGCATGCGCCTTCGGCGCGAGCATGATGTCGGCTCTTTAGCTTGACTACCGATATTTTTCGGCTCTTTACCTCTGACCGGTTGGCCACCCCTGCACTAGAGAATTCATAAGAGGGGCTGGTCTGCTACCATGCAGACTATTGCCAGCCGATATCTGCGGTCGTTTATCAAGCAGGATTCCTTGTTCACCTCACTCCCCGTTCTTGCAGGGGTACGGGCTCATTCCACTACATCTGTGGGTGTGTTTCGGGCTTTTACAGGTGGTGCAACGGCAGAGCAATTTGGCAAGGCGGCAACTTGGTCGTCTGCCAACGATTTCTTACGCTTTTTTGCGTTTGTTATGTTTGCCTCTCAGAACTCGGCATTCGGCTAGAATATACTGGCCGCGGCACAGGCGCGTCCCCACCCTTAGGTGGCTGCTTTAGGACATCCCAATATAATCCCTCTGGCCCCTGACGTCTGCCGCAGAAGAAACTGAGATTTATGTCTTACCTGTTAAATCTCTTTCTTCGAGGACGTCAGGGGCCACAGGGATCCCTCCCTGCCGCGCCTGCTTCATGGTATTGAAGTTCATAGTTCCTCCGTTGAGTGAACTTAGTTAAAGGTTCCTCTGTTGAGGTACTTATACATGTCACAGTTATGGTTTCTCTGTTGAGCAACCACACACACATATATTGGTTGAATGTGTTACTGTATGTGTTTCTCTTCCTTCTATCTTGTCTCCTGCCTGGCTTTGGGAAAAACTGAAAGTAAGCTAGCCTAGGAGGCGGGGTAGACGAGGGAGGAGCCAGGGCTGTCTCTGGGCAGTCCAGAAGTTTTATCCTTTCTGGTGCTGGAAAGGTCGTGACCTCACTCTCTACCCAATGTAATCCCTGTGGCCCCTGACGTCCTCGAAGAAAGAGATTTAACAGGTAAGACATAAATCTCAGTTTCCCTAGCAACCTCGGTGGGAGTTTCTAGATAATTTTTTAATGCTTTGGTTAATGCAGATGATGGGGAGTTGTATATTTCTGTTGTTTTTTCCCGCTTTTTAGCTGTGTAGTCTATTACGTGGCCCCTTAATACAACCTTGGAGGCTCCCCAAAAGGTGGTTGGGTGTTCCCAAGCATCGATGTTATCGTCTTGGAAGTTCATCCAATGGGATAGTAAATAACTTTTGAATTCTTTTGAATTATATAGGTATGCAGGGAACCTCCAATACCTGTGACCTTTAATTTTGTTTGGGGTTGAAATAGTTAATGTTATGGGTGCGTGGTCTAATATTAATATTGTATGTATGCTGGCATTTGTAGCCTGGGGAATTAGGTGGTCGGCTATGAAGAATGCATCTATCCGTAACCATGATTGATGTACAGCTGAATGAAAGGTGAAGATTTTGTCGGATTGAATAAGTAATCTCCATACATCCGTGAGCTGCAGGGTAGTTTTGAAGGATTGGAATCTACGCCATACAGCGGCATTTGAGGATGTTGGAGCGGGTTTTCTATCTATTGAGGGATTTTCCACTGTATTTAAATCTCCCGCAATTATTAAGGAAAAATTATTGGCCCAAGAATTTGTGAGGGGCCGTGTTTGGGGCATAAATGTTCACTAAGGTGTATTTTTGACGACATATTTCTATGTCAATTATCAGATACCTGCCGTTGGGATCAGATGTTGTCGTTAGGATTGTATATTGGAGAGATCTATGGAAAATAATGGCCACTCCCCTGACCTTCCTGCAATAATTTGCCGTCACACATTCCCCCAACAGGAGGCCCGTAATGTTGCTGTGTCGTCCTCTGCCCAGTGGGTCTCCTGCAAAAAGATTATGTCCGGGTTGAATCTTTTGGTACTTGTGAGTTATCCGGGCGCCCGATGTGGAAATTGAATGCCAGTACAATAAGCATACGATGCGACGCGATTTGCCATCGCGTCGTAATCGCGTCGCATCGTATGCTATTGTATGGTATACAATGGCATGCGATGCGACGCGATTTTAACACTTCCCGCCCATTTTTAATCCCGCCCTCTGCCACATCTGGCACAAAATCACTGTGAGAGAGATTTGACAGGAGAAAACAAGTGATTTGCAGTGTTGGTGTGTCTCAGAGTATTTGTGAGGTGAAATTTCCTGAAATTTGCCCCATATTGCCCCATTTTGCCCCTTACACCCTATTTACCAGAAACCAGGTTTGATACTTACTATTACAATACTTACTATTGTGCATTAATCTCACTTGAACTGGCATAAGGATTACCTTACAAAATTTACCGGTCTTTAACAAGAAAGGAGTATACCTATAACTTTTAAACTATTTCTAACCCTCCAAAAAACTGCCATTAACCGCATGCTGCTACTAATTACCCCCACTAACACCTGCAAGGGGTCTGCTTTGAGGGAAGCTTGCTTTTCAATTTATGTTTGTTAGTCTTGTTTGTCCCAATGTTGGCCACATTGAATATATTATAAAAAAAAATTCTTTTTAAGATTATTGTTATAATTCTGCAAATAAATTTTTAATAAATTTATAAATTATATTAAGCACAGCGCTGTACCACCCTATTTACCAGTATGGCTTTGGTGGACAGTATCTTCAGCCTCCCCAAAACTGAAGAGGATAAAGTTCAATTCATGCAGGACAATGGGCTGCTTCCATCCTCAGCTACATGTCCAAATGGACACCCAATGCGCCTGTCTGTAAAAGAGCGCAAATGGCGCTGCTACATCAAAAGTTGTGGGAAAAAGCAGAGTCTGCGGGCCTCGCTATTTTACACCGGATGCAGGCTGCCATTTATGACCATACTGCGCTTTATTTTCTGTTGGTGTGACGAACTCACATCTATAGAGTTTTGCACCAAGAATTTAAAGATATGTAATAAAAGTACTATCTTTTACAATGCATTGATGCGGGAGGCATGTCAATGCGACCTGATGTCCCAGCCTCAACGGCGGATTGGTGGACCAGGGAAAATGGTTGTGTCATGTACTCCCGGAGAACGGGAGTATCTTACCAGGTCCGGGGCTGGTTTGCGCGGCGGTGGCAGCGTGAGGGTCAGCGTTCCGGGCAGTAGTTCCCCGTCGGCTGCAGAGATACTCCTGCGGCGCTGACGGGGAGAGCAGGCAGCTTCCGGGTTTGCGGGCGGGCACGCGCTCACAAGGGGCGCGCGCGCCGCTCGTTCTCCCTAGTTAAAGGCACAGGCAGGAAATTGGCCCGATAGCCTGCAGGGATAAAAGGAAGTCCCTGACAGGCAATCGGGGCCTGAGTATAGGTTCACATCTGCTCTAGTGTTCACACCTGCTCTAGTGTTCACTGTGTAAAACTATTGATACCTGATTCTGACCCGGCTTGTTTCCCGACCACTCTCTTGATTATTCCCTGTGCATTGATCCGTCTCCCAGTACCTGACCTCGGCTTGCTTACGACTATTCTCCAGTCTCATCCCAGTGTGCTGCGTACTGCGTCTCCTGTGTATGACCCGGCTTGACATTGGACCTCCCTCTGTATTATCCTCCGGTACCACGAGCCCGCACTGATCTTGACCCGGCTAGACGACCACGTATCCATATTTCCCTCCCTCTACCAACTCATACGGGAAACCTGACCAGGGGGCCGCGACCGACGTGTCGGGCGCCGCAAAAGCCCATATCCCGCTTGGAGGGGTCACTGGCAGAAGACCCCCGGCATGGTTAGACTCCGTGCCCCTGTGTCAGGTCACGCCAATTCCCGAGTTGGTAGCACGAGTGCGTGACAGAATACTCAGGCCCATTGGTCCGTCGCCTAAAGAACTTCTGGAACATCTTCTAACCAGAGTGGATAAGCAAGAGCAAGATCAGGCGCAAATAATGCAGTGCTTGCAGACCTTGATGCAACGCATGGAGGCTCCGCCACCTCCACCTGTTCCGGTACCAGTTCTCCCAGCAGCAGTGGCGAATGCCATTCCTCTTCGAATTCCCAATCCGGCAAAATTTTACGGAAATCCTAAGGAGTGCCGGGGGTTCCTAAATCAATGCCTCATTCAGTTTGAGATACAGGCTGCGTCATTCCCTTCCGAGAGGGCGAAGGTAGCCTATATAATTTCCTTACTGGCAGGCCAAGCCTTGTCCTGGGTCTCTCCTCTTTGGGAAAAGAATCTCCCAGTGGTCAACAACAGCTCCGATTTTATTGCCGAGTTCCGCAGAGTTTTTGATGAGCCTGGCAGAGTGACCTCCGCTGCTTCCACAATCCTTCGTTTGAAGCAAGGGAACCAAACTGTAGGCCAATATACAGTTCAGTTCCGGACCCTGGCCTCCGAGTTGGGGTGGAATGAAGAAGCCCTGATCGCTACATTTACTCAAGGTCTTTCGGAGAAGATCAAGGATGAATTGGCATCTCGAGAGCCAGCAGCTTCTCTAGACGATCTTATCTCCCTATGCACCCGAATGGATCTCCGCCACCAGGAGAGAGAAAGGGATAGAGAGCAATCCCGGAGATATAGCTTCAGATTGGCTCCCCGATTTATTCCGCCGAACTCTAGTTCCTCTTCAGCAGCATCAGCTACGGCCAATCAGCCATCTGAGGAACCCATGCAGATTGGGAAATCTCGTCTTCCATTCGCAGAAAGAGAGAGAAGATTTAAAAACCGTCTTTGCTTATATTGTGGAGAATCCGGCCACCTCCTTTCCAGTTGTCCTAAACGTCCGGGAAACGACAAGGCCTAACTGATTGTAGGGGGATCAGTTTGGGCACATTATTACACGCCCCTTCCCGAGTTTCCGCAGTGGGATTTACCATCGATGTAACCTTACAATACCAAAAGTCTTCTGTGGTCCTCAAGGCCTTCCTAGACTCGGGCGCGGACGGCAATTTTATCACTGCAGAGACTGTCAAACACCTGGGCATTCCGTGTCAAGTTTTGACCTGTCCATTACACATTATTGGAGTGGACGGTAACAGATTGCCCTTCTCAAGCATTCAGTCCAGTACCTCCACAATTTGCCTAAGGGTTGGGGCTTTGCACCAAGAAGAAATTTCATTTTTTGTACTTCCCTCGGCCGAGAATCCTGTCATCCTGGGGTTACCCTGGTTACAGTGACATTCCCCTACCCTAGACTGGAAGAATCCTCAGGTCTTAGCATGGGGGGCGGAATGCCATGGTCGATGTTACAATCCGGTTGAACGTCCTCAGTGTACCCTCTCCTCAACCAAGTTAGACTCGGGGAACAAGCTTCCTATCGCTTATCAGTCTTATATGGATGTCTTCAGTAAGAAAGAAGCGGAGAAGTTACCAGCCCATAGGGATTGGGATTGTGCCATCGAACTTTTACCAGGGAAGTCGCCTCCTCGTGGCCGGGTATTTCCTTTGTCTATGGCTGAGTCCCAGTCAGTATCAGAGTATATCAAGGACAACCTGGAGCGGGGCTTCATTAGAGAGTCCAAGTCACCTGCAGGTGCAGGACTATTTTTTGTAAAGAAGAAGGATGGAGGTCTCAGACCTTGCATTGACTATAGGGGTCTGAATGCTATTACTGTCAAGGACCGATTTCCTCTCCCCCTAATTTCAGAACTCTTCGACAGGATCAAAGGGGCACGAGTATTTACTAAGTTGGATCTCCGCGGTGCATATAACTTGATTCGGATTAGGTCGGGAGATGAGTGGAAAACTTCCTTTAATACACGAGATGGGCATTTTGAGTATTTAGTAATGCCGTTTGGCCTAAGTAACGCTCCTGCAGTTTTTCAAAGGTATATGAATCATATCTTTCAAGATCTGTTGAACAAATCCGTAGTTATTTACTTAGACGACATCCTAATTTTTTCTGAAGATCTTCAAGTACATCGACATCACGTTTGCGAAGTACTGGGCCGCCTTCGGAAACATCGGCTATATTGTAAGCTAGAGAAGTGCTCTTTTGAACAGCAGGAGATGCCCTTCTTGGGGTACATCGTCACCGGGACAGAGTTGCGTATGGATCCTAAGAAATTATCCGCAATATCCGATTGGCCTCAACCAGTGGGGCTGAAGGCCATTCAGCGATTTCTGGGGTTCTGTAACTTTCACAGGCAATTTATTAAGAATTATTCCTCGGTGGTAGCTCCGATAACTAAGCTCACGCGAAAGGGGCAGAATACCAAGGAATGGCCCTTGGAAGCGGTACAAGCCTTTCTGTTACTCAAACAGCTCTTTGTGTCCGATCCCTATCTTGAGACGTCACGACCCTGACAAGCCCTTCTTTCTAGAGGTAGATGCTTCATCGGCTGGAGTTGGAGCAGTGCTATCCCAAAGGGATGATGCCAACAAATGGTATTCCTGTGGTTTCTTTTCCAGAAAGTTCCAGCCTGCTGAACGGAACTATGCAGTTGGGGATAAGGAGCTACTAGCCATCAAATTGGCATTACAAGAATGGCGGCACATTCTGGAAGGAGCTAAATTCCCAGTAACAGTCTATACCGACCACAGGAACCTGTTGTACCTTAAGACGGCACACTGTCTCAATTACCGACAGGCTAGATGGTCGTTATTCTTTGACCGCTTTAATCTAATTCTGACGTATCGTCCCGGGGACAAAAATGTTAAGGCGGACACACTATCTCGAGTTTTTGGTTCAGCTTCTTCAGAGGAGTTGGAGGAGCAGAAGCCTATATTAAAGTCTTCCTGTTTTATTGCAGCTACTACCAAAGTCAAGATTCCAGCCGGGAAAACCTTTGTACCAGCAAGAGCTCGAACCAAGATTCTGCGCTGGTTCCATGCTTCACGATTTTCTGGTCATGCAGGAACCAATAAGACATTGGAAATTATTTGCCGGAATTACTGGTGGCCATCAATAAGGAAGGATGTCAAGAGTTTTGTGGCCGCTTGTAATATATGCGCTCAGCATAAGCCTTCCACACAAGCCCCGGCTGGGTTACTTCAACCTCTTCCGATTCCAAAGCATCCTTGGGTCGACATCTCGATGGACTTCATCACGGAACTTCCTGCCAGTCAGGGCTATAACACTATTTGGGTAGTAGTGGATCGTTTTTCTAAAGCTGCACACTTCATTCCCCTGAAAGGTCTTCCATCAGCTCCAAAGTTGGCCGAAATCTTCATCAAGGAAATCTTCAGACTGCACGGCTTCCCGCAAAGCATTGTGTCAGATAGGGGGGTTCAATTTACCTCCAAGTTTTGGCGAGCCTTATGTTTTTCTTTTAGCATTAAACTCAATTTTTCTTCGGCCTATCATCCTCAGAGTAACGGGCAAACCGAGAGGGTTAATCAGGATCTAGAGAAATTTTTAAGAGTCTACGTTTCTGCCAATCAAGATAATTGGGTTCTTCTATTGCCATGGGCAGAATTTGCCCACAACAATTTGTTTCACGAATCCACTGGTTATTCTCCATTTTTTATCCAAAATGGTTTTCATCCAAATATTCCAGAAATTCTTTCCAAATCTTCAGATACTGTACCAGCTGTTCAACACACAGTAAACAAATTTCTTAATATTTGGTCGGACGTCAGGAAAAAGTTAGCCAAGTCCTCTGATCGTTATAGACGTTGTGCTGACTATAGGAGAAGGAAGATCCCTCAATATAAGCCCGGTGATAGAGTGTGGCTTTCCACCAAGAATCTAAGGCTCAAAGTCCCTTCAATGAAATTTGCTCAAAGATTCATCGGCCCTTTCCGCATCCTGCAAATAATTAATCCTGTCGCTGTAAGACTCAAACTTCCAGAATCACTCAAGATTCCTAACGTCTTTCACGTTTCACTGCTTAAACCATTGATCATTAACAAGTTCTCGGTCACCCAAAAGTCTCCTCAGTCCATATCCATAGGAGGTCAGGAAGAGTATGAAGTCAACCAAATTCTGGATTCCAGGGTGTCAAGAGGGGTACTTCAATTTCTCATTGACTGGAAGGGGTTCGGTCCTGAAGAGCGTTGTTGGGTTAAAGCTTCTGAGATCCATGCCCCACAGTTACTTCGGAGCTTCCATCGAAAGTATCCCTACAAGCCCTTCATAGGGTGTTCGGTGCCCACCCCTAGGGTAGGGGGTAATGTCATGTACTCCCGGAGAACGGGAGTATCTTACCAGGTCCGGGGCTGGTTTGCGCGGCGGTGGCAGCGTGAGGGTCAGCGTTCCGGGCAGTAGTTCCCCGTCGGCTGCAGAGATACTCCTGCGGCGCTGACGGGGAGAGCAGGCAGCTTCCGGGTTTGCGGGCGGGCACGCGCTCACTAGGGGCGCGCGCGCCGCTCGTTCTCCCTAGTTAACGGCACAGGCAGGAAATTGTCCCGATAGCCTGCAGGGATAAAAGGAAGTCCCTGACAGGCAATCGGAGCCTGAGTATAGGTTCACATCTGCTCTAGTGTTCACACCTGCTCTAGTGTTCACTGTGTAAAACTATTGATACCTGATTCTGACCCGGCTTGTTTCCCGACCACTCTCTTGATTATTCCCTGTGCATTGATCCGTCTCCCAGTACCTGACCTCGGCTTGCTTACGACTATTCTCCAGTCTTATCCCAGTGTGCTGCGTACTGCGTCTCCTGTGTATGACCCGGCTTGACATTGGACCTCCCTCTGTATTATCCTCCGGTACCACGAGCCCGCACTGATCTTGACCCGGCTAGACGACCACGTATCCATATTTCCCTCCCTCTACCAACTCATACGGGAAACCTGACCAGGGGGCCGCGACCGACGTGTCGGGCGCCGCAAAAGCCCATATCCCGCTTGGAGGGGTCACTGGCAGAAGACCCCCGGCACGGTTAGACTCCGCGCCCCTGTCAGGTCATGCCAATTCCCGAGTTGGTAGCACGAGTGCGTGACAGGTTGAAGTTGATGAGACACTCTTCGCAAAGAGACAAGCCAATGTCGGCAGAGTTCTCCCACAGCAGTGGGTGTTTGGAGGAGTGTGTCGTGAAACAGGGGACTGTTTTATGCTACCAGTGGAGAAGCGAGATGCGACAACTCTGCTGAATGCAATTGTGGAGCACATCGAGCCTGGAAGTACAATTGTCAGCGATTGCTGGCGGGCGTACAAAACCGCAGAATTGGAGCGGGCTGGATACAGTCACTTGAGAGTGAACCACAGATACAATTTTGTGGACCCGGACACTGGAGCACACACCCAAAATATCGAAAGACTATGGGGATGTGCAAAATGGCGGAACAAACGCCAGCGGGGCACAGCCCGCCATCACCTGGACTCTTATATGCAGGAGTTTGTGTGGCGAAAGTGCCTGGCGGGTGACAGCCCATTTAACCGCATTCTGCATGCACTCAGTTTGTTGGATAAATAATTACGGTGATTAATTATTGTATGATATGTGTTGTTGTTGTTATAATTTATTTCCTGATATATGCTAATTACAGTTATTCCTTAAATTCTGTTGTCCTTAATGTGTCAGATATGAATGATATTGATGAATGATATTGGATGTTCACAACCAAGCCATTATCAACGTGAACCCGAAGCGTGGAGAGCGCAGCGAGCCCGCGAGGGGCGGCGGTACGCGTCCTCCGACCTTTTCATGCCCTACTATCCACTAGGGCGTGGAGTGAGAATAGAATAGTGTGGCGAGCGCAGCGAGCCACCGAGGCCCGAAGCGTGGCGAGCGCAGCGAGCCCCGTGAGGGGACACGGATACCTGTGAAGCCCACGAAGGTATGCGCTCACCTGTGAAGGTATCTGCGTCCCCTCACGGGGCTCGCTGCGCTCGCCACGCTTCGGGCCTCGGTGGCTCGCTGCGCTCGCCACACTATTCTATTCTCACTCCACGCCCTAGTGGATAGTAGGGCATGAAAAGGTCGGAGGACGCGTACCGCCGCCCCTCGCGGGCTCGCTGCGCTCGCCACGCTTCGGGTTGGCGTCAATAGTGGAGTGGCGTTAACAATGGGGATGGGATTTACATTTTGTCACTTTTTAGGGGTTTTGCCCTGCTAAAATCGGGTGCTCATCTCGTCGCGTCGCATCGCATGCCATGTGGTTAACATGCGATGCAACGTGATCAGATCAGATGGTACCCGATGTAAAATTGGGGTCGGGTGCTGATCTCGTCGCATCGCATGCCATTTGGTTAACACACGATGCGACGCGATCCGATCCGACGGTACACGATCAAAAATCGGGCGCCCAGATAACTCACAAGTACCAATCTTTTTAAATGATTTGCCACTCATTTTCTCTTTATGGGGGAGTTTAGTCCTCCTGCATTCCATGAGAGTATTTTTAATTTATCTGTTGAAAGCTCTGGGGGAGCTGTATTATTTAGTTCTGGCATACCTCAACCTATTCCTGATCTGATTGTGGGTTTGTCTGATGGGTTAATGTTTTTTTAAACATTTTTTTATTGATTCATCACAAGTTATATCATAAACAAGCAGCATTACAAGCTTATCATTACATGGTGAGGATATTTGTTCAGTAGGGGTTCTAAACATAGGAATACATGAATCTATGGTACAGCTTATAGACTTTGTAATACTATGGTATAGGACGGTCTTTCCATTGTTGCAGTACGATTATGGTGAGGTGTTGATGTTAGCTTATAGGTTGACATTTTGAAATATACAATACAACATTATATCGACAACAGTGCGGTAAATTCCCTGCTCCCCTTGTCTACAATCGACTGGACAGAGGAACTATTGATCGTTTAAAAAGGTGTCCCATTTGCCACCAATTCCAGATCATACCATGTTGTGGACTTAAGGCTATTTCTCACCGCATCTTTCATTTGTGCGCTGAGAGTCATTATATAAGATAACCATGTGTTGACAAATTTGCTTACTAGCTTTTCCTTGTTTGTCATTGTCTCTGTCCAATCCATTGTAAACATATGTTGGATTCTAGGGTACAATAGTGATTGCTAGATTTGTTTTTTTTTTTAAATCTTCTTTATTGGTTTTTATAACATATACAAAAAGACAAGAGACAACATGTACAGTAACCATTAACAGTGACACAAACTTAAACACATTAAAAGCATCCAGATCTAATTCTCCGGGATGCGGTCATTTGGTCTACTGCATTATGGTAGAAAGTCATTAGGTCGAATCCATTAGGTCGACATGCTAAAAGGTCGACATGACTCTAGGTCGACATGGGAAAAGGTCGACATGATTCTAGTTCGAAAGGTCATTAGTTCGACAGGTCATTAGTTCGACAAGGTCATTAGTTCGACATTGTCTATGTCGACATTCACAAGGTCGACATGGAGTTTTTCACTGTTTTTTGAGCCAACATGTGCTGACAGGCGGTATTTCATGCCCTACCATCCACTAGGGCGTGGTGGGAGAATAAAATAGTGTGCCGAGCGTAGCGAGGCACCGTGCCCGACGCATAGCGAGCGCAGCGAGCGATGCGAGGGGATGCAGTGCACTTTAAACTGTGTCCATGTCCACTGTGTTGACATTCAGGTAAAAAACCAGTGAAAAACCCCATGTCGACCTTGTGAATGTCGACATAGACAATGTCGAACTAATGACCTTGTCGAACTAATGACCTGTCGAACTAATGACCTTTCGACCTAGAATCATGTCGACCTTTTCCCATGTCGACCTATAATCATGTCGACCTTTTAGCATGTCAACCTAATGGATTCGACCTAATGACTTTCTACCATAATGCAATAGACCAAATGATCCCAACCCAATTCTCCTTGGTCATTCTTCGGTTTCTCGTGTAGCACAGTTAACGTGCACTTTGCCCTTTTTTAACTTCTATAGGATAATTCATCTATTTTCCCCCCTCAGTCATCTGTGCTAGTCAAAGTAACTTTACCCATTGTCCAGTGGCCTAATTGCCTTTTACCTATATTAATTTACTTTATTTAGTGATCTACATATACACGTTTTGCCGTCTAGTGAGTCCTATGTGATCTGTTTATCGTGTTATACTGTATTTTCTATATTCTCTTGTGCACATTACGATATTTCCACACACAAACATCTATTCCTTTCAATACATTTATCTATATTTAAATCCTTGGTGCATTACTATTTAATATATATTACAGTGTTGGTGCTGGTACCTATCCCCCGAACCATCCGGAATGTTTCCGTTATTTCCTTTAAGTTGATCATCACCCATACTTATCATTTACTACTGGTGCTTATATACCTACTCTATATTGTGATATTGAGAATAATACCATTCCCCCCAAATATCATAAAATTTAATTCCTTGCCTTCTACTAATGTACAAGTGCTTTTCGTGCTCCATGGTGCAATTAACAACATTTACCCACTCTTTAAGAACAGGCCCTTTATATGCCATCCACGACCGGGCAATTATAAGTTTGGCTATCGCACATAGGTTAATCGCTAACTGTCTCTGGGCTGATGACATCTGATTTTCTGGCCATATCCCTAATATAAAGCCAAGAGGATATAGACATTGGACAGGGATTCCCAGATTTTTAAGAACCTCCCCAACTCCATCCCAAAATTTCTTAACTTGTTTACAGTTCCATAAAAGGTGCCAAAAATTACATGGTTGACCACTACTCCCCTCTTTACATTTAGGACATTGACCATTGTTGTTTGTGGAGAATTTACATATTCTTTCAGGGGTCAGGTATATCCGATGGATAACATTGAATTGAACCTGTTGGATCCTACTCGAGTTTGTGGCCATACTTTGAGCTGCCAATGCCCTCTTCCAATTTTCCGAGTTTAGGTCCGGGATGTCGTTAGACCATTTTAACAACAGCCCATCCAATTCCTCGCCCTGAGTCCTTTCGGTGATAAAACTATAGCATTTAGATATCACCTTCCCTGTGCCCAATTTACTTAGAAATTGTTTAACCGGAGATTCAAAAATTTGTTGGCTATTATCTCTATTATATTGATTAAGAGCACTCCTCATTTGTAAACATCTATAGAACATACTGTGTGGAAGCTGATATTCGTCCTGTAATTGAGCAAAGGATTTAATATGGTTGCCCTCATATATTTGTCCAATGGAGCTTATATTATACTGCTTCCAGATTTTTTGGCCTTGATGTACACTAAGTTGTTTCAGTGGGTCTAAAGAAAATATATGGGTTTCGGGATCAATCCCATCATAATCCGTTTCCTTATCCATCCACCTCCAGATTTTTCTAGCCTGTTTTAACATAGGGGGGGTCCTTTTTCCATTTCCTACCATTAATATTGCCTGGATTGGAGTATATCCCGGGGCCACCCTCCTTATAAATTCTATCAGCTCTACTGAGGCTTCATCCACCCTGATCCATGCCCACAAGTGGGCAATTTGTGCTGCATAGTAGTACTTTTTAAAGCTGGGCAGTGCCATGCCTCCTTTTTTCCGCTCTCTAGTCAATATGTCCAGTTTGACTCGAGGGTTTTTATTTTTCCAAATAAATGAGGAGATGACACTATTTATTCTACTGAATACCTCATTGGAGACAAAAACCGGGGCCTGCTGAAGTACATACAGGAATTTCGGCAATATTGACATTTTTATCAAGTTAACCCTTCCAAGCATAGTCAAGGGGAGTTTAGCCCAATTCTTACATTTAACTTTTAGCAGTACTATTAACGGGTCGATGTTATCTACTACAAAGTCACTGGGCTCCTTGGAGATAATAACCCCCAGGAATTTAAATCTATCTACCATGGATAGACCTATGTAATTATCATATTCATAACTCCCCTCTCTCTGGGCTATAAGTAAACGTGATTTATTACGGTTTACCACTAGTCCCGAGTATCGCCCAAACTCCTCAATACAATCTACTGCTGATGGCAAATCCTTCTCATACTCTGTGGAGCCCACAAGGAGATCATCTGCATAAAGGGATATCATATGGGCCTTTTTCCCCAGTTCCCCTCTCCCCTCCCCCCTAGTCGCTCTTAGTTTACAAGCAACTGGTTCAATTGCTATTGCGAAGAGGAGAGGGGACACCCTTGTCTGGTGCCTTGATTCAGTTGAAAAGATTCAGTAATGTATCCATTGGCCAGAATTCTGGCCCTTGGATTCTGATACAAGATGAACACCCATCTTATGAACACAGGGCCAAAACCCAAGGCACACATAGCACATCTCAAATAGACCCACTCCACCGAGTCAAAGGCCTTGTTTGTGTCAAAAGACGCGATCGCATAATTATTACCCACTATATCCGCTGTTTGCATAAAGGTAAAGACTCTGCGTATATTAATAGCTGTAGAATTCCCCTTCATAAATCCTGTTTGGTCAGTATGGACTATCTCCCTGATTACGCCGCTCAATCTAGTCGCTAGTATCTTAGCGAAAATTTTGGCATCTGCAGTAATCAGGGAGATTGGCCTGTAGGAGTCCACCAGTGTAGGATCTTTATCGGCTTTAGGTATAACTGTAATTATAGATTCCGTCATGGAGTCTGCTAGCTTCCCTTCTATATCCATACTTTGGAAGAACTGCAACAATCGAGGAGCAATTACATCACTATATTGCTTATAGATTTCTCCTGGTAAACCATCTATTCCTGTGGCTTTACCCATTGATAGAGCCCCAATTGCCAGTTGCACCTCCTCAAGGGTAATGGGTGAGTCTAAAATATCGTAGCTTTCTTGTGAAAGTTTAGGTAAAGCCATTCCATTCATATATTTCTCAATCTCCTCCCTTCCTTTAGTGACCCTAGATTGGTATACCTCATTATAGTGTTCAAAGAATATTGCCGCTATTTCTGATGCATCTGTCTTCAACTCTCCTGTATTCGAACGAATACTAACTATTATTTTTTGGGCACATTCTACCTTAGATAAGTAGGCCAGGTATTTACCGGATCTATCGCTATTCATGTAGATCTGGTGTGACTGCTTTAATAGTCGATATTCTGTCATGACTTGGAGGTGTTCAACCCACTTTCGTTGAGCCTCCAGCCACTGTATCTTTGTTGACTCTGCCCTGTCAAGGAGATACTTCTGTTCTTGCTCTCTCATTTCAGCTTCTAATCCAGGGGAGGCCAACCCGCGGCTCGCGAGCCGCATGCGGCTCTTCTCTCAATGAGCTGTGGCTCCCAAGCTCACTCCCCCGTCGCAGCAGCGCCGCCGGGAATGTGCCCACAGGCTGGAGCCACAGATAGCATCCAAGCGAGTCCCGTGCTGTGGGACCCGCTTGTACGCAAGCAGCTTCAAAGGACGGAGTCCAGGCTCATTCCGGTGGGCGGCGCATGTGCCGTCGTGATTGGAGGACGCTGACACAAGGTCTCCAGCACCAACATGCTGCTCCTGCAGCCAATGCCTTCTCCTGAGCCCTCCTGCCTGCGTGCCCAGTCCCTGGTAAGCGTCGGCCAATCAAGGCAGTTAAACATTGTCATTATATATATATATATATATATATAATAAGAAAGCAGCAGAGGCACTCCTGGGACTTGTAGTACAAAGAAATGTCTGCCAGTGTCTGTCATCATTTCTTTGTACTACAAGTCCCAGGAGTGCCTCTGCTGCTTTCTTGTCTATTTTAGTAGACACCCGGGCATGCTGATTAGTTGTCATATTTGAGTGCCGATCCTGTGTGTATATATATATATATATAGTATCCAAAGGTCCGGCACTCCCAATGAGAGTGGAAACTTGGGCTGGTGCCAGCACAGAAATGTAAATGGAAGTCCGTGGATGGTGCGGCACTCAGCGCGGTATTGCAAATAAACGTACCAACAACAGTGGCTTAACGACGTTAAGCCACTGTTGTTGGTACGTTTATTTGCAATACCGCGCTGAGTGCCGCACCATCCACGGACTTATATATATATATATATATATATATATATATATATATATATATATGTATATATATATATATATATATATATAAAATGTGTGTGCTGCCTATGATTAAACTTTTCATATATGATGCCATCTCTTCTGCTGCTTTGCTTCTGTATTGAATAAGTATTTGCATTTAAAGTGGTGGTGGGCTAATAAATAACGTGGGAATTAGAATAGATTATTCCGGCACCCTAAATGGGGCGTAGCTTTGAGGGAACTAGGCCACTCCCATTTTTGTATGATTCCGGCTCTTTGTCTTACGATATATTATTTTTGGGCTCATTGCCTCCGATTGGTTGGCCACCCCTGTTCTAATCTATGATCTTTTTCACGGCATTCCAATTTTATAATCGAGATCTTCTTAACCCCTTCCTGACACAGCATGTTTTTGCCTTCCTGACAGCCCTTTTTTTCAAATCGGACATGTATCACTTAAGTGTGGATAACTTTTTTTTGCTTTTACTTATCCCAGTGATTTTGAGATTGTTTTCTCATGACACATTGTACTTCAAGTTAGTGGTAAATTTGGGTCGATACAGTCTGTGTTTTTTTGTGAAAAATACCAAAATGTCGTAAAAAAATGGAAAATTTAGCAATTTGCAAAATGTTAAATTTTCTGCTTGTGAGACAAATAATCATACCACTCAAAATAGTTAATAACTAACATAGACCATATGTCTACTTTATGTTTCCATCATTATTTCAACTTCCTTTTAATTTTTTTGGACACTAGGAGGCTTACAATATGAATAGCAAATTCTCAAATTTTCAAGAAAATTTTCACACAGTGATTTTTTTAGGGACCAGTTCAGTTCTGATGTGACTTTGAGGGACTTGTATGTGAGACACCCCCATAAATGATGCCATTTCAAAAACTGCACCCCTCACAGTATTCAAAACAGCATTTTGGAAGTTTGTTAACCCTTTAGGTGTTTCACAGGAATTAAAACAAAGTGTAGGTGAAATTTCAAAATTTCATTTTTTTTGCAGATTTGCAATTTTAATACATTTTTCTAAGGAACACAGTAGATTTTACTAGAGAAATGTGACTAAAAATTGATTCCCCCAATTCTTTTGTTTTCATAAATATCCTATATGTGGCCCTAGTGTGTACGTTGACCAAACCACAGGCTTCATAATAGAAGGAGCACCTACTTGATTTTGGAGCCTCCTTTTTATGAGATTATTTTTTAGGCACCATGTAGGTTTCTAGGCACCATAAGATGCTAAAATTTAGGAACCCCCCCACAAGTGACCCCATTTTGCAAACTACACCCCTCAGGGAATTCATCTAGGGGTATAGTGTACATTTCAAACCCCCAGGGGTTTCACCAATTGTGGTACAACTGGGCAGTGAAAATGAAAAATTAAATTTTTTACACAAAAATGCAGTTCTGGCTCAAAATTTTTCATTTTCACAAGGAATGAAGGACACAAAGCACCCCAAAATATGTGCCCCAAATTCTCCCGAGTACGGTAATGCCTCACATGTGACCAAAAAATACCATTTGGGTGCATGGCAGGACTCAGAAAGGAAGGAGTGATTTTTGGATTTTGCAGCTCAGATTCTGGTGGAATGTTGGTGGGTGCTATGTCGCATTAGCAAGACCCCCCAAGCACCAATACAGTGGAACCCCCCCACAAGTGACCCCATTTTGCAAACTACACCCCTCAGGGAATTCATCTAGGGGTATAGTGTACATTTCAAACCCCCAGGGGTTTCACCAATTTTGATACAACTGGGCAGTGAAAATGAAAAATTACATTTTTTTACACAAAAATGCAGTTCTGGCTCAAAATTTTTAATTTCCAGAAGGTATGAAGGAGAAAAAGCACCCCAAAATCTGTGCCCCAATTTCTCCCGAGTACGGCAATGCCTCACATGTGACCAAAAAATACCATTTGGGTGCATGGCAGGACTCAGAAGGGAAGGAGTGATTTTTGGATTTTGCAGCTCAGATTCTGGTGGAATGTTGGTGGGTGCTATGTCGCATTAGCAAGACCCCCCAAGCACCAATACAGTGGAACCCCCCCACAAGTGACCCCATTTTGCAAACTGCACCCCTCAGGGAATTCATCTAGGGGTATAGTGTACATTTCAAACCCCCAGGGGTTTCACCAATTTTGATACAACTGGGCTGTGCAAATGAAAAATTACATGTTTTACACAAAAATGCAGTTCTGGCTCAAAATTTTTCATTCTCACAAGGAATGAAGGAGACAAAGCACCCCAAAATCTGTGCCCCAATTTCTCCCCAGTACGGCAATGCCTCTCATGTGACCAAAAAATACCATTTGGGTGCATGGCAGGACTCAGAAGGGAAGGAGTGATTTTTGGATTTTGCAGCTCAGATTCTGGTGGAATGTTGGTGGGTGCTATGTCGCATTAGCAAGACCCCCAAAGCACCAATACAGTGGAACCCCCCCACAAGTGACCCCATTTTGCAAACTACACCCCTCAGGGAATTCATCTAGGGGTATAGTGTACATTTCAAACCCCCAGGGGTTTCACCAATTTTGATACAACTGGGCAGTGAAAATTAAAAATTACATTTTTTTACACAAAAATGCAGTTCTGGCTCAAAATTTTTCATTTTCAGAAGGTATGAAGGAGAAAAAGCACCCCAAAATCTGTGCCCCAATTTCTCCCGAGTACGGCAATGCCTCATGTGTGACCAAAAAGTGGCAGGACTCAGAAGGGAAGGAGTGATATTTGGATTTTGCAGCACAAATTCTGGTGGAATGTTGGTGGGTGCTATGTCGCATTAGCAAGACCCCCAAAGCACCAATACAGTGGAACCCCCCCACAAGTGACCCCATTTTGCAAACTACACCCCTCAGGGAATTCATCTAGGGGTATAGTGTACATTTCAAACCCCCAGGGGTTTCACCAATTTTGATACAACTGGGCAGTGAAAATTAAAAATTACATTTTTTTACACAAAAATGCAGTTCTGGCTCAAAATTTTTCATTTTCAGAAGGTATGAAGGAGAAAAAGCACCCCAAAATCTGTGCCCCAATTTCTCCCGAGTACGGCAATGCCTCATGTGTGACCAAAAAGTGGCAGGACTCAGAAGGGAAGGAGTGATATTTGGATTTTGCAGCACAAATTCTGGTGGAATGTTGGTGGGTGCTATGTCGCATTAGCAAGACCCCCAAAGCACCAATACAGTGGAACCCCCCCACAAGTGACCCCATTTTGCAAACTACACCCCTCAGGGAATTCATCTAGGGGTATAGTGTACATTTCAAACCCCCAGGGGTTTCACCAATTTTGATACAACTGGGCAGTGAAAATTAAAAATTACATTTTTTTACACAAAAATGCAGTTCTGGCTCAAAATTTTTCATTTTCAGAAGGTATGAAGGAGAAAAAGCACCCCAAAATCTGTGCCCCAATTTCTCCCGAGTACGGCAATGCCTCACATGTGACCAAAAAATACCAGTTGGGTGCATGGCAGGACTCAGAAGGGAAGGAGTGATTTTTGGATTTTGCGGCTCAGATTCTGGTGGAATGAATGGTGGGTGCTATGTGGCATTAGCAAGACCCCCGAAGCACGGTGAAATTATGAACCTAATAATCCATAGATGTGTGGTATATTTTAAAACACTCCTTTATACATAGGCCGGGTTTGTCGGGGCAAGTGTCACACTGGAAAATAGTTTGCTTTCTTATTCCCTTTTTATAGCAAACTTTGCACCTTTTTTGTGTCCTGCCCCTTTTTCCAGTGGAGGGGATTTCATCAGGAAAATGCTGCCCTGGTACAATATGGGGGCCAGTACTAGAAGTACTGGGGCCCTCTGCCTGCTGGTTCCCAAATATTAGGCCCTTTATGACTTCCTTTTGAAAGTGCATAAATGTCCCCCTCTGGCCGGTAGAACGGAATAGCACGTAAGCGTTATACAGTGCCATCTGGATGATATACACGGCCAGCTTCTTGTACCAGATTTTTGTTTTCCGCAGGGCACTGTACGGCTTCAGTACCTGATCTGAAAGATCCACTCCGCCCATGTACCTATTGTAATCCAGGATACAATTAGGTTTTGAGGTGTGGGTACTGGTACCTCGTACTGTCTCCGTGAATTGTTGTCAGTATAAGGACATCCCTCTTGTCCTTATATTTGACCAACAACATATTTTCGGTGCATATTCCCCTGCTTTCACCCCTTCTCATTACTTGGGCAATGTGCGTTTTTGGGAGGCCTCTTTGGTTCTTGCGCACAGTACCGCAAGCTGCTGTACCTCTTGAACCAAGGGCCTTAAACAGGGGGATGCTAGTGTAAAAGTTATCCACATAGAGGTGATAACCTTTATCCAGGAAGGGGTGCACTAAATCCCAGACAATTTTTCCACTAACACCTACGAGGGAGGGGGGGCATTCTGGCGGTTCAATTCTTGAATCCTTCCCTTCATATACCCTAAACATGTGGGTGTACCCTGAGGTGCTTTCACACAGCTTATACATTTTTATGCCATACCTTGCCCTCTTACTGGGAAGGTACTGGCGGAATTTAACCCTTCCTTTAAAATGTATAAGGGACTCGTCAATACAAATAAATTTTTCAGGGATGTACATCTCTGCAAATTTGGCACTGAAATGATCAATGACCGGCCTGACTTTGAATAGCCGGTCAAAGGTGGGATCATCTCTGGGTGGGCACTGTGCATTATCGTTGTAATGCAAAAATTTAAGGATTATCTCAAAACGAGCCCGAGTCATGGCCATACGGTAAAATGGGGTGCTGTACAGAACATCTGTACTCCAATATTGCCTAATTTCTGGCTTTTTTACTATGCCCATATGAAACACCAGACCCCAAAACGTCATCATCTCTACTGCATCTACAGGGGTCCACCTAGCAAATGATGACGTGGGGTTTTGAGCAATAAACTGCACCTAGCAAATGATGACGTGGGGTTTTGAGCAATAAACTGCTGGGCATATAAATTAGTTTGGTCCACCATTAAATTTATAAAATCATCAGAGAAAAATAATTTGAAAAAGTCAATTTCTCTGAGACCTGTGGAATCAAATTGGATTCCTGGCATGGCCAAAAACTCAGGAACCTGGGGCTCAAAATTGTCTGGTGGTGGGGTCCATACGAGATCAATTATTGGGGGGGGGGTCTCAGCTGCTCTACGGGGGCGTCTTTGAGGGGGTCCCTCATCACTAGGGCCCTTATTCTGATCGGTGCGGCCCGATCAGAAATATGCGGTGATCTCCGTCTTGGCGAATCCCCGCCTTCCATACGGATCGCCACCTCCGTCTGTATGCGGATATGTGGCGGTCCGCATGAATGTGGACGGGGATACGCCTCCTCCGTGGTGGGAGCAGCCCCTGCATTCGATTGTCGCCGAACATCGAATGCAGGGCCGCACGCTCCACCAGGTCCCGCCACACAAGACCACACGGACACTTGTCCGTGTGAAATCTTGTATGGGAGCGGGCAGCTGACATCCGGCGATGTCAGATGCCCGCCCCGTACCCACGCATCACGGCCTCATTACCATGCATACGCCCCGCGTTTGCATGGGAACGCCCATGAAACGCGGGGCGTATGCATAGGGTAATGAGGATAAGTAGCCCCTCACGCCCCTCTACGCCCCCTGTGCGGCGTACAAAGAATCCATGCGGCGAAATCGCCTGCACATGCGCAGAGTGACCTCTGCACATGCGCAGATGATAAACATCGGCGGCCCGTACGCAAGCGGGAATATCCGCACAGATCAGAATAAGGGCCTAGAGGAGGAAGAGGAGCTTAAGATGAATCCTTCAAATTCCCCGCTTGCCTCACTGGCTGTGTCAGAGTCAGAGGCAAGCATGGCATATGCCTCCTCCGCTGAATACATTCTTCTGGATGACTGGGATGACATTTGGGATGACATTTGGGATGCCATTTTTATTTTTGTGTTTCTGGTAGTGAAATGTTTCAACACGTGTATAGTGTAGGGGGGTACAAACTTTATTTCAATGTAGTATGTAGTGTGTAGTGTGTAGTGTGTATGTAGTGCAGAAAAAAAAAAAAGGTCCTGCGCCAAAAATTGAGCACAGATGTTGGTCAGTAACATCCGTCACTGAACAGCGCTCAAAGGCAACAGGAATTTGATAAAAAAAAAAAATAGATCAACCCTGTGCCGAAAAAGCTGATCAGTGATGTATGTCACTGATCAGCGCACAGTGGCCACAGGACACCCACAAAATCACAGTGTGTGTAAAAATAAAATAAAAAAAAGACCCCACAGCACCCTCAAAAAAAAAAAAAGGTGATCACTGATGCGACACTGATTACCAGTGAGGGGCAGCAGGTGCACAACCTTTGGTGCAACTGACAGTGCAACTGGCAGCAACTGACAGGTATATATAAAAAAAAAAAACCTCTGCACCCCCAAAAAGTTGCTGATCACCTCAGATATAGTGATCAGCACAAAAGGGGGGGGCAGCAGACACAAAATATAGCACTCTCTATCACTCTCTGTCACTATCTCTCTCTATCTCTCTCTATCTCTCTATCTCTCACTATCTATCACTCTATGACACTGCAGCAGCAGCACTGACAGTTATATATATAAAAAATAACCCCTGCACCCCCAAAAAGTTGCTGGGGGTGCACAAAAGGGGGGCAGCAGACACAAAATATAGCACTCTCTATCACTCTCTGTCACTATCTCTCTCTATCTCTCTCTATCTCTCACTATCTATCACTCTATGACACTGCAGCAGCAGCACTGACAGGTATATATATAAAAAAAAACCCTGCGCCCCCAAAAAGTTGCTGATCAGTTAATTTATACTGATCAGCACAAAAGGGGGGGCAGCAGTCAGTTGCACACGCAGTACAGCTGTATATATATAAAAAATATATAGCACAATCTGTCACTATCTCTCTATCTCTCTCTATCTCTCTATCTATAACTCTATCACACTGCAGCAGCACAAAATATAGCACTCTCTGTCACTATCTCTCTCTATCTCTCTCTATCTCTCTATCTATAACGCTATCACACTGCAGCAGCACAACACAGGAAGTCACAAGAAGTAACAGGATCCAGGAAGCATCCAGCACGCTACAAGCAGTGATCAGGTAAGTATTTGCAAGGATCAGGTCAGTATATCACGGCAGATAGGCACGGTGACCGCACTGCACGCAATTCCACACCGGAATGGTGTCTGCAGTGCAGTCACCGTTAGTTTAAGTCACCCTCCATGGCTGTGATTGGTTCGTCGGTCCGACGAACCAATCACGGCCTTTGGGGGCGGGCGGGGTGAGGTGCCAGTGTCACCCTTACACCCCGTGGTGATTGGTGCTGTACTTTACAGCACCAATCACCACCGATCCCTGTGTCACCGGCGAACGTTATTCGCCGGTACACAGAAAACGCTGTGAATGGCTGTTCACATTTGAACAGCCAATCACAGTGATCGCCGACGGGGGGGCGGCATCGCAGCCCCCCCTGGGCATGCAGGGACATGTCTGCTGTCAGGGACAGCAGACATGTTTAAACTGTCACCGCGTCTATAGACGCGGTGACAGTTTAAAGCCATGACGTACATTTATGCCATGTGTCGGGAAGTACATCCCGGCCATGACGTAAATGTACGTCAAATGTCGGGAAGGGGTTAATCAGCAATCCTCTCAAATATGCCTTAAAAGTATCCCAAACATAGGTAGATTTAGTAGAATCAATATTACTACTAAAGAAACCATCTAGCTGACCCCCTACTTCCTCATCCTTACCCAACTGGGTCAACCAGGAGGGGTGAAATCTCCAGTACTTAAATCCTTGACATATATCTAAATCTATTTGGACCAAGATTGGGGAGTGGTCAGAGATTCCACGCGCTTTATATTCAATATGAGAGATATATTTCAACAAGCTTTTTGAAGAGAATATTAAATCAATCCTTGAGAAGGTGTTGTATGAAGAGGAGTAACATGAGAATTGCTGTTCATTTGGATATCTCTCTCTCCATACATCACACCATCCAATTTCTAAAATGAAATCAGCTAATCCACTCCTATTTCTGACCGGCCCTTCACCCTTTTTCCATCTGTCAACAAGAGGGTTCATGACTGCATTAAAGTCGCCCAGACACAAGACATGATTGTCTGGGCGTGATGCGACAAATTCAAGGGCCTTTTTCAATACATAGTATGAGAAGGGGGGAGGAATATAAACCGCTAGGATGGAAAACCTCGTAGAGTTGATATATCCATCCAAAAATATATATCGACCACTAGGGTCAGTAACAGATGTTATACATTCAAACAGTACATTTTTTTTAATAATTATCGACACTCCTCGAGATGATGATGAGAATTGTGAATGGAATGACCATCCAATCCATGGGCGGCGCAAAGCCAGCAATCTATTACCACACAAATGGGTCTCTTGAAGACAAATGACATCTACTTCTAAGTTTTTACACTGTTTCAGCACCAGCGCACGCTTCACCTTATCATTCAAACCTCGTACATTCCACGAGAGTACCCTCACCATCATAAATTATTGACTTATCACATTTGTATTTAACTGGATGCACATTGAAAGACAGACAAACAACATTTAACACATACCCACCCCCCCACCCCCACCCTGTATAACCTACCCGTTTAGGCATACCTATTCAAAAACCTCCCCTTCTAATCTACCCGCCCTTAATACTTTGGGGCAAATTACTTATCGGCCACCCTATTCCACGGCGTGCCCAGCTCTCCGACGTCCCCCTTAAACATAATTATTCATCCCCCTTTCCCCCATCCTCCCCCACCGGACCCGCTGATCCTTATATTATCTACAGTACTCAAATGGGACACATACGTCAGGCCAACTATTTATCTACCCCTACTACATATTCCCGAGGAGATAAACAGTAGACATATTTTACATTACATCGAAGTTACAAGCTATTTGCTAGCCAATTGCTTTCTGCTGGGGAGAGTTTTATCAATCCAACCAGCAGCATCCTCTGGGGTCAGAAAGAATTTAGTATCATCATTAAATATCACCCGTAATTTTGCGGGGTACAGCATGGAATATTTAATGTTCAGGTCTCGCAGCCTTGCTTTTATATCACGATACCCTGCCCTCTCCTTCTGAACCTCATAAGGGAGATCAGGAAAGGCTGAGATTTTTTTTCCATCATACATTAAATCTCCCAAATTTCTGGCCAGTCTCAGAACATTGTCCCGATCCTTGGATTGAAGAATCTTTACGATCAAAGTGCGTGGTGGACCCCCTGGTATAGGCGGTCTAGCTGGTACCCGGTGGGCTCTTTCCACCGAGAAGAAGGGGGACAAGGCCTCATTCCCAAAACACTTTTTCAGCCAGTCCTCTATAAATCTTTCCGGTGAGGACCCCTCCACCCTTTCCTCGAACCCAACAAAGCGAATGCTGTTCCTACGCATCCTTCCTTCCATATCTGACATTTTTGTACGAATCTCAGTCAGTTTCTCGGACAGGAGCTTCGCCTGGGTTTGCATAGGCCCCATCGTGTCCATAATCTCAGAGACCCGATTTTCAACTTCAGTCACCCTTGCACGAGTTTTTTGTGCGTCATCCCGGAGCAACATAATATCGGATTGTACTTTATTTATCTGCTCGGACAGACGGGATTCACATGTATTTATAGCTTCAAGTACCTGTGATAGCGTGACCTCTTTTTGTTGGGAGCTATTCCCTGCTTTTGTGGGGGTACTCTGTGGGGTGTTATCTTGAGATGCATTTGGGCCCTGAGCCTGTGAGCGGGCGTATTTCTCAAGCCGCGCAGCTGCAGCGGTCTGAGTTTTCCCCATATCTGAATTCACTCCAATCTCTAGGGGTTGTATTTACAGTCAGCAGGTAGAGTGAGACTCTGTTGGCCCGGAAAGCAGAAAGAAAAAAAAAAAGTTCCAGTAGTGGACTGCAGCCACTTACAGTGTTTCCACCAACTGTATACAATTATCTTCACCACACACACTATTATTTATTTATTTTTCCCTATGAATCAGCAGGTCTGAGCCACTTTTACGTAGTGTATATCTCCTGCGCACCTTCTAACGAGCCAGGACTACTCATTCATTATACCAGTCACAGACCACCCAAGTAATGACTTGCTTTTAGAATTGTCAAAAAAAAAAAACCCAGAGCATTCACTTTTTATAGTGTGTGTGGACTTACCAGGGCACTCTCAGCTTCCAGTCTTGCTGTCCATAGACTCTTTCATATATCCGCAGGGCCAGTGCTGTACTCTATATTCAGGCAATAGATGATGATACTGGAGTGGTTTTTACCAGGGTCTACTGCTGCTGCACTCTGTGCAGTTACTCCAGCTTCTCTGTAGTTGTTTTTTTTTTCAATTATACCAGCAGGGTCAGCCGTTCTCCTGTTCTCCACACTCTGTGCGGTGTGTCGGTGCACCAATGGCGTCTCAGTATCAGCGGCAGCCACCCGACTCTGCCAGCTCCCTCTGTCCTCCTCAGGGAGCGTATCACTACCCCCTCCTTGCACTCCTCAGCTCCCGCCAGCCGCCGAGACCCGGCAGAGACCCCAGGCGCCGGGTGATGACGTGGGTGATGACGCGGTCCACCACGTGCGAGCTGCGGCCACTTCACAGGGACCCTACTGCCAGACCAGAGACGCAGCGGAGACTCCGACGCTGGGAAACGACTCAAGCCTCCAGCAGCAGCCGCCCAGCAAGGACACCGCAGGTATCAAACAAGGGGAAGGAGGGAGTTGTATTGGCCGTCTACTTATGCCGCCCGTGTGCCTGCATCCGTGGGGTGAGCAAGGGGAAGAATCACCGGCTGGTAGTAAGAACGCCGGAGAGCCAGGACATCCTCCCTCACGTGCACGCCACCGTGGCCCCGCCCCTCTAGTGATTGCGAGATTTGTGTTGTTTCTACCCATTGTGAAAGAATGTTTTTTTCCCTGCAGCTGCTATTTTAAGTAATAGCTGTCCTGATGGGTTAATGTTTAACAGAACATCGCTCCCCGTCCCAGCTAGCAGGGAGACGATGGACTCAACATCTATGTCACCACGCCTGGGCCCACGGGGGAAAGGTGAGGGGAGAGAGAGCCCAAAACAATTCAAACTTAACATATACAAACAAAGCCTTATCCACATTTTCTAAATTAACCTTCACTAGAAACGCTGTAGTAGGCCCCACATTGCATATGTGTGGCGTACTGTGAACAAATACAATTTTAAATTTGTTGAACACAAACAATAAAACACGATTCAGTTGTTGAAATAGTTTGAGAAGCACCGCTCCTAAGTTAAGTTGTATGGTTCTGTGCTTATAACAAGGTTTTAGTACCCGTGCAAGTTACCAGCATGTATAGGCAAATATAGATTCATCTGTTCGGGGACCTTTCCCGATCATCACCTATGCCAAAATGTGATTTTGCAGTTTTAGGGTCTGTGAAATGAATTATTCTGCCGTTATCTTCCACTCTCAGACGTGAGGGGTATTGTAGGGCAAATTTTACATTCCTTTCATGAAGCCATTTACATATCTCAGAGAACTCTCTCCTTTTTTGTGTTACTGTGGCTGAAAAATCCTGAAATATCAGGACCTTGTAACCGTTAACCTCCAATTTTGGTATTTTTCGATAAGCTGCCAGCATTCTTTCTTTCATTCGAAAATCTAAGTATTTAGCGATCACAGGTCTAGACCTGTTGTTTTGTGCCGTTCTGTCTGGACCGATACGGTGCAGCCTCTCAATGTGTGACTGCAAGGTGTTATCTTGTATTTTTAATATTTGTGGGATTGTAATTGTTATTAGGTCATTCAGGGATTGGCCTGAGACTTGTTCTGGTATCCCTATGAATCTGAGGTTGCTACGTCTCGTACGATTTTCTAAATCATCGATTTTATCAAGGAGAGAGTGGATTGTATCTGTGTGAGACCTCACGGTTTGATGCACTTCATGCATCTGATCCTCCACATCGCTGGTTCTTTGTTCTAAAGCATATACCCTAGAGGTGTTGGATTCTATTCTAGCTAGGGTTGCATCGAATAGAGACTGCAGAGAGTCTAGTTTTTTGTCTAATTGGGGCATTATTATTTTGGATATTTCTTGCGCCATCTCCAAAACTGCTGAGGAGTTGCTCGTGCAGGGGCCTAGTGGAGGAATCCCATCTGAGCTATTATCTGCATTTTCGCTATGAGATGGGGAAGGGGGGATGGTCTCCCGGATGTGGGTTTGTTTTTGCCCATTTTGTTGGTCTGGATTCCTGTTTTAGATTTGTTTGGGGCAGATTTCCGAAGGAATCTGTCCATACCCTGGTGCAGAGCTATGTAGGTATGCACTCTAGTCGAGTGTAATGTATCACGCTAAGTAGTCGCTAGAGATGTGATTCACGGGTTATATGATATGTATAAAAGATATAGCTGTGGGAGCGGTGTTCTCTACAGCATTATCCCATTCCCATGTGACACATAGTTTAGTATTAGGAACTGTCACCAACTAGTGTAGTGTGGTGAATTTTTAAAGACACTAAATGGTATTATCTTGCAGCACCACTTATAGGGAATAGCTCTCAAATGTTTTAAATATTGAGGCAGATGTCTCCTAAATTGCTGGGTCGCGGTGAAAGCTAACCGCCACCGGGTGGCAGCACCTCATCACCGGTTGTATATGCAATAACTCTTTTGTGGGTTGTATTCTAGATCACTACCTTCTTACATAGAAACATAGAATTTGACGGCAGATAAGAACCACTTGGCCCATCTAGTCTGCCCCTTTTTTTAAACATGTTACCTCAAACCATATTTGATCCTTATTTTTTTGTAAGGATATCAATATGCTTATCCCAAGCATGTTTAAATTGTACTACTGTATTTGCGTCTACCACCTCTGTTGGGAGGCTATTCCACTTATCTACTACTCTTTCTGTGAAAAAATTCTTCCTCACATTTCCCCTGAATCTTCCTCCCTCTAGTTTCAGTGCATGTCCTCGTGTTCTGTTGCTCCTCTTCCTGTGAAGAATGTCTCCCACCTGTACCTTGTTAAAGCCCTTGATATATTTGAAAGTTTCTATCATGTCCCCCCTTTCCCTTCTCTGCTCTAAAGTATACATATTAAGATCTTTTAGTCTTTCCTGGTACGTTTTGTGATGTAGGCCATGCACCATTTTAGTTGCTCTTCTTTGTACAGTCTCTAATGTATTTATATCCTTCTGGAGATATGGCCTCCAGAACAGAACACAATACTCTAGGTGAGGTCGTACCAATGACCTATACAGTGGCATTATTACTTCTTTCTTTCTACTGCTGATACCTCTCCCTATGCAACCAAGCATCTGACTTGCCTTCTTCATTGCTTTGTTACATTGCCTACCTGCTTTTAAGTCCCCTGAAATAGTGACACCTAGATCCCTCTCTTCCTCAGTAGTTTCCATTATAGTGCCATTTATACTATATTGAGTCTTTGGATTCCTGAGACCCAAGTGCATGATTTTGCATTTTTTGGCATTAAACTGTAGTTGCCATTCTCTTGACCATTTCTCTAATCTGCCTAGATCCTCAATCATTTGTTTTACCCCTCCTGGTGTGTCTACCCTGTTGCATACCTTTGTGTCATCTGCAAAAAGGCACATTTTACCCTCAATTCCATTTGCAATATCACCAATAAAGATATTAAAAAGCACCGGTCCAAGTACAGATCCCTGGGGTGGTACTCCACTTGTAACCTTTCCCTCCTTTGACTGTACTCCGTTTACTACAACTCTCTGTTTTCTGTCCTGCAACCACGCGCTTATCTATTCAACTATCTTAGAATCCAATCCCAAGCTTTCAAATTTATTTAACAGTCTGCGATGTGGGACAGTGTCAAAAGCTTTACTAAAGTCTAGATAAGCTACATCTACAGCCCCACCTTGATCTATTACTTTAGTCACCCAGTCAAAAAAGTCAATAAGATTTGTTTGACATGATCCTCCCCCAGTAAACCCATGCTGTTTTGGATCCTGTAAATTGCTGGTTTTGAGATATTCTTATATTCTTATATCCTTATGGTGTGACAATAATTAACGACCACTAGATGGCAGTATCCTGCCTCGGATCTTATAAAATGCTATACCCAGTGCTTTGTGTATTAGATCAAGTATAGCCTATGCATCCAATCCTTAAACATACGGTTAGTTATTTTTGCTTTCTATTCTGAGAGTGAATAAGGACGGTGAGGAGGTTCTGGTACACAAGGAAAATGATTTCACAAAAAATTCTAATTGTGTAAATATTTCCTTCAGTAATCGTGGTGTTACTTTACAAAACTGGATACAAGATGCATTCATTCATACATTCTGGTTTAAAGGATAAATCCAAGTATTGTGGCTGTTTGGCACGCACTGTAAGATCAAGGTAAAGTTGTACTAGACACTAGTTTGGGTACTTATATGTTAGTTGGGCGCCCACTAAGCTATTTGCTTAGTTTTCCGTGTCCCCTCCCGGGGATCGCCACACTAAGTAAAATCAACTCCATGCCGACATGGATAGTGGGGGTATGAGCGTACTAAGTATAGTGGGCGCCCAACTAACATATAAGTACCCTAGTTTGAGAATATGTACTTTGTATCATTTAGGGCACATTTAAGTGTCACACAAATAAATGGAATTCTCGTGTCAGCATTTATATCATACACATAAAGAATATATTTTCCCAGGTATAGAAATAAGTATAGCATGTGATTCCCAAACCTTCCTGCTGACTCTGTCTTCTATGAGCGGACAGAGTTGAGAGCAGGAAAGGGCACCCTAATAAGAAACTGAAAACCAGCTCCAGTAAGTGGTGTTAGATCCATCCTGGTGTATTGTAACATTGCAGGGCTATGGAAATTCACCATCTGATAATCCAATCTGTGCTGGTAAGGTCAGATATAGATACAGATAGAGGTAAATGCTCAAATTAGTTCAGTAATAATACTCAGGTGCATGAGGGAGGGGTTAATACTGAGTAAGTAATAAAAAAGACATGTTTTCCCCGGCTCACTGAGTAGTATTAGTAACCAATCTTGAACACTACATGATAATAGAATTCAGAGATATTGATTACATATACCTGCGCAGGTGTATGCTATGCCCCAAGCCACGTCAAGGCTTCTCTGTATATTGGGGGTCCCTAGCGCTATATCTAGGTGCAGGGTGTGGTACCCCAAAAACCATCATAAGCTGGAAAAGCCCAGTGCGGCACGCCAGTGAGATACTATAGTGTTAATAATTAGTGATAAGTAGCCGAAGCTATATACAGTATAGAGAGAAAGATTAAATGTAATTAAAATAAACGTACACCCAATTTAGGGTAACGGTGGTGTGGGGTGCGGGGCCCCTGGACTGGTTGGGCTGGGTGGCTTCAGTGCGGCACGCCGTTACATTCTATTAACACCTTTCACTCACTAACACTATCTCTTTCTTATTTTAATTACATTTCATCTTTCACTCTATATATAGCTTCGGTTTCTTATTACTAATTATTATTAACACTATAGTATCTCACTGGCGTACCGCACTGGGCTTTTCAAGCTTATGATGGTTTTTGGGGTGCCACACCCTGCACCTAGATATAGCGCTAGGGACCCCAATATACAGAGAAGCATTGACGTGGCTTGGGGGCATAGCATACACCTGCGCAGGTATATGTAACCAATATCTCTGAATTCTATTATCATGTAGTGTTCAAGATTGGTTACTAATACTACTCAGTGAGCTGGGGAAAACATGTCCTTTTTTATTACTTACTCAGTATTAACCCCTCCCTCATGCACCTTACTGAACTAATTTGAGCATCTACCACTATCTGTATCTATGTTGTTGGAGGCAGAGAGCCGCTTGTATTAGGAGGAGATGCAAGTCCTGGTATGCCACAAGGAGTAGTTTGGGGTGCTCCAAGGTAGGTAGCTCTTAGTTCAGATATACCAAGTAAGGAGCCATTATCATGTGGCTCCTTGCTGGTTAATCGTACACCCAATTTAGGGTAACGGTGGTGTGGGGTGCGGGGCCCCTGGACAGGTTGGGCTGGGTGGCTTCAGTGCGGCACGCCCTTACATTCTATTAACACTTTTCCCCCACTAACACTATCTCTTTCTTATTTTAATTACATTTCATCTTTCTCTCTATATATAGCTTCGGCTTCTTATTACTAATTATTATTAACACTATAGTATCTCACTGGCGTGCCGCACTGGGCTTTTCCAGCTTATGATGGTTTTTGGGGTGCCGCACCCTGCACCTAGATATAGTGCTAGGGACCCCCAATATACAGAGAAGCATTGACGTGGCTTGGGGGCATAGCATACACCTGCGCAGGTATATGTAACCAATATCTCTGAATTCTATTATCATGTAGTGTTCAAGATTGGTTACTAATACTACTCAGTGAGCTGGGGAAAACATGTCTTTTTTTTACAAGGTCAGATATAGTACAGAACAAATAAATGACAGGGATAGGAGAAGAGAGGAAAGAGAAAACTCAGATTGGAAAATGGAACATTGCGTGTGGATTCCTGAATCCTCTGCTGCCGACCGTCTTCAAAACGAGCAGGCAGCCGTTGAGAGAGAGTCAGGACATGCTGGTGTCAGGCTGAGAGTAGTTAAAGTGCAGGCAGAGCCGGTGCAAGGGTGTTGGGCGCCCCCCTGCAAATTATTCATTTGCGCCCTCACTTTAAAGGAAACAGCCCACGCCAGAGACATGCTTCACAAAAAGGGGTGTATTTTCACAAGGAGTATGTTCTCAAATTAGGCCACATAATAGCATAATGTTATTTACATTACACCATGTAGTGCTCCTTATTCACATTACACCACACACTAGTGTCCCTTATTCATGTTACACCACACAATGGAGCCCATTATTTGTTTAGACAATAGTACCCTTATACAGATTACGCCACACAGTAATACCCCTTATACACATAATGCCCACAATAATGCCACATACTGTATACATAATGCCCAGAGTACTGCAGGTTATACGTACTGCCCAAAACATATACAGGTACACCACCGATTTTCCGGCAACCGTTGATCCGGAACCTCTTTTAATCCGGACAATTTTGCTCTGTCCGGATTAAAAGAGTTTAACTGACCTCTTTTAATCCGGACAAGTTTGCTTTGTCCGGATTAAAAGAGGTCCGTTAAACTCTTTTAATCCGGACAGAGCAAAATTGTCCGGATTAAAAGAGGTCCATTAAACTCTTTTAATCCGGAACACTTTCTGCGCATGGGCGTAACACGCAATAGCCGCAAGTTAGCTTCTGCGGACACTGCAGGTGACACAGAAAGCATCATGGCGTCTGAGGTGAAATCAAGTGACACAGCGTGCAGCAGTGGGGGTGATATGTCGCCCAAGGTCCTGGCAAGTACCGCACATTGGCGGAACACACATCATGAGCAAGTTCCACTGGATACAGCTTCCAATAACTCTGCAGGTGACACAGCGGGCAGCAGTGGGGGCGATATGTCGTCCAAGGTCCCGGCAAGTACCGCACATGGGCGGAAGAGAAAGCATGTTCAAGTGTCACTGGTTACAGCTTCCAAGCACACTGCAGGTGACACAGCAGGCAGCAGTGGGGGTGATATGGCGGCCAAGGTCCCAGCAAGTACCGCACATGGGCGGAAGAGAAAGCATGTTCAAGTGCCACTGGGTACAGCTTCCAAGCACACTGTAGGTTTGCAGTAAGTGATAAGAGGTGGGCTGTGGAAGGTTTAGAGGTGGGCTGTGGGGAAGGTTTACAGAAAGTGTGGAAGGTTTGCAGTAAGTGATAAGAGGTGGTCTGTGGAAGGTTTAGAGGTGGGCTGTGGAAGGTTTACAGAAAGTGTGGAAGGTTTGCAGTCAGTGATAAGAGGTGGGCTGTGGAAGGTTTAGAGGTGGGCTGTGGGGAAGCTTTACAGAAAGTGTGGAAGGTTTGCAGTAAGTGATAAGAGGTGGTCTGTGGAAGGTTTAGAGGTGGGCTGTGGAAGGTTTACAGAAACTGTGGAAGGTTTGCAGTAAGTGATAAGAGGTGGGCTGTGGAAGGTTTAGAGGTGGGCTGTGGGGAAGGTTTACAGAAAGTGTGGAAGGTTTGCAGTAAGTGATAAGAGGTGGGCTGTGGAAGGTTTAGAGGTGGGCTGTGGAAGGTTTAGAGTTCAGCTGTGGAGGTACGTTCATATGGTGTAGTGGATGTTTGGCTGCAGGGGGGTTACAGTTACTGTTATGCTGTAGGAGGTTTAGAGTACAGGTACTGTACCTGTAGTGACTTTAATTCATACTGCACTTTGGGCCTTATTCAAGTTCACTCTTTCTGACAAAATCCTTCTTAGATGGACAGAACCATGTGCACTGCAGGTGGGGCAGATGTAACATGTGCATAGAGAATTATGTGAGTTATTTTGTTTCTGTGCAGGGAAGATACTGACTGCTTTATTTTTACAATACAATATAGATCTCATATTGAAGTAAAACCTCACCCAAACATAATTCTCTATGCACATGTTACATCTGCCCCACCTGCAGTGCACATGGTTCTGTCCATCTAAGAAGCATTTTGTCAGAAAGAGTGAACTTGAATAAGGCCCTTACTGTGTTTGTTCAAAATGTACCTGATACCTGATTTGGTTGTACAGCACGTACTACACTGTAATAAACAGTTTTGCATACTCTACTGTGTTTATTCATTCATTAATATTATGCTGTTGCATATACTTTACTAATTATTGCTTTAGAAATGTGATGAAGGTGTTAAATCACTAAAAAACTAGTCATCCATGAAACCTTCGATAATCCGGAAAAATTGATAATCTGGAACGGCACTGGAACCGATGATGCCGGAAAATCGGTGGTGTACCTGTAGTGCCCATAGTAGTGCCCATAGCATTTAGTGCCAAATACACATACAGAGCCTAGAGTAGTGCCCAATACATATGGTGCAAAGAGTAGTGCCCAATACATACAATGCCTAGAGTAGTGCCCAATACACATAGTGCATAGAGTAGTTCCCAATACATATGGTGCCTAGAGTAGTGCCCAATACACGTGCATATGTGCAGACTCACTGTTCGAACGGCTTCAGCAAGTATCACACTCGCAGAGGTGTTCACATGGGTAGAGGAGGGAGGGGGACAGGGCGGACACCAGTCTGGAGCAGGGGAACACCCAGCGTTTTATGGGCATCCCCATGAAAACGCTGGGCGTTCCCCTGGAAACACAGGCGGGCGGCTGACATTACATGATGGCCTGGCATCAGTGGTCTGCAGAGGAAATAAAAGTGTGTTTAGACTGACTTTTATTCTGATGACAGGATAAATCATTCTCCTGAGCAGTGTTGCAAGTAAGGGGGTACGGCGTGGTACGGAGTACCTGTAAGAAATATGTTGCAGGTACGCAGTACCACTTACCCCTGATCCACTGTCATTTCTATTTTCATTTTAAGTCTAAATATAATGCATCCGCAGCCCGCCCACCCAGCGTTATGATTGGTGCTGTATGCAGCTACCGGCTACTGCTGATTTAGCCTGTCACACTGACTGGCATCAGCAGCGCCGACAGCATGAAGAGCAGGCTCCACTATTGTATGCACAAGCTGCCTGGCTCTCCCCCAAGCAAGAGCCAACCCACCCCCAGTCATTCCCTGTTTCTCATTCCCTGTCTCCTGTGTCCACGCCTCTATTGTCATTTAGTCACTCCTCTAGCTTTGTGTGACCACGCCCCCTGATGACAAATGACCATGCCCATTTTTGGTGGAGGCTATCAGTACCCCCCCAAGAAAAAAATTCTACTTGCACCACTGCTCCTGAAGTGCCACTTATTTATTTTTTTATTTATTAACAGTTTCTTATATAGCGCAGCATATTCCAGTGTGCTTTACAAAAGGAGACACTCACACACATAATGCTCCTTGGGACATTTAGGAGAATACATTTTGATTTCATTGACCTTTTAATGAGAAAGGGACGAGAAACACAAAAAGGTATATATAAGATATATTAAAGGACTATATTAATTGGGTTATAAATGGTCAGCTGAATTTTTTATTATTATTATTGATCGCATAATTTTTTTTTTTATTGGAATAAATAGTGATACAAGTGAAATGAATGACCGTAACTATTAAATAAGTATAAATTAATTATCTGGAAAAGGTTGTAAGAAAATAATTGACGAGAAGAGTGATGACTGTTGGGGTTAATATAGTGAAAATATATCTGTGTGCATAACTGTTAAGTAGGACGGTGAAAGTAAGTTAAATTCAAGGGTAGAGGGTAAGGATGTCAATGAATAAAATAAAAAAAGAAGAATATAAAAATAATAATAAATAGAAATGTAAAAATAGGAAAATAAATGTTTGAATATATATAACATTCATTAAAAATAAATAAATAAAAGAAGGTACTTGTTTCCTAGCACGGCGCCCACGATTTCAATTGTATAGATCGGGTCAATCCAATGACCAGATTGCATGCGATGCGATCGAACCGATTTTTTCGCGATCAACCCGATTTTTTTTCATTGATTCCTATGTAAAATGCACCCAATTGACCAGATTTTTAATTGTATACCCACCCTGATGGGTATTTATTATGTGAAATGCCCCCCATAGTTAACGCCACCCCAGTATGAACGGCAACCCGAAGCGCAGCGAGCCCGCAAGGGGCGGCGGTACGAGTCCTATGACCTTTTCATACCCCCACTATCCACGTCTGCATGGAGTTGATTTTAAATAGTGTGGCGAGCCACCGAGCCCGAAGCGTGGCGAGCGGATGTGGATTACTTCACATGTATTTCGCGTCCCCTCGCGGTGCTCGCCGTGCTCGGTGGCTCGCTGCGCTCGCCACACTATCTAAAATCAACTCCACGCTGACGTGGATAGTGGGGGTATAAAAAGGTCGTAGGATGCGTACCGCCGCCCCTCGCGGGCTCGCTGTACTCGCCACGCTTCGGGTTGCCGTTCATACTGGGGTGGCGTTAACTATGGGGGGGGGGGGCATTTCACATAATAAATACCTATAAGGGTGGCAGAGTCAGATTAAGGTCTAAATGGGCCTGGAGCTGAAAATGATCAAGGGCCTATTATGCGCAATAATAGGGGTTTCGGTCAGCACCTAATAATGTGGGTGGCGTGACCAGTGTTCTGTTTATATATTTTTATTATATTTATATATGCCTGGAAAAGGCAGGGGGCTGGCATAAGAAAAATGCAGGGAGATATAATGGCGGGTGCACTCCAAAAGTGCACCCGCAGGACGCCGATGTCCTAAGATACTTGCGGGGTGAGGCGGCACTCCAGTCATAAAAAAATACTGAAAGCCGAAACTTGGTAGACAATATGTCAGCACCTTTTATGTGGTAACCTAAATTTACCACACCATATACCCCGTATACAAATCATGCAACACAATAGTAACCCCTTATACTGTACTTGCTTCTTACACATTATGCCACATGGAATGAGACAAAATTCACACCGATTGAGCAAAAATTCACACTATGGCACACAGATTGAGACAAAATTCACGTTATGCCACACAGATTAAGGCAAAATTCACATTTTGCCACATGGATTGAGCCAAAATACACACTATACCAGGCATGTTCAAACAGTGTCCCTCCAGCTGTTGAACCTACACGTCCCAGCATGCCTTGACATAGTTTTAGCATGCCCTAATTGCAAAACTGTGGCAATGCATGATGGGACTTGTAGTTTCACAGTTGGAGGGCCATAGTTTGGACATGCCTGCACTATACCAAACAGATTGAGCAATAATGCACAATATGCTTCATAAATAGGGGCATTGTGCGCCAAAGGCGCGCATTAAAAATTTACACCATAATGCCCATTACATGTTAAGCCTCACACCATAATCTCCATTACGTATTATGCCAAACACCATAATGCCTATTAAAAATTATGCTACGTAAGTGTTGCATACAGGGCCGGCGCCACCACTAGGCAGCTTTAGGCATTTGCATAGGGCGCCGGCCACTGGAGGGCGGCACTGAGTTGCTGGAAAGAAGCCGCACTCCATGCAAGGAGCACTAATACAGCCACCGCCAGCCCATTTATCATCTCAGCTGGCCGGGGCATGCCACACTATCTCCAGGTATGTCTCCCGACCCCAGCCACGAGTAGCCTACACCCCCACGTGTGTAGCAGGTCGGCGGCGGCTACCAGCAGCACTCCCCCCGCCCCACCCAGCATGGATGTCAGGCTCAGCGTTGCGGTTCCTGCTGGTAGCTCCCGCACCTCCCCCCCCCCCCCATTTGGAGCAGGTCGGCGGCGGCCGCCTGCAGCACTCCCCCTGCATGATTGTCCGGCTCAGCGGTGACTTCGGGTAGCTCCCGAACCCCCCCTTCCCGTGGAGCAGGTCAGCGGTGGCCGCTTGCAGCACTCCCCCCACAGCATGGGCGTCAGCGGCGGCTGAGGAGGGGGGCGGAAGGTAGGACATACACTACTGAAAATTGCCTAGGGTGCTTAGGGACTTTTCACCGGCCCTGGTTGCATACCTACATGTTCATTGCCAGGGGTTCCATGTTCATTGCCAGGGGTTCCATTCTCATTGCCAGGGGTTCCATGCTTGTTGCCATGTGGGATTACATGCTCATTGCCAAGGGGGAATACATGCTCGCGGTAACTGGGGGACAGTCGCCGCCGGGCAGAAATGACAGCCATTAACAGCCGGGCAGAGAGCAGGGGGCTGCCCGGCTGTATTCAGAGCACTGCATGTCCCGGCTATTTTAGATAATACCCCTTTCATACCAGAAAATGCAGGGAATATGGTCCCAGGATCATGCAGGGACATTCTCGGACTGGTCCCTTTTACACCAGCCTAGTCCCTGCATTTTCTGGTGTGAAGGGGACAGAAAACCACCCCCGCCCCCCTTTAAACAACCAGCTATATCTTCAGAACCAATTGACCAATTTACATGTAGGCTTCGAATGATTTTGGTCCCTGTGAAACTGGGCCGTTTGGTTCCAGAGAAATCTGTCGTCAAACAACATGAACAGCCATGAAATTACATTTCAGAAATGAAAAAAAAAGGTTTTACCCGCAATATCTCTAGAACCAATGAACCCATATGGACCAGGTATCAGATTGAAGGCCCAGCGATTTGGGTTTGACTGAGATCAACCTCGAGTTTCTGTGATGCTGTATGGGGGAAATGGCAGCTGTTGGAACCGGATGGAGGTCGGAATTAGCGGGTCCCATGTTATCCTATGGGGAAAACGTTCCAGGTTTGCCTGCCGTTATCTCCGATTCCCGGGGGGCTAGCGATGCGGGGCTGGTCTTGTTGGAAAGTCCTGGCCCTCAGCTACAAATAGGCCTATTTGGAGAGTGGGCCTGGTGCTATAGCTCCATCAGGCCCATTGTTAATCCGGCTCTGTAGGGTGGGCATACAATTAAAAATCTGGTCAATTGAGTGCATTTTACATAGGATTCAATGAAAAAATTGGGTCGATCGCATCGCATGCAATCTGGTCACATGCGATTGACCCGATTTTTTTTATCTTACAGGAAGATCTTACAAGACCAGAAAATCGGTCCCATCACATACCTTAAGTAATGGCATGCGATGGGAATGACGGGCGCCGTGCTAGGAAACAAGTACCTACAATAAAAATAAATGTGAATATAAATATAAAAATACATAAATATAAACAATGAGAAGAATCCATGCAGTATTATGGGCAAAAGGTGGTTCAACATTGTATTGAGGGGGTGTACATAATAATTTGGAAAAGAAAAGGGTTCAGAGGGCGCTAAGAGTAAGCACACAAATATAGAAGAAATATTTAATAAAAAAATTGCCTGACGGGCATAACATACCGAATAAAATATTGAATAATAAACAATACAGTATTTGATAATCCTTCAAATATTCGATGTTTACAATCATCAGGTGACGCGTTTTGTCATTTCAATGACTTCATCAGGGGCAGTAAAACCTGCATGTGTCAAAGATGTAGATCTCCTTTGAGAATTTTGAGACAACGATCCAATAAGGGTAGTTCCAAATATATTGTACAAAACCACCAGTGATAGTTCCGATGATAGTTCCTCAGAGTACTCTTTGGGTGACTTAAAGTACTTGTTTCCAGTTTTGGACCCCTACAGTGCACATCCCTATTCACAGAGCAATTATCTGTTTGCTGATATTGAGCAAATTTAACAAAGCACCGGTTTAATTTAAACCATCATTTTGACTGGCTTTTTAGTAGTCTATTATATATTAGCTGTAGATGAGGCAGCCATATTGGACGTGTTCAGTTGGTATTCTTTGTAATCATTCCCTCCTATGTTATACCGTACAGTAAGCGTCTTCAAACTGTGGCCCTCCAGATGTTGTGAAACTACAAATCCCAGCATGCCTTGCCACAGTTTTGCTATAAGGGAGTGTTAAAACTGTGGCAAGGCATGCTGAGATTTGTAGTTTCACAACATCTAGAGGGCCACAGTTTGAAGACCCATGCCGTATAGCCTGAATGGTTTAACATGCACACATGTACACACACGTGAGATGAGGAAACTGAAGTACCCAGAAGAAACCCACACAAGAACCGACAAATTCCACACCACAGTGTTTGGAATTGACCCCAGCAGTGTGACACAGCAGTGCTAACCACTGTGCCACTATTTGATTTGTACATATTTTCTGAACTCTTACTGTAAGTTTAATAATAGTAGTAATACTGTATGTTGTAGAGCAGTGGTTCTCAAACTCTATCCTCAGGGCCCCACACAGTTATTGTTTACCAGATCACCAGACAGGTGCACTCATAACTCACTGACACATGTTAAAAGATCCACAGAAACTAATTATTTCACTTGATTCTGTGAGGAGACCTACAAGCACACTGTGGAGTTCTGAGGACCGACTTTGAGAACCTGTGTTGTAGAGGACTAGGAAACACCAATCTCTTTAGGATATCTCTTATATATTTAGCCTGTGTGTAGAACGCTCCCGCCCCTTTATTATACACAAAGTGAAAAGACCAGTGTCATACACACAAAGATCCCAGCCAGCATTATACATAAATCCCCTAGGGAAAAGACCAGTGTCACCTCCCCCCGCCCAACCAGGGCTATAGTACACACGCACCATCCACCATGGTGTAGGTGAGCAGCGCCACCACACACCCGGCCCCCCGCTCCCCCAGCAATTCGCGGTACCTCCGCAACCCCTCCCACGATTCGTGGGACCCCACGCAACCCCTCCCCCATCCTGCGATTCGTGGGACCCCCGCGACCCTCCTTCCCGCGATTTGCGGGGCCCCCCTCCCGCGGCCACCCCTCCCGTGATTCGCGGGTCCCCCCGCGGCCACCCCTCCCGCGATTCGCAGGACACCCCCGCGCCCCTCCCACAATTCGCGGGGCCCCCCCCGATTTGCGCCACCCCCTGCGGGACCCCCCGTGCCTCCCCTCCCACAATTCACCGGAACCCCCATAGCCCCCCTCCCGAGATTCACGGCAAACCCCCCGCACCCACCCCCCTCCCGCCATTCACGGCCCCCCCGCCCCGCGATTTGCGCAACCCTGCGACCCCACCTTCCTGCGATTCACGCCCCCTCCCCTGTGATTCACGGCACCCCCCATGCCCCCCCTCCCGCGATACACGTGCCCCCCATGCCCCCCTCCTGCTATTCATGCCCCCCCCCACGATTCGCGGGACCCCTGTGATTTGCGGGACCCCCGTGACCCCCCTTCCGCAATTCGCAGGACCCCCCACGATTCATGGGACCCCCCGTGCCTCCCCTCCTGCGATTTGCAGGACCACCGTGCCCCCCTCTCGCGATTTGCGGACCCCTGCAACCCCCCTCCCACGATTCGCGGGCCACTCCCCCATGCCCCCCCTCCCGCAATTCACGGCACCCCAGCCTCCCGATTCGCAGACCCCCACGACCCCCTCCTGCGATTCACGGACCCCCACAACCCCCCCTCCCCCAATTCGCGGACCCCAGCAACCCGCCTTCCAGCGATTTGCGGCCAATGTCTTGCCCACATACCACTATTATACAGCCTCCTGCTCTCATGCACCCTCACTCCCTCCCAGTGGGAGGAGACGCTCACCCACTGCCGGAAGCTGCATACTGTACCCCACCCTCCTCCAGTTCTAGGGATGCCCATCCACCATCAATGATTTCAAATCATCGATTGTTTATGGCCGATGTTGAATACTTTTGCCATCGATGTGGGAGAACCAGATGGTTTCCCTACATAGATGGCTAAGGAGATGGCAGCCATGAGGGTGCTGGCAACACGCCGCTCGCCTGCCGTCAAAAAGCACTCTCCGGTCTCCCTGGAGATGCCCCCGAAGATCCACTGCTAGGGCAGCATGCAACCAACGTTATTCTTACGTTTGACGAAGAGGCTTTTGTTGACTTCAACAATGGTGCCTGGCCACCAATTTGCTGGTGAGGCTGCGACCGTCTGTGGCAGGTTGAGCAATGTCAGCTTCTCAGCAACCATGTCTGAAATACATCTGCCTGTCACAGAATCTAACAGCTGACTGACTACGCTAACTGCGTACCGCTCAATCTACCAGCTGACTGACTACGCAACAGCTGACTGACTACACTAACTGCGTACCGCTCAATCTACCAGCTGACTGACTACGCGACAGCTGACTGACTACGCTAACTGCGTACCGCTCAATCTACCAGCTGACTGACTACGCAACAGCTGACTGACTACGCTAACTGCTCAATCTACCAGCTGACTGACTACGCAACAGCTGACTGACTACGCTAACTGCTTACCGCTCAAAATACCAGCTGACTGACTTCGCCGCGAGAACTAGACGCTGTTTCTGACAGGGACGATAGATCTGACTACGATGACTACACTACAACTAGACGCTGTTTCTGACAGGGACGCTACTTCTGACTATGATGACTATGCTAGAAGTAGATGCTGTTTCTGACAGGGATGCTAGTTCTGACTACGATGACTATGCTAGAACTAGACGCTGTTTCTGACAGGGATGCTAGTTCTGACAACGATGACTATGCTAGAGCTAGACTCTGTTTCTGACAGGGAAGCTAGTTCTGACTACGATGACTATGCTAGAACTAGACGCTGCTTCTGACAGGGAAGCTAGTTCTGACTACGATGACTACGCTAGAACTAGACGCTGTTTCTGACAGGGACGCTACTTCTAACTACGATAACTACGCTAGAACTAGATGCTGTTTCTGACAGGGACGCTACTTCTGACTACGATGACTACGCTAGAACTAGACGCTGTTTCTGACAGGGACGCTAGTTCTGACTAGGATGACTATGCTAGAACTAGACGCTGTTTCTGACAGGGACGCTAGTTCTGACTACGATGACTATGCTAGAACTAGGCGCTGTTTCTGACAGGGACGCTAGTTCTGACTACGATGACTATGCTAGAACTAGACGCTGTTTCTGACAGGGACGCTAGTTCTGACCAGGATGACTATGCTAGAACTAGACACTGTTTCTGACAGGGACGCTAGTTCTGACTAGGATGACTATGCTAGAACTAGACGCTGTTTCTGACAGGGACGCTAGTTCTGACTTGGATGACTATGCTAGAACTAGACGCTGTTTCTGACAGGGACGCTAGTTCTGACTAGGATGACTACGCTAGAACTAGACGCTGTTTCTGATAGGGACGCTAGTTCTGACTACGATGACTATGCTAGAACTAGACGCTGTTTCTGACAGGAACGCTAGTTCTGACTAGGATGACTACGCTAGAACTAGACGCTGTTTCTGACAGGGACGCTAGTTCTGACTAGGATGACTATGCTAGATCTAGACGCTGTTTCTGACAGGGACGCTAGTTCTGACTAGGATGACTATGCTAGAACTAGACGCTGTTTCTGACAGGGACGCTAGTTCTGACTAGGATGACTATGCTAGAACTAGACGCTGTTTCTGACAGGGACGCTAGTTCTGACTGCGATGACTATGCTAGAACTAGACACTGTTTCTGACAGGGACGCTAGTTCTGACTAGGATGACTACGCTAGAACTAGACGCTGTTTCTGACAGGGACGCTAGTTCTGACCATGATGACTATGCTAGAACTAGACGCTGTTTCTGACAGGGAAGCTAGTTATGACTAAGATGACTATGCTAGAACTAGACGCTGTTTCTGACAGGGACGCTAGTTCTGACTACAATGACTATGCTAGAACTAGACGCTGTTTCTGACAGGGACGCTAGTTCTGACTAGGATGACTATGCTAGAACTAGACGCTGTTTCTGACAGGGACGCTAGTTCTGACTAGGATGACTACGCTAGAACTAGACGCTGTTTCTGACAGGGACGCTAGTTCTGACTACGATGACTATGCTAGAACTAGACGCTGTTTCTGACAGGAACGCTAGTTCTGACTAGGATGACTATGCTAGAACTAGACGCTGTTTCTGACAGGGACGCTAGTTCTGACAGGGACGCTAGTTCTGACTAGGATGACTATGCTAGAACTAGACGCTGTTTCTGACAGGGACGCTAGTTCTGACTAGGATGACTATGCTAGAACTAGACGCTGTTTCTGACAGGGACGCTAGTTCTGACTACGATGACTATGCTAGAACTAGACGCTGTTTCTGACAGGGACGCTAGTTCTGACTAGGATGACTATGCTAGAACTAGACGCTGTTTCTGACAGGGACGCTAGTTCTGACTAGGATGACTACGCTAGAACTAGACGCTGTTTCTGATAGGGACGCTAGTTCTGACTACGATGACTACGCTAGAACTAGACGCTGTTTCTGACAGGAATGCTAGTTCTGACTAGGATGACTACGCTAGAACTAGACGCTGTTTCTGACAGGGACGCTAGTTCTGACTAGGATGACTATGCTAGATCTAGACGCTGTTTCTGACAGGGACGCTAGTTCTGACTAGGATGACTGTGCTAGAACTAGACGCTGTTTCTGACAGGGACGCTAGTTCTGACTAGGATGACTATGCTAGAACTAGACGCTGTTTCTGACAGGGACGCTAGTTCTGACTGCGATGACTATGCTAGAACTAGACACTGTTTCTGACAGGGACGCTAGTTCTGACTAGGATGACTACGCTAGAACTAGATGCTGTTTCTGACAGGGACGCTAGTTCTGACTAGGATGACTACGCTAGAACTAGACGCTGTTTCTGACAGGGACGCTAGTTCTGACCATGATGACTATGCTAGAACTAGACGCTGTTTCTGACAGGGAAGCTAGTTATGACTAAGATGACTATGCTAGAACTAGACGCTGTTTCTGACAGGGACGCTAGTTCTGACTACAATGACTATGCTAGAACTAGACGCTGTTTCTGACAGGGACGCTAGTTCTGACTAGGATGACTATGCTAGAACTAGACGCTGTTTCTGACAGGGACGCTAGTTCTGACTAGGATGACTACGCTAGAACTAGACGCTGTTTCTGACAGGGACGCTAGTTCTGACTACGATGACTATGCTAGAACTAGACGCTGTTTCTGACAGGAACGCTAGTTCTGACTAGGATGACTATGCTAGAACTAGACGCTGTTTCTGACAGGGACGCTAGTTCTGACAGGGAGGGTAGTTCTGACTAGGATGACTATGCTAGAACTAGACGCTGTTTCTGACAGGGACGCTAGTTCTGACTAGGATGACTATGCTAGAACTAGACGCTGTTTCTGACAGGGACGCTAGTTCTGACTACGATGACTATGCTAGAACTAGACGCTGTTTCTGACAGGGACGCTAGTTCTGACTAGGATGACTATGCTAGAACTAGACGCTGTTTCTGACAGGAACGCTAGTTCTGACTAGGATGACTATGCTAGAACTAGACGCTGTTTCTGACAGGGACGCTAGTTCTGACAGGGACGCTAGTTCTGACTAGGATGACTATGCTAGAACTAGACGCTGTTTCTGACAGGGACGCTAGTTCTGACTAGGATGACTATGCTAGAACTAGACGCTGTTTCTGACAGGGACGCTAGTTCTGACTACGATGACTATGCTAGAACTAGACGCTGTTTCTGACAGGGACGCTAGTTCTGACTAGGATGACTATGCTAGAACTAGACACTGTTTCTGACAGGGACGCTAGTTCTGACTAGGATGACTATGCTAGAACTAGACGCTGTTTCTGACAGGGACGCTAGTTCTGACTAGGATGACTACGCTAGAACTAGACGCTGTTTCTGACAGGGACGCTAGTTCTGACTACGATGACTATGCTAGAACTAGACGCTGTTTCTGACAGGGACGCTAGTTCTGACTAGGATGACTATGCTAGAACTAGACGCTGTTTCTGACAGGGACGCTAGTTCTGACTAGGATGACTATGCTAGAACTAGACGCTGTTTCTGACAGGGACGCTAGTTCTGACTGCGATGACTATGCTAGAACTAGACACTGTTTCTGACAGGGACGCTAGTTCTGACTAGGATGACTATGCTAGAACTAGACGCTGTTTCTGACAGGGACGCTAGTTCTGACTAGGATGACTACGCTAGAACTAGACGTTGTTTCTGACAGGGACGCTAGTTCTGACCATGATGACTATGCTAGAACTAGACGCTGTTTCTGACAGGGAAGCTAGTTATGACTAAGATGACTATGCTAGAACTAGACGCTGTTTCTGACAGGGACGCTAGTTCTGACTACAATGATTATGCTAGAACTAGATGCTGTTTCTGACAGGGACGCTAGTTCTGACTAGGATGACTATGCTAGAACTAGACGCTGTTTCTGACAGGGACGCTAGTTCTGACTAGGATGACTACGCTAGAACTAGACGCTGTTTCTGACAGGGACGCTAGTTCTGACTACGATGACTATGCTAGAACTAGACGCTGTTTCTGACAGGAACGCTAGTTCTGACTAGGATGACTATGCTAGAACTAGACGCTGTTTCTGACAGGGACGCTAGTTCTGACAGGGACGATAGTTCTGACTAGGATGACTATGCTAGAACTAGACGCTGTTTCTGACAGGGACGCTAGTTCTGACTAGGATGACTATGCTAGAACTAGACGCTGTTTCTGACAGGGACGCTAGTTCTGACTACGATGACTATGCTAGAACTAGACGCTGTTTCTGACAGGGACGCTAGTTCTGACTAGGATGACTATGCTAGAACTAGACGCTGTTTCTGACAGGGACGCTAGTTCTGACTAGGATGACTACGCTAGAACTAGACGCTGTTTCTGATAGGGACGCTAGTTCTGACTACGATGACTATGCTAGAACTAGACGCTGTTTCTGACAGGAACGCTAGTTCTGACTAGGATGACTGCGCTAGAACTAGACGCTGTTTCTGACAGGGACGCTAGTTCTGACTAGGATGACTATGCTAGATCTAGACGCTGTTTCTGACAGGGACGCTAGTTCTGACTAGGATGACTATGCTAGAACTAGACGCTGTTTCTGACAGGGACGCTAGTTCTGACTAGGATGACTATGCTAGAACTAGACGCTGTTTCTGACAGGGACGCTAGTTCTGACTAGGATGACTATGCTAGAACTAGATGCTGTTTCTGACAGGGACGCTAGTTCTGACTAGGATGACTATGCTAGAACTAGACGCTGTTTCTGACAGGGACGCTAGTTCTGACTACGTTGACTATGCTAGAACTAGACGCTGTTTCTGACAGGGACGCTAGTTCTGACTACGATGACTACGATAGAACTAGACGCTGTTTCTGACAGGGACGCTAGTTTTGACTAGGATGACTATGCTAGATCTAGACGCTGTTTCTGACAGGGACGCTAGTTCTGACTAGGATGACTATGCTAGAACTAGACGCTGTTTCTGACAGGGACGCTAGTTCTGACTAGGATGACTATGCTAGAACTAGATGCTGTTTCTGACAGGGACGCTACTTCTGACTACGATGACTACGCTAGAACTAGACGCTGTTTCTGACAGGGACGCTAGTTCTGACTAGGATGACTATGCTAGAACTAGACGCTGTTTCTGACAGGGACGCTAGTTCTGACTACGATGACTACGCTAGAACTAGACGCTGTTTCTGACAGGGACGCTAGTTCTGACTACGATGACTATGCTAGAACTAGACGATGTTTCTGACAGGGACGCTAGTTCTGACCAGGATGACTATGCTAGAACTAGACGCTGTTTCTGACAGGGATGCTAGTTCTGACTAGGATGACTATGCTAGAACTAGACGCTGTTTCTGACAGGGACGCTAGTTCTGACTAGGATGACTATGCTAGAACTAGACGCTGTTTCTGACAGGGACGCTAGTTCTGACTAGGATGACTACGCTAGAACTAGACGCTGTTTCTGATAGGGACGCTAGTTCTGACTACGATGACTATGCTAGAACTAGACGCTGTTTCTGACAGGAACGCTAGTTCTGACTAGGATGACTACGCTAGAACTAGACGCTGTTTCTGACAGGTACGCTAGTTCTGACTAGGATGACTATGCTAGATCTAGACGCTGTTTCTGACAGGGACGCTAGTTCTGACTAGGATGACTATGCTAGAACTAGACGCTGTTTCTGACAGGGACGCTAGTTCTGACTAGGATGACTATGCTAGAACTAGACGATGTTTCTGACAGGGACGCTAGTTCTGACTACGATGACTATGCTAGATCTAGACGCTGTTTCTGACAGGGACGCTAGTTCTGACTAGGATGACTATGCTAGAACTAGACACTGTTTCTGACAGGGACGCTAGTTCTGACTAGGATGACTATGCTAGAACTAGACGCTGTTTCTGACAGGGACGCTAGTTCTGACTAGGATGACTACGCTAGAACTAGACGCGGTTTCTGACAGGGACGCTAGTTCTGACTACGATGACTATGCTAGAACTAGACGCTGTTTCTGACAGGGACGCTAGTTCTGACTAGGATGACTATGCTAGAACTAGACGCTGTTTCTGACAGGGACGCTAGTTCTGACTAGGATGACTATGCTAGAACTAGACGCTGTTTCTGACAGGGACGCTAGTTCTGACTGCGATGACTATGCTAGAACTAGACACTGTTTCTGACAGGGACGCTAGTTCTGACTAGGATGACTACGCTAGAACTAGACGCTGTTTCTGACAGGGACGCTAGTTCTGACCATGATGACTATGCTAGAACTAGACGCTGTTTCTGACAGGGTAGCTAGTTATGACTAAGATGACTATGCTAGAACTAGACGCTGTTTCTGACAGGGACGCCAGTTCTGACTACAATGATTATGCTAGAACTAGACGCTGTTTCTGACAGGGACGCTAGTTCTGACTAGGATGACTATGCTAGAACTAGACGCTGTTTCTTACAGGGACGCTAGTTCTGACTAGGATGACTACGCTAGAACTAGACGCTGTTTCTGACAGGGACGCTAGTTCTGACTACGATGACTATGCTAGAACTAGACGCTGTTTCTGACAGGAACGCTAGTTCTGACTAGGATGACTATGCTAGAACTAGACGCTGTTTCTGACAGGGACGCTAGTTCTGACAGGGACGATAGTTCTGACTAGGATGACTATGCTAGAACTAGACGCTGTTTCTGACAGGGACGCTAGTTCTGACTAGGATGACTATGCTAAAACTAGACGCTGTTTCTGACAGGGACGCTAGTTCTGACTACGATGACTATGCTAGAACTAGACGCTGTTTCTGACAGGGACGCTAGTTCTGACTAGGATGACTATGCTAGAACTAGACGCTGTTTCTGACAGGGACGCTAGTTCTGACTAGGATGACTACGCTAGAACTAGACGCTGTTTCTGACAGGAACGCTAGTTCTGACTAGGATGACTGCGCTAGAACTAGACGCTGTTTCTGACAGGGACGCTAGTTCTGACTAGGATGACTATGCTAGATCTAGACGCTGTTTCTGACAGGGACGCTAGTTCTGACTAGGATGACTATGCTAGAACTAGACGCTGTTTCTGACAGGGACGCTAGTTCTGACTAGGATGACTATGCTAGAACTAGACGCTGTTTCTGACAGGGACGCTAGTTCTGACTAGGATGACTATGCTAGAACTAGATGCTGTTTCTGACAGGGACGCTAGTTCTGACTAGGATGACTATGCTAGAACTAGACGCTGTTTCTGACAGGGACGCTAGTTCTGACTACGTTGACTATGCTAGAACTAGACGCTGTTTCTGACAGGGACGCTAGTTCTGACTACGATGACTACGCTAGAACTAGACGCTGTTTCTGACAGGGACGCTAGTTTTGACAAGGATGACTATGCTAGATCTAGACGCTGTTTCTGACAGGGACGCTAGTTCTGACTAGGATGACTATGCTAGAACTAGACGCTGTTTCTGACAGGGACGCTAGTTCTGACTAGGATGACTATGCTAGAACTAGATGCTGTTTCTGACAGGGACGTTACTTCTGACTACGATGACTACGCTAGAACTAGACGCTGTTTCTGACAGGGACGCTAGTTCTGACTAGGATGACTATGCTAGAACTAGACGCTGTTTCTGACAGGGACGCTAGTTCTGACTACGATGACTATGCTAGAACTAGACGCTGTTTCTGACAGGGACGCTAGTTCTGACTACGATGACTATGCTAGAAATAGACGCTGTTTCTGACAGGGACGCTAGTTCTGACCAGGATGACTATGCTAGAACTAGACGCTGTTTCTGATAGGGACGCTAGTTCTGACTACGATGACTATGCTAGAACTAGACGCTGTTTCTGACAGGAACGCTAGTTCTGACTAGGATGACTACGCTAGAACTAGATGCTGTTTCTGACAGGTACGCTAGTTCTGACTAGGATGACTATGCTAGATCTAGATGCTGTTTCTGACAGGGACGCTAGTTCTGACTAGGATGACTATGCTAGAACTAGACGCTGTTTCTGACAGGGACGCTAGTTCTGACTAGGATGACTATGCTAGAACTAGACGCTGTTTCTGACAGGGACGCTAGTTCTGACTGCGATGACTATGCTAGAACTAGACACTGTTTCTGACAGGGACGCTAGTTCTGACTAGGATGACTACGCTAGAACTAGAAGCTGTTTCTGACAGGGACGCTAGTTCTGACCATGGTGACTATGCTAGAACTAGACGCTGTTTCTGACAGGTACGCTAGTTCTGACTACAATGACTATGCTAGAACTGGACGCTGTTTCTGACAGGGACGCTAGTTCTGACTAGGATGACTACGCTAGAACTAGACGCTGTTTCTGACAGGGACGCTAGTTCTGACTACGATGACTACGCTAGAACTAGACGCTGTTTCTGACAGGAACGCTAGTTCTGACTAGGATGACTATGCTAGAACTAGACGCTGTTTCTGACAGGGACGCTAGTTCTGACAGGGACGCTAGTTCTGACTAGGATGACTATGCTAGAACTAGACGCTGTTTCTGACAGGGACGCTAGTTCTGACTAGGATGACTATGCTAGAACTAGACGCTGTTTCTGACAGGGACGCTAGTTCTGACTACGATGACTATGCTAGAACTAGACGCTGTTTCTGACAGGGACGCTAGTTCTGACTAGGATGACTATGCTAGAACTAGACGCTGTTTCTGACAGGGACGCTAGTTCTGACTAGGATGACTATGCTAGAACTAGACGCTGTTTCTGACAGGGACGCTAGTTCTGACTAGGATGACTATGCTAGAACTAGACGCTGTTTCTGACAGGGACGCTAGTTCTGACTAGGATGACTACACTAGAACTAGACGCTGTTTCTGATAGGGATGCTAGTTCTGACTACGATGACTATGCTAGAACTAGACGCTGTTTCTGACAGGAACGCTAGTTCTGACTAGGATGACTACGCTAGAACTAGACGCTGTTTCTGACAGGGACGCTTGTTCTGACTAGGATGACTATGCTAGAACTAGACGCTGTTTCTGACAGGGACGCTAGTTCTGACTACGATGACTATGCTAGAACTAGACGCTGTTTCTGACAGGGACGCTAGTTCTGACTAGGATGACTATGCTAGAACTAGACGCTGTTTCTGACAGGGACGCTAGTTCTGACTAGGATGACTATGCTAGAACTAGACGCTGTTTCTGACAGGGACGCTAGTTCTGACTAGGATGACTATGCTAGAACTAGACGCTGTTTCTGACAGGGACGCTAGTTCTGACTAGGATGACTACACTAGAACTAGACGCTGTTTCTGATAGGGATGCTAGTTCTGACTACGATGACTATGCTAGAACTAGACGCTGTTTCTGACAGGAACGCTAGTTCTGACTAGGATGACTACGCTAGAACTAGACGCTGTTTCTGACAGGGACGCTTGTTCTGACTAGGATGACTATGCTAGATCTAGACGCTGTTTCTGACAGGGACGCTAGTTCTGACTAGGATGACTACGCTAGAACTAGACGCTGTTTCTGACAGGGACGCTAGTTCTGACTAGGATGACTATGCTAGAACTAGACGCTGTTTCTGACAGGGACGCTAGTTCTGACTAGGATGACTATGCTAGAACTAGATGCTGTTTCTGACAGGGACGCTAGTTCTGACTAGGATGACTATGCTAGAACTAGACGCTGTTTCTGACAGGGACGCTAGTTCTGACTACGATGACTATGCTAGAACTAGACGCTGTTTCTGACAGGGACGCTAGTTCTGAATACGATGACTACGCTAGAACTAGATGCTGTTTCTGACAGGGACGCTAGTTCTGACTAGGATGACTATGCTATATCTAGACGCTGTTTCTGACAGGGACGCTAGTTCTGACTAGGATGACTGTGCTAGAACTAGACGCTGTTTCTGACAGGGACGCTAGTTCTGACTAGGATGACTATGCTAGAACTAGATGCTGTTTCTGACAGGGACGCTACTTCTGACTACGATGACTACGCTAGAACTAGACGCTGTTTCTGACAGGGACGCTAGTTCTGACTAGGATGACTATGCTAGAACTAGACGCTGTTTCTGACAGGGACGCTAGTTCTGACTAGGATGACTATGCTAGAACTAGATGCTGTTTCTGACAGGGACGCTACTTCTGACTACGATGACTACGCTAGAGCTAGACGCTGTTTCTGACAGGGACGCTAGTTCTGACTACGATGACTATGCTAGAACTAGACGCTGTTTCTGACAGGGACGCTAGTTCTGACTACGATGACTATGCTAGAACTAGACGCTGTTTCTGACAGGGACGCTAGTTCTGACTAGGATGACTATGCTAGAACTAGACGCTGTTTCTGACAGGGACGCTAGTTCTGACTAGGATGACTATGCTAGAACTAGACGCTGTTTCTGACAGGGACGCTAGTTCTGACTAGGATGACTATGCTAGAACTAGACGCTGTTTCTGACAGGAACGCTAGTTCTGACTAGGATGACTACGCTAGAACTAGACGCTGTTTCTGACAGGTACGCTAGTTCTGACTAGGATGACTATGCTAGATCTAGACGCTGTTTCTGACAGGGACGCTAGTTCTGACTAGGATGACTATGCTAGAACTAGACGCTGTTTCTGACAGGGACGCCAGTTCTGACTAGGATGACTATGCTATAACTTGACGCTGTTTCTGACAGGGACGCTAGTTCTGACTGCGATGACTATGCTAGAACTAGACACTGTTTCTGACAGGGACGCTAGTTCTGACTAGGATGACTACGCTAGAACTAGACGCTGTTTCTGACAGGGACGCTAGTTCTGACCATGATGACTATGCTAGAACTAGACGCTGTTTCTGACAGGGAAGCTAGTTATGACTAAGATGACTATGCTAGAACTAGACGCTGTTTCTGACAGGGACGCTAGTTCTGACTACAATGACTATGCTAGAACTAGACGCTGTTTCTCACAGGGACGCTAGTTCTGACTAGGATGACTATGCTAGAACTAGACGCTGTTTCTGACAGGGACGCTAGTTCTGACTAGGATGACTACGCTAGAACTAGACGCTGTTTCTGACAGGGACGATAGTTCTGACTACGACGACTATGCTAGAACTAGACGCTGTTTCTGACAGGAACGCTAGTTCTGACTAGGATGACTATGCTAGAACTAGACGCTGTTTCTGACAGGGACGCTAGTTCTGACTAGGATGACTATGCTAGAACTAGACGCTGTTTCTGACAGGGACGCTAGTTCTGACTATGATGACTATGCTAGAACTAGACGCTGTTTCTGACAGGGACGCTAGTTCTGACTACGATGACTATGCTAGAACTAGACGCTGTTTCTGACAGGGACGCTAGTTCTGACTAGGATGACTATGCTAGAACTAGACGCTGTTTCTGACAGGGACGCTAGTTCTGACTAGGATGACTATGCTAGAACTAGACGCTGTTTCTGACAGGGACGCTAGTTCTGACTAGGATGACTATGCTAGAACTAGACGCTGTTTCTGACAGGGACGCTAGTTCTGACTAGGATGACTACGCTAGAACTAGATGCTGTTTCTGATAGGGACGCTAGTTCTGACTACGATGACTATGCTAGAACTAGATGCTGTTTCTGACAGGAACGCTAGTTCTGACTAGGATGACTACGCTAGAACTAGACGCTGTTTCTGACAGGGACGCTAGTTCTGACTAGGATGACTACGCTAGATCTAGACGCTGTTTCTGACAGGGACGCTAGTTCTGACTAGGATGACTATGCTAGAACTAGACGCTGTTTCTGACAAGGACGCTAGTTCTGACTAGGATGACTATGCTAGAACTAGACGCTGTTTCTGACAGGGACGCTAGTTCTGACTGCGATGACTATGCTAGAACTAGACACTGTTTCTGACAGTGACGCTAGTTCTGACTAGGATGACTACGCTAGAACTAGACGCTGTTTCTGACAGGGACGCTAGTTCTGACTAGGATGACTACGCTAGAACTAGACGCTGTTTCTGACAGGGACGCTAGTTCTGACCATGATGACTATGCTAGAACTAGACGCTGTTTCTGACAGGGAAGCTAGTTATGACTAAGATGACTATGCTAGAACTAGACGCTGTTTCTGACAGGGACGCTAGTTCTGACTAGGATGACTATGCTAGATCTAGACGCTGTTTCTGACAGGGACGCTAGTTCTGACTAGGATGACTATGCTAGAACTAGACGCTGTTTCTGACAGGGACGCTAGTTCTGACTAGGATGACTATGCTAGAACTAGATGCTGTTTCTGACAGGGACGCTACTTCTGACTACGATGACTACGCTAGAACTAGACGCTGTTTCTGACAGGGACGCTAGTTCTGACTAGGATGACTATGCTAGAACTAGACGCTGTTTCTGACAGGGACGCTAGTTCTGACTATGATGACTATGCTAGAACTAGACGCTGTTTCTGACAGGGACGCTAGTTCTGACTACGATGACTATGCTAGAACTAGACGCTGTTTCTGACAGGGACGCTAGTTCTGACTAGGATGACTATGCTAGAACTAGACGCTGTTTCTGACAGGGACGCTAGTTCTGACTAGGATGACTATGCTAGAACTAGACGCTGTTTCTGACAGGGACGCTAGTTCTGACTAGGATGACTATGCTAGAACTAGACGCTGTTTCTGACAGGGACGCTAGTTCTGACTAGGATGACTACGCTAGAACTAGATGCTGTTTCTGATAGGGACGCTAGTTCTGACTACGATGACTATGCTAGAACTAGATGCTGTTTCTGACAGGAACGCTAGTTCTGACTAGGATGACTACGCTAGAACTAGACGCTGTTTCTGACAGGGACGCTAGTTCTGACTAGGATGACTACGCTAGATCTAGACGCTGTTTCTGACAGGGACGCTAGTTCTGACTAGGATGACTATGCTAGAACTAGACGCTGTTTCTGACAAGGACGCTAGTTCTGACTAGGATGACTATGCTAGAACTAGACGCTGTTTCTGACAGGGACGCTAGTTCTGACTGCGATGACTATGCTAGAACTAGACACTGTTTCTGACAGTGACGCTAGTTCTGACTAGGATGACTACGCTAGAACTAGACGCTGTTTCTGACAGGGACGCTAGTTCTGACTAGGATGACTACGCTAGAACTAGACGCTGTTTCTGACAGGGACGCTAGTTCTGACCATGATGACTATGCTAGAACTAGACGCTGTTTCTGACAGGGAAGCTAGTTATGACTAAGATGACTATGCTAGAACTAGACGCTGTTTCTGACAGGGACGCTAGTTCTGACTAGGATGACTATGCTAGATCTAGACGCTGTTTCTGACAGGGACGCTAGTTCTGACTAGGATGACTATGCTAGAACTAGACGCTGTTTCTGACAGGGACGCTAGTTCTGACTAGGATGACTATGCTAGAACTAGATGCTGTTTCTGACAGGGACGCTACTTCTGACTACGATGACTACGCTAGAACTAGACGCTGTTTCTGACAGGGACGCTAGTTCTGACTAGGATGACTATGCTAGAGCTAGACGCTGTTTCTGACAGGGACGCTAGTTCTGACTACGATGACTATGCTAGAACTAGACGCTGTTTCTGACAGGGACGCTAGTTCTGACCAGGATGACTATGCTAGAACTAGACGCTGTTTCTGACAGGGACGCTAGTTCTGACTAGGATGACTATGCTAGAACTAGACGCTGTTTCTGACAGGGACGCTAGTTCTGACTAGGATGACTATGCTAGAACTAGACGCTAGTTCTGACTAGGATGACTATGCTAGAACTAGACGCTGTTTCTGACAGGAACGCTAGTTCTGACTAGGATGACTACGCTAGAACTAGACGCTGTTTCTGACAGGTACGCTAGTTCTGACTAGGATGACTATGCTAGATCTAGACGCTGTTTCTGACAGGGACGCTAGTTCTGACTAGGATGACTATGCTAGAACTAGACGCTGTTTCTGACAGGGACGCCAGTTCTGACTCGGATGACTATGCTATAACTTGACGCTGTTTCTGACAGGGACGCTAGTTCTGACTGCGATGACTATGCTAGAACTAGACACTGTTTCTGACAGGGACGCTAGTTCTGACTAGGATGACTACGCTAGAACTAGACGCTGTTTCTGACAGGGACGCTAGTTCTGACCATGATGACTATGCTAGAACTAGACGCTGTTTCTGACAGGGAAGCTAGTTATGACTAAGATGACTATGCTAGAACTAGACGCTGTTTCTGACAGGGACGCTAGTTCTGACTACAATGACTATGCTAGAACTAGACGCTGTTTCTGACAGGGACGCTAGTTCTGACTAGGATGACTATGCTAGAACTAGACGCTGTTTCTGACAGGGACGCTAGTTCTGACTAGGATGACTACGCTAGAACTAGACGCTGTTTCTGACAGGGACAATAGTTCTGACTACGATGACTATGCTAGAACTAGACGCTGTTTCTGACAGGAACGCTAGTTCTGACTAGGATGACTATGCTAGAACTAGACGCTGTTTCTGACAGGGACGCTAGTTCTGACAGGGACGCTAGTTCTGACTAGGATGACTATGCTAGAACTAGACGCTGTTTCTGACAGGGACGCTAGTTCTGACTATGATGACTATGCTAGAACTAGACGCTGTTTCTGACAGGGACGCTAGTTCTGACTACGATGACTATGCTAGAACTAGACGCTGTTTCTGACAGGGACGCTAGTTCTGACTAGGATGACTATGCTAGAACTAGACGCTGTTTCTGACAGGGACGCTAGTTCTGACTAGGATGACTATGCTAGAACTAGACGCTGTTTCTGACAGGGACGCTAGTTCTGACTAGGATGACTATGCTAGAACTAGACGCTGTTTCTGACAGGGACGCTAGTTCTGACTAGGATGACTACGCTAGAACTAGATGCTGTTTCTGATAGGGACGCTAGTTCTGACTACGATGACTATGCTAGAACTAGATGCTGTTTCTGACAGGAACGCTAGTTCTGACTAGGATGACTACGCTAGAACTAGACGCTGTTTCTGACAGGGACGCTAGTTCTGACTAGGATGACTACGCTAGATCTAGACGCTGTTTCTGACAGGGACGCTAGTTCTGACTAGGATGACTATGCTAGAACTAGACGCTGTTTCTGACAAGGACGTGAGTTCTGACTAGGATGACTATGCTAGAACTAGACGCTGTTTCTGACAGGGACGCTAGTTCTGACTGCGATGACTATGCTAGAACTAGACACTGTTTCTGACAGTGACGCTAGTTCTGACTAGGATGACTACGCTAGAACTAGACGCTGTTTCTGACAGGGACGCTAGTTCTGACTAGGATGACTACGCTAGAACTAGACGCTGTTTCTGACAGGGACGCTAGTTCTGACCATGATGTCTATGCTAGAACTAGACGCTGTTTCTGACAGGGAAGCTAGTTATGACTAAGATGACTATGCTAGAACTAGACGCTGTTTCTGACAGGGACGCTAGTTCTGACTACAATGACTATGCTAGAAGTAGACGCTGTTTCTGACAGGGACGCTAGTTCTGACTAGAATGACTATGCTAGAACTAGACGCTGTTTCTGACAGGGACGCTAGTTCTGACTACGATGACTATGCTAGAACTAGACGCTGTTTCTGAAAGGAACGCTAGTTCTGACTAGGATGACTATGCTAGAACTAGACGCTGTTTCTGACAGGGACGCTAGTTCTGACAGGGACGCTAGTTCTGACTAGGATGACTATGCTAGAACTAGACGCTGTTTCTGACAGGGACGCTAGTTCTGACTAGGATGACTATGCTAGAACTAGACGCTGTTTCTGACAGGGACGCTAGTTCTGACTACGATGACTATGCTAGAACTAGACGCTGTTTCTGACAGGGACGCTAGTTCTGACTAGGATGACTATGCTAGAACTAGACGCTGTTTCTGACAGGGACGCTAGTTCTGACTAGGATGACTATGCTAGAACTAGACGCTGTTTCTGACAGGGACGCTAGTTCTGACTAGGATGACTATGCTAGAACTAGACGCTGTTTCTGACAGGGACGCTAGTTCTGACTAGGATGACTACGCTAGAACTAGACGCGTTTTCTGATAGGGACGCTAGTTCTGACTACGATGACTATGCTAGAACTAGATGCTGTTTCTGACAGGAACGCTAGTTCTGACTAGGATGACTATGCTAGAACTAGACGCTGTTTCTGACAGGGACGCTAGTTCTGACTAGGATGACTATGCTAGAACTAGACGCTGTTTCTGACAGGGACGCTAGTTCTGACCATGATGACTATGCTAGAACTAGACGCTGTTTCTGACAGGGAAGCTAGTTATGACTAAGATGACTATGCTAGAACTAGACGCTGTTTCTGACAGGGACGCTAGTTCTGACTACAATGACTATGCTAGAACTAGACGCTGTTTCTGACAGGGACGCTAGTTCTGACTAGGATGACTATGCTAGAACTAGACGCTGTTTCTGACAGGGACGCTAGTTCTGACTAGGATGACTACGCTAGAACTAGACGCTGTTTCTGACAGGGACGCTAGTTCTGACTACGATGACTATGCTAGAACTAGACGCTGTTTCTGTCAGGAACGCTAGTTCTGACTAGGATGACTATGCTAGAACTAGACGCTGTTTCTGACAGGGACGCTAGTTCTGACAGGGACGCTAGTTCTGACTAGGATGACTATGCTAGAACTAGACGCTGTTTCTGACAGGGACGCTAGTTCTGACTAGGATGACTATGCTAGAACTAGACGCTGTTTCTGACAGGGACGCTAGTTCTGACTACGATGACTATGCTAGAACTAGACGCTGTTTCTGACAGGGATGCTAGTTCTGACTAGGATGACTATGCTAGAACTAGACGCTGTTTCTGACAGGGACGCTAGTTCTGACTAGGATGACTATGCTAGAACTAGACGCTGTTTCTGACAGGGACGCTAGTTCTGACTAGGATGACTATGCTAGAACTAGACGCTGTTTCTGACAGGGACGCTAGTTCTGACTAGGATGACTACGCTAGAACTAGACGCTGTTTCTGACAGGGACGCTAGTTCTGACTAGGATGACTATGCTAGAACTAGATGCTGTTTCTGACAGGAACGCTAGTTCTGACTAGGATGACTACGCTAGAACTAGACGCTGTTTCTGACAGGGACGCTAGTTCTGACTAGGATGACTATGCTAGATCTAGACGCTGTTTCTGACAGGGACGCTAGTTCTGACTAGGATGACTATGCTAGAACTAGACGCTGTTTCTGACAGGGACGCTAGTTCTGACTACGATGACTATGCTAGAACTAGATGCTGTTTCTGACAGGGACGCTAGTTCTGACTAGGATGACTATGCTAGAACTAGATGCTGTTTCTGACAGGAACGCTAGTTCTGACTAGGATGACTACGCTAGAACTAGACGCTGTTTCTGACAGGGACGCTAGTTCTGACTAGGATGACTATGCTAGAACTAGACGCTGTTTCTGACAGGGACGCTAGTTCTGACTAGGATGACTATGCTAGAACTAGATGCTGTTTCTGACAGGAACGCTAGTTCTGACTAGGATGACTACGCTAGAACTAGACGCTGTTTCTGACAGGGACGCTAGTTCTGACTAGGATGACTATGCTAGATCTAGACGCTGTTTCTGACAGGGACGCTAGTTCTGACTAGGATGACTATGCTAGAACTAGACGCTGTTTCTGACAGGGACGCTAGTTCTGACTAGGATGACTATGCTAGAACTAGACGCTGTTTCTGACAGGGACGCTAGTTCTGACTGCGATGACTATGCTAGAACTAGACACTGTTTCTGACAGGGACGCTAGTTCTGACTAGGATGACTACGCTAGAACTAGACGCTGTTTCTGACAGGGATGCTAGTTCTGACTAGGATGACTACGCTAGAACTAGACGCTGTTTCTGACAGGGACGCTAGTTCTGACCATGATGACTATGCTAGAACTAGACGCTGTTTCTGACAGGGAAGCTAGTTATGACTAAGATGACTATGCTAGAACTAGACGCTGTTTCTGACAGGGACGCTAGTTCTGACTACAATGACTATGCTAGAAGTAGACGCTGTTTCTGACAGGAACGCTAGTTCTGACTAGAATGACTATGCTAGAACTAGACGCTGTTTCTGACAGGGACGCTAGTTCTGACTACGATGACTATGCTAGAACTAGACGCTGTTTCTGACAGGAACGCTAGTTCTGACTAGGATGACTATGCTAGAACTAGACGCTGTTTCTGACAGGGACGCTAGTTCTGACAGGGACGCTAGTTCTGACTAGGATGACTATGCTAGAACTAGACGCTGTTTCTGACAGGGACGCTAGTTCTGACTAGGATGACTATGCTAGAACTAGACGCTGTTTCTGACAGGGACGCTAGTTCTGACTACGATGACTATGCTAGAACTAGACGCTGTTTCTGACAGGGACGCTAGTTCTGACTAGGATGACTATGCTAGAACTAGACGCTGTTTCTGACAGGGACGCTAGTTCTGACTAGGATGACTATGCTAGAACTAGACGCTGTTTCTGACAGGGACGCTAGTTCTGACTAGGATGACTATGCTAGAACTAGACGCTGTTTCTGACAGGGACGCTAGTTCTGACTAGGATGACTACGCTAGAACTAGACGCTGTTTCTGATAGGGACGCTAGTTCTGACTACGATGACTATGCTAGAACTAGACGCTGTTTCTGACAGGAACGCTAGTTCTGACTAGGATGACTATGCTAGAACTAGACGCTGTTTCTGACAGGGACGCTAGTTCTGACTAGGATGACTATGCTAGAACTAGACGCTGTTTCTGACAGGGACGCTAGTTCTGACTAGGATGACTACGCTAGAACTAGACGCTGTTTCTGATAGGGACGCTAGTTCTGACTACGATGACTATGCTAGAACTAGACGCTGTTTCTGACAGGGACGCTAGTTCTGACTAGGATGACTATGCTAGATCTAGACGCTGTTTCTGACAGGGACGCTAGTTCTGACTAGGATGACTATGCTAGAACTAGACGCTGTTTCTGACAGGGACGCTAGTTCTGACTAGGATGACTATGCTAGAACTAGACGCTGTTTCTGACAGGGACGCTAGTTCTTACTGCGATGACTATGCTAGAACTAGACACTGTTTCTGACAGGGACGCTAGTTCTGACTAGGATGACTACGCTAGAACTAGACGCTGTTTCTGACAGCGACGCTAGTTCTGACCATGATGACTATGCTAGAACTAGACGCTGTTTTTGACAGGGAAGCTAGTTATGACTAAGATGACTATGCTAGAACTAGACGCTGTTTCTGACAGGGACGCTAGTTCTGACTAGGATGACTGTGCTAGAACTAGACGCTGTTTCTGACAGGGACGCTAGTTCCGACTAGGATGACTACGCTAGAACTAGACGCTGTTTCTGATAGGGACGCTAGTTCTGACTACGATGACTACGCTAGAACTAGACGCTGTTTCTGACAGGAAGGCTAGTTCTGACTAGGATGACTACGCTAGAACTAGACGCTGTTTCTGACAGGGACGCTAGTTCTGACTAGGATGACTATGCTAGATCTAGACGCTGTTTCTGACAGGGACGCTAGTTCTGACTAGGATGACTATGCTAGAACTAGACGCTGTTTCTGTCAGGGACGCTAGTTCTGACTAGGATGACTATGCTAGAACTAGACGCTGTTTCTGACAGGGACGCTAGTTCTGACTGCGATGACTATGCTAGAACTAGACACTGTTTCTGACAGGGACGCTATTTCTGACTAGGATGACTACGCTAGAACTAGACGCTGTTTCTGACAGGGACGCTAGTTCTGACCATGATGACTATGCTAGAACTAGACGCTGTTTCTGACAGGGAAGCTAGTTATGACTAAGATGACTATGCTAGAACTAGACGCTGTTTCTGACAGGGACGCTAGTTCTGACTACAATGACTATGCTAGAACTAGACGCTGTTTCTGACAGGGACGCAAGTTCTGACTAGGATGACTATGCTAGAACTAGACGCTGTTTCTGACAGGGACGCTAGTTCTGACTAGGATGACTACGCTAGAACTAGATGCTGTTTCTGACAGGGACGCTAGTTCTGACTACGATGACTATGCTAGAACTAGACGCTGTTTCTGACAGGAACGCTAGTTCTGACTAGGATGACTATGCTAGAACTAGACGCTGTTTCTGACAGGGACGCTAGTTCTGACTAGGATGACTATGCTAGAACTAGACGCTGTTTCTGACAGGGACGCTAGTTCTGACTAGGATGACTACGCTAGAACTAGACGCTGTTTCTGACAGGGACGCTAGTTCTGACTACGATGACTATGCTAGAACTAGACACTGTTTCTGACAGGAACGCTAGTTCTGACTAGGATGACTATGCTAGAACTAGACGCTGTTTCTGACAGGGACGCTAGTTCTGACTAGAATGACTATGCTAGAACTAGACGCTGTTTCTGACAGGGACGCTAGTTCTGACTGCGATGACTATGCTAGAACTAGACACTGTTTCTGACAGGGACGCTAGTTCTGACTAGGATGACTATGCTAGAACTAGACGCTGTTTCTGACAGGGACGCTAGTTCTGACCATGATGACTATGCTAGAACTAGACGCTGTTTCTGACAGGGAAGCTAGTTATGACTAAGATGACTATGCTAGAACTAGACGCTGTTTCTGACAGGGACGCTAGTTCTGACTACAATGACTATGCTAGAACTAGACGCTGTTTCTGACAGGGACGCTAGTTCTGACTAGGATGACTATGCTAGAACTAGACGCTGTTTCTGACAGGGACGCTAGTTCTGACTAGGATGACTACGCTAGAACTAGACGCTGTTTCTGACAGGGACGCTAGTTCTGACTACGATGACTATGCTAGAACTAGACGCTGTTTCTGACAGGAACGCTTGTTCTGACTAGGATGACTATGCTAGAACTAGACGCTGTTTCTGACAGGGACGCTAGTTCTGACAGGGACGCTAGTTCTGACTAGGATGACTATGCTAGAACTAGACGCTGTTTCTGACAGGGACGCTAGTTCTGACTAGGATGACTATGCTAGAACTAGACGCTGTTTCTGACAGGGACGCTAGTTCTGACTACGATGACTATGCTAGAACTAGACGCTGTTTCTGACAGGGACGCTAGTTCTGACTAGGATGACTATGCTAGAACTAGACGCTGTTTCTGACAGGGACGCTAGTTCTGACTAGGATGACTATGCTAGAACTAGACGCTGTTTCTGACAGGGACGCTAGTTCTGACTAGGATGACTATGCTAGAACTAGACGCTGTTTCTGACAGGGACGCTAGTTCTGACTAGGATGACTACGCTAGAACTAGACGCTGTTTCTGATAGGGACGCTAGTTCTGACTACGATGACTATGCTAGAACTAGACGCTGTTTCTGACAGGAACGCTAGTTCTGACTAGGATTACTACGCTAGAACTAGACGCTGTTTCTGACAGGGACGCTAGTTCTGACTAGGATGACTATGCTAGATCTAGATGCTGTTTCTGACAGGGACGCTAGTTCTGACTAGGATGACTATGCTAGAACTAGACGCTGTTTCTGACAGGGACGCTAGTTCTGACTAGGATGACTATGCTAGAACTAGACGCTGTTTCTGACCGGGACGCTAGTTCTGACTACGTTGACTATGCTAGAACTAGACACTGTTTCCGACAGGGACGCTAGTTCTGACTACGATGACTACGCTAGAACTAGACGCTGTTTCTGACAGGGACGCTAGTTTTGACTAGGATGACTATGCTAGATCTAGACGCTGTTTCTGACAGGGACGCTAGTTCTGACTAGGATGACTATGCTAGAACTAGATGCTGTTTCTGACAGGGACGCTAGTTCTGACTACGTTGACTATGCTAGAACTAGACGCTGTTTCTGACAGGGACGCTAGTTCTGACTACGATGACTACGCTAGAACTAGACGCTGTTTCTGACAGGGACGCTAGTTTTGACTAGGATGACTATGCTAGATCTAGACGCTGTTTCTGACAGGGACGCTAGTTCTGACTAGGATGACTATGCTAGAACTAGACGCTGTTTCTGACAGGGACGCTAGTTCTGACTAGGATGACTATGCTAGAACTAGACGCTGTTTCTGACAGGGACGCTAGTTCTGACTAGGATGACTATGCTAGAACTAGACGCTGTTTCTGACAGGGACGCTAGTTCTGACTAGGATGACTATGCTAGAACTAGATGCTGTTTCTGACAGGGACGCTAGTTCTGACTAGGATGACTACGCTAGAACTAGACGCTGTTTCTGATAGGGACGCTAGTTCTGACTACGATGACTATGCTAGAACTAGACGCTGTTTCTGACAGGAACGCTAGTTCTGACTAGGATTACTACGCTAGAACTAGACGCTGTTTCTGACAGGGACGCTAGTTCTGACTAGGATGACTATGCTAGATCTAGACGCTGTTTCTGACAGGGACGCTAGTTCTGACTAGGATGACTATGCTAGAACTAGACGCTGTTTCTGACAGGGACGCTAGTTCTGACTAGGATGACTATGCTAGAACTAGACGCTGTTTCTGACAGGGACGCTAGTTCTGACTACGTTGACTATGCTAGAACTAGACGCTCTTTCTGACAGGGACGCTAGTTCTGACTACGATGACTACGCTAGAACTAGACGCTGTTTCTGACAGGGACGCTAGTTTTGACTAGGATGACTATGCTAGATCTAGACGCTGTTTCTGACTGGGACGCTAGTTCTGACTAGGATGACTATGCTAGAACTAGACGCTGTTTCTGACAGGGACGCTAGTTCTGACTACGTTGACTATGCTAGAACTAGACGCTGTTTCTGACAGGGACGCTAGTTCTGACTACGATGACTACGCTAGAACTATACGCTGCTTCTGACAGGGACGCTAGTTTTGACTAGGATGACTATGCTAGATCTAGACGCTGTTTCTGACAGGGACGCTAGTTCTGACTAGGATGACTATGCTAGAACTAGACGCTGTTTCTGACAGGGACGCTAGTTCTGACTAGGATGACTATGCTAGAACTAGATGCTGTTTCTGACAGGGACGCTACTTCTGACTAGGATGACTACGCTAGAACTAGACGCTGTTTCTGACAGGGACGCTAGTTCTGACTAGGATGACTATGCTAGAACTAGACGCTGTTTCTGACAGGGACGCTAGTTCTGACTACGATGACTATGCTAGAACTAGACGCTGTTTCTGACAGGGACGCTAGTTCTGACTCAGATGACTATGCTAGAACTAGACGCTGTTTCTGACAGGGACGCTAGTTCTGACCAGGATGACTATGCTAGAACTAGACGCTGTTTCTGACAGGGACGCTAGTTCTGACTAGGATGACTATGCTAGAACTAGACGCTGTTTCTGACAGGGACGCTAGTTCTGACTAGGATGACTATGCTAGAACTAGACGCTGTTTCTGACAGGGACGCTAGTTCTGACTAGGATGACTACGCTAGAACTAGACGCTGTTTCTGATAGGGACGCTAGTTCTGACTACGATGACTATGCTAGAACTAGACGCTGTTTCTGACAGGAACGCTAGTTCTGACTACAATGACTATGCTAGAACTGGACGCTGTTTCTGACAGGGACGCTAGTTCTGACTAGGATGACTATGCTAGAACTAGATGCTGTTTCTGACAAGGACGCTAGTTCTGACTAGGATGACTATGCTAGAACTAGACGCTGTTTCTGACAGGGACGCTAGTTCTGACTAGGATGACTATGCTAGAACTAGACGCTGTTTCTGACAGGGACGCTAGTTCTGACTACGTTGACTATGCTAGAACTAGACGCTGTTTCTGACAGGGACGCTAGTTCTGACTACGATGACTACGCTAGAACTAGACGCTGTTTCTGACAGGGACGCTAGTTTTGACTAGGATGACTATGCTAGAACTAGACGCTGTTTCTGACAGGGACGCTACTTCTGACTACGTTGACTATGCTAGAACTAGACGCTGTTTCTGACAGGGACGCTAGTTCTGACTAGGATGACTATGCTAGAACTAGACGCTGTTTCTGACAGGGACGCTAGTTCTGACTACGATGACTATGCTAGAACTAGACGCTGTTTCTGACAGGGACGCTAGTTCTGACTCAGATGACTATGCTAGAACTAGACGCTGTTTCTGACAGGGACGCTAGTTCTGACCAGGATTACTATGCTAGAACTAGACGCTGTTTCTGACAGGGACGCTAGTTCTGACTAGGATGACTATGCTAGAACTAGACGCTGTTTCTGACAGGGACGCTAGTTCTGACTAGGATGACTATGCTAGAACTAGACGCTGTTTCTGACAGGGACGCTAGTTCTGACTAGGATGACTACGCTAGAACTAGACGCTGTTTCTGATAGGGACGCTAGTTCTGACTACGATGACTATGCTAGAACTAGATGCTGTTTCTGACAGGAACGCTAGTTCTGACTAGGATGACTACGCTAGAACTAGACGCTGTTTCTGACAGGTATGCTAGTTCTGACTAGGATGACTATGCTAGATCTAGACGCTGTTTCTGACAGGGACGCTAGTTCTGACTAGGATGACCATGCTAGAACTAGACGCTGTTTCTGACAGGGACGCTAGTTCTGACTAGGATGACTATGCTAGAACTAGACGCTGTTTCTGACAGGGACGCTAGTTCTGACTAGGATGACTACGCTAGAACTAGACGCTGTTTCTGACAGGGACGCTAGTTCTGACTACGATGACTATGCTAGAACTAGACACTGTTTCTGACAGGAACGCTAGTTCTGACTAGGATGACTATGCTAGAACTAGACGCTGTTTCTGACAGGGACGCTAGTTCTGACTAGAATGACTATGCTAGAACTAGACGCTGTTTCTGACAGGGACGCTAGTTCTGACTGCGATGACTATGCTAGAACTAGACACTGTTTCTGACAGGGACGCTAGTTCTGACTAGGATGACTATGCTAGAACTAGACGCTGTTTCTGACAGGGACGCTAGTTCTGACCATGATGACTATGCTAGAACTAGACGCTGTTTCTGACAGGGAAGCTAGTTATGACTAAGATGACTATGCTAGAACTAGACGCTGTTTCTGACAGGGACGCTAGTTCTGACTACAATGACTATGCTAGAACTAGACGCTGTTTCTGACAGGGACGCTAGTTCTGACTAGGATGACTATGCTAGAACTAGACGCTGTTTCTGACAGGGACGCTAGTTCTGACTAGGATGACTACGCTAGAACTAGACGCTGTTTCTGACAGGGACGCTAGTTCTGACTACGATGACTATGCTAGAACTAGACGCTGTTTCTGACAGGAACGCTTGTTCTGACTAGGATGACTATGCTAGAACTAGACGCTGTTTCTGACAGGGACGCTAGTTCTGACAGGGACGCTAGTTCTGACTAGGATGACTATGCTAGAACTAGACGCTGTTTCTGACAGGGACGCTAGTTCTGACTAGGATGACTATGCTAGAACTAGACGCTGTTTCTGACAGGGACGCTAGTTCTGACTACGATGACTATGCTAGAACTAGACGCTGTTTCTGACAGGGACGCTAGTTCTGACTAGGATGACTATGCTAGAACTAGACGCTGTTTCTGACAGGGACGCTAGTTCTGACTAGGATGACTATGCTAGAACTAGACGCTGTTTCTGACAGGGACGCTAGTTCTGACTAGGATGACTATGCTAGAACTAGACGCTGTTTCTGACAGGGACGCTAGTTCTGACTAGGATGACTACGCTAGAACTAGACGCTGTTTCTGATAGGGACGCTAGTTCTGACTACGATGACTATGCTAGAACTAGACGCTGTTTCTGACAGGAACGCTAGTTCTGACTAGGATTACTACGCTAGAACTAGACGCTGTTTCTGACAGGGACGCTAGTTCTGACTAGGATGACTATGCTAGATCTAGATGCTGTTTCTGACAGGGACGCTAGTTCTGACTAGGATGACTATGCTAGAACTAGACGCTGTTTCTGACAGGGACGCTAGTTCTGACTAGGATGACTATGCTAGAACTAGACGCTGTTTCTGACAGGGACGCTAGTTCTGACTACGTTGACTATGCTAGAACTAGACACTGTTTCCGACAGGGACGCTAGTTCTGACTACGATGACTACGCTAGAACTAGACGCTGTTTCTGACAGGGACGCTAGTTTTGACTAGGATGACTATGCTAGATCTAGACGCTGTTTCTGACAGGGACGCTAGTTCTGACTAGGATGACTATGCTAGAACTAGATGCTGTTTCTGACAGGGACGCTAGTTCTGACTACGTTGACTATGCTAGAACTAGACGCTGTTTCTGACAGGGACGCTAGTTCTGACTACGATGACTACGCTAGAACTAGACGCTGTTTCTGACAGGGACGCTAGTTTTGACTAGGATGACTATGCTAGATCTAGACGCTGTTTCTGACAGGGACGCTAGTTCTGACTAGGATGACTATGCTAGAACTAGACGCTGTTTCTGACAGGGACGCTAGTTCTGACTAGGATGACTATGCTAGAACTAGACGCTGTTTCTGACAGGGACGCTAGTTCTGACTAGGATGACTATGCTAGAACTAGACGCTGTTTCTGACAGGGACGCTAGTTCTGACTAGGATGACTATGCTAGAACTAGACGCTGTTTCTGACAGGGACGCTAGTTCTGACTAGGATGACTACGCTAGAACTAGACGCTGTTTCTGATAGGGACGCTAGTTCTGACTACGATGACTATGCTAGAACTAGACGCTGTTTCTGACAGGAACGCTAGTTCTGACTAGGATTACTACGCTAGAACTAGACGCTGTTTCTGACAGGGACGCTAGTTCTGACTAGGATGACTATGCTAGATCTAGACGCTGTTTCTGACAGGGACGCTAGTTCTGACTAGGATGACTATGCTAGAACTAGACGCTGTTTCTGACAGGGACGCTAGTTCTGACTAGGATGACTATGCTAGAACTAGACGCTGTTTCTGACAGGGACGCTAGTTCTGACTACGTTGACTATGCTAGAACTAGACGCTCTTTCTGACAGGGACGCTAGTTCTGACTACGATGACTACGCTAGAACTAGACGCTGTTTCTGACAGGGACGCTAGTTTTGACTAGGATGACTATGCTAGATCTAGACGCTGTTTCTGACTGGGACGCTAGTTCTGACTAGGATGACTATGCTAGAACTAGACGCTGTTTCTGACAGGGACGCTAGTTCTGACTACGTTGACTATGCTAGAACTAGACGCTGTTTCTGACAGGGACGCTAGTTCTGACTACGATGACTACGCTAGAACTATACGCTGCTTCTGACAGGGACGCTAGTTTTGACTAGGATGACTATGCTAGATCTAGACGCTGTTTCTGACAGGGACGCTAGTTCTGACTAGGATGACTATGCTAGAACTAGACGCTGTTTCTGACAGGGACGCTAGTTCTGACTAGGATGACTATGCTAGAACTAGATGCTGTTTCTGACAGGGACGCTACTTCTGACTAGGATGACTACGCTAGAACTAGACGCTGTTTCTGACAGGGACGCTAGTTCTGACTAGGATGACTATGCTAGAACTAGACGCTGTTTCTGACAGGGACGCTAGTTCTGACTACGATGACTATGCTAGAACTAGACGCTGTTTCTGACAGGGACGCTAGTTCTGACTCAGATGACTATGCTAGAACTAGACGCTGTTTCTGACAGGGACGCTAGTTCTGACCAGGATGACTATGCTAGAACTAGACGCTGTTTCTGACAGGGACGCTAGTTCTGACTAGGATGACTATGCTAGAACTAGACGCTGTTTCTGACAGGGACGCTAGTTCTGACTAGGATGACTATGCTAGAACTAGACGCTGTTTCTGACAGGGACGCTAGTTCTGACTAGGATGACTACGCTAGAACTAGACGCTGTTTCTGATAGGGACGCTAGTTCTGACTACGATGACTATGCTAGAACTAGACGCTGTTTCTGACAGGAACGCTAGTTCTGACTACAATGACTATGCTAGAACTGGACGCTGTTTCTGACAGGGACGCTAGTTCTGACTAGGATGACTATGCTAGAACTAGATGCTGTTTCTGACAAGGACGCTAGTTCTGACTAGGATGACTATGCTAGAACTAGACGCTGTTTCTGACAGGGACGCTAGTTCTGACTAGGATGACTATGCTAGAACTAGACGCTGTTTCTGACAGGGACGCTAGTTCTGACTACGTTGACTATGCTAGAACTAGACGCTGTTTCTGACAGGGACGCTAGTTCTGACTACGATGACTACGCTAGAACTAGACGCTGTTTCTGACAGGGACGCTAGTTTTGACTAGGATGACTATGCTAGAACTAGACGCTGTTTCTGACAGGGACGCTACTTCTGACTACGTTGACTATGCTAGAACTAGACGCTGTTTCTGACAGGGACGCTAGTTCTGACTAGGATGACTATGCTAGAACTAGACGCTGTTTCTGACAGGGACGCTAGTTCTGACTACGATGACTATGCTAGAACTAGACGCTGTTTCTGACAGGGACGCTAGTTCTGACTCAGATGACTATGCTAGAACTAGACGCTGTTTCTGACAGGGACGCTAGTTCTGACCAGGATTACTATGCTAGAACTAGACGCTGTTTCTGACAGGGACGCTAGTTCTGACTAGGATGACTATGCTAGAACTAGACGCTGTTTCTGACAGGGACGCTAGTTCTGACTAGGATGACTATGCTAGAACTAGACGCTGTTTCTGACAGGGACGCTAGTTCTGACTAGGATGACTACGCTAGAACTAGACGCTGTTTCTGATAGGGACGCTAGTTCTGACTACGATGACTATGCTAGAACTAGATGCTGTTTCTGACAGGAACGCTAGTTCTGACTAGGATGACTACGCTAGAACTAGACGCTGTTTCTGACAGGTATGCTAGTTCTGACTAGGATGACTATGCTAGATCTAGACGCTGTTTCTGACAGGGACGCTAGTTCTGACTAGGATGACCATGCTAGAACTAGACGCTGTTTCTGACAGGGATGCTAGTTCTGACTAGGATGACTTTGCTAGAACTAGACGCTGTTTCTGACAGGGACGCTAGTTCTGACTGCGATGACTATGCTAGAACTAGACACTGTTTCTGACAGGGACGCTAGTTCTGACTAGGATGACTACGCTAGAACTAGACGCTGTTTCTGACAGGGACGCTAGTTCTGACCATGATGACTATGCTAGAACTAGACGCTGTTTCTGACAGGGAAGCTAGTTATGACTAAGATGACTATGCTAGAACTAGACGCTGTTTCTGACAGGGACGCTAGTTCTGACTACGATGACTATGCTAGAACTGGACGCTGTTTCTGACAGGGACGCTAGTTCTGACTAGGATGACTATGCTAGAACTAGATGCTGTTTCTGACCGGGACGCTAGTTCTGACTACGATGACTATGCTAGAACTAGATGCTGTTTCTGACAGGGACGCTAGTTCTGACTAGGATAACTATGCTAGAACTAGACGCTGTTTCTGACAGGGACGCTAGTTCTGACTAGGATGACTATGCTAGAACTAGACGCTGTTTCTGACAGGGATGCTAGTTCTGACTAGGATGACTATGCTAGAACTAGACGCTGTTTCTGACAGGGACGCTAGTTCTGACTAGGATGACTACGCTAGAACTAGACGCTGTTTCTGATAGGGACGCTAGTTCTGACTACGATGACTATGCTAGAACTAGACGCTGTTTCTGACAGGAACGCTAGTTCTGACTAGGATTACTACGCTAGAACTAGACGCTGTTTCTGACAGGGACGCTAGTTCTGACTAGGATGACTATGCTAGATCTAGACGCTGTTTCTGACAGGGACGCTAGTTCTGACTAGGATGACTATGCTAGAACTAGACGCTGTTTCTGACAGGGACGCTAGTTCTGACTAGGATGACTATGCTAGAACTAGATGCTGTTTCTGACAGGGACGCTAGTTCTGACTACGTTGACTATGCTAGAACTAGACGCTGTTTCTGACAGGGACGCTAATTCTGACTACGATGACTACGCTAGAACTAGACGCTGTTTCTGACAGGGACGCTAGTTTTGACTAGGATGACTATGCTAGATCTAGACGCTGTTTCTGACAGGGACGCTAGTTCTGACTAGGATGACTATGCTAGAACTAGACGCTGTTTCTGACAGGGACGCTAGTTCTGACTACGTTGACTATGCTAGAACTAGACGCTGTTTCTGACAGGGACGCTAGTTCTGACTACGATGACTACGCTAGAACTAGACGCTGTTTCTGACAGGGACGCTAGTTTTGACTAGGATGACTATGCTAGATCTAGACGCTGTTTCTGACAGGGACGCTAGTTCTGACTAGGATGACTATGCTAGAACTAGACGCTGTTTCTGACAGGGACGCTAGTTCTGACTAGGATGACTATGCTAGAACTAGATGCTGTTTCTGACAGGGACGCTAGTTCTGACTAGGATGACTATGCTAGAACTAGACGCTGTTTCTGACAGGGACGCTAGTTCTGACTACGATGACTATGCTAGAACTAGACGCTGTTTCTGACAGGGATGCTAGTTCTGACTCAGATGACTATGCTAGAACTAGACGCTGTTTCTGACAGGGACGCTAGTTCTGACCAGGATGACTATGCTAGAACTAGACGCTGTTTCTGACAGGGACGCTAGTTCTGACTAGGATGACTATGCTAGAACTAGACGCTGTTTCTGACAGGGACGCTAGTTCTGACTAGGATGACTACGCTAGAACTAGACGCTGTTTCTGATAGGGACGCTAGTTCTGACTACGATGACTATGCTAGAACTAGACGCTGTTTCTGACAGGAACGCTAGTTCTGACTAGGATGACTACGCTAGAACTAGACGCTGTTTCTGACAGGTATGCTAGTTCTGACTAGGATGACTATGCTAGATCTAGACGCTGTTTCTGACAGGGACGCTAGTTCTGACTAGGATGACTATGCTAGAAATAGACGCTGTTTCTGACAGGGATGCTAGTTCTGACTAGGATGACTATGCTAGAACTAGATGCTGTTTCTGACAGGGACGCTAGTTCTGACTGCGATGACTATGCTAGAACTAGACACTGTTTCTGACAGGGACGCTAGTTCTGACTAGGATGACTACGCTAGAACTAGACGCTGTTTCTGACAGCGACGCTAGTTCTGACCATGATGACTATGCTAGAACTAGACGCTGTTTCTGACAGGGAAGCTAGTTCTGACTAAGATGACTATGCTAGAACTAGACGCTGTTTCTGACAGGGACGCTAGTTCTGACTACAATGACTATGCTAGAACTGGACGCTGTTTCTGACAGGGACGCTAGTTCTGACTAGGATGACTATGCTAGAACTAGATGCTGTTTCTGACCGGGACGCTAGTTCTGACTAGGATGACTACGCTAGAACTAGACGCTGTTTCTGACAGGGACGCTAGTTCTGACTAGGATGACTATGCTAGAACTAGACGCTGTTTCTGACAGGAACGCTAGTTCTGACTAGGATGACTATGCTAGAACTAGACGCTGTTTCTGACAGGGACGCTAGTTCTGACAGGGACGCTAGTTCTGACTAGGATGACTATGCTAGAACTAGACGCTGTTTCTGACAGGGACGCTAGTTCTGACTAGGATGACTATGCTAGAACTAGACGCTGTTTCTGACAGGGACGCTAGTTCTGACTAGGATGACTATGCTAGAACTAGACGCTGTTTCTGACAGGGACGCTAGTTCTGACTAGGATGACTATGCTAGAACTAGACGCTGTTTCTGACAGGGACGCTAGTTCTGACTAGGATGACTATGCTAGAACTAGACGCTGTTTCTGACAGGGACGCTAGTTCTGACTACAATGACTATGCTAGAACTAGACGCTGTTTCTGACAGGGACGCTAGTTCTGACTAGGATGACTACGCTAGAACTAGACGCTGTTTCTGATAGGGATGCTAGTTCTGACTACGATGACTATGCTAGAACTAGACCCTGTTTCTGACAGGAACGCTAGTTCTGACTAGGATGACTACGCTAGAACTAGACGCTGTTTCTGACAGGGACGCTAGTTCTGACTAGGATGACTATGCTAGATCTAGACGCTGTTTCTGACAGGGACGCTAGTTCTGACTAGGATGACTATGCTAGAACTAGACGCTGTTTCTGACAGGGACGCTAGTTCTGACTAGGATGACTATGCTAGAACTAGACGCTGTTTCTGACAGGGACGCTAGTTCTGACTAGGATGACTATGCTAGAGCTAGACGCTGTTTCTGACAGGGACGCTAGTTCTGACTAGGATGACTATGCTAGAACTAAACGCTGTTTCTGACAGGGACGCTAGTTCTGACTACGATGACTATGCTAGAACTAGACGCTGTTTCTGACAGGGACGCTAGTTCTGAATACGATGACTACGCTAGAACTAGATGCTGTTTTTGACAGGGACGCTAGTTCTGACTAGGATGACTATGCTAGATCTAGACGCTGTTTCTGACAGGGACGCTAGTTCTGACTAGGATGACTATGCTAGAACTAGACGCTGTTTCTGACAGGGACGCTACTTCTGACTAGGATGACTATGCTAGAACTAGATGCTGTTTCTGACAGGGACGCTACTTCTGACTACGATGACTACGCTAGAACTAGACGCTGTTTCTGACAGGGACGCTAGTTCTGACTAGGATGACTATGCTAGAACTAGACGCTGTTTCTGACAGGGACGCTAGTTCTGACTACGATGACTATGCTAGAACTAGACGCTGTTTCTGACAGGGACGCTAGTTCTGACTACGATGACTATGCTAGAACTAGACGCTGTTTCTGACAGGGACGCTAGTTCTGACTACGATGACTATGCTAGAACTAGACGCTGTTTCTGACAGGAAGGCTAGTTCTGACTAGGATGACTACGCTAGAACTAGACGCTGTTTCTGACAGGGACGCTAGTTCTGACTAGGATGACTACGCTAGATCTAGACACTGTTTCTGACAGGGACGCTAGTTCTGACTAGGATGACTATGCTAGAACTAGACGCTGTTTCTGACAGGGACGCTAGTTCTGACTAGGATGACTATGCTAGAACTAGACACTGTTTCTGACAGGGACGCTATTTCTGACTAGGATGACTACGCTAGAACTAGACGCTGTTTCTGACAGGGACGCTAGTTCTGACCATGATGACTATGCTAGAACTAGACGCTGTTTCTGACAGGGAAGCTAGTTATGACTAAGATGACTATGCTAGAACTAGACGCTGTTTCTGACAGGGACGCTAGTTCTGACTACAATGACTATGCTAGAACTAGACGCTGTTTCTGACAGGGGCGCTAGTTCTGACTAGGATGACTATGCTAGAACTAGACGCTGTTTCTGACAGGGACGCTAGTTCTGACTAGGATGACTACGCTAGAACTAGACGCTGTTTCTGACAGGGACGCTAGTTCTGACTACGATGACTATGCTAGAACTAGACGCTGTTTCTGACAGGAACGCTAGTTCTGACTAGGATGACTATGCTAGAACTAGACGCTGTTTCTGACAGGGACGCTAGTTCTGACTAGGATGACTATGCTAGAACTAGACGCTGTTTCTGATAGGGACGCTAGTTCTAACTAGGATGACTACGCTAGAACTAGACGCTGTTTCTGACAGGGACGCTAGTTCTGACTACGATGACTATGCTAGAACTAGACGCTGTTTCTGACAGGAACGCTAGTTCTGACTAGGATGACTATGCTAGAACTAGACGCTGTTTCTGACAGGGACGCTAGTTCTGACTAGGATGACTATGCTAGAACTAGACGCTGTTTCTGACAGGGACGCTAGTTCTGACTAGGATGACTATGCTAGAACTAGACACTGTTTCTGACAGGGACGCTAGTTCTGACTAGGATGACTACGCTAGAACTAGACGCTGTTTCTGACAGGGACGCTAGTTCTGACTAGGATGACTACGCTAGAACTAGACGCTGTTTCTGACAGGGACGCTAGTTCTGACCATGATGACTATGCTAGAACTAGACGCTGTTTCTGACAGGGAAGCTAGTTATGACTAAGATGACTATGCTAGAACTAGACGCTGTTTCTGACAGGGACGCTAGTTCTGACTACAATGACTATGCTAGAACTAGATGCTGTTTCTGACAGGGACGCTAGTTCTGACTAGGATGACTATGCTAGAACTAGACGCTGTTTCTGACAGGGACGCTAGTTCTGACTAGGATGACTACGCGAGAACTAGACGCTGTTTCTGACAGGGACGCTAGTTCTGACTACGATGACTATGCTAGAACTAGATGCTGTTTCTGACAGGAACGCTTGTTCTGACTAGGATGACTATGCTAGAACTAGACGCTGTTTCTGACAGGGACGCTAGTTCTGACAGGGACGCTAGTTCTGACTAGGATGACTATGCTAGAACTAGACGCTGTTTCTGACAGGGACGCTAGTTCTGACTAGGATGACTATGCTAGAACTAGACGCTGTTTCTGACAGGGACGCTAGTTCTGACTACGATGACTATGCTAGAACTAGACGCTGTTTCTGACAGGGACGCTAGTTCTGACTAGGATGACTATGCTAGAACTAGACGCTGTTTCTGACAGGGACGCTAGTTCTGACTAGGATGACTATGCTAGAACTAGACGCTGTTTCTGACAGGGACGCTAGTTCTGACTAGGATGACTATGCTAGAACTAGACGCTGTTTCTGACAGGGACGCTAGTTCTGACTAGGATGACTACGCTAGAACTAGACGCTGTTTCTGATAGGGACGCTAGTTCTGACTACGATGACTATGCTAGAACTAGACGCTGTTTCTGACAGGAACGCTAGTTCTGACTAGGATTACTACGCTAGAACTAGACGCTGTTTCTGACTAGGATGACTATGCTAGATCTAGACGCTGTTTCTGACAGGGACGCTAGTTCTGACTAGGATGACTATGCTAGAACTAGACGCTGTTTCTGACAGGGACGCTAGTTCTGACTAGGATGACTATGCTAGAACTAGACGCTGTTTCTGACAGGGACGCTAGTTCTGACTACGATGACTATGCTAGAACTAGACGCTGTTTCTGACAGGAACGCTAGTTCTGACTAGGATGACTATGCTAGAACTAGACGCTGTTTCTGACAGGGACGCTAGTTCTGACTAGGATGACTATGCTAGAACTAGACGCTGTTTCTGATAGGGACGCTAGTTCTAACTAGGATGACTACGCTAGAACTAGACGCTGTTTCTGACAGGGACGCTAGTTCTGACTACGATGACTATGCTAGAACTAGACGCTGTTTCTGACAGGAACGCTAGTTCTGACTAGGATGACTATGCTAGAACTAGACGCTGTTTCTGACAGGGACGCTAGTTCTGACTAGGATGACTATGCTAGAACTAGACGCTGTTTCTGACAGGGACGCTAGTTCTGACTAGGATGACTATGCTAGAACTAGACACTGTTTCTGACAGGGACGCTAGTTCTGACTAGGATGACTACGCTAGAACTAGACGCTGTTTCTGACAGGGACGCTAGTTCTGACTAGGATGACTACGCTAGAACTAGACGCTGTTTCTGACAGGGACGCTAGTTCTGACCATGATGACTATGCTAGAACTAGACGCTGTTTCTGACAGGGAAGCTAGTTATGACTAAGATGACTATGCTAGAACTAGACGCTGTTTCTGACAGGGACGCTAGTTCTGACTACAATGACTATGCTAGAACTAGATGCTGTTTCTGACAGGGACGCTAGTTCTGACTAGGATGACTATGCTAGAACTAGACGCTGTTTCTGACAGGGACGCTAGTTCTGACTAGGATGACTACGCGAGAACTAGACGCTGTTTCTGACAGGGACGCTAGTTCTGACTACGATGACTATGCTAGAACTAGATGCTGTTTCTGACAGGAACGCTTGTTCTGACTAGGATGACTATGCTAGAACTAGACGCTGTTTCTGACAGGGACGCTAGTTCTGACAGGGACGCTAGTTCTGACTAGGATGACTATGCTAGAACTAGACGCTGTTTCTGACAGGGACGCTAGTTCTGACTAGGATGACTATGCTAGAACTAGACGCTGTTTCTGACAGGGACGCTAGTTCTGACTACGATGACTATGCTAGAACTAGACGCTGTTTCTGACAGGGACGCTAGTTCTGACTAGGATGACTATGCTAGAACTAGACGCTGTTTCTGACAGGGACGCTAGTTCTGACTAGGATGACTATGCTAGAACTAGACGCTGTTTCTGACAGGGACGCTAGTTCTGACTAGGATGACTATGCTAGAACTAGACGCTGTTTCTGACAGGGACGCTAGTTCTGACTAGGATGACTACGCTAGAACTAGACGCTGTTTCTGATAGGGACGCTAGTTCTGACTACGATGACTATGCTAGAACTAGACGCTGTTTCTGACAGGAACGCTAGTTCTGACTAGGATTACTACGCTAGAACTAGACGCTGTTTCTGACTAGGATGACTATGCTAGATCTAGACGCTGTTTCTGACAGGGACGCTAGTTCTGACTAGGATGACTATGCTAGAACTAGACGCTGTTTCTGACAGGGACGCTAGTTCTGACTAGGATGACTATGCTAGAACTAGACGCTGTTTCTGACAGGGACGCTAGTTCTGACTAGGATGACTATGCTAGAACTAGATGCTGTTTCTGACAGGGACGCTAGTTCTGACTACGTTGACTATGCTAGAACTAGACGCTGTTTCTGACAGGGACGCTAGTTCTGACTACGATGACTACGCTAGAACTAGACGCTGTTTCTGACAGGGACGCTAGTTTTGACTAGGATGACTATGCTAGATCTAGACGCTGTTTCTGACAGGGACGCTAGTTCTGACTAGGATGACTATGCTAGAACTAGACGCTGTTTCTGACAGGGACGCTAGTTCTGACTAGGATGACTATGCTAGAACTAGATGCTGTTTCTGACAGGGACGCTACTTCTGACTACGATGACTACGCTAGAACTAGACGCTGTTTCTGACAGGGACGCTAGTTCTGACTAGGATGACTATGCTAGAACTAGACGCTGTTTCTGACAGGGACGCTAGTTCTGACTACGATGACTATGCTAGAACTAGACGCTGTTTCTGACAGGGACGCTAGTTCTGACTCAGATGACTATGCTAGAACTACAGTAGACGCTGTTTCTGACAGGGACGCTAGTTCTGACCAGGATGACTATGCTAGAACTAGACGCTGTTTCTGACAGGGACGCTAGTTCTGACTAGGATGACTATGCTAGAACTAGACGCTGTTTCTGACAGGGACGCTAGTTCTGACTAGGATGACTATGCTAGAACTAGACGCTGTTTCTGACAGGGACGCTAGTTCTGACTAGGATGACTACGCTAGAACTAGACGCTGTTTCTGATAGGGACGCTAGTTCTGACTACTTTGACTATGCTAGAACTAGACGCTGTTTCTGACAGGAACGCTAGTTCTGACTAGGATGACTACGCTAGAACTAGACGCTGTTTCTGACAGGTATGCTACTTCTGACTAGGATGACTATGCTAGATCTAGACGCTGTTTCTGACAGGGACGCTAGTTCTGACTAGGATGACTATGCTAGAACTAGACGCTGTTTCTGACAGGGACGCTAGTTCTGACTAGGATGACTATGCTAGAACTAGACGCTGTTTCTGACAGGGACGCTAGTTCTGACTGCGATGACTATGCTAGAACTAGACACTGTTTCTGACAGGGACGCTAGTTCTGACTAGGATGACTACGCTAGAACTAGACGCTGTTTCTGACAGGGACGCTAGTTCTGACCATGATGACTATGCTAGAACTAGACGCTGTTTCTGACAGGGAAGCTAGTTATGACTAAGATGACTATGCTAGAACTAGACGCTGTTTCTGACAGGGACGCTAGTTCTGACTACAATGACTATGCTAGAACTGGACGCTGTTTCTGACAGGGACGCTAGTTCTGACTAGGATGACTATGCTAGAACTAGACGCTGTTTCTGACAGGGACGCTAGTTCTGACTAGGATGACTACGCTAGAACTAGACGCTGTTTCTGACAGGGACGCTAGTTCTGACTACGATGACTATGCTAGAACTAGACGCTGTTTCTGACAGGAACGCTAGTTCTGACTAGGATGACTATGCTAGAACTAGACGCTGTTTCTGACAGGGACGCTAGTTCTGACAGGGACGCTAGTTCTGACTAGGATGACTATGCTAGAACTAGACGCTGTTTCTGACAGGGATGCTAGTTCTGACTAGGATGACTATGCTAGAACTAGACGCTGTTTCTGACAGGGACGCTAGTTCTGACTAGGATGACTACGCTAGAAATAGACGCTGTTTCTGATAGGGACGCTAGTTCTGACTACGATGACTATGCTAGAACTAGACGCTGTTTCTGACAGGAACGCTAGTTCTGACTAGGATTACTACGCTAGAACTAGACGCTGTTTCTGACAGGGACGCTAGTTCTGACTAGGATGACTATGCTAGATCTAGACGCTGTTTCTGACAGGGACGCTAGTTCTGACTAGGATGACTATGCTAGAACTAGACGCTGTTTCTGACAGGGACGCTAGTTCTGACTAGGATGACTATGCTAGAACTAGATGCTGTTTCTGACAGGGACGCTAGATCTGACTACGTTGACTATGCTAGAACTAGACGCTGTTTCTGACAGGGACGCTAATTCTGACTACGATGACTACGCTAGAACTAGACGCTGTTTCTGACAGGGACGCTAGTTTTGACTAGGATGACTATGCTAGATCTAGACGCTGTTTCTGACAGGGACGCTAGTTCTGACTAGGATGACTATGCTAGAACTAGACGCTGTTTCTGACAGGGACGCTAGTTCTGACTACGTTGACTATGCTAGAACTAGACGCTGTTTCTGACAGGGACGCTAGTTCTGACTACGATGACTACGCTAGAACTAGACGCTGTTTCTGACAGGGACGCTAGTTTTGACTAGGATGACTATGCTAGATCTAGACGCTGTTTCTGACAGGGACGCTAGTTCTGACTAGGATGACTATGCTAGAACTAGACGCTGTTTCTGACAGGGACGCTAGTTCTGACTAGGATGACTATGCTAGAACTAGATGCTGTTTCTGACAGGGACGCTAGTTCTGACTAGGATGACTATGCTAGAACTAGACGCTGTTTCTGACAGGGACGCTAGTTCTGACTACGATGACTATGCTAGAACTAGACGCTGTTTCTGACAGGGATGCTAGTTCTGACTCAGATGACTATGCTAGAACTAGACGCTGTTTCTGACAGGGACGCTAGTTCTGACCAGGATGACTATGCTAGAACTAGACGCTGTTTCTGACAGGGACGCTAGTTCTGACTAGGATGACTATGCTAGAACTAGACGCTGTTTCTGACAGGGACGCTAGTTCTGACTAGGATGACTACGCTAGAACTAGACGCTGTTTCTGATAGGGACGCTAGTTCTGACTACGATGACTATGCTAGAACTAGACGCTGTTTCTGACAGGAACGCTAGTTCTGACTAGGATGACTACGCTAGAACTAGACGCTGTTTCTGACAGGTATGCTAGTTCTGACTAGGATGACTATGCTAGATCTAGACGCTGTTTCTGACAGGGACGCTAGTTCTGACTAGGATGACTATGCTAGAACTAGACGCTGTTTCTGACAGGGATGCTAGTTCTGACTAGGATGACTATGCTAGAACTAGACGCTGTTTCTGACAGGGACGCTAGTTCTGACTGCGATGACTATGCTAGAACTAGACACTGTTTCTGACAGGGACGCTAGTTCTGACTAGGATGACTACGCTAGAACTAGACGCTGTTTCTGACAGCGACGCTAGTTCTGACCATGATGACTATGCTAGAACTAGACGCTGTTTCTGACAGGGAAGCTAGTTCTGACTAAGATGACTATGCTAGAACTAGACGCTGTTTCTGACAGGGACGCTAGTTCTGACTACAATGACTATGCTAGAACTGGACGCTGTTTCTGACAGGGACGCTAGTTCTGACTAGGATGACTATGCTAGAACTAGATGCTGTTTCTGACCGGGACGCTAGTTCTGACTAGGATGACTACGCTAGAACTAGACGCTGTTTCTGACAGGGACGCTAGTTCTGACTAGGATGACTATGCTAGAACTAGACGCTGTTTCTGACAGGAACGCTAGTTCTGACTAGGATGACTATGCTAGAACTAGACGCTGTTTCTGACAGGGACGCTAGTTCTGACAGGGACGCTAGTTCTGACTAGGATGACTATGCTAGAACTAGACGCTGTTTCTGACAGGGACGCTAGTTCTGACTAGGATGACTATGCTAGAACTAGACGCTGTTTCTGACAGGGACGCTAGTTCTGACTAGGATGACTATGCTAGAACTAGACGCTGTTTCTGACAGGGACGCTAGTTCTGACTAGGATGACTATGCTAGAACTAGACGCTGTTTCTGACAGGGACGCTAGTTCTGACTAGGATGACTATGCTAGAACTAGACGCTGTTTCTGACAGGGACGCTAGTTCTGACTACAATGACTATGCTAGAACTAGACGCTGTTTCTGACAGGGACGCTAGTTCTGACTAGGATGACTACGCTAGAACTAGACGCTGTTTCTGATAGGGATGCTAGTTCTGACTACGATGACTATGCTAGAACTAGACGCTGTTTCTGACAGGAACGCTAGTTCTGACTAGGATGACTACGCTAGAACTAGACGCTGTTTCTGACAGGGACGCTAGTTCTGACTAGGATGACTATGCTAGATCTAGACGCTGTTTCTGACAGGGACGCTAGTTCTGACTAGGATGACTATGCTAGAACTAGACGCTGTTTCTGACAGGGACGCTAGTTCTGACTAGGATGACTATGCTAGAACTAGACGCTGTTTCTGACAGGGACGCTAGTTCTGACTAGGATGACTATGCTAGAGCTAGACGCTGTTTCTGACAGGGACGCTAGTTCTGACTAGGATGACTATGCTAGAACTAAACGCTGTTTCTGACAGGGACGCTAGTTCTGACTACGATGACTATGCTAGAACTAGACGCTGTTTCTGACAGGGACGCTAGTTCTGAATACGATGACTACGCTAGAACTAGATGCTGTTTTTGACAGGGACGCTAGTTCTGACTAGGATGACTATGCTAGATCTAGACGCTGTTTCTGACAGGGACGCTAGTTCTGACTAGGATGACTATGCTAGAACTAGACGCTGTTTCTGACAGGGACGCTACTTCTGACTAGGATGACTATGCTAGAACTAGATGCTGTTTCTGACAGGGACGCTACTTCTGACTACGATGACTACGCTAGAACTAGACGCTGTTTCTGACAGGGACGCTAGTTCTGACTAGGATGACTATGCTAGAACTAGACGCTGTTTCTGACAGGGACGCTAGTTCTGACTACGATGACTATGCTAGAACTAGACGCTGTTTCTGACAGGGACGCTAGTTCTGACTACGATGACTATGCTAGAACTAGACGCTGTTTCTGACAGGGACGCTAGTTCTGACTACGATGACTATGCTAGAACTAGACGCTGTTTCTGACAGGAAGGCTAGTTCTGACTAGGATGACTACGCTAGAACTAGACGCTGTTTCTGACAGGGACGCTAGTTCTGACTAGGATGACTATGCTAGATCTAGACACTGTTTCTGACAGGGACGCTAGTTCTGACTAGGATGACTATGCTAGAACTAGACGCTGTTTCTGACAGGGACGCTAGTTCTGACTAGGATGACTATGCTAGAACTAGACACTGTTTCTGACAGGGACGCTATTTCTGACTAGGATGACTACGCTAGAACTAGACGCTGTTTCTGACAGGGACGCTAGTTCTGACCATGATGACTATGCTAGAACTAGACGCTGTTTCTGACAGGGAAGCTAGTTATGACTAAGATGACTATGCTAGAACTAGACGCTGTTTCTGACAGGGACGCTAGTTCTGACTACAATGACTATGCTAGAACTAGACGCTGTTTCTGACAGGGGCGCTAGTTCTGACTAGGATGACTATGCTAGAACTAGACGCTGTTTCTGACAGGGACGCTAGTTCTGACTAGGATGACTACGCTAGAACTAGACGCTGTTTCTGACAGGGACGCTAGTTCTGACTACGATGACTATGCTAGAACTAGACGCTGTTTCTGACAGGAACGCTAGTTCTGACTAGGATGACTATGCTAGAACTAGACGCTGTTTCTGACAGGGACGCTAGTTCTGACTAGGATGACTATGCTAGAACTAGACGCTGTTTCTGATAGGGACGCTAGTTCTAACTAGGATGACTACGCTAGAACTAGACGCTGTTTCTGACAGGGACGCTAGTTCTGACTACGATGACTATGCTAGAACTAGACGCTGTTTCTGACAGGAACGCTAGTTCTGACTAGGATGACTATGCTAGAACTAGACGCTGTTTCTGACAGGGACGCTAGTTCTGACTAGGATGACTATGCTAGAACTAGACGCTGTTTCTGACAGGGACGCTAGTTCTGACTAGGATGACTATGCTAGAACTAGACACTGTTTCTGACAGGGACGCTAGTTCTGACTAGGATGACTACGCTAGAACTAGACGCTGTTTCTGACAGGGACGCTAGTTCTGACTAGGATGACTACGCTAGAACTAGACGCTGTTTCTGACAGGGACGCTAGTTCTGACCATGATGACTATGCTAGAACTAGACGCTGTTTCTGACAGGGAAGCTAGTTATGACTAAGATGACTATGCTAGAACTAGACGCTGTTTCTGACAGGGACGCTAGTTCTGACTACAATGACTATGCTAGAACTAGATGCTGTTTCTGACAGGGACGCTAGTTCTGACTAGGATGACTATGCTAGAACTAGACGCTGTTTCTGACAGGGACGCTAGTTCTGACTAGGATGACTACGCGAGAACTAGACGCTGTTTCTGACAGGGACACTAGTTCTGACTACGATGACTATGCTAGAACTAGATGCTGTTTCTGACAGGAACGCTTGTTCTGACTAGGATGACTATGCTAGAACTAGACGCTGTTTCTGACAGGGACGCTAGTTCTGACAGGGACGCTAGTTCTGACTAGGATGACTATGCTAGAACTAGACGCTGTTTCTGACAGGGACGCTAGTTCTGACTAGGATGACTATGCTAGAACTAGACGCTGTTTCTGACAGGGACGCTAGTTCTGACTACGATGACTATGCTAGAACTAGACGCTGTTTCTGACAGGGACGCTAGTTCTGACTAGGATGACTATGCTAGAACTAGACGCTGTTTCTGACAGGGACGCTAGTTCTGACTAGGATGACTATGCTAGAACTAGACGCTGTTTCTGACAGGGACGCTAGTTCTGACTAGGATGACTATGCTAGAACTAGACGCTGTTTCTGACAGGGACGCTAGTTCTGACTAGGATGACTACGCTAGAACTAGACGCTGTTTCTGATAGGGACGCTAGTTCTGACTACGATGACTATGCTAGAACTAGACGCTGTTTCTGACAGGAACGCTAGTTCTGACTAGGATTACTACGCTAGAACTAGACGCTGTTTCTGACTAGGATGACTATGCTAGATCTAGACGCTGTTTCTGACAGGGACGCTAGTTCTGACTAGGATGACTATGCTAGAACTAGACGCTGTTTCTGACAGGGACGCTAGTTCTGACTAGGATGACTATGCTAGAACTAGACGCTGTTTCTGACAGGGACGCTAGTTCTGACTAGGATGACTATGCTAGAACTAGATGCTGTTTCTGACAGGGACGCTAGTTCTGACTAGGATGACTATGCTAGAACTAGACGCTGTTTCTGACAGGGACGCTAGTTTTGACTACGTTGACTATGCTAGAACTAGACGCTGTTTCTGACAGGGACGCTAGTTCTGACTACGATGACTACGCTAGAACTAGACGCTGTTTCTGACAGGGACGCTAGTTTTGACTAGGATGACTATGCTAGATCTAGACGCTGTTTCTGACAGGGACGCTAGTTCTGACTAGGATGACTATGCTAGAACTAGACGCTGTTTCTGACAGGGACGCTAGTTCTGACTAGGATGACTATGCTAGAACTAGATGCTGTTTCTGACAGGGACGCTACTTCTGACTACGATGACTACGCTAGAACTAGACGCTGTTTCTGACAGGGACGCTAGTTCTGACTAGGATGACTATGCTAGAACTAGACGCTGTTTCTGACAGGGACGCTAGTTCTGACTACGATGACTATGCTAGAACTAGACGCTGTTTCTGACAGGGACGCTAGTTCTGACTCAGATGACTATGCTAGAACTACAGTAGACGCTGTTTCTGACAGGGACGCTAGTTCTGACCAGGATGACTATGCTAGAACTAGACGCTGTTTCTGACAGGGACGCTAGTTCTGACTAGGATGACTATGCTAGAACTAGACGCTGTTTCTGACAGGGACGCTAGTTCTGACTAGGATGACTATGCTAGAACTAGACGCTGTTTCTGACAGGGACGCTAGTTCTGACTAGGATGACTACGCTAGAACTAGACGCTGTTTCTGATAGGGACGCTAGTTCTGACTACTTTGACTATGCTAGAACTAGACGCTGTTTCTGACAGGAACGCTAGTTCTGACTAGGATGACTACGCTAGAACTAGACGCTGTTTCTGACAGGTATGCTAGTTCTGACTAGGATGACTATGCTAGATCTAGACACTGTTTCTGACAGGGACGCTAGTTCTGACTAGGATGACTATGCTAGAACTAGACGCTGTTTCTGACAGGGACGCTAGTTCTGACTAGGATGACTATGCTAGAACTAGACGCTGTTTCTGACAGGGACGCTAGTTCTGACTGCGATGACTATGCTAGAACTAGACACTGTTTCTGACAGGGACGCTAGTTCTGACTAGGATGACTACGCTAGAACTAGACGCTGTTTCTGACAGGGACGCTAGTTCTGACTAGGATGACTATGCTAGAGCTAGACGCTGTTTCTGACAGGGACGCTAGTTCTGACTAGGATGACTATGCTAGAACTAAACGCTGTTTCTGACAGGGACGCTAGTTCTGACTACGATGACTATGCTAGAACTAGACGCTGTTTCTGACAGGGACGCTAGTTCTGAATACGATGACTACGCTAGAACTAGATGCTGTTTTTGACAGGGACGCTAGTTCTGACTAGGATGACTATGCTAGATCTAGACGCTGTTTCTGACAGGGACGCTAGTTCTGACTAGGATGACTATGCTAGAACTAGACGCTGTTTCTGACAGGGACGCTACTTCTGACTAGGATGACTATGCTAGAACTAGATGCTGTTTCTGACAGGGACGCTACTTCTGACTACGATGACTACGCTAGAACTAGACGCTGTTTCTGACAGGGACGCTAGTTCTGACTAGGATGACTATGCTAGAACTAGACGCTGTTTCTGACAGGGACGCTAGTTCTGACTACGATGACTATGCTAGAACTAGACGCTGTTTCTGACAGGGACGCTAGTTCTGACTACGATGACTATGCTAGAACTAGACGCTGTTTCTGACAGGGACGCTAGTTCTGACTACGATGACTATGCTAGAACTAGACGCTGTTTCTGACAGGAAGGCTAGTTCTGACTAGGATGACTACGCTAGAACTAGACGCTGTTTCTGACAGGGACGCTAGTTCTGACTAGGATGACTATGCTAGATCTAGACACTGTTTCTGACAGGGACGCTAGTTCTGACTAGGATGACTATGCTAGAACTAGACGCTGTTTCTGACAGGGACGCTAGTTCTGACTAGGATGACTATGCTAGAACTAGACACTGTTTCTGACAGGGACGCTATTTCTGACTAGGATGACTACGCTAGAACTAGACGCTGTTTCTGACAGGGACGCTAGTTCTGACCATGATGACTATGCTAGAACTAGACGCTGTTTCTGACAGGGAAGCTAGTTATGACTAAGATGACTATGCTAGAACTAGACGCTGTTTCTGACAGGGACGCTAGTTCTGACTACAATGACTATGCTAGAACTAGACGCTGTTTCTGACAGGGGCGCTAGTTCTGACTAGGATGACTATGCTAGAACTAGACGCTGTTTCTGACAGGGACGCTAGTTCTGACTAGGATGACTACGCTAGAACTAGACGCTGTTTCTGACAGGGACGCTAGTTCTGACTACGATGACTATGCTAGAACTAGACGCTGTTTCTGACAGGAACGCTAGTTCTGACTAGGATGACTATGCTAGAACTAGACGCTGTTTCTGACAGGGACGCTAGTTCTGACTAGGATGACTATGCTAGAACTAGACGCTGTTTCTGATAGGGACGCTAGTTCTAACTAGGATGACTACGCTAGAACTAGACGCTGTTTCTGACAGGGACGCTAGTTCTGACTACGATGACTATGCTAGAACTAGATGCTGTTTCTGACAGGGACGCTAGTTCTGACTAGGATGACTATGCTAGAACTAGACGCTGTTTCTGACAGGGACGCTAGTTCTGACTAGGATGACTACGCGAGAACTAGACGCTGTTTCTGACAGGGACGCTAGTTCTGACTACGATGACTATGCTAGAACTAGATGCTGTTTCTGACAGGAACGCTTGTTCTGACTAGGATGACTATGCTAGAACTAGACGCTGTTTCTGACAGGGACGCTAGTTCTGACAGGGACGCTAGTTCTGACTAGGATGACTATGCTAGAACTAGACGCTGTTTCTGACAGGGACGCTAGTTCTGACTAGGATGACTATGCTAGAACTAGACGCTGTTTCTGACAGGGACGCTAGTTCTGACTACGATGACTATGCTAGAACTAGACGCTGTTTCTGACAGGGACGCTAGTTCTGACTAGGATGACTATGCTAGAACTAGATGCTGTTTCTGACAGGGACGCTAGTTCTGACTAGGATGACTATGCTAGAACTAGACGCTGTTTCTGACAGGGACGCTAGTTCTGACTAGGATGACTATGCTAGAACTAGACGCTGTTTCTGACAGGGACGCTAGTTCTGACTAGGATGACTACGCTAGAACTAGACGCTGTTTCTGATAGGGACGCTAGTTCTGACTACGATGACTATTCTAGAACTAGACGCTGTTTCTGACAGGAACGCTAGTTCTGACTAGGATTACTACGCTAGAACTAGACGCTGTTTCTGACTAGGATGACTATGCTAGATCTAGACGCTGTTTCTGACAGGGACGCTAGTTCTGACTAGGATGACTATGCTAGAACTAGACGCTGTTTCTGACAGGGACGCTAGTTCTGACTAGGATGACTATGCTAGAACTAGACGCTGTTTCTGACAGGGACGCTAGTTCTGACTAGGATGACTATGCTAGAACTAGATGCTGTTTCTGACAGGGACGCTAGTTCTGACTAGGATGACTATGCTAGAACTAGACGCTGTTTCTGACAGGGACGCTAGTTTTGACTACGTTGACTATGCTAGAACTAGACGCTGTTTCTGACAGGGACGCTAGTTCTGACTACAATGACTATGCTAGAACTAGACGCTGTTTCTGACAGGGACGCTAGTTCTGACTAGGATGACTATGCTAGAACTAGACGCTGTTTCTGACAGGGACGCTAGTTCTGACTAGGATGACTATGCTAGAACTAGACACTGTTTCTGACAGGGACGCTAGTTCTGACTAGGATGACTACGCTAGAACTAGACGCTGTTTCTGACAGGGACGCTAGTTCTGACTAGGATGACTACGCTAGAACTAGACGCTGTTTCTGACAGGGACGCTAGTTCTGACCATGATGACTATGCTAGAACTAGACGCTGTTTCTGACAGGGAAGCTAGTTATGACTAAGATGACTATGCTAGAACTAGACGCTGTTTCTGACAGGGACGCTAGTTCTGACTACAATGACTATGCTAGAACTAGATGCTGTTTCTGACAGGGACGCTAGTTCTGACTAGGATGACTATGCTAGAACTAGACGCTGTTTCTGACAGGGACGCTAGTTCTGACTAGGATGACTACGCGAGAACTAGACGCTGTTTCTGACAGGGACGCTAGTTCTGACTACGATGACTATGCTAGAACTAGATGCTGTTTCTGACAGGAACGCTTGTTCTGACTAGGATGACTATGCTAGAACTAGACGCTGTTTCTGACAGGGACGCTAGTTCTGACAGGGACGCTAGTTCTGACTAGGATGACTATGCTAGAACTAGACGCTGTTTCTGACAGGGACGCTAGTTCTGACTAGGATGACTATGCTAGAACTAGACGCTGTTTCTGACAGGGACGCTAGTTCTGACTACGATGACTATGCTAGAACTAGACGCTGTTTCTGACAGGGACGCTAGTTCTGACTAGGATGACTATGCTAGAACTAGACGCTGTTTCTGACAGGGACGCTAGTTCTGACTAGAATGACTATGCTAGAACTAGACGCTGTTTCTGACAGGGACGCTAGTTCTGACTAGGATGACTATGCTAGAACTAGACGCTGTTTCTGACAGGGACGCTAGTTCTGACTAGGATGACTACGCTAGAACTAGACGCTGTTTCTGATAGGGACGCTAGTTCTGACTACGATGACTATGCTAGAACTAGACGCTGTTTCTGACAGGAACGCTAGTTCTGACTAGGATTACTACGCTAGAACTAGACGCTGTTTCTGACTAGGATGACTATGCTAGATCTAGACGCTGTTTCTGACAGGGACGCTAGTTCTGACTAGGATGACTATGCTAGAACTAGACGCTGTTTCTGACAGGGACGCTAGTTCTGACTAGGATGACTATGCTAGAACTAGACGCTGTTTCTGACAGGGACGCTAGTTCTGACTAGGATGACTATGCTAGAACTAGATGCTGTTTCTGACAGGGACGCTAGTTCTGACTAGGATGACTATGCTAGAACTAGACGCTGTTTCTGACAGGGAAGCTAGTTTTGACTACGTTGACTATGCTAGAACTAGACGCTGTTTCTGACAGGGACGCTAGTTCTGACTACGATGACTACGCTAGAACTAGACGCTGTTTCTGACAGGGACGCTAGTTTTGACTAGGATGACTATGCTAGATCTAGACGCTGTTTCTGACAGGGACGCTAGTTCTGACTAGGATGACTATGCTAGAACTAGACGCTGTTTCTGACAGGGACGCTAGTTCTGACTAGGATGACTATGCTAGAACTAGATGCTGTTTCTGACAGGGACGCTACTTCTGACTACGATGACTACGCTAGAACTAGACGCTGTTTCTGACAGGGACGCTAGTTCTGACTAGGATGACTATGCTAGAACTAGACGCTGTTTCTGACAGGGACGCTAGTTCTGACTACGATGACTATGCTAGAACTAGACGCTGTTTCTGACAGGGACGCTAGTTCTGACTCAGATGACTATGCTAGAACTACAGTAGACGCTGTTTCTGACAGGGACGCTAGTTCTGACCAGGATGACTATGCTAGAACTAGACGCTGTTTCTGACAGGGACGCTAGTTCTGACTAGGATGACTATGCTAGAACTAGACGCTGTTTCTGACAGGGACGCTAGTTCTGACTAGGATGACTATGCTAGAACTAGACGCTGTTTCTGACAGGGACGCTAGTTCTGACTAGGATGACTACGCTAGAACTAGACGCTGTTTCTGATAGGGACGCTAGTTCTGACTACTTTGACTATGCTAGAACTAGACGCTGTTTCTGACAGGAACGCTAGTTCTGACTAGGATGACTACGCTAGAACTAGACGCTGTTTCTGACAGGTATGCTAGTTCTGACTAGGATGACTATGCTAGATCTAGACGCTGTTTCTGACAGGGACGCTAGTTCTGACTAGGATGACTATGCTAGAACTAGACGCTGTTTCTGACAGGGACGCTAGTTCTGACTAGGATGACTATGCTAGAACTAGACGCTGTTTCTGACAGGGACGCTAGTTCTGACTGCGATGACTATGCTAGAACTAGACACTGTTTCTGACAGGGACGCTAGTTCTGACTAGGATGACTACGCTAGAACTAGACGCTGTTTCTGACAGGGACGCTAGTTCTGACCATGATGACTATGCTAGAACTAGACGCTGTTTCTGACAGGGAAGCTAGTTATGACTAAGATGACTATGCTAGAACTAGACGCTGTTTCTGACAGGGACGCTAGTTCTGACTACAATGACTATGCTAGAACTGGACGCTGTTTCTGACAGGGACGCTAGTTCTGACTAGGATGACTATGCTAGAACTAGACGCTGTTTCTGACAGGGACGCTAGTTCTGACTAGGATGACTACGCTAGAACTAGACGCTGTTTCTGACAGGGACGCTAGTTCTGACTACGATGACTATGCTAGAACTAGACGCTGTTTCTGACAGGAACGCTAGTTCTGACTAGGATGACTATGCTAGAACTAGACGCTGTTTCTGACAGGGACGCTAGTTCTGACAGGGACGCTAGTTCTGACTAGGATGACTATGCTAGAACTAGACGCTGTTTCTGACAGGGACGCTAGTTCTGACTAGGATGACTATGCTAGAACTAGACGCTGTTTCTGACAGGGACGCTAGTTCTGACTAGGATGACTATGCTAGAACTAGACGCTGTTTCTGACAGGGACGCTAGTTCTGACTAGGATGACTATGCTAGAACTAGACGCTGTTTCTGACAGGGACGCTAGTTCTGACTAGGATGACTATGCTAGAACTAGATGCTGTTTCTGACAGGGACGCTAGTTCTGACTAGGATGACTATGCTAGAACTAGATGCTGTTTCTGACAGGGACGTTAGTTCTGACTAGGATGACTACGCTAGAACTAGACGCTGTTTCTGATAGGGATGCTAGTTCTGACTACGATGACTATGCTAGAACTAGACGCTGTTTCTGACAGGAACGCTAGTTCTGACTAGGATGACTACGCTAGAACTAGACGCTGTTTCTGACAGGGACGCTAGTTCTGACTAGGATGACTATGCTAGAACTAGATGCTGTTTCTTACAGGGACGCTAGTTCTGACTAGGATGACTATGCTAGAACTAGACGCTGTTTCTGACAGGGACGCTAGTTCTGACTACGATGACTATGCTAGAACTAGACGCTGTTTCTGACAGGGACGCTAGTTCTGAATACGATGACTACGCTAGAACTAGATGCTGTTTCTGACAGGGACGCTAGTTCTGACTAGGATGACTATGCTAGATCTAGACGCTGTTTCTGACAGGGACGCTAGTTCTGACTAGGATGACTATGCTAGAACTAGACGCTGTTTCTGACAGGGACGCTAGTTCTGACTAGGATGACTATGCTAGAACTAGATGCTGTTTCTGACAGGGACGCTACTTCTGACTACAATGACTACGCTAGAACTAGACGCTGTTTCTGACAGGGACGCTAGTTCTGACTAGGATGACTATGCTAGAACTAGACGCTGTTTCTGACAGGGACGCTAGTTCTGACTACGATGACTATGCTAGAACTAGACGCTGTTTCTGACAGGGACGCTAGTTCTGACTACGATGACTATGCTAGAACTAGACGCTGTTTCTGACAGGGACGCTAGTTCTGACCAGGATGACTATGCTAGAACTAGACGCTGTTTCTGACAGGGACGCTAGTTCTGACTAGGATGACTATGCTAGAACTAGACGCTGTTTCTGACAGGGACGCTAGTTCTGACTAGGATGACTATGCTAGAACTAGACGCTGTTTCTGACAGGGACGCTAGTTCTGACTAGGATGACTACGCTAGAACTAGACGCTGTTTCTGATAGGGACGCTAGTTCTGACTACGATGACTATGCTAGAACTAGACGCTGTTTCTGACAGGAACGCTAGTTCTGACTAGGATGACTACGCTAGAACTAGACGCTGTTTCTGACAGGTACGCTAGTTCTGACTAGGATGACTATGCTAGATCTAGACGCTGTTTCTGACAGGGACGCTAGTTCTGACTAGGATGACTATGCTAGAACTAGACGCTGTTTCTGACAGGGACGCTAGTTCTGACTAGGATGACTATGCTATAACTAGACGCTGTTTCTGACAGGGACGCTAGTTCTGACTGCGATGACTATGCTAGAACTAGACACTGTTTCTGACAGGGACGCTAGTTCTGACTAGGATGACTACGCTAGAACTAGACGCTGTTTCTGACAGGGACGCTAGTTCTGACCATGATGACTATGCTAGAACTAGACGCTGTTTCTGACAGGGAAGCTAGTTATGACTAAGATGACTATGCTAGAACTAGACGCTGTTTCTGACAGGGACGCTAGTTCTGACTACAATGACTATGCTAGAACTAGACGCTGTTTCTGACAGGGACGCTAGTTCTGACTAGGATGACTATGCTAGAACTAGACGCTGTTTCTGACAGGGACGCTAGTTCTGACTAGGATGACTACGCTAGAACTAGACGCTGTTTCTGACAGGGACGCTAGTTCTGACTACGATGACTATGCTAGAACTAGACGCTGTTTCTGACAGGAACGCTAGTTCTGACTAGGATGACTATGCTAGAACTAGACGCTGTTTCTGACAGGGACGCTAGTTCTGACAGGGACGCTAGTTCTGACTAGGATGACTATGCTAGAACTAGACGCTGTTTCTGACAGGGACGCTAGTTCTGACTAGGATGACTATGCTAGAACTAGACGCTGTTTCTGACAGGGACGCTAGTTCTGACTACGATGACTATGCTAGAACTAGACGCTGTTTCTGACAGGGACGCTAGTTCTGACTACGATGACTATGCTAGAACTAGACGCTGTTTCTGACAGGGACGCTAGTTCTGACTAGGATGACTATGCTAGAACTAGACGCTGTTTCTGACAGGGACGCTAGTTCTGAATAGGATGACTATGCTAGAACTAGACGCTGTTTCTGACAGGGACGCTAGTTCTGACTAGGATGACTACGCTAGAACTAGACGCTGTTTCTGATAGGGACGCTAGTTCTGACTACGATGACTATGCTAGAACTAGATGCTGTTTCTGATAGGAACGCTAGTTCTGACTAGGATGACTACGCTAGAACTAGACGCTGTTTCTGACAGGGACGCTAGTTCTGACTAGGATGACTATGCTAGATCTAGACGCTGTTTCTGACAGGGACGCTAGTTCTGACTAGGATGACTATGCTAGAACTAGACGCTGTTTCTGACAGGGACGCTAGTTCTGACTAGGATGACTATGCTAGAACTAGACGCTGTTTCTGACAGGGACGCTAGTTCTGACTAGGATGACTATGCTAGAACTAGACGCTGTTTCTGACAGGGACGCTAGTTCTGACTACGATGACTATGCTAGAACTAGACGCTGTTTCTGACAGGGACGCTAGTTCTGACTACGATGACTATGCTAGAACTAGACGCTGTTTCTGACAGGGACGCTAGTTCTGAATAGGATGACTATGCTAGAACTAGACGCTGTTTCTGACAGGGACGCTAGTTCTGACTAGGATGACTACGCTAGAACTAGACGCTGTTTCTGATAGGGATGCTAGTTCTGACTACGATGACTATGCTAGAACTAGATGCTGTTTCTGACAGGAACGCTAGTTCTGACTAGGATGACTACGCTAGAACTAGACGCTGTTTCTGACAGGGACGCTAGTTCTGACTAGGATGACTATGCTAGATCTAGACGCTGTTTCTGACAGGGACGCTAGTTCTGACTAGGATGACTATGCTAGAACTAGACGCTGTTTCTGACAGGGACGCTAGTTCTGACTGCGATGACTATGCTAGAACTAGACACTGTTTCTGACAGGGACGCTAGTTCTGACTAGGATGACTATGCTAGAACTAGACGCTGTTTCTGACAGGGATGCTAGTTCTGACAGGGACGCTAGTTCTGACTAGGATGACTATGCTAGAACTAGACGCTGTTTCTGACAGGGACGCTAGTTCTGACTAGGATGACTATGCTAGAACTAGACGCTGTTTCTGACAGGGACGCTAGTTCTGACTACGATGACTATGCTAGAACTAGACGCTGTTTCTGACAGGGACGCTAGTTCTGACTACGATGACTATGCTAGAACTAGACGCTGTTTCTGACAGAGACGCTAGTTCTGACTAGGATGACTATGCTAGAACTAGACGCTGTTTCTGACAGGGACGCTAGTTCTGAATAGGATGACTATGCTAGAACTAGACGCTGTTTCTGACAGGGACGCTAGTTCTGACTAGGATGACTACGCTAGAACTAGACGCTGTTTCTGATAGGGACGCTAGTTCTGACTACGATGACTATGCTAGAACTAGATGCTGTTTCTGACAGGAACGCTAGTTCTGACTAGGATGACTACGCTAGAACTAGACGCTGTTTCTGACAGGGACGCTAGTTCTGACTTGGATGACTATGCTAGATCTAGACGCTGTTTCTGACAGGGACGCTAGTTCTGACAGGGACGCTAGTTCTGACTAGGATGACTATGCTAGAACTAGACGCTGTTTCTGACAGGGACGCTAGTTCTGACTAGGATGACTATGCTAGAACTAGACGCAGTTTCTGACAGGGACGCTAGTTCTGACTACGATGACTATGCTAGAACTAGACGCTGTTTCTGACAGGGACGCTAGTTCTGACTACGATGACTATGCTAGAACTAGACGCTGTTTCTGACAGGGACGCTAGTTCTGACTACGATGACTATGCTAGAACTAGACGCTGTTTCTGACAGGGACGCTAGTTCTGACTAGGATGACTATGCTAGAACTAGACGCTGTTTCTGACAGGGACGCTAGTTCTGAATAGGATGACTATGCTAGAACTAGACGCTGTTTCTGACAGGGACGCTAGTTCTGACTAGGACGACTACGCTAGAACTAGACGCTGTTTCTGATAGGGACGCTAGTTCTGACTACGATGACTATGCTAGAACTAGATGCTGTTTCTGACAGGAACGCTAGTTCTGACTAGGATGACTACGTTAGAACTAGACGCTGTTTCTGACAGGGACGCTAGTTCTGACTAGGATGACTATGCTAGATCTAGACGCTGTTTCTGACAGGGACGCTAGTTCTGACTAGGATGACTATGCTAGAACTAGACGCTGTTTCTGACAGGGACGCTAGTTCTGACTAGGATGACTATGCTAGAACTAGACGCTGTTTCTGACAGGGACGCTAGTTCTGACTACGATGACTATGCTAGAACTAGACGCTGTTTCTGACAGGGACGCTAGTTCTGACTACGATTACTATGCTAGAACTAGACGCTGTTTCTGACAGGGACGCTAGTTCTGACTAGGATGACTATGCTAGAACTAGACGCTGTTTCTGACAGGGACGCTAGTTCTGAATAGGATGACTATGCTAGAACTAGACGCTGTTTCTGACAGGGACGCTAGTTCTGACTAGGATGACTACGCTAGAACTAGACGCTGTTTCTGATAGGGACGCTAGTTCTGACTACGATGACTATGCTAGAACTAGATGCTGTTTCTGACAGGAACGCTAGTTCTGACTAGGATGACTACGCTAGAACTAGACGCTGTTTCTGACAGGGACGCTAGTTCTGACTAGGATGACTATGCTAGAACTAGACGCTGTTTCTGACAGGGACGCTAGTTCTGAATAGGATGACTATGCTAGAACTAGACGCTGTTTCTGACAGGGACGCTAGTTCTGACTAGGATGACTACGCTAGAACTAGACGCTGTTTCTGATAGGGACGCTAGTTCTGACTACGATGACTATGCTAGAACTAGATGCTGTTTCTGACAGGAACGCTAGTTCTGACTAGGATGACTACGCTAGAACTAGACGCTGTTTCTGACAGGGACGCTAGTTCTGACTAGGATGACTATGCTAGATCTAGACGCTGTTTCTGACAGGGACGCTAGTTCTGACTAGGATGACTATGCTAGAACTAGACGCTGTTTCTGACAGGGACGCTAGTTCTGACTGCGATGACTATGCTAGAACTAGACACTGTTTCTGACAGGGACGCTAGTTCTGACTAGGATGACTACGCTAGAACTAGACGCTGTTTCTGACAGGGACGCTAGTTCTGACTAGGATGACTACGCTAGAAGTAGACGCTGTTTCTGACAGGGACGCTAGTTCTGACCAGGATGACTATGCTAGAACTAGACGCTGTTTCTGACAGGGAAGCTAGTTATGACTAAGATGACTATGCTAGAACTAGACGCTGTTTCTGACAGGGACGCTAGTTCTGACTACAATGACTATGCTAGAACTAGACGCTGTTTCTGACAGGGACGCTAGTTCTGACTAGAATGACTATGCTAGAACTAGACGCTGTTTCTGACAGGGACGCTAGTTCTGACTAGGATGACTACGCTAGAACTAGACGCTGTTTCTGACAGGGACGCTAGTTCTGACTACGATGACTATGCTAGAACTAGACGCTGTTTCTGACAGGAACGCTAGTTCTGACTAGGATGACTATGCTAGAACTAGACGCTGTTTCTGACAGGGACGCTAGTTCTGACAGGGACGCTAGTTCTGACTAGGATGACTATGCTAGAACTAGACGCTGTTTCTGACAGGGACGCTAGTTCTGACTAGGATGACTATGCTAGAACTAGACGCTGTTTCTGACAGGGACGCTAGTTCTGACTACGATGACTATGCTAGAACTAGACGCTGTTTCTGACAGGGACGCTAGTTCTGACTAGGATGACTATGCTAGAACTAGACGCTGTTTCTGACAGGGACGCTAGTTCTGACTAGGATGACTATGCTAGAACTAGACGCTGTTTCTGACAGGGACGCTAGTTCTGACTAGGATGACTACGCTAGAACTAGACGCTGTTTCTGACAGGGACGCTAGTTCTGACTAGGATGACTACGCTAGAACTAGACGCTGTTTCTGATAGGGACGCTAGTTCTGACTACGATGACTATGCTAGAACTAGACGCTGTTTCTGACAGGAACGCTAGTTCTGACTAGGATGACTACGCTAAAACTAGACGCTGTTTCTGACAGGGACGCTAGTTCTGACTAGGATGACTATGCTAGATCTAGACGCTGTTTCTGACAGGGACGCTAGTTCTGACTAGGATGACTATGCTAGAACTAGACGCTGTTTCTGACAGGGACGCTAGTTCTGACTAGGATGACTATGCTAGAACTAGACGCTGTTTCTGACAGGGACGCTAGTTCTGACTAGGATGACTATGCTAGAACTAGATGCTGTTTCTGACAGGGACGCTAGTTCTGACTAGGATGACTATGCTAGAACTAGACGCTGTTTCTGACAGGGACGCTAGTTCTGACTGCGATGACTATGCTAGAACTAGACACTGTTTCTGACAGGGACGCTAGTTCTGACTAGGATGACTACGCTAGAACTAGACGCTGTTTCTGACAGCAACGCTAGTTCTGACCATGATGACTTTGCTAGAACTAGACGCTGTTTCTGACAGGGAAGCTAGTTATGACTAAGATGACTATGCTAGAACTAGACGCTGTTTCTGACAGGGACGCTAGTTCTGACTAGGATGACTATGCTAGAACTAGACGCTGTTTCTGACAGGGACGCTAGTTCCGACTATGATGACTACGCTAGAACTAGACGCTGTTTCTGATAGGGACGCTAGTTCTGACTACGATGACTATGCTAGAACTAGACGCTGTTTCTGACAGGAACGCTAGTTCTGACTAGGATGACTACGCTAGAACTAGACGCTGTTTCTGACAGGGACGCTAGTTCTGACTAGGATGACTATGCTAGATCTAGACGCTGTTTCTGACAGGGACGCTAGTTCTGACTAGGATGACTATGCTAGAACTAGACGCTGTTTCTGACAGGGACGCTAGTTCTGACTAGGATGACTATGCTAGAACTAGACGCTGTTTCTGACAGGGACGCTAGTTCTGACTGCGATGACTATGCTAGAACTAGACACTGTTTCTGACAGGGACGCTATTTCTGACTAGGATGACTACGCTAGAACTAGATGCTGTTTCTGACAGGGACGCTAGTTCTGACCATGATGACTATGCTAGAACTAGACGCTGTTTCTGACAGGGAAGCTAGTTATGACTAAGATGACTATGCTAGAACTAGATGCTGTTTCTGACAGGGACGCTAGTTCTGACTACAATGACTATGCTAGATCTAGACGCTGTTTCTGACAGGGACGCTAGTTCTGACTAGGATGACTATGCTAGAACTAGACGCTGTTTCTGACAGGGACGCTAGTTCTGACTAGGATGACTACGCTAGAACTAGACGCTGTTTCTGACAGGGACGCTAGTTCTGATTACGATGACTACGCTAGAACTAGACGCTGTTTCTGACAGGAACGCTAGTTCTGACTAGGATGACTATGCTAGAACTAGACGCTGTTTCTGACAGGGACGCTAGTTCTGACTAGGATGACTATGCTAGAACTAGACGCTGTTTCTGACAGGGACGCTAGTTCTGACTAGGATGACTATGCTAGAACTAGACGCTGTTTCTGACAGGGACGCTAGTTCTGACTACGATGACTATGCTAGAACTAGACGCTGTTTCTGACAGGGACGCTAATTCTGACTAGGATGACTATGCTTGAACTAGACGCTGTTTCTGACAGGGACGCTAGTTCTGACTAGGATGACTATGCTAGAACTAGACGCTGTTTCTGACAGGGACGCTAGTTCTGACTAGGATGACTAGGCTAGAACTAGACGCTGTTTCTGACAGGGACGCTAGTTCTGACTAGGATGACCACGCTAGAACTAGACGCTGTTTCTGATAGGGACGCTAGTTCTGACTACGATGACTATGCTAGAACTAGACGCTGTTTCTGACAGGAACGCTAGTTCTGACTAGGATGACTACGCTAGAACTAGACGCTGTTTCTGACAGGGACGCTAGTTCTGACTAGGATGACTATGCTAGATCTAGACGCTGTTTCTGACAGGGACGCTAGTTCTGACTAGGATGACTATGCTAGAACTAGACGCTGTTTCTGACAGGGACGCTAGTTCTGACTAGGATGACTATGCTAGAACTAGACGCTGTTTCTGACAGGGACGCTAGTTCTGACTAGGATGACTATGCTAGAACTAGATGCTGTTTCTGACAGGGACGCTAGTTCTGACTAGGATGACTATGCTAGAACTAGACGCTGTTTCTGACAGGGACGCTAGTTCTGACCAGGATGACTATGCTAGTACTAGACGCTGTTTCTGACAGGGACGCTAGTTCTGACTACGATGACTATGCTAGAACTAGACGCTGTTTCTGACAGGGACGCTAGTTCTGACTAGGATGACTATGCTAGAACTAGATGCTGTTTCTGACAGGGATGCTAGTTCTGACTACAATGACTATGCTAGAACTAGACGCTGTTTCTGACAGGGACGCTAGTTCTGACTAGGATGACTATGCTAGAACTAGACGCTGTTTCTGACAGGAACGCTAGTTCTGACTAGGATGACTACGCTAGAACTAGACGCTGTTTCTGACAGGGACGCTAGTTCTGACTAGGATGACTATGCTAGAACTAGACGCTGTTTCTGACAGGGACGCTAGTTCTGACTAGGATGACTATGCTAGAACTAGACGCTGTTTCTGACAGGGACGCTAGTTCTGACTACGATGACTATGCTAGAACTAGACGCTGTTTCTGACAGGGACGCTAGTTCTGACTACGATGACTATGCTAGAACTAGACGCTGTTTCTGACAGGGACGCTAGTTCTGACTAGGATGACTATGCTAGAACTAGACGCTGTTTCTGACAGGGACGCTAGTTCTGACTAGGATGACTATGCTAGAACTAGACGCTGTTTCTGACAGGGACGCTAGTTCTGACTAGGATGACTATGCTAGAACTAGACGCTGTTTCTGACAGGGACGCTAGTTCTGACTAGGATGACTACGCTAGAACTAGACGCTGTTTCTGATAGGGACGCTAGTTCTGACTACGATGACTATACTAGAACTAGACGCTGTTTCTGACAGGAACGCTAGTTCTGACTAGGATGACTACGCTAGAACTAGACGCTGTTTCTGACAGGGACGCTAGTTCTGACTAGGATGACTATGCTAGATCTAGATGCTGCTTCTGACAGGGAAGCTAGTTCTGACTACGATGACTATGCTAGAACTAGATGCTGTTTCTGACAGGGAAGCTAGTTCTGACTACGATGACTATGCTAGAACTAGACGCTGTTTCTGACAGGGACGCTAGTTCTGACTACGATGACTATGCTAGAACTAGACGCTGTTTCTGACAGGGACGCTAGTTCTGACTAGGATGACTATGCCAGAACTAGACGCTGTTTCTGACAGGGACGCTAGTTCTGACTACGATGACTATGCTAGAACTAGACGCTGTTTCTGACAGGGACGCTAGTTCTGACTTGGATGACTATGCTAGAACTAGACGCTGTTTCTGACAGGGACGCTAGTTCTGACTACGATGACTATGCTAGAACTAGATGCTGTTTCTGACAGGGACGCTAGTTCTGACTAGGATGACTACGCTAGAACTAGACGCTGTTTCTGACAGGGACGCTAGTTCTGATCAGGATGACTATGCTAGAACTAGACGCTGTTTCTGACAGGGACGCTAGTTCTGACTAGGATGACTACACTAGAACTAGACGCTGTTTCTGACAGGGACGCTAGTTCTGACTAGGATGACTATGCTAGAACTAGACGCTGTTTCTGACAGGGACGCTAGTTCTGACTAGGATGACTATGCTAGAACTAGATGCTGTTTCTGACAGGGACGCTAGTTCTGACTAGGATGACTATGCTAGAACTAGACGCTGTTTCTGACAGGGACGCTAGTTCTGACCAGGATGACTATGCTAGAACTAGACGCTGTTTCTGACAGGGACGCTAGTTCTGACTACGATGACTATGCTAGAACTAGACGCTGTTTCTGACAGGGACGCTAGTTCTGACTAGGATGACTATGCTAGAACTAGATGCTGTTTCTGACAGGGATGCTAGTTCTGACTACAATGACTATGCTAGAACTAGACGCTGTTTCTGACAGGGACGCTAGTTCTGACTAGGATGACTATGCTAGAACTAGACGCTGTTTCTGACAGGAACGCTAGTTCTGACTAGGATGACTACGCTAGAACTAGACGCTGTTTCTGACAGGGACGCTAGTTCTGACTAGGATGACTATGCTAGAACTAGACGCTGTTTCTGACAGGGACGCTAGTTCTGACTAGGATGACTATGCTAGAACTAGACGCTGTTTCTGACAGGGACGCTAGTTCTGACTACGATGACTATGCTAGAACTAGACGCTGTTTCTGACAGGGACGCTAGTTCTGACTACGATGACTATGCTAGAACTAGACGCTGTTTCTGACAGGGACGCTAGTTCTGACTAGGATGACTATGCTAGAACTAGACGCTGTTTCTGACAGGGACGCTAGTTCTGACTAGGATGACTATGCTAGAACTAGACGCTGTTTCTGACAGGGACGCTAGTTCTGACTAGGATGACTATGCTAGAACTAGACGCTGTTTCTGACAGGGACGCTAGTTCTGACTAGGATGACTACGCTAGAACTAGACGCTGTTTCTGATAGGGACGCTAGTTCTGACTACGATGACTACACTAGAACTAGACGCTGTTTCTGACAGGAACGCTAGTTCTGACTAGGATGACTACGCTAGAACTAGACGCTGTTTCTGACAGGGACGTTAGTTCTGACTAGGATGACTATGCTAGATCTAGATGCTGCTTCTGACAGGGAAGCTAGTTCTGACTACGATGACTATGCTAGAACTAGATGCTGTTTCTGACAGGGAAGCTAGTTCTGACTACGATGACTATGCTAGAACTAGACGCTGTTTCTGACAGGGACGCTAGTTCTGACTACGATGACTATGCTAGAACTAGACGCTGTTTCTGACAGGGACGCTAGTTCTGACTAGGATGACTATGCCAGAACTAGACGCTGTTTCTGACAGGGACGCTAGTTCTGACTACGATGACTATGCTAGAACTAGACGCTGTTTCTGACAGGGACGCTAGTTCTGACTTGGATGACTATGCTAGAACTAGACGCTGTTTCTGACAGGGACGCTAGTTCTGACTACGATGACTATGCTAGAACTAGATGCTGTTTCTGACAGGGACGCTAGTTCTGACTAGGATGACTACGCTAGAACTAGACGCTGTTTCTGACAGGGACGCTAGTTCTGATCAGGATGACTATGCTAGAACTAGACGCTGTTTCTGACAGGGACGCTAGTTCTGACTAGGATGACTACACTAGAACTAGACGCTGTTTCTGACAGGGACACTAGTTCTGACCAGGATGACTATGCTAGAACTAGACGCTGTTTTTGACAGGGACGCTACTTCTGACTACGATGACTACGCTAGTCGCGGGAACACTACGCCGATTTTGACAGGGATGCTTACGTTGACTACGTACTGCCTACGCTTACTACACTATGCTATTTCTGACTGAATACGCTGGTCGCACGGAACACACTACGCTGCTTCTGACTGAGTATGCTTGTCGTGGGAACATGAGGCCGATTCTGAAAGGGACGCTACGGTAAGTACGTAACTGCCGCCGTAAAACTAAACAAGTAACTTTTTTTCTTTTTTTTATGCAGCTTGGCACCTAGCTCCCCTGCCGCCTATTTGTGTCCCCTTCCCCTGGCTCTCGCCAGCTCCCCTGGACATTACATCTGACCTGGGCCACATTCCACTAGAAAACACACAAAGGTTTGCAGCTAAATGTGGCACAAGCTGCATATTTTTTGTGTGTTTTCACTGCTTGAAGATCATTTAAATATCTTCTATACAACTTTTCTGATTGCTTGTCTAATTGCCTGGTGCACCACATGCTGCACCTGCAAAGATGATCCTGACACGTGCACTTACTTACACCTGATATAGTAAAATTGATATCTTGATATTAAAATTTTAGAATGGGAAATGAGCATTATACTGTTTAGTGTTATCCTTCATTTTCAATAAAGAGTTACTAAAAAGAAATGTGTGATGTAGTATTTACTGCCTCCGTAAATAGTTATAGATTAGCGGATGGACTGGGCTGAGGTCGACAATACCATGGTCAGCCACTAGAGGTCGATGGCATCTAGTTAGACGTCTATGCTTGGTCGACCAGGTCTACATAGACAGTGATGCTGGACCTCTGGGAGGCATGTTACTGTTGACCTCAGCCCCATTGATCTGCAGTCCAGGTACCCTGTAAATATTCCTATAATTAAACAGCTGTAATAGGGAAGGATAACATGGTCCTTATCATGGAGTATTATATCTTCATGGTCAGTAATGCTAACCACTGTGCTACCATGTTGACCATCGGAAAGAATCCCTTTCCTTGCCAGGCCAACACAGAGGCCCAGTAAATGCATGAGTATGGCGGCATGAATGGCGTAATGGTTAGCATTACTGCCACATAGGAAAGAGGTCATGGGTTTGATATACATTAAGTTTATCATTTGGTTCAGTAATACTCATACTTACAGTATCACCCTTTTTGGTCGTTTCTGAGCCATTGACACTCAATGATAATGCACCCAGGAAGCATTACGAATGGACAATTATTCATAGGTGAGGACAGGTGTGGTGAGGACCCCCTCACACAGGGGGCGAGATGTACTAAGCCTTAAAATTGATAAAATGGAGAGTGATAAACCACCAACCAATCAGCTCCTACCTGATTGTCTGGTGGTTTATCACTCTCCATTTTATCACTTTTCAAGCTTAGTACATCTGGCCCAGGGACTGGTGACAATGCTGAGAAATCAGAAACTGGTTCCTAGTGAATTCTTAGGGCGTATTCGATCGCCAGCGGTTATTTCCGACAGGAGAAATAGCAATGCCTATTCAATGCTGTCTTTCCTGATAGCATTGACAGGCATCTCAGAAGAATGGACCCAACTTGCCTAAAAGCAGTCCTGCCTGTTCTGCCGAGAACAGCCATGGATAGTCGAGCTTACAACCGTATCTCAATGATCCATGGGCATTTCTCGTGGACACGCCTCTTTTCGGGGCTCGGCAGGTGAGATATTGAATGGGCCAGGGTCACGACTGTCGGGTCTTCCCAACAGTCGTTACCCGGGATTGAATGCCCCCCTTAGACTGCAGATTCATCAATAATCTTTTGAGCTAAGAACAGCTGATTGTAGAGTGTAGGGGTGCTTGATACCCTTTACTACCATGTAAATGGCACCTGATTTTTACCTGAATCTTTTCCAGAAACTCAGACAAAGATGTGGAAATTGCTTTCCTCGGTAGCTGCACTGGCCTGACCCATGTGAACCTATTTGTAGGGCCGGAGCAGCTCACGTACAAGTAAGTGATATTGACTGGTCTTATCCTTGTGATTGATGGGCAAATATGATTATTCATACAGTACTGTATGTGTCCCTGGGGTTCAAAATGTTTAAAGATAATGTGATCATTGGATTAATGTAACTAACCAATAGAGGCATAGGCGTGCACAGCACATTTTATTAGGGGGTGCACCGTCAAAGGGGTGTGCCTAGCACCACATATTGGGCATGTATAACACCGCCCATTGGGTGTGTCTAACAGCGGCAATCAGGTGTGTCTACCATCATCTATTGGTACACGCTACAATATAAAATGGCTCTCAGTATAATAATACATGCAAATAAAGTAAACAACCTACAGTATATGGATGATATGTAGTAATATGACAATGGTCTGGTACAAGTAACAATGCAAAACACACATAATTGATTGATGGGCGCTTCTTTCAATGGAGTACGGTTCTAAAAAGCAAAAGTCTTTGTTAAAAGGTGTTGCTGGTAGAGAGGCATTCATAAGGGTGGCTACAGCATTAGTGGGTGCCTGTGCACCCATAAGACTCAATGGGCGGTATTCAATGTGAATACCTGCGAGGTGCAGCGAATCCTTTTTAGGATTCGCTGCACATTCGCCACGTTCCGGAGCCTCGCCGGCTCCGGTATTCAACGAGTCAGGGGCTCGCTGCCCCTGACCGGCGAATATGAGCTCCAGCGGCGAACGCCGCAGGGAGCCTGAGGACGGTGGCAGGCAGAGAGATGGAAGTCTCTCTGCCTGCCCCAGAGCGTATGTGGGGGGGACGGTGCCAGGCAGCACAGGCTGCCCCCCGGGGGTGCCACACAGGGGGCCGCGTATATTCACTACACCCGATCGTAACGATCGGGTGCAGTGAATATATGAATATCTAATGAGCAGCTCGGCTCCGGCGCCCCCTGCTGGCTGCTGTGTAAAAAAAAAAATATATATATATATAAATGTAAAAAACAAAACACTTTATTTTAAAAGTTCACATTCCACTTCTCCATAAAAAGATAGCGATTGCTACTCGGTGAATCATGGCGAAAAAAACCATCAAATGTATTCGCCATGTGGTCATGGAATAGGGTGATTCACTGTTTTAGTCAAAAATTCGCCAAACAGCACAAATTCGCCATAAAAACATGGTGAATCAGGATCATTGAATACCGCCCAATGTGCGCACACCTATGAATAGAGGGTAACGTTTAGCCAGCCATGGGCTCATACAGTATCATGTGAGCGTGCCTTCATTGCGGCAGCTTACCAAGAAATACCGTATTTTTCGCTCTATAAAACGCACCTGACCATAAGACACACCTAGTTTTAGAGGAGGAAAAAAGGAAAAAAAATATTCTGAACCAAATAGTGTAACCAAAGTGCTTCACAGCTAATATAGGATTAGCAATTCACAAACTGCACATATTAAGCCCTATTGCTCTGTTACATGGACACTCATGTGGCTAATAGAAGTCAGCAGATTATCATACATGGGGTAGGGAACACTTACGTAGAATCCCTCCACATGAGGTTCTTAAGGGGTCACACCAATTCAGCAGGGTGAAGCCTATTCACCCACAATTGAATTCCCCTCTGGGTTAAGAATTGAATCAGCGACCTCTAAGGCGTGGAGGTAGCAATACTAGCCACTATGCCAACAGTGCTGCATTATATAAATAAGCGTGTGGGCAGGAAATGTGACTGGCAGCAGGCTGTCCCCCTCCTATCAGGAGTACATGACACGCAATGCAGCCCTTGTTTATATTCACTATCTGATATCACCAGCAGCAGGCGGGTACTAGAGCTTGCGAGATATGGCACTGAATTGCAGCATAGGTGACTATATCTATCTACAGCGCGGCCGGCAGCAGTGACCATTGCCGGGAGAGCGGGGATGCTGGTGAGAGAGTGGAGAGACATGGCCGGGAGAGCGGGGACGCTGGTGTAACACAGGATAATTATATCAACACGGCTATCACTGGGAGCGGATACTGTACGTACCGTACGGCGCTTCAGGCCATCTGTGATCCCAGGTCTTCAGCCGCCCGCTCTCTCTCTCTGCTGTCTCAGGCCACAGACGCTGCGTCCCGGTTCCTAGGTATGTGGGTGCCCCTAGCTAAGCCACTGACTGCGGTGTACATGATATAAGCGGGGGCCCCTGCAGCAGATGGGAACTACTTGTTCCCATCCGCCGCAGGGACCCCGCCACTGATATCACATACACTGCAGGGACCTGCTGCTGCTGCCGACCTGACCTTGCTGCTCCAGCACTCTGAGATGCCGGGCAGCAGAGAGCAGTCCCGGCGTGGTCAAACTGCACTGGCTCATCCACGTATTCGCTCCTTAAGACGCACATGCTTTTTCACCCACTTTTTTGGGGAGAAAAAGTGCGTCTTATGGTCAGAAAAATACGGTATATACTAATATAGAGTAGCTATTGTCCATTACTGCTCATATTAGTGTGCTTTTATGCGTCCAGGTCCATGCATAAGTTGTCATTAGAATCTAGACTTGTACCTGGCCCATGCTGGGTGCAAGAGATGGGCCTGATAGCTGCATATAAACACCTTAAGCAAGCACAGACTCCCCCCATCAGACACAGATGTTCTGTGTGCCCGAATACTCACCGCCCAGTTATCACCCAGAAACACTTACTTGGCGCTAGTCTTTGTACACAGTTAATTACCCAGTCACAACCACTTGCGACTTCAGAGGCATGTTGCGGCACATATGGTGGTTCTTAACAGTGAGTTTCAATCTATTTTAGAAATTAATATATTTTTTTGAATGGACCACTCATATTTGAGTTGTCTTATATGCAATAGATTATGTAAACTAACGATCTATAAGATAAAGGTTTATTTAGGCAGATATATGTTACTAACAGGATGCATGGTATGCAGTTGTTAGATCTACAGTGTCTACGTCACAGGTCTTCAACCTGTGGCCCTCCAGATGATGTGGAACTACATGTCCCAGCATGCCCTGACCGTTCTGGCATGTTCTTATAGGAAAAAATGTAGCAATGCATGTTGGAACTTGTAGTTTCACAACATCTGGAGGGCCACAGGTTGAAGACCCATGGTCTACGTGGTCAAAAGGTCGACAGTCAAAATGTGAACATGGTAAACATGCGGACAGGCAGAATGCGGATATGGTCAAAAGGTCGACATGAGTTTTTTTATTATTTTATTGAGCCTTCAGATGGTATTTCATAGACCTTTTCCATGTCAACCTTTTGAATGTTAACCTTTTGACTGTAGACCTAGACATTGTAGATCTAATCTCTTATATATTTAGCTACATGTGTCAATCATTCTGGGAGTGTGTCTATAACGCTGGGCGGATTCAAGGCTCAAACAGAGCCTCTTACTCTGCACACACACAGTCCCAGAATGACAGACAGGACTCCATGGAGCAGCTTCATACAAACTAGCCTGCAGTGGCCGGGGATCCATTTGCACCCCACTTCCTGCAGGCAGATAAACTACTGTGCGGAGGTTGCTCCTACCCTATCTGCAGCTGGGGACACTTACAATCAGAGTCCCGCTGCCACTCCCCACCCAGAACTGACCCCGCCTCCCCCCTCCTTCCCCGTTCTCATCATGCTGTCGGCAGAGCTGCAAGTATGGCGGTACAGGGTGGTACCCCGTACCGCCATAACAAATCTGCCCCAAAGTGTTTAATGCGCATGCGCGCATATGTTAGTGGCGGGGGGCGTGGTTTTCACCGCCCCGCCACAGCTGATTGTTTTCGGAGCGGAGGGGAGGGGAGGGGAGCGCATCGCGCGTCTCTCCCTCCCCTCCCTGTGTCACTCAGACTAGGCTGTCAGACGACAGCCAATCAGAGCTTGCGGGCTGGCAGCCAATCAGGAGCCAGCCCGCGAGATAGAGAGAGTCATTGAAGCCGGGCAGAAGAGACGGGAAATGCGCTCCCTCCCATCCCCTCCCCAGGGAAGCAGAACAGCGGGGGACTGTAGGGGGGAGAGGACTTGACTGGACCGGACACAGCCAGCACTGGTGAGTTGTGCTGCTGTGGGGGCATTTATGTGTGGCACTGTGGGGGCATATTAAATCTGGCACTGGGGGCATATGTGTGGCATTGGGGGCATATGTGTGGCATTGTGGGGGCATATGTGTGGCACTGGGGGCATATGTGTGGCACTGGGGGCATATCTGGCACTGGAGGCATATGTGTGGCACTGGGGGCATATGTGTGGCATTGTGGGGGCATATGTGTGGCACTGGGGGCATATCTGGCACTGGAGGCATATGTGTGGCACTGTGGGGGCATATCTGGCACTGGGGGCATATGTGTGGCACTGGGAGCATATGTGTGGCACTGTGGGGGCATATCTGGCACTGGGGGCTTCTGTGGGGGCATATATCTGGCACTGGGGGCATATGTGTGGCACTGTGGGGGCATATATGGCACTGGGGGCATGTGGCATGTGGGGGCATATGTGTGGTACTGTGGGGGCATATCTGGCACTTGGGGCATATATGGCACTGGAGGCATATGTGTGGCACTTGGGGCATATCTGGCACTGGGGGCATATGTGTGGCACTGTGGGGGCATATCTGGCACTGGAGGCATATGTGTGGCATTGTGGGGACATATATCTGGCACTGGGGCACTGTGGGGGCATATCTGGCACTGTGTGGGCATATTAGTAATGGGCATCAGTTGTGCGGTGTAATGAGCATTATGGTGTGGGGAATAATGTGTAACGGGCATTATGGCATGGGTCATATGTATTGGGTGTGTGACGCGTAACAGGCATTACTGTGTAAACTTTGGCCGTGTGCCTTCGGGGTGCAATATTCCAGCCACACCCCCTAGTGTCATATGACCACGCCCCTGGTCACACACCCCTGACCACGCCCATTTAGTACCACTAAGACCTTTTTCCTTCTTGCACCACTGGCTGCCGGGGAACTTGCTACGGCTTTTGAGCACATAGCTGCCAGAGCTGCCCCGTCCCTACAATCCCCCTATGCTCAGCAAGTGTCCTGTCCGTCCCCACCCCCTCTCTCCTACCACCACTAAACAGCTTATGGGGCATTTGCGCAGGAAGCGGATCTTTTGGATGGATCTGATAAACGAGTGAGTGAGTCACCGCTCCCAAGCAGGTAATCCGTCATTCTTTCAGTTTCGTTTTCCATTACAATGCATTTGCCTGAGCTCAGCACTGCCACCTGTGGCAGCTGAGATGTACTGACTCTGGAGACTGAGTAGTACAGTGCTGCGACTGCAAGTGAAAGAAACAATCACAAGGCTGCTGCTGCTAGGGATGGCCATCGGTGCAGGCGCCATCGATGGTTGCAATTGATGGCGATTCTGCACCCAGCCATGGATTTGTGTTTTATTCGGTCATGTATGTTCTTATTTGTTCAGCTCACTGTTTTAATAAAAATAATAATAATTTAGCTTTTACCGTTTACACCAATAAAAGATTGTACAACAAATAATGCTTCGTTATTATCCAATTACCCCATTTGAAAAAGTCAGTCGGTGATCCGTCTAAAAGATCCGGATCTTCGCACAGATCGATCACTTGATCCCAGTTCTTTTTAGTGACCCATTCTGCCCATCTCTATTCCCAGACATGTATACCACTAAGCAAGTCACCCAAAACCAACCGTCCCTGTCACCGTCCACCCCGCTGCCGCTTAAAAGCTGACCCAGCCAGGTATATGTGTGTCCGAAACAAGTCCCCACCCAGACCCGACTGTCCCAGTCACCCCCCACCCCGTCTCCCAGCACCACTAAACACCAACCCCGCCCAGAGCAAGTACCCGCTCAGAACCCCCCGTCCCTGTCGCCACCCACCACACACCCCTCTCCCGCCACCACTAAACAACTGTGTCCGGAGAAAGTCCCCGCACAAACCCAGCTGTCCCAGTCACGCACCACCCGCTCCTATCTCCCACCACCACTAAACACCCACAACTCCTACACCACCAGTATTTCCCCACCCACCCCTCCTGCACAAACCATATTTCACCCAATAACTGGTGTGAAGAGCACCCGTAGGGCAATGAATCACCTAGTATACCGTAACCACTATGTGCATGTGCTTTGACACAGGCATTGGGTCTTTTTAAGCTTGGAATACTGTAGCTGCTTCTCTCATTGGTACAAAATGAACCTCTGATTGCCGGCTTAGTTGACAAATAGAGACATTCATTTCAATGAGCCATTGAGAACCTTCTGCTGTGTATTATGTCTGTTGGGTATGGGGCATTATTACAAGGATTATTTCTTTATCAGAAAATGTAACATGAATATTATGTCTCTTTTGTTTCAAGAGATTTCCTCACATCTGAGGACAGAGAGGACATTTTATAGGGTGCGATTTGTGTTTTTTTGGCGATTTTTATCGCAAAAACATCCGTTTCGCATTTTTTTCTGAATTCACATAATTAATGAGATGCGAAAATCAGCGAAAAAGCGGTATTTGCCGCGAAATCGCACTTTCTGAAAGTGCGATTTTTTTATCACTCCGGAACTCGCATCCAGATGTTTTCCCATTGAAAAGTATATAATTTGCATATTTAATGAGATGCGAATTTGGAAATCGCCCAAACAAAAGTTGAAAAATCACGAAAGAAATAGACCATGTCCTGACTGGTGAATTTGACAGAACCATGAACAGATCATTGAGATCTGTGTATGGTTCTTTGTTAAAATATGTGTAAAAGTAAAAAAAAAAAAAAATGGCGTGGGGTCCCCCCTCCTGTACATAACCAGCCCCGGGCTCATTGAGCCGGACCTGGTTCCAAAAATACGGGGGACAAAAAGCGTAGCGGTCCCCCGTATTTCTAAAACCAGTCCCGGACTCTTGGACCGGTCCTGGTTCCAAAAATACGGGGGACAAAAAATCTGGGGGTCCCCCGTATTTTGAAACCAGCACCGGGCTCCAACAGCCCTCGGTGTCATGCCACAGCCGGGGGACACTTTTTAGATAGGGTCCCCCGGCCAAAACATGAGCACCGTGGCTGGTCAGCCTTGGACGGGGTACGTGGGGGAGTGGGGACCCCCCCAGTAAAAGGGTCCCCTGCCCCCCAGGCTTCACCCATCCAGGGCTGAAGCCCAGGGCTGTCATCGGCGTCAGTGGGCAGTGGACGCCGCCCTGATAGGGTTAAATGACACATTCCTAACATTGCTTTATACAGGAGAACTACAAGTGCCAGCAGACCTCCCCGCAGGTTGGGACTTGGAGAACCACAAGTCCCAGCATGCGGGGCATTAATGGGCCCGCTGGGACTTGTAGTCCACCTGTAAAAAGAATGTTAAAAGACACACACAGAAAAGTATAACATACACACACCTCACTTTTACACCAACATACTCACTGCACCAGGGTCCACAGCTGGTCTGTCTGCAGCATAGCCAGCTCCCCCCGCACTCACAGCAGGGAGAACCGGCTTTCTCCGCTGCAGCTAACAGCTTCTGCTGCGCTGTCCCAGTGCGACAGAGGCTGAGAGCGTGATTGGGCGATGCGTCTCGATGGAGACGCATAGCTCAGCCCTGATTGGCTGAGCTATGCTTCTCCATGGAGACACATAAGCCGTACACACTCTCAGCCTCTATCGCGCTTGGACAGCGTGACATAATCGGTGATAGCTGCAGCGGAGAAAGCCGGTTCTCCCCGCTGTCAGTGTGGGGGGGAGCCGGCTGTGCTGAAGACAGACCAGCAGTGGACCCTGGTGCGGTAAGTATGTTGGTGTAAAAGTGAGGTGTGTGCATACCCTCCAACATGACCCATTCCATTAGGTACAAAATGCTCTGTTTCTTAACTTCCCTGCCAGTGGCAGTTGCAGCTGTCAGGCTGCAGCACAGTCCAATATTCAAAAAGGGGAGCCACACCTACTGCCACTCCAAACATCACTGTCCTGGACTTACTGGCAGTTGATGTGACCCCCCTCTTTGAATATTGGGCTGTGCTGGAGTCCAAGCTCTGTAACTGCCACTGGCATGGAAGTCCAGGAACAGAGCATTTTGTACCTAATGGAATGGGTCATGTTGGAGGGTATGTGTGTGTATGTGTATGTAATAAAGTTATACTTTTCTGTGTGTGTCTTTTCTTTTAACATTCTTTTCACAGGTGGACTACAAGTCCCAGCGGGCCCATTAATGCCCCGCCTGCTGGGACTTGTGGTTCTCCAAGTCCCAGCCTGCTGGGGAGGTCTGCTGGCACTTGTAGTTCTCCTGTATAAAGCAATGTTAGGAATGTGTCATTTAACCCTATCAGGCCGGCGTCCACTGGCCACGGACGCCGGTGACAGCCCCGGGCTTTAGCCCTGGATGGGTGAAGCTTTGGAGGGGAACCCCTCTACTGGAGGGGTCCCCACTCCCCCAGGTACCCCGTCCAAGGCTGACCAGACACGGTGTTTTGGCCGGGGGACCCTATGTAAAAAGTGTCCTCCTGGCTGTGGCATGACACCGAGGGCTGTTAGAGCCCGGTGCTGGTTTCAAAATACGGGGGACCCCAGATTTTTTGTCCCCTGTATTTTTGGAACCTGGACCGGGCCAAGAATCCGGGGCTGGTTTCAGAAATACAGGGGACCCCTACGCTTTTTGTCCCCCGTATTTTTGGAACCGGGTCCGGCTCAATGAGCCCGGGGCTGGTTATGTGCAGAAGGGTGGTCCCCACGCCATTTTTTTTTCCGCACATTTTATCCAAATCGCACATTTTCATGACTAAAAAAAATCGCACTTTTTCATGACTAAAATTGCCCTATATCGCACTTTATCGCACTTTTCATTCCGGAATTCGCACCTTAAATATGCAAATTTGCCGCAAAAATGCGATTTGCAAAAATGGCGATATAGGGTGATTTGGGAAAAAATTGCATTTTGCCAAAAGCGGTCATTTCACTAAATCTCGCCCAGAGAGTATATATAACGCAGACCACTTTCCCTTATGGTAGCGCAGGGCAGGGGAGCAGGTTCCTGGGAGCTTTGTCTATTCCATCCATCCAGTACAGGTCAGTGATTACTATTAGAACCTCAATGTTTAGTAACAGCAACTTCTCTTGTGCACCAGTATTCACAATTATGAAAAACTAATAGTAAAAATGTTCATACAGGATATGTTCTAACATGGGCTGTAGTACCTTCTGCACCAAATATCAACTCTTGTGATCATTTCTAGCAATACATTTTTACCATGCCACCTCAACATGTATTACTGTCTATTTCCTATCCACGATACAAGACTGGTAAGGATCGGAAGGTTTTTGGTCCATCTGTTCTACATGATTTTTTATTTAATTGAATGCGGCACAATGATTTCATTTAGATGCAGTTGGTGATAAATAAGCACCTGAAAGAGTTAGCCCCATTTATAGGAGTTGTACACTATTATTAAATGTCAGTGTCTAGTATATACAGCCGCTGTAGGCATTCTTAGAAGATGAGAGTGCCACCTTAATGGATGCTAGCATATTCAGGGATGGCTCTATCAGTAGTCAGCTGCCTAGAGCGCCGGGAGCTGGAGAAGATGCCACTGAGGTGGCGGCTGTGGAACTTCTAAGATTCCACCTCCATACTTTTACTTGTACGGCTGGAAAGTGGATATTGGTGGCAGTGCAGGGTTGGTCGAAGTCTTCACTTGGGTGCCGAAAAGCCTTACATTGACCCTAAGTATATTGGACCTATTGTTCGCTGAACCCAGCATGATTAGATGGGTCACCCATAGCCGATTATTATATAGATTATATAAGAGTATCTTACAGGCATCCCCGTATCCATTTTGAGGCACTGCTTCTCCCTTACCGTTTCTTACTTTATGTGGTCCTGCCTGTGATCCTGCTGGCTGCTGCTCCTCAGTGTTAGTGACAGGTTAGGAGTGAAAATTGGACCCACAGTGGTGTAACAGACACAGTGGAGCAGCAGGTAGCCAAGACACTGACATGGTTAGTTATGTGGCACGTAGGGTGCACTCATCATTATTTAAACAAACACATTCCTAGTATCATCCCATTAGGAAGGGTGTGTTTAATTTTAATCCCCAGGGTCATCATTTGACTCCCACATCCAGTCATGTACTGTATGGCTAGGAACATACTGTATACTGTATACTATTATTAATGTTCTAGAGCAGATCAACTCATAAACCTATAGGGTTTCCAACTCCTAAGAAATACAGAGCTGGACACTAAGTGTAGCGCGTCCCCTCGCATGGCTCACTGCACTTGCCATGCTTCGGGCTCACTATATTATTCTCCCTCCACGCCCCAGTGGATGGTAGGGCATGAAATACCGCCTGTTGGCTGAAAATATTGTACAAAAATGCATGTCGACATTTCCCCCACGTCTACCTTTTTTCCATGTCGACCTTATTTCCATGCCGACCTTGTGACAATGCCGACCTTGTGACCACGCCGACCTTTAGACCATGTCGACCTTTTTACACTGTCGACCATATGACTGTCTATCATGATCAGTCTGAATACCCTTCGTAAATGCCATTAGCAGCTATTGTATGGTTCTGCAGCAATGGCGTAACATGTATGTCTTGTGTTTCAGTGTCCATTTTGGAATCCATCCTGTCATGCGAGGCCTGTAATTCTGGCATGCCATCCATCTCTCAGATCCTGCAGATGCCGTGAGTCCCTTCACAATTACATCTATGGGGCATTTCAGTTCCATCTTAATGTATAGGCACACTGGGGCCAAAGGCCTTCAAGCAGGCTGAGTGGAAGTCACAAAGTCAGAGCAGGGAGGCAGTGAACAGCTGCCAGCATGCTGATTGGTGCATGGCTGGAGCGATCTACCAATCAGAATGCTGACAGCCACTCACTGTATAGAAGTATGCAGAGAGGAGGGGTAACTGCTTTACCCAGCACCCACAATGTTGGACCAATACACAGTTACATGCAAGTCAAGCACAATTTAACTTGCATTTCATGAAGGGAACTAATAAATGTGGTTATTCTCCCATATCGAGTTCTCATCAAAATCACTGAATCACTGAATCATCAAATCACTGAATCCTTATCAGAGTGCTCCTTGTGTCAGCCCTACACCTGGTACATGAGATGCATTGACGTTAGACAAATCTCTGCATAAGCACAACAAAAAAAGGTTGAGAACCACTGTGCTAATCTAATACTATAGATATTAGTACAGAAGACTTAGGGGCCTAGTCACCATCACTAACATTCACTAACAGCTGCTTCTTACGTATCGGTTCTGCCATATGCGCTAGATTTTGCTGTTGTTTTGGAGTTAGAGTTGTACTATCATTGGTTGCGTTCTTTCACGATAGAAACCACCCCTCCCCATTTATCCGGGCTTGGGACCGGCTATGTGAGTCACATAGGTTGGGTTAGTGGCCTCCAGAGAGGTGTTATGGCCTCTGGAGGTTTTGTTGTTGTTATAGATGTTAGTTGGGTGTGACAGCAGCGGCCTTTGGTGATGCCTTGTGGCTGGGCAGTGTGACAACAGTCTCTGCAGTTAGAATGGACATATGAAGTAGCAGCAGCAACACCTGACACAGGTAACAAGCAGGGGGTGTGGCATGACTCCCCGACAGTCGGGATCCTGACAGTCATTATCCCGACGTCGGGATCCCGACTGCCTGGCCTCAGACAGCGTGGCCAGTGCAACAAAGCCCCTTGCGGGCTCGCTGCGCTCGCCACGCTGCGGGCGCACTCGCCACCTATTCTATTCTCCCTCTATGGGGGTCGTGGACCCCCACGAGGGAAAATAGCCGCCGGCCGTCGGGAACCTGGCCGTGGGTGTTTTAACAGTCGGGATCCCGACGTCGGGTTAATGACTGTCGGGTTCCCGGCTGTCGGGACCCCGTCCGGCACCCACAAGCAGAAATAACATTAATATACAGAGCAAGGTGATGAAGATGGTCTTCGTGGTAGTAAAAGCCTCTGGATCAGTAGACCAAGTTTTTAGTCATTCTTTAGCACAGTCAGCCTGAATCCAGCCTTCCTCTTCTGTTGGAGCCAGCAGTAGTACATTCCTGTGTCACTGATTTCTACAGAACGGAAATTCAGACGCTCTCCGTAGTCTGTTGTTACTCTGCGATTGTCAGAAGGCCCAAGTAGGTACTGTGATCGATATAGTCTATGGGTGTCTTTATACCCCTCTTTATCCCAAGCCACAATTTGCCCTGGTTTGGCTCCTGGGCACTGAAGGGTGAGGCTGTTGCCTGCTTGAATTTGCAAATCTGCATTTTGTGCCAAGCTTTCCGGTCACTATCCATCCATTTAGAGAACTTTGGGAATTTGGATGGTGTTTTCCTGCAGGGTGATGTGCAGCACCTGATCTGGATCTCTGGCTTGCGATTAGTTAGATATCACTTAAATCTTGCTGGGACAGCGCCTGAGCCACATGGAGCCTCTTTTTTCATCTTGAGCAGATACCTTGGGAACAGATGGTCACTCCTCACATGGCATAAGCCCACTCTCATTTGTTCTCCTTGCACATCACAGCGATCACATACGGACCAGTCTGAAAAAGACGTGAAGGCTGTAAAGCCGTTCATTACCAGGTCTTCTTGTGGATGATCATTCTTTTCTGAGAATTCCACATCTGCTGTTAGGGCATCTTGGATGTCAATGTTATAGGCACTACTGCTTATCCCATGTGCCACATATGTAGTGCCCGGAGTCTTTACCCTACCCCCAATTCCTGTGAGCCATTAGAATCTGCTCCGAGAGGGACACAGCTATTGTACACATCGATCGGATGATTGACAACTTTATAGAGAGGGGGTACAAGCTGTCCCAACTAGAGAAATCTTAGGTCAAAGCCTTAAAGTCTTCCAGGACTGAAGCTCTTAAAACTTCTGTTGAGAAAACTTTAGAGAAACGCATCACCTGGGTGAACCATTATAACACCTCCAGCCCTCGCATCAACGCTGTTACCAACAGGCTGTGGCCAGTTGTAAGTACAGACTCTGAACTCAATCTACAAGGCACCAGGGTGATTCCATGTTACAGTAGAGGCCGCAACATAAGAGACATGGTGATGCATACAGACATCACGGGAATGAAAGCAATCGGAACAAAGTTTATTCCTGCAACTCAGAAAGGGCTGCTTTAGGTGTCTGAACTGTGCGGTGTGCAGTTCACTCACCACAGGCAGAGATTTTCCACACCCCCTGACTGGCTATAGATTCACCATTAGGCACAGAGTCACCTGCACCACGAAGTTCATAGCCTATCTTATCACCTGTCCCTGCGGCTTATCGTATGTGGGCAAGACGGAGCGAACTCTGCGTGAACGCATAGCTGCCCATAAGTCATCCATACGTGCAGGTCTGGCCTGCGGACACAGTGACCAGCCAGTGGCTAGACACTATGTTCAAAAGGGCCACAGCATTGCTATGCTGCGTTACATGATCATCGATCATGAACCAGCTAGACTGAGGAGAGGAGATCGGGCACTGCGTCTCTTACAGCGCGAAGCCCGCTGGATTCACAGATTGGGCACCCTGGCTCCCAGGGGCCTGAATGAATCAGCGGGGCTTCATTGTTTTCTATAAACTACACAGCAAACATCACGCTTTGATTTGCTGACTTGATGTGCTTTGTGCATCCCAGTCTGTCTTTTTCATTGTGCTTTTATTGTATTTGTATTGTATTTTTCATCTTTCAGTGTATTTCATTGCAGCTTTTCTATGTATTCTCATGTATTTCCACTGGGTGATCTCTGTGATTGTGAGCCTGATTGTCCAGTGACGGCGTAATGGCAGTTTTCCGTTTTTCCTGTCTACATGTAGGTAATGTTGACAGGTTTTGCACATATGTGCCAGAATCGCATTCTTTAATTTCTCAGAATATTGACATGTATAGCTCTGCCATTCATTCATGTGTACTGTTGTTTCCACCCACCTATTGCATGGTGTATACGCTAAACCATGGCAACCGTCGGGTGATGATGACACGCTTATGGTGTACGTCATCCGGAATCCGACGGGAGCCTGAGCGTCCTCACTGATACGGGTTTTCATAGCTACCATCGTAGGGTGATGACGTCGCTAAGGGGCACGTCAACCGCGGAGGGATGGCGTGGAGTGTCAGCACTGGTGAAGGTGATTTAAGGTATGTGGTGTACAGCTTTTTGATATCCTGATGACGATGTGAAATACATCGAAAATGTTTGAGCAAGTACTGCGTTGGTGTTTTCTTTGAGATCCGAGTGCCGCCTGATTGTATGGTATATTCTGTCACCCCGTTGGGAGTGTCGTGGAGGGCAACGGAGCACAGCTGTGTATGCTGAATGGTGTGCTGCCCATTGGAACTATTTTTTTATATATATATACCCGGTTTATGAAAAAACACCAAATAAATGGGTTAAAGTAAATAGAGAAAAAGCGTGGAGGAGGAATCCCGTACAAGAGGTGAAGCCGCCTCCCACCTTTAATAGATTTCAGCCCTTACAACATATAACTGAGCCCAACCAACATTTTTTAGACCAGCGCCAGGGTCCAGTATTCAAACAAACAGAACACCCAACGCCACAAAGGTGGGGCAAAAGAAACAGGGACGAAGGGGCAAGAGAGGGGGAAAGCGTACCCACCTTCAAAAAGAGAACATTGAATTAACTAATGTAGTACCAAAAGGTATTTTCAATCTCTCCAGTATTGACCTCACCCCTTCCCAATTAGAACTATTGCAGAAGGGATTATCCTTTGCTCCGTCAACAGCAGTTAATAAGTTTGAGCTATACATCGATTTAAACTTATATATAAGAAAATTAACACTTAAGCGGCATTTTATTAAAAACGCTAAAAAGCACCCAGGACAGGAGTTGATAGATCGTCCTGTAATAAATCAAACAGGACTTAAAAACCAAAGTACATTCTATCCGGTGGAATCCCGTGGCCCCAATATAGATTTATTCTTTCAATTGGTAAAGCGAGACTTAGAGAAAATTCCAAACCAACTAAGTATAAATGAATATAATATAACAGCAGTTGAAAATGTGGCTTTGAAAGAATTATTAAATAATAAAACATTGTGCTGAAACAAGCAGACAAGGGGGGAGGACTGGTTTTGATGGACAGAGAGAAGTATATAGGGGAAATGAGCAGATTACTCTCGGATGCAGTTTCATATAAAATGTTAACTAAAGATCCCACTCCAGAGTTCCTGTTAGAATTGAAAGAACTCCTTACCATTGGTCTTAATAACAAGATCATCTGCAAAGATGAATATGACTATATGTACAATGAAAAGCCAAGGGTGGCAACGATTTATCATTTGCCGAAGGTCCATAAAAGCCAGTCCTCCCCTCCAGGTTGCCCGATTGTATCGGGGATCGGTTCCCTGTCATCTAGGGTATCAGAATGGGTTGCTTTCTATTTAAACAAGTACGATCCTGTACTGCAGTCATATGTCAAGGACTCCACTACAGTTCTCCAGATCATGGAACAATTGAAATGGGAGAAAAATGCATGTTGGGGGACTATAGACATAAACTCACTGTACACATCAATAACTTATGTTAAAGGTGTAGAGTGTATATATAAGGTTTTGTTACGTGGTGTGACTCTCTCAGAGGAAAAAAGGTGTTTTATTGTGAAATGTTTAAAGTATGTGTTGGAATCAAATTATTTTACTTTTTTGGGTGAATATTTTCACCAGCAGTGTGGTACCGCGATGGGTACGGTTTGGACACCGGGGTACGCAAACCTGTACCTGGGTGAATGGGAGAAAGAACATATATATGATAACAATCCCTTCTCTCAATATATCGTCACCTATAAAAGGTATATTGACGATTTGATCGTGGTATGGTCAGGATCTAGAGACCAGTTTGTTGATTTTATCCAATATTTACATACCAACACATACAATCTGTCTTTTACTTACAAATTTGAGGCCAGTACTGTAGACTTTCTAGATTTGAACCTCAAGGCAGTAGAAGCTCCTGATGATAAGGGATATACTATCGAAACTATTTTTCTGCTATTTTTATTGCTATTTTTACTGTTATTGTCATTTTTATCATGTGACATACTCAGCATATATTGCTGTCACTTTTTATACGGGTGTGCATAAATGTATTTCACGCACCTTTTGATTACGCTGATAAATATTCAAGAGTTTTTTTAATGCTAATTTTAGGAACTAAGAATTATCTCTCTTCTAAAATGATTTTATGATATATATATATATATATATATATATATATATATATATATATTTGTATGCAATTCTTTTACATTGTAATTTTATACTATGGTATTATTGTGTCACAATTGCCTACACTGTCAGGAGATTTCATCTTAAAACGCAGAATTCTGCCATTTTATGTTTTCTTAAGTCAGAGGCAATTAGTGTACAAACTCACCGCATGTGTGCTGACACTATGTAAGAGGACTTAGCCTGACGCTTGGCCAGCCCTGTGACGAAGTCCGGTGTGACGAAACGCGTAGGGATGTGGCCTAGCGTCTCTGTGATCGTGTGCTCGAGAGCTGTAAGGAGTGTAACCTCTCCAACTGTTTGTTTTATGCTCTACATACCAGCGGCAGGTAACAGCCGCAGCTTGCGGTACGTGACCCTACCTGATTGTTCTTAAATCTTTCTTGTTAAATCAAAAAGTGGTAACACACTATCGGAGCGCCCACTTTTCTTTTGCTTTTAGATATATATATATATATATATATATATACACACACAAGATAGTGGACCGTAACTCACTGCTGATTTGGTCAGGGTCCCGCTGCTCGCCTGGGTGCCAACTCCGGTGTACCTGTGCTCAGGTGTGCCAAATGCAAATAGAAGTAGCAAGCGTCACTCCAGGGCTTGTGAAACCAAGTGTATTTTGTTGGGTCTACGCCGTTTCGGGCCTCAGCCCGTCTTCAGGACACACAGTGCAAAGTAAATGCTTTTTATTTTACTTTGCACTGTGTGTCCTGAAGACGGGCTGAGGCCCGAAACGGCGTAGACCCAACAAATTACACTTGGTTTCACAAGCCCTGGAGTTACGCTTCCTACTTCTACTTACACACATATATATATATATATATATATATATATACTTGAGTGTCAAAGGACACAGAGGGGGCGGCACTCGAATGGGTTTTCAAATGAAAAATAAATCACAGATCCACAACTGTATGGTGATCTAACGTTTCAGCAACCAAATGCCTTTATCAAAGACAAAGAATAATGAGCAATGACACTTACTTATAGAGGGTGACATCCATGCTCATTCTGGTGTTCCCACGCTCGCAGCCCCGCTGGCGCATGTGACTGACATCATCGGGTTTCTCCTCAGCACAATCTGCCTCTCTGCTTGGCGCGTTGCCATGGGAACCCTCTGGAGCCTGCAACAATAATGTGACATAGTGAAAATACTGTGCAGAAAAGCATGTTATGAGCAAAACATAAAATGAAACAATATAGAATCGACATGAGCTGACTAACACCATAAATCAAAGTCAGGGACAGGGAATGTGACATACTGTACAATGGCATGGTCATTCAGAATGCTGTTAAAACGGAGGAGCAATATGATATGAATGAAGTTGCTAAATGCAGCAAGATAACGCTGATATGTAATCATGAATACGTGTGTGAGTAGTCCACACACTGGGCCTTATTCTAGTTCACTCTTTCTGACAAAATCCTTCTTAGATGGACAAAACCATGTGCACTGCAGGTGGGGCAGATGCAAAATGTGCAGAGAGAATCAGATTTGGGTGGGGTTTTACTTCAAAGTGAGATCTATATTGCAGTGTAAAAATAAAGCAGTCAGTATTTACCCTGCACAGAAACAAAATAAATCACCCAAATCGAATTCTCTGTTCACATGTTACATCTGCCCCCTGCAGTGCACAGGGTTTTGTCCATCTAAGAAGGATTTTGTCAGAAAGAGTGAACTAGAATAAGGCCCACAGTGTATATATAAACCGCCCCATTATGATGGAATGAATGGTCAATGGTGAGAAAACAGATATATGCGGCTTCAGGGAAAGACTATTTACAGGAAGCAATTGAGCGAGGAATATTAGTTAAGACCTGCTGGTGCGATAATGTAATATCCTGAAACTCGGTTTTGTTACTCTGATACCCTTCTTTCTTCCTTTCAGGTAAGTATCCTTTTCTCTACAGGTTTGGATTGAAGATGACACGGAACTTCCAATCGGTTATAAGATTTAAACAATTTATTTCAGGAATAGCAAATATAAAGATAAACAGCACACAGATAATATGCATCAAACATCAAATCACTTTCACAACTGCAATATATTTTATTAAACTGGAACAGTAGCCGGTGACTGCAATCCGATTATTTCGTCTCTCGCCAAAGGCCCTAAAACTGAAACGTTAGACAACCCTACCTTCGGATTCTAAAACCAATAAAGTAACTGTTACTTTTCACAAAACTAGTACATATTGTATACAATGACCAATTACTGTAATACCTGTAAGCGATTATTGCACAATAATGTATTATATAACAAGTGTACACTAGTCTCTGTCTTAAAAAAAAAAAAATAAGCGCTTTTAGTTTATACTAATTTCCTCTCCTGGAGTAGTAAAGTTCCTCCCTGGGAATGGGTTCGCACTGTGTATTTGTAATCCGATAGGATAGGCTAGTTGGAAGATCAATATCCTTTAACTGTTCTTGCAGCTGATGGCTGCGTATTGCTAACACAATAATGAATTAATACTCGCTGCGGTACTTGTGAGTTATCTGGGCGCCCGATTTTTGATCGTGTACCATCGGATCGGATCGCGTCGCATCGTGTGTTAACCAAATGGCATGCGATGCGACGCGACGAGATCAGCACCCGACCCCGATTTTACATCGGGTACCATCTGATCTGATCACGTCGCATCGCATGTTAACCACATGGCATGCGACGCAACGAGATCAGCACCCGATTTTAGCAGGGCAAAACCCCCAAAGAGTGACAAAACGTAAATCCCATCCCCATTGTTAACGCCACTCCACTATTGACGCCAACCCGAAGCGTGGCGAGCGCAGCGAGCCCGCGAGGGGCGGCGGTACGCGTCCTCCGACCTTTTCATGCCCTACTATCCACTAGGGCGTGGAGTGAGAATAGAATAGTGTGGCGAGCGCAGCGAGCCACCAAGGCCCGAAGCGTGGCGAGCGCAGCGAGCCCCGCGAGGGGACGCAGATACCTTCACAGGTGAGCGCATACCTTCGTGGGCTTCACAGGTATCCGTGTCTGCTCGCCACGCTTCGGGCCTCGGTGGCTCGCTGCGCTCGCCACACTATTCTATTCTCACTCCACGCCCTAGTGGATAGTAGGGCATGAAAAGGTCGGAGGACGCGTACCGCCGCCCCTCGCGGGCTCGCTGCGCTCGCCACGCTTCGGGTTCACGTTGATAGTGGCTTGGTTGTGAACATACAATATCATTCATCAATATCATTCATATCTGACACATTAAGGACAACAGAATTTAAGGAATAACTGTAATTAGCATATATCAGAAATAAATTATAATAACAACAACACATAGCATACAATAATTACTCACCGTAATTATGTAGCCAAATAAATTATAATAACAACAACAACACATAGCATACAATAATTAATCACCGTAATTATTTATCCAACAAACTGAGTGCATGTAGAATGCGGTTAAATGGGCTGTCACTCGCCAGGCACTTTCGCCACACAAACTCCTGCATATAAGAGTCCAGGTGATGGCGGGCTGTGCCCCGCTGGCGTTTGTTCCGCCATTTTGCACATCCCCATAGTCTTTCGATATTTTGGGTGTGTGCTCCAGTGTCCGGGTCCACAAAATTGTATCTGTGGTTCACTCTCAAGTGACTGTATCCAGCCCGCTCCAGTTCTGCGGTTTTGTACGCCCGCCAGCAATCGCTGACAATTGTACTTCCAGGCTCGATGTGCTCCACAATTGCATTCATCAGAGTTGTCGCATCTCACTTCTCCACTGGTAGCATAAAACAGTCCCCTGTTTCACGACACACTCCTCCAAACACCCACTGCTGTGGGAGAACTCTGCCGACATTGGCTTGTCTCTTTGCGAAGAGTGTCTCATCAACTTCAACTATTTTCCCTGGTCCACCAATCTGGCGTTGAGGCTGGGACATCAGGTCGCATTGACATGCCTCCCGCATCAATGCATTGTAAAAGATAGTGCTTTTATTACATATCTTTAAATTCTTGGTGCAAAACTCTATAGATGTGAGTTCGTCACACCAACAGAAAATAAAGCGCAGTATGGTCATAAATGGCAGCCTGCATCCGGGGTAAAATAGCGAGGCCCGCAGACTCTGCTTTTTCCCACAACTTTTGATGTAGCAGCGCCATTTCCGCTCTTTTACAGACAGGCGCATTGGGTGTCCATTTGGACAGGTAGCTGTGGATGGAAGCAGCCCATTGTCCTGCATGAATTGAACTGTATCCTCTTCAGTTTTGGGGAGGCTGAAGATACTGTCCACCAAAGCCATACTGGGAAATAGGGTGTAAGGGGCAAAATGGGGCAATATGGGGCAAATTTCAGAAATTTAACCTCACAAATACTCTGAGACACACCAACACTGCAAATCACTTGTTTTCTCCTGTCAAAACTCCCTCACAGTGATTTTGTGCCAGATGTGGCAGAGGGCGGGTTTAAAAATGGGCGGGAAGTGTTAAAATCGCGTCACGTCGCATCGCATGCCATTGTATACCATACAATAGCATACGATGCGACGCGATGGCAAATCGCGTCGCATCGTATGCTTATTGTAATGACATTCAATTTCCACATCGGGCGCCCGGATAACTCACAAGTACCCTCGCTGCCACCTGAAATAATACTGTATCCAGTCACAGTCTCCAAATTAACTTCAACCTTCAAATTACTGAAGGAAATGTTTTCCTAGCTCAGTGGAGATGTTGGGCAGTTTTACTCCAATTTATTTATTTTCTTTGCTGCACAAAGGACAATGTGATCTTTGCGGGAAGGAGTTAACTTGGCCGACAGAGGGGCAATAAATTAATATGTCTCTGCTTTCTCCCTGAAGGGGATGCTGGATCAAAGTGAACACATAGGGCGGTATTCAATGTGAATACCTGCGAGGTGCAGCGAATCCTTTTTAGGATTCGCTGCACATTCGCCACGTTCCGGAGCCAGCGGGCTCCGGTATTCAACGTGTCAGGGGCTCGCTGCCCCTGACAGGCGAATATGAGCTCCTGCGGCGAATGCCGCAGGGAGCCTGAGGAGGGTGCCAGGCAGAGAGATAGAAGTCTCTCTGCCTGCCCCTGAACGTTTGTGGGGGGCAGGTGGGCTCCCCGGGTGCCAGGCAGCACAGGCTGCCCCCCGGGGGTGCCAGCAGGGGAGTGTATATTCACTATACCCGATCGTAACGATCGGGTGCAGTGAATATATGAATATGTAATGAGCGGCTCGGCTCCGGCGCCCCCTGCTGGCTGCTGTGTTAAAAAATTTTTTTTTTTTTTTTTAAATTAAATATATATTCATGTGCTTACAGCACATGAATAAAAGTAGCATGCCCCTCCTCAGAATAAAATTCCTGATTTTTTGACACCAAATGCAAGAAACAAAACACTTTATTTTAAAAGTTCACATTCCACTTCTCCATAAAAAGATAGCGATTGCTACTCGGTGAATCATGGCGAAAAAAACCTTCAAATGTATTCGCCATGTGGTCATTGAATAGGGTGATTCACCGTTTTAGTCAAAAATTCGCCAAACAGCACAAATTCGCCATAAAAACATGGCGAATCAGGCTCATTGAATACCGCCCACTGAGTATAATACCATCACTTCCTCAATATAAATGTGGTGGATTGGAGTTCAGACAGTCACTGACAATTACACTTGAACTATGGCTGAAAGCTGTGCACATACTGTAATCCTCTCCTTAATGTCACTAGTGAAACTGACAGCAGGACGCTTATCTAAAATAAAGCTGCAGTCCCTCTGCGAGCAGCTATACTCGTGGGATCCACCAGGGTATTAAGTATAAGCTGTTATCTGGACTTAGTTAAGCTCCTATGTACATGATATTGCGGGCTGCACTGGGAAGGTAGCTAGACTGCCTGAGGGGCGTTATGCTGGCTGCCTCTGTCTCTGACTGCACTGGCTGGATGTATGGCGGGGCTGGCCTCAACTTGATTGTCCTGCCTTTTGGGGTGGGCTAGTGGTCACTTACCACTCCCCTCTCTGCTTTGTAAGCTCCGGTGCCCGGCTCACTCCCCGCCTGTGGGCTTCCCTCTGCCTTATTTAGCCGCCGCCTACCGCAATGATGCAGCCATCGCTGGCTGGTGGACCCGCCTGGTGACGAGATGGCTCCCTCCTTTTCTCCAAGACGTCTCTCGGATGACGCATCTGGGATTCCCCGCTGTCAGTCACCTCAGCCTCCGCCTCCTCTCTGACGTTGCGGCCCGCCTCTTCGTGCTTGTTACCGGACCTCGGCAGGGGAAGCTGCTGGTATTGTCCCCGTCCACTCCGGCTCCGTTCTCCGCAGCAGAGGAGGCTGAAGGAACCTCCGGTAAGAGTGCCTCCCTTCACAGCACAGCTATCCGCCCTGCCTGCTGCACAACTCTGCTGTATTAACCCTCTCAATGCTTGAGGTAATTTCTCCTCCGTAGCCTGCGGCTCTCCCTTTTATCACCACCGTTTGAGCGGGCAAAACAGGGGGCTCGCGCTGGTCGCGAGTTCCCCAACTTTATTGATCCATATTTATTGTGTCCATTAATTCGGGGAACAAACTCCCCCCTTCTATGGGGAACCATTAGTCCAGTCCAGTTAACTATAACACGGGCAAGCTGCCCGGGGCAGTCCACTGTAACGTCTAGAAGGGGTGTTCTCCGTTGCTTTCCACGAAAGTGTCCATGTATACACTTATAACTTTACATTAAAGTCTATGCTGCCCTCCATGAGGGTATTTGTAACTCTACCTATTAATTCAGTGTTAGCTACTTTCTGCGTGAATCTGTGTTGCCTTCTGTGAAGGCAGTCCTGCACATGCCCATATAACATTGGTATCCCCTATGGCAGTGGTCGCCAACCCGTCGCTCGCGAGCTACTGGTAGCTCACGGTAGCGATCCGGGTGGCTCGACCACTCTGCGCCCGCCTGCCCGTCCCTCCATCGCCCGTTGCCTTCCCCAATCCCCTGAAACAGACGCTAGAGGTAATATCACCTCTAGCGCCTGACAGGGTGCACAGCGCTAGGCGCTCCCGGCACTTCCGGGTAGCGCTGCAGCGCTATGCTCACTATCAGATGCTAGAGGTGATATTACCTCTAGTGTCTGTCCCCACCGCTCAGCCGCCCGTCATCTCTGCTCCCCGGGCACTACGCTTCCCCACAGCTACTCTGCTCCCCCCACAGGCTACGGTGCCCGGACACTCCGCTCCCCCGCAGCAAGAGGCTTAAAGGTTAAAACAGCCGCTGCCCAGACCAGCAGACAGGCATCAATGACAGCTGCAGGGCATCCTCCCTCTGTCACTAAGTGTGTGCACTACATGTTTGGTGTCACATGTTTAGTCTGTCTTCTATATATGTGTGTGTGCATTTATGCATGTATATAGGTATGTATTCTAGGTGTGTGTATGCATGTGCTGTGTGTGTGTGTATATGTGTGTGTGTGTGTGTGTGTTACCACAAAAGTTAAATACGTTTTGAGGAGCATTTATTTTATGTTTTTAGAATTTAGATAATGAAAGGTGCAAGGTTGGTGAGGGGGACAGAGGTGCAGGGGGGACAAAAAGGTGCAGGAGGTACAGAGAGGTGAAGGAGTAATGGGGGGACAGAGACTTGCAAGGGTTACTAGGGGATGGAGAGGTGATGGAGAAGTGCAGGGGGGAAAGAGAGGTGCAAAGGGGATGGGGGCTGAAGGGGTGCAGGGTGGACGGAGATGTGCAAGGGTGATGGGAGTACGGAGAGGTGATGAGGCGACATAGTCGTGCCACCTCGACATGCGGCAATCTGATCAATACTGTATTGTTTTGAAAAATGTCTCCATTGTCCTTAAAGTTTTTCAACACAATGAAGTATTAATTTGGTTACACCAGACTCCAGAGATATATATCCCCCATGCCCCCATAGTGGAAAAAATGGGGGACATGACCTCGCAGGAGTACCACGGTAGTAGGTCATGCCCCCTAATTTCGGGCAGATGTCCCTTCTCTAACTCCAGTGTTGGGAGGTATGTATGCAGCATATTGGACATTGCAGTGTGTGGCATATTGTGTTTGGGGCATTGTGGTGTGTGGCATAATGTGTCAGGCATTACACTGGGCGGCATAATGTGTAAAGGGCATTTTTTGTTTATTAGGCAGATTTCTCTTTTTTTTTTACTTTAGTAGCTCTTCAGGCGGATTATGTTGTCTCGAGTAGATCACGCCCCAAAAAAGGTTGGAGACCACTGCCCTATGGGAATGATACACCACACAGTTTCTTATAATAAGATTACAAAGTAAGGCATCATGTCCGTAATAATATATTAATATTATACCAACACCATATCATTAATACAGGATATTACAATAACGTTCAATTTAAAAATCCATTTAGCCTCTAATTGCAGCAGTTTCTTGTCACGATCTCCGCCCCTCACGCTGGCTGCCACCTGATCGATCATTTTGTACTTTAATGTGGGCAGTGTATGCATTTTGTCCATGAAGTGCCGCACCACTGGTTGTTCAGCCGGTTGTCCTTCTAATGCTTGTTTAATTGAAGAACGGTGCATACCCATGCGCTCTTTGAAAGTTCTGCTGGTTTTGCCCACATAGACAAGTCCACATGGGCATCGTATAATGTACACGACATACCGGCTCATACAGGCAAGGGGCTTTGTTGCGCTCGCCCCGCTGTCTGAGTCCGGCCAGTCGGGATCCCGACGTCGGGCTAATGACTGTCAGGATCCCGACTGTCTGGACCATATACCATCCACCGCTGAGAATAAGAGATGCGCGCAAGTCCCCGTCAGATGGATCACCTCTCTGCCAGCGGAGGGGATCTGGCGAGAGCTGGCACTGAACGAGAGGCACGCACTCCATCTGTATGTGTGTGTATATGTGTATATATATATTCCATATAGTCAGAGAGCACTCACCAGGCGAAGTTTTGTAAAGCAGGTAAAACAGTTGTAATTTTATTCCAACATCAGTCACCAGTTGCAGGTCGACGTTTCGGGCATCATTGTGCCCTTTTTCAAGACATACAGAGGAGCTTGTGAGAGCAGCAGACCTACTCACCCCTGTTCATCCAGCCAATATATTCCACTGCCAAATGCCCAGGTGCCAATCAAAAACAGGAAGTGTCACGCTAATTGCACATACTACTTATTTACTTACTCAGTTTACTAGTGTACATCATATATCATATGAATTAATGCTTACCATGCCGCCAAAGCAGTCCCGTTTAGGTAGCATTCATTGGCACCATCTCACGAACAGCATACAAATCCAGCGTGTCTGTGGAACGCAGGAGCTGGCATCTGCCGCACTTCCACATTCCACCACTCAGTCAGTGCTCTTGCGTATATCCAGTACAGGGCTTTCAGGTCCTGGAACGCATCTTTACTTCCGCGTTCCACTCCGCCAGAGAACAGTACAGGGCTTTTGAAGTTATGGAACGCATTTTGTTTCCAAGTTCTACTTCCGTGTTCAACAGTCATCCAACACTACACTACAGAAATGAAGCGTGCTGGGTGCTCAATATAGTACTACTACATTCCATCTATCGCAGAGCTATTTTGATCCCTTATTCTACCAAGAATTTTATAATCCTAATGACATGGGGGGAAATTTACTAATATGAAAAACCTAGTTTTCGTATTAGTATTTTCCCTACGACTGCATACGACTGTTTCATATACGACTGCTTTGTAACCCTCCGATGTCGTATTCATTCGTATTAGCTGGCCATATATACGGCCGCTAATACAAATTTTTCAGGCAGTCTGCACGGATCAGTCAGATCCGTGCAGGCTGCAGTGTGTAAAAACAAATAGAAAAAATAAAAAAAAAACAGCGTGGGGTCCCCCCCACAGCCGTAACCAGCGCCAGACTGAAAGAGCCGGGGCCGGTAATTAAAAATCAGGGAACCCGACAAATAGGGGTTCCCCGATTTTTAACAAACAGCTCCAGGTCCGGGGCTGGTTCCCAAAATACGGGGGACAAAATGAGTAGGGGTCCCCCGTATTTTAAGAACCAGCCCCAGGCCAAACCAGCCAGCAGGGTAATGCCACAGCCAGGGGGATGTCACGATCTGGGTAAAACAGACATTATTTTACCTTCTAGTGCCTCTCCACAGTCTCTTCAGTGACTCCCTAATGCTGCAGCTGTGCAGCAAGGCCTGCAGTCTGACCTGATGAATCAGTTCACTACAGCTGCACTCGTTAATGCTCCTGGCCACAAGCATGGTTTATACAAACATACTTTCCCGCCTTAGCCTGACATGGGGGCTGCCATGTTTTCTCAGTCACATGTTTGCATCAGCCAATGCTAGCCTGGTTTGATCTCCCAGGATACCTGCCCAGCCAATCACGGCTATCCTGTGGGTATAAGTATCCTGGGAGCTATCACTCCAGTGCTAGTGCTTCAATTGTCATTCTCACATGCAAGTGTGGCCTGCTGGTGTATGTCTCTCCCTGCTGCAGTGTGATCTCCAGGTGTTCCAGCTCCTGAGGCTATCCAGGAATTCCGTCTCCTGTGACCATCCAGGTATAACATCTCCTGTGATCCAGTGTCCGCTGCCAGACTCACCAGTACCAGGTTCCAGCCTAGTCCAGGATTCCTACCCTGTCCGATGTTCCGCCATCGTTCCTGATCCCGATGTTATGCTTCCGATGTTCCGCCATCGTTCCTGATTCCGATGTTATGCTTCCAATGTTCTGCCATCGTTCCTGATTCCGATGTTATGCTTCCGATGTTCCGCCATCGTTCCTGATTCCGATGTTATGCTTCCAATGTTCTGCCATCGTTCCTGATTCCGATGTTATGCTTCCGATGTTCTGCCATCGTTCCTAATTCCGATGATATGGTTGCGATGTTCCGCCATCGTTCCTGATTCCGATGTTATGGTTGCGATGTTCCGCCATCGTTCCTGATTCCGATGTTATGCTTCCGATGTTCTGCCATCGTTCCTGATTCCGATGTTATGGTTGCGATGTTCCGCCATCGTTCCTGATCCCGATGTTATGGTTCCGATGTTCCGCCATCGTTCCTGATTCCGATGTTATGGTTACGATGTTCCGCCATCGTTCCTGATTCTGGTGCCGATGTTCCATCATCATCCGATATTCCATATCCACTCCTGCGTATTCGATACATTCCGGCATTCGATGTTCCAGCCATCAATTCACAGTTCACGCTCATTCAAGTACAGTAAAGTATTGCTTCCTTCATATTGACTTTGTTACTTATGGACTTCATCAGTGCTTGGCACTGCACCATATTTCATCTGTCATGTGTCATTCCACATTGCATATTCCTGCCCGTAATATACAACCTTCCTGTCCTGCAATAAACCTGGTTGTATTTTATCATTGACTCATCTCTGCCTCTGGGTGCACTGTCGCGCAGGTGAATGCACAGGGGTCTCCTGCAGCCTCCCCGATCTCTGTATCGGTCCAGGTCCCCACCAGAGGTCTTAGTCTCTGCGACTCGGACCCCCTGGTGTGACAGTAAGCACTAGCCCAATGGATCCAGCCTCAGGCCAAGCCCCACCCTCCAACCCACTTCAACAGCTGGTTGCCCGCTTGGACGAGAAAGAAGCGTCGCAGGGTCAGATGTCCCAGTGTCTCCAAGGTTTGTCAGCCAGGCTGGATAAAATTCAGACCACTCTCAGTGGTCCAGGATCCACTCCGGTTCCAGCTGGTTCAAGTACCTCCAATGATCCGGTTCCAGCCGTCAGTCAGGAGGTTCGTTCGGTTCCAGCCGATTCCATTACCTCTGGACCTCATCCGGTCTCATCCGTCAGGCCAGAGTCCACTCCGGTTCCAGCTGGTTCAAGTACCTCCAATAATCCGGTTCCAGCCGTCAGTCAGGAGGTTCATTCGGTTCCAGCCGATTCCATTACCTCTGGACCTCATCCGGTCTCATCCGTCAGGCCAGAGTCCACTCCGGTTCCAGCTGGTTCAAGTACCTCCAATGATCCAGTTCCAGCCGTCAGTCAGGAGGTTCGTTCAGTTCCAGCCGATTCCGTCACCTCTGGACCCCATCCGGTCTCATCCTTCAGTCCAGAGTCCACTCCGGTTCTAGCCGGTCCAAGTTTCTCTAATTCAAAGTCCGGCACCATGAACTTTTCTTATTGTGTTTTTCTGTATTGCTTTCATGCCAAGTTCCACGCAAGCCAAAGAGGTGTCCTGAGGCCACCCCTGAAGGAGGGGGTACTGTCACGATCTGGGTAAAACAGACATTATTTTACCTTCTAGTGCCTCTCCACAGTCTCTTCAGTGACTCCCTAATGCTGCAGCTGTGCAGCAAGGCCTGCAGTCTGACCTGATGAATCAGTTCACTACAGCTGCACTCGTTAATGCTCCTGGCCACAAGCATGGTTTATACAAACATACTTTCCCGCCTTAGCCTGACATGGGGGCTGCCATGTTTTCTCAGTCACATGTTTGCATCAGCCAATGCTAGCCTGGTTTGATCTCGCAGGATACCTGCCCAGCCAATCACGGCTATCCTGTGGGTATAAGTATCCTGGGAGCTATCACTCCAGTGCTAGTGCTTCAATTGTCATTCTCACATGCAAGTGTGGCCTGCTGGTGTATGTCTCTCCCTGCTGCAGTGTGATCTCCAGGTGTTCCAGCTCCTGAGGCTATCCAGGAATTCCGTCTCCTGTGACCATCCAGGTATAACATCTCCTGTGATCCAGTGTCCGCTGCCAAACTCACCAGTACCAGGTTCCAGCCTAGTCCAGGATTCCTACCCTGTCCGATGTTCCGCCATCGTTCCTGATCCCGATGTTATGCTTCCGATGTTCCACCATCGTTCCTGATTCCGATGTTATGCTTCCAATGTTCTGCCATCGTTCCTGATTCCGATGTTATGCTTCTGATGTTCTGCCATCGTTCCTGATTCCGATGTTATGGTTGCGATGTTCCGCCATCGTTCCTGATTCCGATGTTATGCTTCCGATGTTCCGCCATCGTTCCTGATTCCGATGTTATGCTTCCAATGTTCTGCCATCGTTCCTGATTCCGATGTTATGGTTGCGATGTTCTGCCATCGTTCCTGATCCCGATGTTATGGTTCCGATGTTCCGCCATCGTTCCTGATTCCGATGTTCCGCCATCGTTCCTGATTCCGATGTTATGGTTACGATGTTCCGCCATCGTTCCTGATTCTGGTGCCGATGTTCCATCATCATCCGATGTTCCATATCCACTCCTGCGTATTCGATACATTCCGGCACTGATGTTCCAGCCATCAATTCACAGTTCACGCTCATTCAAGTACAGTAAAGTATTGCTTCCTTCATATTGACTTTGTTACTTATGGACTTCATAAGTGCTTGGCACTGCACCATATTTCATCTGTCATGTGTCATTCCACATTGCATATTCCTGCCCGTTATATACAACCTTCCTGTCCTGCAATAAACCTGGTTGTATTTTATCATTGACTCATCTCTGCCTCTGGGTGCACTGTCGCGCAGGTGAATGCGCAGGGATCTCCTGCAGCCTCCCCGATCTCTGTATCGGTCCAGGTCCCCACCAGAGGTCTTAGTCTCTGCGACTCGGACCCCCTGGTGTGACAGGGGAGACTTTTTATACAAGTCCCCCCCGGCCAAAGCATTCAGCCCTCTGACCATTCAGCCCAATAAAGGGGTCCCCCCCTCCAGGACTTACTGGCCGGCAGCTTGAAGAAGATGCAAGAAGCCCTGGACTACATCGGATCAAGCCTGAAGAACTTCCATGGAGGACCTGGGTGAGTTGGATTTCCTCCCACAGGTCCACCATGGATTTCTTCGGACCCCAGACCGTACGGCGAAGCCGACATGAAGATCGACATGCTGAAGAATGACGCCATGGATCCAGAACCAGGACAAGGCACCGGATCAAGACTCTGGGACCTACCTACAGGATCAAGATAGGTAAGTATCAGTGTGTGTGTAATGTATGTATTAAACTTTTATTTTTCAGGTATCAGTGTGTATTTATTTAACTATTTTTTTTACTGTGCAACTACAAGACCCAGCGGGCCCTTTAATGCCCCACAGGCTCGGACTTGCGGTTCTCCAAGTCCCAGCTTGCGGGGGAGGCTTGCTGGGACTCATAGTTCCACAGTTTAAAACAATAGTTTATTATCTATTTTTTACACCAGTATCAGCCCGGTGGCCACCGCACAGGGCCACCGGGGACAGTACCAGGCTTCAGCATGGTCTGGTAAGTCCTGGAGGGGGGGGGACCCCTTTATTGGGGGGGTCCCTGGCCAGGCTGACTGGTCAGAGGGCTGAATGCTTTGGCCGGGGGGGACTTGTATAAAAAGTCTCCCCCCGGCTGTGGCATTACCCTGCTGGCTGGTTTGGCCTGGGACTGGTTCTTAAAATACGGGGGACCCCTACTCATTTTGTCCCCCGTATTTTGGGAACCAGCCTCGGACCTGGGGCTGGTGGTTAAAAATTGGGGAACCCCTATTTGTCTGGTTCCGATTTTTAATTACTGGCCCCGGCTCTTTCAGCCTGGTGCTGGTTACAGCTGTGGGGGGGGACCCCACGCTGGGTTTTTTTATTATTTATTTTTCCTTTTTTTTTTTTTACACTGAAGCCTGCACGGATCTGACTGATCCGTGCAGGCTTAAAGCAAATAAGACAGGAACATCAAGGTGTATTTTCCTGTCGTATTTTGGTGCCTGTTTTATACCAATTAGCAGCCGTATTATCAATACGGTTGCTTAGTAAATCAGGAACCACCATTCTTTTGAATGGTGATTCCTGTCGTATCCTATCGTTGGTGTAGACATTCGTATTTGTAAATACAAATCTCCAGGAATACGAATTGCTGTATTTTCGGGATAGTAAATCCCGAAAATACAAATGTGTAAAAAATAGGTGTATTTCTGCCTACGAATACACCGATTTTTTACAAATCCATATTAGTAAATTTCCCCATGGTGTCAGGTCTGCACATGAGCAATGATCCTGGTATATGGCTTTACAATAACAAATTACAACAATAAAGACAAAACACACATCAATTTAAAAACTGTGAATATAATGGAGTTCCTAGCTGCAAGCTGCGAGGTTCTATCCTATTCAATACCTAGACACCCGGATCCTTCCCTCAATGTTTATTACAGAAAAATACTCAAACTGTTTCTTTCGTTCAGCCCTTTTGAGGCTACAGTATCCAAAAAATGAATCCAGTACGGTTAACCCACATAGGTTCCTCCGTTGGTGGTGGTGGAGGTTTAGGAATATTGAAAATTAACTGGAATTAGCTCGATTTTTCTCTTGAGCCCTCTCTCTGAGCCTTAAATCAATTTTTGTGCAAAGGGATATCAAATCTTCGAGTCTAGAGGATAAATCTCTTTCTGCAAGCTCATCCTTGATTTTATCAGAGAGCTCATTCATGAAGGCCGCAAAAAAAGGCTTCCTCATTCCAGGCCAGTTCAGCTGCCAGAATCTTAAATTGTACTAGATACTGTCCTACTGTTCGAGTACCTTGACGTAGGCGAAGGATCTCAGTTGCAGCTGAGCTAAGTTGGCCTGGCTCATCGAAGATAATTTTGAAGGTGGAAATAAAACGAGGATAATCAGCTAGGAGTGGGTCCGCTTTTTCCCATAATGGAGATGCCCAATTTAGAGCCGAACCAAAAAGGAGGGATATTACGTATACCACTTTGGTGCGATAAGTAGGGAAATATGAAGATTGAAGTTCGAAGTGAATCTCACATTGATAAATGAAGCCTCTACAGTTTTTTGGATTGACACCAAACTTAGTTGGAGTGGGAAGTTGGAGATGAGCTGTGTTACCTGTCATTGGAGACATGGGTCTAGGCGGTTGCGTTGGTGTGACTGCTGACCCTTGGCCCTTCTGAAGTGTTACTTGAATCGTATCCAGTCGTTTTGACAGTTCTTGGAGGGCATGAATGACTTGCTCCTGTGAGACTTCCTGTTGATCTAGGCGGGCCGCTAGTTATTGAACTGGAGCAGCCCCTCGCTTCTGTCCCGATGCTGGATCCATGGAGTCAGTACAAACTGTCACGTTTCGTGAGCTTGGTGAAGCACTAGCCGGAGTGTAACGGAGACTGGGTGCTTTAATGTAGGGCTGTTGCATGAACGACAGAATGGAGTGAAGCAATTGAATAAAATTAAACCTTTTTTAATGAAGATACTGTGGTACAAAAGATATGGATGATGGCACAATGAAATAACTGTAGATATTGGTTGAATGATAAAGAAGACAATAATACTTATTGAAGAAGCTTGAAGATGATTGGAAGGTTGGATGATTGAAGAATAATAAAGAAGGAATGGAGATAAGATGAAGTACAATATTAGTTTCTTGCTGAATGAGGTCGTGGCTGCCAGGACACCAGGGATACTGGCCACGGATATTGACCATCAGTATTGCAGGAGCAAGATGACACCTTTGGGGTGTTTAACCTTCTCCTTATCCTTAAAGGCGGCAGAGGGGTTCCGTGGTAGGATATGGATTGAGCAGTGGACGACCAGCAGGAAGGATCACGATAGACTTCACCCAGGATTTAGAGGAGTCAGCCTGCAGCGGATACTGCAGGAATTGTCAGGGATGCACAGAGATGCTATCTGGTGGACAACATTGTACTGACTGCCGGTCTGGCCCAGCTAGTCAGTATTTAAGTGCTGAGCTGAATGGTGATTGGCCGCAAGAGTGACATCACAGCTGGAGCTGAGTAGTATAGGTTGTGGACACCAACAAGATGGCAGCCGCCCGTTGTGGCGACAGAAACCAGCCAGCGGAGAATACTACGCGGAGGCGCTGCGGCCGGCACTTCCCAGCCTGAGGCCTAGAATGACGTGGACACCATCATGGCAGATCGTGCCTCACGCTACCCGGAGCCAGCACGCCAAGACACTGCACACCAGAACTGACACCCGGCAAATGGAGCCTGGGTGACAGAGTGACAGAATGTAGCAGGTCGGCGTTGGCATCAGCAGCGGAGGTGAGCGCCAGGGCAGAGGGCATAGCGTCAGAGGTCTGCAGGGCTGGAACAGCACAGGGAGCAAGGGTAGCTGCAATGGTGGTCGTGACAGATGCACTCTTACCTGTCTTCCTGGTCCTTTGCCGTCCTCTTTGCTGCCGGGTTGTGTAGAAGCATTGTCCTGCTTCCGGGTCCTCAATGGCGCCTCTGGGCTTTGGTGCTGCTTTTAAGTGAGCAGTATCGTGAGATCCTGCACACCCGTGGCTGCAAACATCCGCCAGGCATTGTGCACTTGACTCCCTGGTGCAGGGAGGAGACTTGATGAATGGGACAGTGGTGTGTATCAAACGCGTGTCGGCTCCTTAGCCTTCTTCAGGGAGAAGGCTAAGGAGCTGACATGCATTCGAGATACACCACTGACCCATTCATCAAGTCATTGATTGTTTTTTTTATATGGGGGCCAATAGGTATGTTTTTTTTTCCTGTTGGGGCCAATGTGTTTTGCCCTGTGGGGATCTCATGGTATGTATTGGCAATTTTAAAATCTTAGTTAGTGTGCTGCAAGGTAAAAAGGTTGAAAATCAATGACTTATAGCAATCAATTCTTGCGTAAAAAAATTATCGTCACACTGTTTTTGAATTTTTTTCAGATGGACGTAACCTTCTTTTTGTATATATTTCTGATTTGGTGGCTCTAGCACCACAGGAAGCTCCTACTTTGCCTTTAATGTTTTTGTGAGTAATATTTTAGTTTAATGGCATATTTCCTAGAGTACAATTTAAGAATATGAAGTGTTCCAATCTGCTTGCATCTGTATCACTCACATTATCATATGTTGTATACTGGCCCAGGGTTACTGAAGTGGTATTGGTTCACTGAGCTGGTTCACCAGTGACTATTCCTTCCTACCGTTTTGACTGTCTGTAAATACCCAGTTTGTTGCATCACTGTTTCCAATTGTAAAGCAGAACGGAATTTGTTTTGTTAATAAAAAAAATTGTTACTAAAAAAAATAAAATTTAATTTTGTGTTGTGAAATGCAGTATTCTGTCTCATCGGCCCTTATTCTGGTTCTTTTTCTCAGGCAAATTCCTTCTCAAATGGACAGAACCATGAGCACTGCAGGTGGGGCAGATGTAACATGTGCAGAGATAATTAGATTTGGAACTATGTAAAAAACGGACCCAGACATCAAAATCTGCATTCCGGGGTTTGTAGTATCTGGTCCGGGGGGTGTCCTGTCCGGGGGCTTCACATGACAGCTGTCACCAGGAAGAGGAGGAGGGGGAGAATAAATCCTCCCTGTAGATTTGGGTGGGGGTTTACTTCAAAGTGAGATCTATATTGCAGTGTAAAAATAGAGCAGTCAGTAGTTTCACTGCACAGAAACAAAATAACACCCACATCTAATTCTCTCTGCACAAGTTATATCTACCCCACCTGCAGTGCGGCATGGTTCTGTCCATTTGAGAAGGAATTTGCCTTTGCGAGTGAACCAGAATAAGGGCCATATTCTGTTGGATTTAGGGTCCCATTATGCTGTTACATTGGCTGCGTCAGTGGATCTGTCCATGCCTGAAATCCAATCGCTCGGACAATGGAAAGCGAATGCTTATTGTTGGCGAACACATTGACCACATCTACACCTTTCATTTGATTATTTGGTCAAGTTGGTATCATAATATTGTGTGTAGAACTGTTCTGTTTGTCCTATTGTTGCAATGGTATGGCATGATGGAAAAAGGCCAACATTCTTTTTATAGGCTCACTCAGTGATTTACATAGAAAAAGGGGTCGGTCACCGAGGTGTCCTGTAGGGGCGCCTTCGGATGGGTTGTCCCGCTGGAGCAGCAGTCTCTAGGCTTTGGGAAGTCTGACCCAAAAAAAGTATTACAGGAGGAAGGGAGGTTGAGACCGCGCTCGTTCAAAACATGCAACAGGTGTGAATATACATTTAAATCGTTTAATAAAAAGATAGTTTTCTAAAACATACGGATATTACGGTAAAACATATATCTCATTAAAATTCAAGGTACCACAATGTAGCGATGAGAGCAAGGATAGTCACCCACAGTCCGCCTGTTTAGTGTCCTGTGTCCGTTCCTATGATGTCTCCAGATAAACGTCCCATAAGGATGACCAATTGCAGGGAAACTTGAAATTAGGAGAGGTGCTGATCTCCAACCCAGGGAGCGCCTGATGTTATGAGGTGCTCTACCTGGTGTGCTGTAAACAATGCCCTTAGGTTCCTGGAAGTGGGAATAGTTCTGGAGACTGGTCCGGTTCGTGGGAAGTGCAAAGTGGGCGTCTGGGTAGTAATAGGTGTCCTTGCTCTGCTCCGCCAACGCGTTTCGCTCAGAGGCTTTTTCAAGGTGATTTACATATGTGATTACTATATTAGATTAAGCAAGATATTTGTTGTCAGTTACTGTAAGCTATAAAACATTTGTAATATCTAGAGACAGGATTATATGCATTTGCATATTTGCATATGCATTTGCATATTTTGCCCATTCTCACTGGTTATTGCATATTTCACCTAAAATCTAGTGATGCTGCATATTTTAGGCCCTGCCCCCTTTCCACCGGCGAGTCACAGCACTGCTTTGCCCTGCTGCTGGCCAGGTAGTGGTAGAGTGAGCAGGCTGGGGCAATATGTGTGCAGTGTGGGGAACCTTGGATGTACGCTATGTCTGACACTGCTCTAGGCTGCCAATCCATGTTGATAAAAGTCAGTCGGGCGGATGACATTACGAAGTTCCTGAACCTTTGCCTGCCCCTGACCTGGGACTTTACACCAGGAGACAGACTTCTGCAGCAGAGGAGGCGGACGGAAGGGTTGTGACATCACGCGGTACGGAGGAAATGCCGTGTCACAGTGAGTATGTGGTGCAGGGAGGAAGCCTTTCACTGTGCCGCGCTCACACGCTATGCTGACATTTGATCCAACGGCGCTGGAAATGAGGGTCCATGTAGTGGATGCAAGAAGAGCTTTGGACGCTGAAGTCTGCTGTATAGCACTAGACATCAGCAGATGCTGTGGACCTATTTTTGAGGTTTATTTGCAACTAATTTTATGCTGATTTTTAAATAAATAAGTAAAAAAATTACTTTTTTTATTATTTAATGTAGCATTTTTTAACACTTTTCATGCATATTTTAAGTATTTTTCATGCATATTTGCATGCATATTTCAAGCTTTTTATGTTGCATATAATCCTGTCTCTAGTAATATCAATAACAAAGTGACCAGCAGAGGGAGATAAATTCCCATAAAGTAACCATAACAGTGCAGGAGGTATACCAAGATCACTAAAGTATTTCAATTCAAGCATATTGTGACCTAGCTAGATCCGATGCGCATGGGACCACGCATCAGAATTGGAAGGGAAACACATATGATTTGACACTTTTCATTCAATTTATTGGATCGATCCTTTGGAATCAGATGGAAAGTGTCCAAAAGTGCCTTTAGGCTGCTGTGAGGTTTAGCTAGTACTTTCACATACCCATACCAACTTTTGGGTAGTGGGGCTCAGGACTCCAGCATGCTCCATAAAAGGGGACGTGCTAGAGATGAGATGCTGGCCACGACCCTGTCTTCAGGCACTGCATATATTCGACCGCTGCTCTCCGTCAGGCAGACAGACTTTTGTACATGAATGTCATCATGTATATATTCCAGCCTGTGTTCCAATTATACACCCATCTGGGGCTAATTGATACTAGTCGCAAATTTTCCAAGGTATAAAGTTATAGTTCAGGAGTCCAATAAAAACACAAAAAGAATTAAAGAAAGGAAGATAAAAAACATGATAACATTAAAGGAAAGATAAATAGTAGCAGACAATAATATAGTAATAAAATACCATATATGAATTCTAACAAACATTTAAATTCAAATTCTCCATTTAATCCGTTTGGAATTAAGGTTTTTAATTTGTATATCCATATCCTCTCTGTTTGGGATAATCCGATATCCACATTTTTACATCTCTGCTTAGATGATACTTGTTCTATTCCCCCAAAAAGATTTTAAACAACATACTGTACCTTGGATTCATGTTTGGTATTAAAATGTGAAAACAATGGGCCAAATGTATTAGGGTGGGAGAATCAGAAAGTGAGACATTTTGGGAGAGTTTCCCCATTTTTCTTAAAGCGGCCATCAATTACATGGCAAAATCAACCTGCTTTTTTAATAAAAAATTTTTTGATAAGGGGCGGGATGCTCTAAGGCAGAAATGTGGTAAAAACCCCGTTATCTGTGTTTTTTGAACATTTCTGTAGGCTCTGTTGCCCCTCCGCAGTGTCAGCGTATGGGCTTCTTACCACAGCGCTGTGTGAGGGATCCGTCATGGATTCCTCCCAGTATGCCTTGCGTCCGATGCAGGGCTCTGCGCAGGCGGACTCCCGGGTCTCAGACCCGGAAGTCCAGCGCCGGAGCTGCATACAGTAGCAAGGGACAGCTTTTACCGCAAGAGCTGTCCCTTGTGTTAATAATCGCATAGGTTAGAGCATATGCAATTATTAAGAATGCGGTACCCGGTGAAGGGGGCAATATAGGGCAATGGATGTTAGAACATCCCACCCAAAATCTTTAATCACATAATTATGCAAACAAGAAACGGGAAAGCTTGTGCCGTGATGTCCCTTGTCTGTGCTCATGCCTCGGAAAGCTTGCTTTAAAGTTTAAACAAAAAAAAAAAGAAGAAATTGGTACACTCAAATGTTGCTGCTGGTTCAGTGTTCCTTTGAAATATGTATTACACAGTAAAGGTGCATATGTAACGAGTGCTGAGTGGTCAAGGGAGGTTCTTGGATTCCGGGAGAGGGAGGACCTTGGATGAAGGCAGGCAACAAGTCGTGATACAACACTCTCACTATTTATTTTCTTCTTAAGGGAGCAAGAATTGCAAACACTGGAAACGTTTTACAATACTGTAGGGATATAAGTATTAAGAAATGTTTTACCACACAATGGAATTCAATCAACAGGGAAACACTTTAAGGTACCATAGAGTTTGGATCAGAACGCATACATTTCAATACAATAGACTTTGCAGGAAGAAAAGGTATTAGCACACCCTGTCAGAACACGGTGGAAATGTTTTCCTCAACATAGAAAATGTTTTCCGGGCGAAATGTTAACAACATTATAACAGGTTATAACTTCAGAACACGTTCTCAAATCCTCACAAATATTACTTTACACAATACTACACTCCTCTGCACTAGGGTTACTGGTAACCTGGTTAAACTATCCCTGACGCCTTTTCCCTATAACTTGGTAATGTCCTGAATGACAGGTCCTAGCTACCTGACCTATGCATAGGGGTTGGCGATGGGGCCCGTGGTGGGGCACTCATCCGGTTGGTAGGGTAGTGAGGGACCGATAATGGCCTTGCGTCCTTTTAACTGTCCTGGGCCATTGGGGAAGGGTCTCTCAAGGGCTCCCAATGGGGATGAGGAAATGTTTAGGCTCCAACACAGTAAGGAGGCCTCCGGGCCCTTATAGTGGTCGAGTTTCCTTACTGACAGGGGAAGTTAGAGAAGGGGGTAAAGGTCACTTGGGTGAGGTATGGACCTGGGGTTGGCGGGTGTGAATGGGAGGTAGCTGTCAGTTAGCCGGGCCGTGGGCGACAGGGCTGCCTCTGCTGGCAAGGAACTGCCCTAGTGAGGCTAGACTGGTGTGGGTGCACCCTTCAAGGCCTACTCACGCTTTGATGTCTTCACTCCAGGGGTTTGCAAGATGGCGGCCGCTCCTCCTTCTCTCCAGGCTCTCAAGATGGCGACCGTCTCCCTCTAGTATGCGGCAGGCTCTAGGAGGGACCTTCAGGCTGCGGCCACCTTCGTCCTCGTCAGGGCGCTGACTGAGAGGGCGTCAGCGCTAGCAGGCTGGGCACTGTTGGGTCTGATGGGCGCCTCTCTCTCTCTCCCTCAGTCACGCGCTGCTGCTGTATGTGCGCCGTGTGCTGGGGAGTTCAGGCGGGGGTCACAGCGCGGCTGGTCCGGAGGCGTTACGCCTCTGATGCCCCTCCGCTCTCTCCTCCATTCTGGCCGTCCCGCCTTTCGACTCTGCCGGGCAGCGTCTCTGTCCTCCAGGTACGCCGTCACCCTGTCTCCGCTCGCCTTCGCACCTTTCTCACCTCCTTCACGTCGCTCCTCCTTCCTCTGCCGGCTTGCACCCCGCCTCTTCCTTCTTCCTCCTCCCTCGCCTAGCCAATCCGGGTCCTCCCTGGCCTGTCTATCCCAGGCCGTTTCCGCCCCTCTCCTCACCGCTGAGTTAACTCCTCCCCTGCTGGGGGTGCTTGCGCAGCACCCAGTTTCTGGTGTATTACTCATACCCCTTATGTATTCTGGGGGAATACCCAGGAAATTTCCTGTGACTTCCAGGAGAGAAGGACAAAATGGAATACAGGCTATTACTTTCCTAATTTTTAAGTCACATCTCTGGGGAAAGCCCACAGATGAGACACTGCAGGGCACTTCAGGGGGTGGGGCAAAATGGATTTGTCATTAGGCCCCACCCCCAACATAGAAAAAAGAACCATAATTCACAAGTCTGCAGTGAGGAGCGGGGCTTAATGTTGCAATATGATATAGCCTGTAAGCTGCATTAGGGCATAAACTGATATGGATGACTGAAATAGTATTTGTAAAGCACTACACCAGTGATTCCCAATCTGTGCTCCCTGGGGTGCCGCGGCACTGTCACAGGGGAGCCGCCGCCACAGCCTGGCAACCGAAGTGTTTAAAGAGCTAGAGCGGGCGTTATTGCAGGGAGCTGAGTGGCTGCCTGTGCCGAGTTGTCAAACCGGGGCAGCGTGTACACCTGCGCTGGGGGGTAGGAGGGTGCTGAGGCAGTGGGGGGGATGGATTGGAGTGCAGGGAGCCGAGCGGCTGGCTTGTGGCAGTGACCTGTGCCGAGTCAGCCAGCAGCTCGGGTGCAGGGTGGGTGTGGGATGTGCTGGAGATGGGGCAGTGGCAAGCGGTGGTCCATAATCCATTTGACTGGAATCAACCGGCGGGGGGTGTTGTGCAGGATGTACTCAGGACTGGGCAGGGGGTGTAACCTGTAAATTGGTCAGCCAGCAAGAAGTGTGGTTATTCTGGAGTGGCCAAGGAGTGCAGTGGACAAGGGTCCTGGCAGCTAATTCAAGTTCTGTCTGAGAAAGTGAGAAAAAAATGAATATGTTATACTGTATGTGAGATGCTGCATATGGAAATCTATAGGAGGAGGTGTCTGCTGTAAGTGACTTATACCTCAAATGTATTTGAATCCGGTAATTTGCTGAATAATGGGACCTACATACGTAGTGATATACAGGCATTTTCTATGCAATCTCACTAGTTTGCTTAGAAAATGCCCCTACGTCGCGCTGTGTGTAGGGGGGATAGCATCGCTATCACCTGGTGATTAATATGCAGCATGCTCTCCGGTGAGAACATTGGCAGATCACTTGTGCTGAGCGATCATGCTCAAGCGTTCTGAGCGATCTATCATCGTTCAGAACGCTTCTGCATGACTAGGTGTGTAGACACCTTAACAGTGATATTTCTTTGGTGTGAAAGGTTCAACTTCAGGGGCTGGCTGGCAACTTTCAGCCTGGGGGGCAAGTCCAGAGCACTGGCCCATAAGTAACAGCGTTAAATTGAGGTTTTTCTTATTAATAAAAAAAGATTAGGCCTGGAGCTGATTATACCAACTGGAGTATAATACCATGACACCAGAGGCTGATCCCCCTGTATAACACCACCACAGGCTGCTCCCCTTGTATAATAATAATAACAATGACAACAAATCACAAGCTGCTCCCCCTGTATAATACCATGACACCACAGGCTGCTCCCTTGAATAACAACACCACAGGCTGTTCCCCCTGTTCCCCCCACGCACGCGCATCTCAGTATCGGGGCGGCGAGGCGGACGCATTACTGTCCGCCTCCCGCTCGAGGGGGCAGGGGGGGACCCGAGGAGGCTGCGGGCAGTGCGGTCGCCCGATGTGGGCACCGGGCGCGCGCGTCCCCTTCCGGCATACAGATGGCGGCAGGGGATGGCGATGGCGACGCCATCGCCATCCCCTGCAAAGATGAATCCCGCTACATCTGTATGTTACATGCAGAATGACGCGGAATGACGGCTGCCTCCTATGGAATGACAGCCGTTTAATTCGCCATCCCTAAGCAAAAATAGCGTTGAAACAGCTCCAGTATGCGAATTAAAGGGCTGTCATTAGGGTGGCCAATCCCGGGATCGGGATCGGCGGGATCCCGGGATTTGGCCCCTAAAACGCCGGGATTTCAATCCCGGGATTGGAGTTTCCAATCCCGGGATTTCGGAATTAGACTGCGCATGCGCAGTCTAATGCCGGGCAGCGTCTGAGCTAGTGCTCAGACGCTGCCCGGCTTCTCCCGTCCCGGGCAGTGCAGCTCTGCGCAGCGTGACGACGTCAGAGGTCACGCTGCGCAGGGCACACAACAGCCGCCGCCTCCTCATCTGACTCCTGCGCTGACCTCCCGCCGCCCGCCCTCCCACCCAGCCTGCATTCTCCTTTACCCGGACCCCCAGACCATCGACCGACAAAGGCTACAGCCTCCCGCAACACACGCCTGGCTACTGTATATCCGCCCGGCCGCACCGCACCGCAACTGTAAGTAAATATGCGGGCGGCCGGGGCGGGTTTTTGTATTAGGGAAGCCAATCCCGGGATCCCGGGAATCCCGGGATCGGGCATTTTTCAATCCCGAATTCCGGGATTGAAAAAATGCCCCGGGATTGGCAACCCTAGCTGTCATTCCATAGCAAGCAGTTGTCATTCTGCATTATTTTTATGTGTAATGGTCTTAGCAAGATGTGTACAAAAAATAAAGTTCATAGGTCTAATCATTTCTGAACTATACATATAAATGAAATCTTCTCTCATTATAGTCAATTGGCATTCCATTTCAGCAGACCAGACTGTCATTCCTTTTAGTACGTCCCAGACACCACAGGCCTGTTCCTCCTGCATAATAATAACAGCTAAGCCCCCCTGCATAATAATAACAGATAAGCGCCCCTCATAATAACAGAAGGACACGACAGGCTGCTCCCCCCCCCCCCCTGCATAATAAGGGGAGGACACCACAGGCTGCTCCTCCTGCATAATAATACCAGGACACCACAGGCCTGCTCCCCTGCATAATACCAGGACGCAACAGGCCTGCTCCCCTGCATAATAACAGGAGTACTCCCACAGGCTGTATAGTAATAATAATAATGACATCACAGGCCTGCTCCTCCTGTATAATAATAATATTAACATACCACTATATAATAATAATAACAGGATACCACAGGCTTCTCTCCCTGTTAAAAAAAATATATTGCCAGGACACCACAGGCCTGCTCACCCTACCTGGCTGGCTCGTCATCCTCCGTCCGACTCCTCAGCAGTCTGCCCTCCGCCTTCCGCCCGCCGTGACGTCACCCCCGCTGGCCGCTGCATCTGTCACTGCCAGGAGGAACCGAATGCACGGTCGTACCCCCTAGACATGTCATCAATGCAGGCGGCCATGTTACTGTAGCCGAGGCCATATTCTGAAAGCCCCGGGTACAGCAGAATTAGTTAAACAAGCAGACATCCTGCCCCCGGCCCAGCCCGCCATTGGTCAACTTGGGTCTTAACTCCCAAGTCATCGATACTACTCTTCTCCAGGGTCAGCGACCCGGGATTTAAGACCCAGGTTGACCCTTTAACACCAAAGAAATACCCACGTTGTTCAGCAAATTACTGGGTAATTTGTCGCTTGGTGTGAAAGGGGGTCAGAATGCACCCGACAAAATGATGCTGGGTAATTGCCAAGTCGCAGGTCCTGTATGAAAGGGGTATTATATGATGTTATAGGGAAGAGAGAACAAGCTGGTAAGCAGGTGGGGTCTTTTTTTCTTGGATTTATGTTTATAATTTTTACAAACAAATTAATAAGTATTTTTCCTGCATTGTTTTGACCCAACTACTTAAGAAAAAAAGGGATAGTTCGGTAATTATTTTGGCTTAAGGGTGCCTTGAAAAAGTCATGGAGATCCAAAGGGTGCCCTGGACTAAAAAAGTTTGGGAACCACTGCACTACACGCATGAATAACTGTCAATAAATACTGTACATTTATAGAAATAATCTTTATTCATTTCAAATTTACACTTGATTTCATCCATAATATTAATGGATAGTGTGTGTGTGTGTGTTTTGTGTTCAAGTGCCTCCAATATATGTATGACATTCTCATAGTTAAAATCTAAGGAACCAAGTTTTGTCCTCTGGAAATATCCTCAGCGGACACTCAGGCAGAGGCAGAACTCTGGGAGGCAATGGAGTCATCTGCCACTGGGCTCCTGCTCTCAAGGGGGCACCACTGCCAGTTTAAAACCATTAATTGAAAGTCATTAAAATCGCTTCTGTGGCTGAGTCAGAGCCGGCGCAAGCCACTCAGCAGAGGATGCAGTGCAGGGAGGCGCCAGGCAGGAGAGGCGTGCCCCGCTCTGCATCCTCCTATCTCATCTCTGCTGTCCTGCTGTTGCTGTTGATGTGCGCTGCACCCACCTGTCAACAGTGTGTATGACAGCAGGCAGCGGTGCCGGAAGCCTTACACTTAATCCAGATTAGTTGATCTGTCCCTCCCAGCAGCGAGCGCCTCCCATGCCTGTCCGCACAGGCTGGAAATTATTTCTGCGTCATCTCCCTGCTGCTTTATGAGTTTCTGTTCCTGCTTCTAAGCACGGAACTCTACCCCCTGCACTCCATTTAAAAGCCCTCCCCCTCTCTTCAAGCTGCTGCAGCACAGGGAGCCCGAGAATGACGACAGGAAGACTTAACCCTATGGCATCCTGGACTTGTACAGTAAGCTTCAATTCAAAAGTGTGTTCATTTCATTTTTTGTATGTGTGTATGCATGTAGTGTATGTACTGTATGTGTATGTATTTATTTGTGTGTATATATATATATATATATACATACATACACTTATTCACTGTATATATCCTGCATTATTCAGCTATCTGTTGCACCCCAACTTCCCAATCTCACACCGTTGACGCCCCCGTGTTCTATACCGCACTCCCTCCCTGCCCCCTGTGCCCACCCTCCCCTCTCTCGTGGTCTTCAACTCGGCTGCATTGTCTCTCTCCCCTCTTCCACTATCCCACTACCCTGCAGCTACCTTTCTCCCACCCAGTGGCAGCTGTGTGTCTGTGTCAGCCAGGGGCGGATTGGGATGAAAAACCAGCCCGGGAAATTTATGAAAGCAGCCCTAATGGGGGTGGAGTCTGCTGAGGGGGTGGGGTCTGTGAAAGGGGGCGGGATCCCTACTTATAGGGTAGAATTCCAGGTTGCATGCAGTTGCGGCCTTTCTTGCAACTTTTGCTGCAGTTGCATCTGCAGCTATATGCTAATGCCATTACACTGCCCTGGTGCATGGCCGTGCACCAAATATATGGACTGGCCCCGCAGGAAAATACAAACACATTTGCACCAGCAGGAAAAAAAAAACATCAAAATCAATTTGCCCCCCACAGGAATAAACACATTGTCACCCCTCTCCCCCCAGATAAAACACTGGCTCAAATAGAAAACAATGATATTTACTGATAGCCCAAACAGGTAAAATAAATACATTGACCCCTGACAGGGCAAACATTAACCATTAGCCCCCACAGAAATAAAATAAAAACACATTGAGCTCCACACACACAAAAAAGTGTGGAAAGTATATGTCCCTGGGGTGGGGGTACTGTGGCTAGGAGGACTTGGGGTAGCATGGACAGTGTATGTTCCTGGGGGGGCAGGGATATTGTCGGTAGTGTACAAGTCAGAGAGGTATATACTGGAAGCCAGGGGTTTGAGCGGATAGTGGCTATGGGTGGGTACTGTACAGTGAGGCCTGGAGGGGAGCAGGGGGCAGGCTGGGAGCAGTAGTCGGAAGCAGAGGCAGGCTGGAGTAATAGTAGTGTGGATAAGGGGACAGGCTAGGAGCAGTAGTGGGAAGCAGGGGCAGGCTGGAGTAGTAGTGCAGATAAAGGGACAGGCTAGGAGCAGTAGTGGGAAGCAGGGGCAGGCTGGAGTAGTAATAGAGAAGATAAGGGGACAGGCTAGGAGCCGTAGTGGGAAGCAGGGGCAGGCTGGAGTAGTAATAGAGAAGATAAAGGGACAGGCTAGAAACAGTAGTGGGAAGCAGGGGCAGGCTGGAGTAGTAATAGAGAAGATAAGGGGACAGGCTAGGAGCAGTAGTGGGAAGCAGGGGCCGGCTGGAGTAATAGTAGTGTGGATAAGGGGACAGGCTAGAAACAGTAGTGGGAAGCAGGGGCAGGCTGGAGTAGTAATAGAGAAGATAAGGGGACAGGCTAGGAGCCGTAGTGGGAAGCAGGGGCAGGCTGGAGTAGTAAAAGAGAAGATAAGGGGACAGGCTAGGAGCAGTAGTGGGAAGCAGGGGCAGGCTGGAGTAGTAATAGAGAAGATAAGGGGACAGGCTAGGAGCAGTAGTGGGAAGCAGGGGCCGGCTGGAGTAGTGGGAGTGTGGATAAGGGGACAGGCTGGGAGCAGTAGTGGGAAGCAGGGGCCGGCTGGAGTAGTGGTAGTGTGGATAAGGGGACAGGCTGGGAGCAGTAGTGGGAAACAGCAGCAGGCTGGAGTAGGAGTAGTGTGGATAAGGGGACAGGCGGGAGCAGTAGTGGGAAGCAGGGGCCGGCTGGAGTAGTGGTAGTGTGGATAAGGGGACAGGCGGGAGCAGTATTTGTATGGTTATAGCTAGGCTGCAAAGAATTATTATTAGGGTTAGGCTGAGTTGTGTGTAGAAGTAGGTTTAGGCTGCAGGGGGGCAGGGGGTGTATGGTTAGGTTGTGTGTGTGTTTTTTTTAGTTAGGGTAAGGCCTGTGAGGGATATGAGTAGGGTTAAGGTTAGGCCGCAGGGGTGCGAGTATGGTTAGGGTTAGGCTGTGTGTGTGTGTGGGGGGGGGGGGGTTTTCAGTGGCGTAACTAGAAATTTTGATCCCCTCAGCCAAAAACAATTGGACTGTTTCTTGGCAATTCGGCTCCCAGTGCAAAAAGTAAAAAAACTGGAACAATGGCCATGGCCTTACAATGGTGTGGTCTCAAAGGAAATGATGTAGAGAGGCAGTGGGTGACAGTGAAAAGGTAACAGGAAGAGGCAAAGAGTGATGTCTAAAAAAGTCAGAGACCAACAGGAGAGAGAGGGAAATGGGGAGATAGTGACAGTCACACCGGGGAAAGGTAGAGGGTGATGTAGTGGACGATGGGGATGGATAGTGGGAGATAGAGTGGGAGTGGTTTACAAAGAGAGACAAAGGGTGATAGAGATAAGCAGTGGGTGACCTCAGGGAGAGAGTAAAAGAGGTAGTAAGTGGATGATGCCAGGGGAAGGCAATGTGTGACAGAGGATGGCAGGTAGAGGCATTGGATGACAGAAGAGAGAGGTGACAGAAATAGAGAGTGGGGAAAGAGGAGGGAGGGGGGGAGAGGGGACAGAGGGAAAGAAGGGAAGGGGGTAAGAGGGGAAGGGTGGAGTGGGATAGAGGGGAATGGATAGGGAGAGAGGCGGAGAGAAGGGTAAGAGGGGGAGAGAAAGGAGGGAGATAGAAAGAGAGGGGTAGAGGGAAATGACGACTGTCGTCTCTCCTCCACCCTGATCACTGCTTCCCATGCTAGAGTACAGGACTTTGCCCGTGCTGCACCCCCTCAGTGGAACGCACTCCCTCGCTCCATTAGACTCTCCCCGACCTTGCAAAGCTTCAAACAGGCACTGAAAACTCACCTATTCATCAAAGCGTACCCTTCCACTGCATAAACCAGCTGGTTCTCCGACCCGCTGCCTGTTTACATCCTGCTATCTAACCACCACCCACTCGCTTGCACCTCTTGCAATCTGTCTGTCTCCCCTTCCTACTAGATTGTAAGCTCCTCTGAGCAGGGCCCTCTTCCCTCCTGTTGTCAAAGCCCACTTCTCTTCACATTTCACTCACAGCTCTCCTATACTCCAACACTCAGTGACCATCTTTGTCCGCATACTCCTCTCCATCATTGGCATCAAGCCTCTAGTTGTATGTTGATTGAGTCCTCACTACTTATATCCAAGCTGTAATGTGTATTGATCTGTGGCGCTCTTTATTTGTACTGTATTTTTGTTATTTATTCAATGTTATGCCAAGCTTTGTCTCCCTGTATTGTTCCTTTGTACGGCGCTGCGAAACACTTGTGGCGCCTTATAAATAAAATTATAATAATAATAATGGAGAGGGAGAGACAAAGTAAAAGAGGATGAGAGGGAGGGAGATAGAGAGGCTAAGGATGTAGAGAGAGAGAAGGGGGGAGGAGGAGAAGGAGAGAGAGGAAGAGAGAGAAGGGAGAGAAGGAGAGGAGAGAGAAGGAGAGGAGAGAGAAATAGAGAGGAGGGAGAAATCAGCTGTAAAGGAAAGGAGAGAAAGGAAAAGAGTGACGGAGGGGTGGATAGAGATAGAAAGGGAGAGTCGGAGAGAGAGAAAGAGGGAGTTATGTAACATTGGTGCAAGTGTGGTGTGAAGCAGCTTGTGAGGTAGAGGGCCATACTGCCACATCCTAAGCTGCGCTCGACCCCCCGACTTACCTCCGGCTGTCAGCTCCAGGCTGCTGCACAGCTCCTGCTTCTAGTTGCCAGCTCCCGGCAGCTGCGAGTGTCCGATCCGATCTCCAGGCTCGTGCTTCTAGATATCAGCTTCCGGCTAGCACCAGGTTCATACCTCAGCTCCTGACTCTTGCTTCTGGTGTCAGCTTCAAGCAGCTTTGTGGGTCAGGCTCCCGTCTCTAGCTGTCTGCTTCTGGTTCCCGCAAGGTTCAGACCGCAGTTCCCGTCTCTGGTGTCAGCTGCAACTTAAACTAGATTTAAAAAAAATAAGCACCTAAATGACGGGGGGATGTTAGCGTAAAGTCCCTTACAGCCCTACCACAGAAGGCATTCTATACGGCATAGTCTACCCTCACAACACAGGACCCCAGACTCTCCCCTTACTATGTAGCATCCATCACCCCTCACCCAGCACAGCACCCCTCATTTAAAACCCCTCTTCAAGCACAGCACAGATCACAGCAGAGCACCCATCCCTGTATGCCATCTCGCCACACTCACCAACCCTGTTCCAGCACAACACAGCAACCAACACCTATCCCAGCATGTCAGCACCCCTAACCCTTCTTCCTGCACAGCAACCCCCACCTACCAGCACCGCACAGATCACAGCAGCAGCACCGATCTCCCTACACAGCACTCAGTGGCGGAACTAATGTCTAGTAGGCCCAGGTGCAAACATATGTTTTAGGCCCCCACCAACCTGCCTCCCACCACAGGACGTCAGCCGCCCGCCCAGGTCTAGGACCTGACTCCGCAAGTCTAAGCCAACCAGAATCAGGTCCTACAGTATATCTCTACACTGAAAGAAATCACTACATTACAGTACATTGCCCCCACTCCTCTACACTACATTGCCTCCACTCCTCTACACTACAGTACATTCCCTCAATATGCAGCACTATATCACTACACTGTAAATGCTACACTACAGTGACATTACAGCTTGTCTTCACTCCCTCCAGCTCAGTGGCCAAAGTCTGCAGTATGCTGTGCCCTGACCCTGCTCTTACACCCCCCCGGGAGCCCAGCTTCTGCCTACTGCACCTATACTGTTAGCTGAAATATAAGTTACAAAGCATGGAGACGCAGTTGGTTAGACACATCATCTCACCGCTGGCCATGCCCAGAGCCCCATTCTGCCTGTATCAAAGCATATGACAGCTCTGGGATGGGGGAAGGGATTAAGCAGATTAAATGGGAAGGTGGGTTGCACTGTGGCAGAGGAAATGCAGATGGCATGCCTGCCCTGCAGAAACTGTCCCTTAAAGCAGTGGTTCCCGACCCTGGTACTCAAGTACCCCCAACAGTGCACATTTCCAGGTCACCCAGCAGGTGCACTCATTATTCAGACACGTTTTAAAAGATCACAGGTGGAGCTAATTATGTCACCTGTGATTCTGTGTGGAGACCTGGAAAATGTGCACAGTTGGGGGTACTTGAGGACCAGGGTTGGGAACCACTGCCTTAAAGGATGGCCTCCCCTTTTCTCCTTCAGTCTAAACTGCCCCCTCCTTCTTTGGCTACTGTACTCTAATGCATGATCCAGATGAAAAAATGACAGGGGGTGCACTGTAATTGGGGGGAGAATGGTTACTAGTGTGGCTAGATACGGGAGTATGGAGGAGGATTAGTGGGAGAAACAAGAGGAGAGAGAAGGAATAGTGGGTGGATGGAGCAGGAGAGAGGAGGAAGAGTGGGTGGATGGAGCAGGAGAGAGAAGGAATAGTGGGTGGATGGAGCAGGAGAGAGGAGGAAGAGTGGGTGGAAGAGCAGGAGAGAGGATGAATAGTGGGAGAGTAGGAGAGAGGAGGAATAGTGGGTGGGTGGATGAGCAGGAGAGAGGAGAATTATGGTGTACATTGGGGCAGTGGGGCCAGGGATGGTAATCTCAGAGCAGCTAGGTGCCATTTTGCAGTGTCAGGGTCCTGGCTGAAAGCACCCCATTACAGCTGCTGTAATTGAAATGGGCAGGGGAGGGCAAACTAACATGCACACACAGTGACAAACACACTGTACAGTGGAAGTGCATTACCTGTCAGTACCCCGATGAATCATACCCTCAGCCACCACCTTTATAGAACTGGAGCTTCATTCTTCTGACACAGGAAGTTCAGCAGCACGCAGCAGCAGCCTGTGCAGGGAGAGTGTAGAGTGGAGCCCCCAGGCATACAAATCAAGTGAGGAACACATTCGATCCCTGCCTGTTCTGCTTGTCACCAAGCCGGCTCCTCTGGCTGCTGATCCCCCGAGGTAGGCACCCGACCGCTGCAGCGCTGCTTCTGATTCCCAGCAGCAACCATCGCCCTGAAGTGCGGATTCTTCAGTAATGTCCACAGCTGTGTCTGCTTTCATTGCCGCTTTGAGTGCCCTACTCAAAGCATCAATGAAAGCAGACACAGCTGTGGACATTACTGAAGCATCCGCACTTCTCTCTCCCAGCAGCCGCTCACATACATTTAATTTTTTGCGCGGCTTCAGAGCTCCGCTGGCGGGGAGAAGGGTGGCGCCGCAAAACCCGGAAGTGTGTCAGTCGGGCTGTAAGCACCGCGGGAGGTGCTGTGTGCGGCCGCACATGCGCACCAGCCCTCCCGCGGCCATTTCAACTTCGGCCACAGCCGCGGCCATGTTTATTCAGGGCATTTTGCTGCGGCCGCGGCCGGTAACCGCGGAGATGGCGGTTTGGTGGCCGCGGCCCAGCCAGGGAGGGTGGGCGGCCGCTATGACTCTAAAATGTGCCGGCCCACCGGGAAACGGCCCGGTTTCCCGGTGGGCCAATCCGCCCCTGGTGTCAGCATCCATATGTCAGCATCTATGTGTCAGCATTCTTGTTTCTGTCTGTGTGTCAGGGTCTATCAGTATATCAGCATCAGTGTGTCTGTGTGTCAACGTCATTGTGTCTGTGCGTCAGAATCAATGTATCAGCTTGTCAGCATCTGTTTGGGAATCAGCATCTTTGTCAGCTTGTCAGTGTCTGTCTGTGTGTCAGCATCTGTGTTTCTGTGTGTGTTCATGTTTGCATGTCAGTGTACATTTCTCAGTGCCTGTGTCTCAGCATCCATGTATCAATGTCTGTGTGTCAGCGTATACATGTTAGTGTAAACATATGTCTGCATGTCTGTGTGTAAGAGTCCAGCTCCTGCATCCCTGTGTGTCACTGGCTATCTGCTTGTCAGCTTCTGTGTGCAAGTGTGACAGAAACTGTCTGTGTGTCAGTCTCCACATACGCATCTATGTGTGTGTCAGAGTTTGTATGTCAGAAAACATGTCAGCATCCGTGTGTTTGTAAGCAGCTGTCTGTGTGTCACCATTTGTGTGTGTGTGTGTGTGTGTGTGTGTGTGTGTGTGCGTGTCGGCGGCTATCTGTGTGCCAACGTCCCTATCCCAGTCTGCCTGATCGCCCCTGTCATCTTAAGGACATGCCCCCAGGGACCCATTCGTTTTTTTCTTTTATGTTTTTTGATTGAGGATTTGGAAACCCCCCTCTCCTACAGTACCTTCTTTTTCCTCCCTGTGGTACCTGTGTGACAAGCGGGCAGCAGTGACAGGCAATTTATTCTGTAGGGGCACTACTAGTGTGGGCATTATGCGTAAGGGCCACTACTGCTTTTGGCATGTGTTTATATGACACTACTACTGTAGATGTGTATAACTTGCACTTCTACTGTAGATATTATGGGGCACTGCTGTCGGCATTATGTGTATAAACATCACTACTACTGTGGGCATTTTGTGTATAAGCAGCACAACTACTCTGTGCTATTTGTGTAAGAGGCACTAGACATATGTACTGTATAAGGGCACTACTGTATACATTGTTTATAAGTAGCACTACAGTGGATAGTGTATATAAATTGCACTACAGTGTGGTATACATGGGATGCAGTTAATATCCCGGCGTTCAGAATCCCGACTCCGGAATCCCGACCGCCGAAATGCCGACACATTCTCCCTCCTGGGGTGTCCACGACACCCCTGGAGGGAGAATAAATTAGTGTGCCGAGCGTAGCGAGGCACCGGGCCCGCTGCGTGGCGAGCGCAGCGAGCCCGCAAGGGGGGCGATCCACGTCCCCCCCTTGTCGGCATTTCGGCTGTCGGGATTCCGGCGTCGGGATTCTGAACGCCGGGATCCCGACCGCTGGGATTCAATACTGAATCCGTATACATGTGTACTACTGTGTGTCTTAATGTAAACTAGGTACTACTGTATGACACTGTAAGGGGCATTACTGCAAGACATAATGTGAAAAAGGGGCAATACTGTGTGTTTTAACGTAAATAAGATTCTGGTACAGTACTGTTTGGCATCACTTGAATTGGAGCTACTATTCTGTGGGCAAAACCTTTCCTTGTGAGAACACATCCTTTTTCTGGTGCACACCTTCAGCTTGCTCTATCCTTTTATTAGGGCGCAAATTTATAGTTTGCAGGTAGGCGCCAAACACCCTAGCACCGGCCCTGGGCTGAGTTCTGAAATATAAATGTGTTCTCTCTCTCTCTGTATATACATACAGTATATAATATGTATTTCCTAACAGACTATATATATTTTGAATAACGTGTGTGTATGGGGGGGGGGGCACCAATATTAATTTTGCCTCCGGGCAACTGGGACAAACTTACGCCACTGCACACAGGTATTGGAACCCCAATGTGAGCCTCAATGTGAGCCTTTCTCGGCTTCTGCTACAAACACTTCCTGATTCTCTTACAGAACTGCTTGGCATTCAGTGACATGTTGGGCTGTCAGGAGCAATTACTCTAATCTTGTCCAGCCTTTCTGAACCGGGAGCCTGGCTTAACAGCAGGGTCTGCATGAAAGGTGCTTTTGTGCATAGCATGAACACTAAACTAAAGAAAAGATTGTTTCCTCTTCTGCAAAGACATGGAAATGTCTCTTTTAAGATGTTGCTGATTTCTCCTCCGTGCCGGACGTAATCACTGGACCTGTCAGAGTGCCAGCGGCTCTTAGTCTCATGTAGTCTATGTCTTTCGGAGTCTGGGGTGGACAATACACCCTCAGCAAAGTGCCAACTCCCGGGAAGTCAAGGACCTAATTGTAAGGAGCTGCAGCATTTTCCGTGGGGGGAGATTGGATTTCCAGCTCTCCACATAGCATGGGAGCGGCTCATGGAAAGAAGGTATGGGGATTATTTGCATTCCCATCTTAATGAAGGGCTTTATTTCTATGTTCTAATAATACCTGCACAGATCATAAATCCCTTTCAAAGTGGTTTAAAAAAAAAATTAATGACCGTGCTGGTAGAGACTGTTGTATATAGAGACTGTTGGATATAGAGACTGCTATGGGCTACTGAGTATCGCACACTTTATATTGTGAGTTTATTTGCAATAAAGAGTTATTAACATAATACTACAAAATAAAGACAATAGAATTATTGTGTCAAATGTTATTATGCTCGTCTTGTACCAATGGCTGATGTACAGATACAGTAGGTGCAGTCCTACCACTCCTACCTGGCTTCATTGGAGGCCCAATTATAAGTTGGCCTCAAATAATACTTTATGCAGTTGATGCCAGTCTGTGTGGCACATTATAGTCCTCTGCCAGGATATGACAGACAATGCCACTTTATGCTATTGTCAGTAAAATCCCATTTTCCTATATTACTGTGTAACTCTATATTTTGCTTAGAGATCTTGTATACTGTCCTGTGCCGCTATATTGCTCTTTGAGACCACATCCTGTGGTCAGATGTGGCCAGATGTATCAAGCTTCAAAAAGTGATAAAGTGGAGTGTGATAAACAACCAGCCAATCAGCTGCTACCTGTCATTTTTCAAGCCCAACCTGTAACGTGGCCATTGAGAGCTGATTGGCCGGTTGTTTATCACTCTCCATTTTATCGCTTTTTGAAGCTTGATCCATCTGGCCCAGTGTACAGCGATAGTGTACAGCGATGCCCTGTGCACCTATATAATGTTATTTGATACCCTGTACTGCCGGATTCTCTTTCATGGTACCTTGTACTGTTCAGGAATATGATATATGGGTATTTGTTTCATTCTGTTTTCCCATGGCAGCATACGTTGCATTGTGTCACTGTACAGTGTTCATTCACAAATCTTGCTCTGTAGCATTCCGTTATCGTGTGTGACCGGGGACATTGCATGAGGCCTGTAAGGTTTGTGGAAAGACCGTTACAGGTTTTGATTTGCTGATATTTGCTGTAATAAGAATGACGGTATATTTTAGCATGAAAAAGCTATTTGGTTATGGTTATTTCATACAACTAATTGTACAGCGCTGGTATCCAGAAAACAACTATCCATAAAGATCCAAAAAGCAGAATGAAGTAAGAGGTTAATAAATGCTGCTAGTTGGGTTCATCCTATGCCCCTGAGGTGTAAATCCTCCGTCTGGTCCTATCTCACTGTCCAGGGGCCTGATTCTGGCTCCTTTGCAAAAGCAAATTTTTAGATTTGGGTGAGTTCTTTTGTTTCTGTGCAGGGTAAATACCGGCTGTTTTGTTTTTACACTGCAATAGAGATATCAGTTTGAAGTCCAAACCCCGCCCAATTCTAACGCTCTCTGCACATGTTACATCTGCCCCACCTGCATTGCACATAGTTTTGTCCATTAGAGAGAGAATTTGCTTCTGCGAGTGAACTAGAATCTGTCCCCAGCAGCAGAACTGGGCACACCGTCATTTGCTGCAGTACAGGCTGAGCGGTACTGTGCTGGGCAGTCCTGTCCCCTATTGCAGGTGTTAGCAGGGCGCCTGAGACAGAGTCAATTAAGTCTGCATGAGAAAAAGACTCCTCATGAGAAAAAGGGTAAACTATAGAAATTAAGGATAGGAGCAGACCACCGTGTGCAGAAACCCCCAAATATACAGTATATTGATTTTCTGTGTGATTTTCCCAGGGGCGTAACTAACTAATTAGCACCCCCCCGCCGCACGTTTATTCGGCGCCCCCCCCACACACACACACACCTAACCTGCCCCCCCCCCCCCCTTCTTACCCGCGGTCTGCGTCTCGCCCGGCTCTCTGTCGGGACCTTCCTGATGTCACGGTCCCTGCCGGCTCCTGCTGCTACAATGAAAACGGACTCTTAGAAAATGGCTGCCCCCATACTGCAGACAAAAAACTGTCTGCAGTATGGGGGCAGCCATTTTCTAATTGTCAGTTTTCATTGCAGCAGGAGCCGGCCGGGACAGTGACGTCAGGAAGGTCCCGACAGAGAGCCGGGCGAGACGCAGACCGCGGGTAACTATAGCCCCGCAGCCCCCCGGCGGCGCCCCCAATTTCTCTGCGCCCCCCCACCACCGCGGGGGCTGCGGAGCTATAGTTACGCCACTGGGTTTTACCAGAAGGTTTATTACCAGGTTTATTCTAAGACGTTTATTTACTGAGCATCAGGTTGTAAAACCTGGCATTCCTGATCTTGTTTATGCCCAAAATGTAAAAGTGCAATGATCTCACCAGCAAATCACAGCCCAATGCACTTTGACATTTTGGGCATAAACAGGAAAATAACCACTGCATTTAACCCTTTGAGTGCCAAGTGAATTTGTCAAAATAGGCGTGAAAATTGCCAAACATTTTTATTCATCATATTCATAATGACCTGTAATGTTTACCTTTATAATATAGGAAATCTATTTTTTTTTTTAAACAAAATTTTTATTTTGAATTTATATAGCAAATGTGAGGGACGTTGGCATTTTTAGAGGATATTTTACACATCTCTCAAAGAGATGTTGGCACTCAAAGGGTTAACAAACCGATACGTGGCTAAACCTCCACACATCAATGACAATATGAGTTCTAAATCTATCTTGTTTAAAGATTGTGTAATATCTAACAATACCACTAGATGGCGATGTGCATCTCAATTGAAATATGTTACAAGAAGGGTGAAACTGGCCAACATTGAACAATTGTATGACTTTTTTTTATTGAAATACATTATTCTGTAACAAAAAAAATCTACTCTGCAAATCTTCTTATGCTAGTGTTTAAAGTAATGTGCCCTGTTTTATGCCTGGACTTTATATGTAAACATGGTGGGTTATGAATGGGGTACAGCATTGAGGGGCAGGGCCGGCGCCACCACTAGGCAGCCTTAGGCATTTGCCTAGGGCGCCGGCCACTGCAGGGCAGCAGTTAGGAGCAGGTCCCCGTGGATGGAGGTGAGCGGCAACTCTCCCCCCATCTCCCCCCCTGGAGCGACTCGGTGGCCAGGGCCGGCAACAGAAATCTTGGGGCCCCATACACTGATATCTATGGGGGCCCCACATCCTCATCAAGCACAGTAGTGGTGCTGAGCAGGGAGAGAGGATGGGAGTAGTGGTGTGGAGCAAGGAGGTAAATTAGAAGTAGTGGTGCGGAGCAGGGAGAGAGGATGGGAGTAGTGGTGCGGAGGAAGGATAGGAGTAGTGGTGCGGAGCAGGGAGAGAGTATGGGAGTAGTAGTGCGGAGCAGGGAGAGAGGATGGGAGTAGTGGTGCGGAGCAAGGAGGTAAATTAGAAGTAGTGGTGCGGAGCAGGGTGAGAGGATGGGATTAGTGGTGAGGAGCAAGGAGGGAGGATGGGAGTGGCTGGAGAAGGGATTTTGTCTCCATAAGGATGGCCGAGGAGCTCGGTCACCATGGCTGCTGACAGGGGCGTAACTAGAACTTGTTGGGCCCCATAGCAAAAATCTTGAAAGGGCCCCCCCCTTCTCTCAGGGAGGGAGAGTGTGTCAGAGGGAGAGAGAGAGAAGGAAAGAGAGATACTGTAGCATCTTGGAGAGTGTCACAGAGAGAGATAGAATCAGGGGGACAGAGTGTCAGGGAGAGAGAATCAGGGGACAGAGTGTCAGAGAGATAAAGAGAGGGGAGCAAGAGAGACAGGGGGAGAAAGACCTGCTTGCAGGGGGGGCTGAGGGTAAAACATGTGCACACTGGTGTTTCTTCCTCACCCTCCATGGCAGCCATTACTCTGGGTTATTTCCTCTTGCTCCTATGTTTAGACAGGTAGATTTGACTCCGCCCACCTTGGGTATATATCCTCCCCTTCCTCCATACCCTGCAGTCTTTTTCCTGTCTCAAAGTTTTAGGATAGGTAGATAGGTTTTTTATTTTGTGCCTGGCTTACCTCGTTTGCTGCAGCTATTGTCCCTGCGTGGCCAGGCTGCGGGGTGGCTCCCCGGGGGAAGAGGCACTCATCAGGCTGCGTCCTGCGCTGTGTGCCTGGAACTGCTGCCAGATATCAGGCTGTGCCTGTGGCATCCACTTTATTTGCCCCTCCATGCTGAGTCTTTGCTGGTACAGCGTTGGGATCAAGCGGCTCAGCGCTTCAGGCTGGAGGTGGGCGGAAGCAGTGTGCTGGACTGTGCCCCGAGCGTCTGGAACGCAAAAGCAGGAAGTAGCGCTCTGGAGGCTGGAACGCAAGGCGGAAGTGACGCGGCTGGCGTCCGGAAGTCGCTTCTGCGCATGCGCAGGTGACTGGCGCTGGATTCAAAAACGCTGGATCTCACACACTATCTGAAGCTTGTATGCTGATTGAAGTGTGAAGTCTGCAGATGGATCCTGTAAGCGTTTCTACCCCCCCTGAAGCTGAAACTGCCATGGAGAGGTAAGCCCTCAGTGAGGCACTTGTATTTCTACATGCTGTGCATAGCTTAGGGCAGTTAAGTGATAGGCTTTGTATCTGTCTGATTCTAGTGTGTCTAAAGCTTCTGGAAAGAAGAAGGCTAAATCCAAGAATTTGTCCAGTACTTGTACACTATGTGACAAGGAATTCCCTCCTGAAAAGGATGTCCATATATGCAAGGGCTGCAGGCAGCCAGCAGAGGCACAGTCTTTAACCATGCTCCAGTTAATGGACTGGATGAAGAAATCCTTTGTTACTAAGGATGAGTTAAAGGATATGCAGGGGACTAAAAGAAATAGATCCCAAGTCAGCCTAGACTGTGCTGGTGATGATGATGATACAGATTCCTTGTTGTTGGTTCAGGATACAGATGATGATACTGGTGATGAATCTGGAGAGATTACTGAGAAAGAGAGATCATACAATCCTGATTTGGTTGATAATCTCCTAAAGTATGTTTACAAGGTTATGGACATTAAGGATAAGGAGGAGGTCCGTGATGTTCTGTTTGAAGACAGGGTTGTCAAAACCAGAAACTTTCCGGTGCATAAAGTGCTTATGGACCTAATGGTCGGTCAGTTTCAGAAGGTGGACAGGAAGTCGAGTAACTTTAAGAGATTGGAACGGATGTTCCCAATTAAGGATGAAGCATTTGAAAAATTCTGTACTATCCCTAAGGTTGATGCGGCAGTGGCCGAAGTGGTGTCAAAGACTACAATCCTTCTGGAGGATGGTGCTAGTCTCAAGGATAGTATGGATAAAAAAGCTGAGGGTGCACTGAAAAAAGTGCATGGCGCCTCAGCAGTATCCTTAAAAGCTGGAGTGGCTATGGCGTCAACTTCCAGGGCATTAAGAGCGTGGGGCTCGTCCTTGGCCACTGATATTGAAGACAATGTGTCAAGACAGTATCTGCAAAGAAGCCTGACTGTCATGATGAAGGCCATTGATTTTCTGTGTGAAGCATCCCTGGATGTAGTAGAATACGCTGCTAAGTCTATGGCAGCGGGTGTGGCAGCAAGGCGGGCAGTATGGCTGCGCAGCTGGTCCACAGATGCAGGTTCAAAAAATAGGCTAGCCTCACTTCCCTATGAGGGGTCACTATTATTTGGAAGTAAGTTGGAGTCAATTATCCAACGTATGACCTGCGGTAAATCGGCTAGATTGCCACAAGATAAGAAGCAAAGATATCAGGGTCAGTCATCTAGAGACCAGTTCAAAGAAGCCAGGACCTATAGGCCTGGTAGACAGTACGGTAGATTCTCGGGATCTACAAGACAGTCCTTTCGTCAGGCCTCCAGAAGGGGGTTCAAGAAATTCTGACAGCGAACATGTGGGAGAGTCCATCCCAGTGGGAGGAAGACTGTTGAAGTTCGTCCACCAGTGGGAAAAATCAGTACAGGACAGATGGGTCCTCTCAGTGCTAAAATTTGGATACAGGCTGGAGTTCAAGCAGGTTCCAATAAACAAAAGATTTCTGAAGTCAAGAAATCCTACAGATTCAGAAGAGATACAGGCCTTGAGACAAATAATCAAGGATCTGTTAAAATCCAGAGCAGTAGAACCAGTTCCCTGCGGAGAGAAAGGGGCCGGCTTTTACTCAAAAATGTTTTTGGTTCGGACGCCATCAGGGGCGTTTCGGACAATATTAGACCTCAGAGACTTAAACAGATACATTGTGGACAAAAAGTTTCAGATGGAAACCCTGAAGTCCATAGTACAAGGCATAAAACAAGCAGATTTCATGGCATCGGTGGATCTGAAAGATGCTTACTTTCATGTACCCATTCACCCAAGGTACAGAAAGTTTCTCAGGCTCCACGTGTTAAATCAACACCTGCAGTTCACATGCCTCCCCTTTGGCCTTTCATCCTCTCCAAGGATCTTCAAAAAGGTCATAGTGAGTCTTGTAGCCTACATAAGATTACAGGGGATAGCCATGTGGTCCTACCTGGACGATCTCTTAATCTGCGGAAGATCAGAGCTAGAAGTGGAACTAGCAGTCCAAGGAGCGATAGAGATTCTACAGTCTCACGGCTGGTTGGTCAATCGAGACAAGAGCCATCTCAAGCCCTGCCAGAAACTGCAGTTCCTGGGGGTGATGATAGATACTACCCAGTACACGATTTCTCTGTCGCAAGAGAGGTGCGTCAAGATCCAGGAGTTAGCTGCATTAGTTCAGAATCAGACGAAGTCATCTCTGCGTCTAGTTCTTCGCCTTCTAGGGATGATGTCTTCCACCATCGACATAATTCCGTGGGCAAGATGGCGGATGAGGACTTTGCAGGCGGAAGCTCTGGTTCTCAGGAGAGTGCATTCAGACCTAAATACCAATGTACATTTAAGTCAAGGTGCAAGAGATTCTCTGGTGTGGTGGCAAAGTCCATTCCTGAAGCACAGAAGCACTCCACTATCTCAGCCTCACTACGTGACACTGACCACAGACGCAAGTTCCTCTGGTTGGGGGGCACATATGCAAGAAGCAAGCTGTCAAGGCCTATGGTCCAAAATAGAACGCACCATGTCTTCCAACCAAAGAGAAATGCGAGCGGTAGTAAATGCAGTGCGTCACTTTCAGGGTCAAGTAAAGCACAGCCATCTAAGAATACTGTCAGACAACACCTCTGTAGTGGCATATGTCAACAGACAGGGCGGCACCAAAAGTCAGGCCCTGTTAGAAGAAGTCACAAAGATACTACCGTGGGCAGAGTCAAATCTGCTGTCACTAACAGCTCTGCATGTTCCTGGAGAAGACAATACGCTGGCAGACTTCCTCAGCAGGGAACAAGTACGGCCAGGGGAATGGGAGTTAAATCAGCAGGTGTTCAACGAAATAACACAAAGATTCGGGGTCCCTCAAATAGACCTTATGGCGACACACCTAAACAGGAAGGTCCAACGCTTCTTCTCAAGGTACCATCTCCCAGGGTCAGAAGGAGTCGATGTGTTCGCCCTAAAGTGGGAGTTCAAACTCGCCTATGTGTTCCCCCCATTCCCGATGATCTCTCGCATCCTGAAGAAGATACGGCAGGAACAGGCCACAGTGGTGATCATTCTCCCCTACTGGCCCCGGCGGAGTTGGTTCCCAACTGTCCTCAGGATGGTGGTGCAGGGGCCGTGGACTCTGCCAATGATCCCCGATCTACTGCATCAGGGTCCACTACTCCATCCAGACATCAAAACACTGAAATTAACTGCCTGGATGTTGAGCGGGCGATTCTGACAGAGAAAGGGGTGTCAGAGCAGGTGGCAGGCTTTCTGTTGAAAGCAAGGAAGGCAGTTTCTTCAAAAATATACCACAAGGTCTGGAAGAAATTTCTGTCCTGGGCTCAGTCGTACCCCGAAGATATTAGGTTTGGAACACCTTGTGTGCTACAATTCCTCTATGAGGGCTTTGTGCTAGGTCTAGCAGCCTCTACTCTAAGAGTTCAGATTTCCGCTCTGTCTGTCCTCCTAGATAGGAGACTATCAGATGATCCTCTCATCAAACAATTCGTACAAGCATTGAAGAGAGAACGTCCAAGACTTAAGGAACCCTTGGCTCCATGGGACCTGAATCTGGTTCTGAATGTTCTTATGTCTGCTCCCTTCGAACCATTGGACCAAGTACCTTTAAAGTATGTTACCTGGAAGGTCATCTTCCTAACAGCCATCACCTCTGCCAGGAGAGTGAGCGAACTTCAGGCACTGTGGTCAGAACAACCGTACCTAAATATCTTTCCTGATAAGATAGTGTTAAGAACAAATCCTGGTTTCTTACCAAAAGTAGTCTCAGGGTTTCACTTGAATCAGGAGGTGATTTTGCCAACTTTCTTTCCAAATCCAAAGGATGCTGAAGAAGAAAGATTGCATAAATTAGATGTTCACAGAGCAATCTCAGTCTATCTCCTGAGAGTAAGTGAATTTCGGAAGGTGAAACAACTCTTCATTCTCCACTCGGGACCGAGGAAAGGAGAAGCAGCCTCTAAAGGAACGATAGCCCGATGGATCAAGGAAGCTATCTCGTTTGCTTATAGAGAAAACAACATGGAAGCTCCTGAGAAGCTAAAGGCACACTCAACTAGGGCAGTCTCGACGTCGTGGGCCAACAGAGCGCTGCTCTCAGTGAAAGAAATATGTGCCGCAGCTACATGGTCTTCCATTCATACTTTTTCAAATTATTATAATTTGGATGTATCTCCCGCCCCCTTTGGGAAGGTGGTGCTCCAACAAGCTGTACTGTGATATGTTTAATATATCCTTCTTGAGCATCATCTAGTTGTGTGGTTTTATTCATTGACCCTCCCTTATTATAGTTTTGCTTTGGTACATCCCAGAGTAATGGCTGCCATGGAGGGTGAGGAAGAAAGGATCTAATTATACTTACGATAATTCCGTTTCTTCCGATCCACTCCATGGCAGCCTAGAATTCCCCCCCTGTAATTATCCTTTATATAGGAGACACTCAAAAGACTGCAGGGTATGGAGGAAGGGGAGGATATATACCCAAGGTGGGCGGAGTCAAATCTACCTGTCTAAACATAGGAGCAAGAGGAAATAACCCAGAGTAATGGCTGCCATGGAGTGGATCGGAAGAAACGGAATTATCGTAAGTATAATTAGATCCTTTATGGTCACCTCCTATCTCCCCCACTCCACTTTACACTGAAAGCTAAACACCAGCACACAAAAGCACCAGCACTGAAAGCTAAACACACAACATGCGCTGGCTCCCCCACTGTCATACTATTAAGTGCAGTGAGAGTTGGTGACCTGTGCCCAGTGCCCTGTCCCCGCTGTTTGCCTATCAGCCTCTACCTGTTCTGCGGCCGTGGATTCCAGGAGCAAGAGTGCGTTTCCTGCTGCAGGGGTTCTCCATTATCCGCCGGGTCCTCACCTCAGCGCTAGGCAGTCGGCACGGAGGAGGAGACTGCACGCTGCCGGACATCTGAGTGGTGGGGGTAAATCTGGCACCCGGCGGCAGCAAGGCTGAGCAGCATCTGAGCGACAGGAGGGAGGCAGGTCAGAGGGCTCGGCTGCGTGGCGGCAGAGCCGGTGTCTGAGTGATGGGGGGACCAGGCGGAGGGGAGGATGGTGGCTGACCTTGGGGCCCCTCAGATCATTGGGGCCCGGGTCAGCTGTCCCCTTTGACCCCCCCTGTCGCCGGGCCTGTCGGTGGCCACCACCGCCGCATCACCCCCGTGGAGTTACTCCGCGGCCCTAGCCACATCACACCCGCCCCCTCCCGTTGAACGTTGCGGCGACCCGCGCCGCATTGCTGGGCACCCCCTCGTGGAGTGACCACCCTCGTGGAGAAACCACCCTCCCCCCCCCCCCCCCCCCTGCGCCTGGGGCGCTCCGGTGCTTTCCACTGGCCCTGTTGAGGGGGTGTACAAGCAGTGATGTCGCACAAGACTTAAAGGCGTACTTGCTTGCATGTAAAATCTCCCCTTTGGGAGAAGCCACTCTTCTCTGAGTGCAGGGCACTGTCCAGTACATTAGCAGAGTAGGCAAATATATTGTGGGGGCAACACAATAGCTGCCAATCGGCCCCTACATCTGGCTAGCAGGGAGTCTGGAAAAGCAATCTACAGCCAGTATCGTATTGCAGCAGTGCTATCCAGAATGCCCTTTGGATGCTCCAGACATGCACCCTGCAGTGTGTACAGCCACCCAGAGAGAGTGCTGAGGTCACTCGGGGCAGTGCAATATTTTCCATTGCTGGCAACCTTGCCCCTTTGGTGCAAAGTAATTAAGACATGAGTTTGGAGGGAGGGTAAGGTCACTGGTCCTCATTCTCATGATTAATTCCAGACCAAATTACTCCTTTGTGTGCTAAAAGATGTCATAGCAGAAAATGAAAGCAATTTTTGCAGGGACACTGATCTGTTTTAAACTTGCTGAATATACAGAGAGGGAGCTGTGAAGACAGAGCTTGGTGGTAGGAGCAGATAGGGACTGGGGGTGGAATGGAGAGTTTGTGGGGTAAAACTGTCACAGTTAAAAGTGAATTAACATTGCAGAAGCCGTCATTTTGATGGGCTTTGAACTGGTAAAATAATAAAGCACAGGGTACAGTACATTGCCTTGTCCAGTGTATGCCCAGTATGCAATCATTATCTGTACACCACACTCCCCTCTGCCAGGTACCTAAAAAATGCCAATTTCTGCAACAAAAGCCGGACAATATCATATCACAAAGAACAACTTGTACATTTGTTTCCATGGAATACAATACAGGACCAATAACAGAACTTCGCTGAGTTGCGTTGCTGAAAAAATGTATCACAATCTCTGGGCCTGAGAAAGCCAAGGCTACCAACAAGTAATTCTTCACATTACAGTGTATCTAATATTATCTGAAGGTGGAAAGCATTCTTACATGAAAGTGACATTGTTTGCGAAACCCTGTGGGGGTAATTTAGTAGATATTTGGGTGCCTGTCGGCTGCAATTCACCTGTTGCTGCGAGAGCAACAAGTAACATTTGTGCATGTGGGTAAAGAGTTCGGTCTGGATGCGCAAACATCCCATATAGGACCTTAGTCTGTTTTAGCCATTTTGTGTGGCTTTAATCGGTGCTTTAGGGCATAGCAGAAGTAAGGGGCAATTACCATAGGCGAATCTAGGGGGTGGTCCGGGGGTGCACAGGACCACCCATTAGCCCATTTTGTAGCTGAGGGATGGGGATTTCCAACGAGCCCAGCCTTGTGTCTCTAGCCCCCTGGGAACCAGAGATACTGCCAGGCAAAGCTGGAATGTTTTCCCTATAGGATAACATGGGACCCGCTAATTCCGACCCCAACCCAGTTCAACGGCTGCCAGTTCCCCCTTCTGCATCACTGAAGCTTGAGGTTGATCTCAATCGAACCCAAATCGCTGGGCCTTCAATCTGATACCAGGCTGGATCCATATGGGTTAATTGGTTCCAGGGATATTGAGGTTAAACCATTTTTTTTTTTTCATTTCTTAAATGTAATTTCATGACTGTTTATGTTCTTTGAGGGCAGATTTCTCTGGAACCAAACAGCCCAGTTTCACGGGACCAAAATCATTTGAAGCCAACTGAAAAGTTCTTCAATATGATACTGGTCTCATGTAAATGGGTCAGTTGGTTCCGAAGATATAGCTGGTTGGTTAAAGGGGGGTAGGGAGAGGGGAGTGGTTGTCTCTCCCCCTCACACCAGAAAATGCAGGGACTAGGCTGGTATATAAGGGGTCAGTCTGGGAATGTCCTTGCATGATCCTGGGACCATATTCCCGGGTAAATCCCTGCATTTTCTGTAGTGAAAGGGGTATTATTTAAAACAGCCGTGACCTGCAGTGCTCTGAATACAACCGGGCAGCCCCCTGCTCAGTGGCGTAGCTAGTGTAAGGCAGCCCCCGCTGCCGCTTGGGGGAACAGGCAGCAGCAGGGGGCGCCCGGCGCACTGTCCGACAATCATAACCTATAATGATTTACGCATGTTGCTGCTGCCGCAGTGTGGGTGCCGCGCGGACGCGGACCCCCGCCCCCATCGCAGCCTGTACCCATTCACCAGCCCCTGTCATTAAGCGCCCAAGCGCAGCCACCTACACTGTGGGGCTGCTGCCGACGTCCGCCCAGCAGAGCGCAGAGCATTAGTGGGAGGGGAGGGGATGAGGTCATGCGGCCGCCGCACCAGAGGCGGAACTACTGGATCTTTTCATGCTTCTGCCGGGTGTTGCACCTGCCAAGGCCAAGATCCTGCTCCTGACGGCGCCTACAGCGAGACCATGCTGACTCCAAGACCCTTCTCTGGCCGGAGCCGTGGATGGGACCATGCTTTACGCTCCCAGCCGCAGGGGAGCTCCAGGGCTAGGCAGCAGCAGACATAGGAGAAGGCAAAGACAGAGCAGCGCTGCGGTGGGGAGCAGCGTTTACTGACATGGGTGAGTGCCTGGTGACTCCAGCTATGTACACAATGTGTGTGTGTGTGTACAGTAAATGTATGTATTGGGGGCACAGTTCATGTGTTTGGGGGACAGTGTGTGTGGGAGCAAAATGTGTTTAAAGTATGAATGAGGGCACAGTGTATGTGTATTGGGGCACAGTGCATATGTATGTGGTCATGGTGTGTGTATTGGGGCACAGGGCATGTGAATGGGGTAACAGTGTGTGTTAATTGGGGCACAGTTCAAGTGTATGGGGTCACTATGTGTATTGGGGCACTGTGCATATATATGGGTCACAGTGTGTTTATGGGGTTCAGAGGGATGTAGTGTAGTGATGTAGTGTGGGGGATGTAGGGTATAGGGGGATGTAGTGTGGGGTATAGGGGGATGTAGTGTGGGGTATAGGGGGATGTAGTTTGCAGGTATAGGGGGATGTAGTGTAGTGTGGGGTATATGTTGATGTAGTGTAGTGTGGGGTATATGGGGATGTAGTGTAGTGTGGGGTATAGGGCATACTTGCCTACCTGACCCTCTCCATGAGGGAGACAATGCTCTGTTCCTGGACTTCCCTGTTGATGTATGATTGTCAGCACCTGTGGTGAGCTATTTAATTGATAAGAAAGGTGTTTCACCACAGGTGCTGGCAATCCTACATTACCAGGGAAGCCCAGGAACAGAGCATTTTCTCCCGCATGGAGAGGGTCAGGTAGGCAAGTATGGTATAGGGGGATTTAGTGTAGCGATGTAGTGTGGGGTATAGGGGGATGTAGTGTAGTGATGTAGTTTGCAGGTATAGGGGGGTGTAGTGCGGGGTATAGTGGGATGTAGTGCAGCATATGGTAATACATATATCTATAGCAACTTGGAGAAGTGCAGCAGTCCAGCAAATACTTCATATAAAATTTAATAAAGTACAACTTTTTTTTCAATACACTTATACGTATCATCATACGGTTCTATTGAGGTTGCACGTTGCCATTAAAATTTATATGAAGTATTTCATGGCTGCAGTTCTGCACATCTCCAAATTTTTGTTACTGTGGCTGCGTGCGGGCGCAAATTGGCATTATTGTGGTCATGTAGGTAGGGGCCCCACTGCACCTCTTTGCCCAGGGGCTCATAATGCTGTTAAGGTGGCCCTGGGAGGACTGTCACCTAGTTCCGTGCGGTGAGGTTAGTGGTTTGTGAGGCACTGGCTTGGTGGAGCCAGCCAGCACCAACATGCCACCTGCATGGCATGCAGTCTACTGTTTCTATTTGGCTCATATTGTACTCTTCTCTGTTTTATATATATATATATATATATATATATATATATATATTTATATTTGTTTGACCAAAAATGGGAGGGGGGGGGGGCGCCGGAATTTTTTTGGCAGGGGGGAGCAACATTTCTAGTTACGCCACTGCCCCTGCTCTCTGCCCAGCTGTCAATGACTGTCACCCCTGCAGCACCCTGCGTGCTCCCTCGACGTCACGCACAACAACAGCGTGCACAATATTTCAAATGTCCACTTGGCTAGAGGGGACACCAGGAGGAGAGTGGGAGCGTGCTCTGCGCTGCGCTCTGCTCCTCTCCCCATAGAAGCAGCTGCACCGCTCTCCATCTCTCCCTGCAGCAGCAGCGAAGGCTCATATAAAAATTTTACAGTAAGTGGCACTTTTGGGGGCATTGCTTAAGGGACGCTACAAGTGGCGGTATGTGGGGGCATTACACATAATGTGTGGCTTAATGTGTAAGGGGCATTACGGTGTGCAGCATCATGTGTAAGGGGCATTATGTGTGCAGAATCATGTGTAAGGGACATTATGTGTGCAGCATCATGTGTAATGGGTACTATGGTGAGCGGCATCATGTGTAATCGGTACTATGGTGTGTGGCATCATGTGTAATGGGTACTATGGTGTGCGGCATCATGTGTAATGGGTACTATGGTGTGCGGCATCATGTGTAATGGGTACTATGGTGTGCGGCATCATGTGTAATGGGTACTATGGTGTGCGGCATCATGTGTAATGGGTACTATGGTGCCATCAAGCAAGAACCCCCTAGCAATGAGCACGTAGGTAAGCAGCACTTATGTGGCAAATATGTAATGGGCATTACGGTTTGTTATATAGTATGTAATGGGCATCATGATGTGTGGCACAATGTGTAATGGGCATTATGGTGTGTGGCCTTATGTGTAATTGGCATTACGGCGTGTGGCTTTATGTGTAATGGGTATTACGAAGTTTGCTAAAATGTGTAATGGGCATTACTGTGTATGGTCTAAAGTGTAATACCACACCCCTTTTTTGTGATACCACGCCTCCTTCCCATGAGACCACGCCCCCTTTTTGCAGCGCGGCTACGCCACGCAAAGGTCCCCCTTCTGTTGTGTCTAGATCTGGGACCACTCATTACCATAATTCTAGATTCACCTATGGCAATTACTGTATTACATCACCGAGCACCCAAAAAGCAATTGAATCACCCCTGTTGAAGCAATTCAATTGTTTCCACCCCTGAGGGGAGGCACCAGTGGCACAAGTGCCAGGTGTGCACATTCCCAAGTATGGCTACAAAGTACTGTTTGGGCACCAAGGGGGTTATTCTAATTTACTCCTTCTGACAAATTCCTTCTTAGATAGACAAAACCATGTGCACTGCGGGTGGGGCAGATCAGATGTTACTTGTGCATTAGATTTGGGTGGGGTTTTACTGCAAAGTGAGATCTATATTGCAGTGTAAAAATAAACCAGTCCGTATTTTCCCCTGCACAGAAACAAAGTAACTCAACCAAATCTAATTCTCTCTAAACATGCAGTGCACATGTTTTTTTCCATCTAATGTGGGGTACACACTAGGACGATGTGGCCCAAAACGGGTCAATTTAGATACAATCTCGACTGATTGTATGTAAATTGGCCATGTTTTGGGCCATTTCGCTGTCCTTTTGATGCGATCCCGATCCGCGGCCTCACCGGTCGTCTGTCTTTTATGAGATCCTACCTGCTGCAGGTAGGATCTCAGAACTGACCATCAGCTGCATTTTCACAGCGTGTCGGCGGCGCTGTCAGCTCGTGAGCGGGTCGTATGCTCCTGTGATGACCCGCTCACGAGCACCATTGTCCTGGCATAAGAAGGAATTTGTCAGAAGGAGTGAACCAAAATAACCTCCCAAGTGCTGAGTAATCTCATATTTCAGCTCTTGAGGGGGGAGAATAATTGAACCACTCGCCTAGTGACTATGGCAGGCCTGGCCAACCTGTGGCTCTCCAGATGTTGTGAAACTACAAATCCCATCATGCCTTTCCATAGTTTTGCTTGCAGCATAGCAATGGGATTCAGATGGCGGGATGGTTTGCGTTCACCGGGGCGGCATTAACCTGCTTGCTAGGCTCTGAAAATGCGCAGCCTAGCGAGCAGCTCTGAATCAGGCCCCTAGTCCTGGAATACTTGCCCTCATTCTGGTTCACTAGCAAAGGCAAATTCCTTCTCAAATGGACAAAACCATGTGCACTGCAGGGGGGCAGATGTAACATGTGCAGATAGAGTTAGATTTGTGTGAGTTATTTTGTTTCTGTGCAGGGTAAATACTGACTGCTTTATTTTTACACTGCAACATAGATCTCACGTTGAAGTAAAACACCACCCAAATCTAATACCCATTTTAAACCGCCTCAAAAACCCGGGTCTTCGGCGCGTCAGACCTGGGTCAGAGGCGGTGTAAATGTGACACGCCGTGTCCCTTTACACAGGACTTCTACCCAGGTCCTGACCTGGGTAGAACACGGCCAGGACCTGGGTAGAGGACGGTGTAAATTGGTACACCGGGTCATCAGACCCGGCTCCCATTTACATCAATACAGGAGGTGCAACCTGCGAACCGCAGCGTCCTCAGGTTGGACGGGGAGCACAGACAGCCTGCGCTGCTGTCTGCTATACTCTGCAGACAGCAGCGGCGGCAGCATAGGAGGTGAATGGATGCTTTTGTGCGGCATCCATTCACCTCCCAGACATAGAATTTGAATTTGACGGCAGATAAGAACCATTTGGCCCATCTAGTCTGCCCCTAGACGGTGGCTGGGGGGGGGGGTGTACGGGGGCTGCGGGCAGCCCAGCAGCTTACCTTGATGCTGGGCTGCCCCCAGCATGGCGATCAGCGGTCCCGGCATGGATGACCGCGGTCCCGGTGCTTGGAGATGATCTCATCTCCAAGCGCCGCCTCCGTCTACACAGCGGGTGGGCACCGCAGTGTAAATGGAGTAAATCCCGGATCCGACCCGGCTTGGATCCTTCTTCCGGGATTTTTGGTGTAAAAGGGGTATAATTCTCTCTGCACAAGTTACATCTGCCCCACATGCAGTGCACATGGTTTTGTCCATTTGAGAAGGAATTTGAATTTGTGAGTGAACCAGAATAAGGGCCTCAGCGAGATGCATTCTCCTAGAACTACATAGTGAAATCCAATGGCCTCCTGCTGTAATGCCATTTTATGCTTGCAGACTAGTAATCGTGTGCCAGGGAATGTCATATTAGATTTTTATTAAAAGATGCGTGTCTTGTCCTTTGTAAAACAAATCAATTGAAAGATCAGCAATGCAGATACTGTACAATTTCCTCTCTTGCCCGTAGTGATCTCTCCGGCTCATAGAACTTGGCTGCCTTTTAAATAAATCCGTGCTGAATCCCAATGCTGAATACCTTGCTTGCGTTAATAACCAGCCTATTGATTTACTGATGCAGCCACCCTACTAAAGGTTCTCAGTAAATTATCTGTCACGTACACTTTCTAAAACACTTTACTGTCCCACCGTCCCCTCTCTACAAATTTATCCAGCGTTTTATCAACTTGATTAATGGCCCGGGCATGGCGGAGGTGTTTTCCAGGTTCCCACTTACTGTGCACATTCCGGATTCTCAGACAATACAGCATCAGCCCTATTAAATTGTAATTCAATCCCGACTTAAATGGGTAAAATGGTTCAGTGATTGTGTGGAAGTTATGAAAAGGTGATTAATAGTATAAGAAAAGCTAGATTGCTTAATTTACCAAAACCGGTTTAGAACAACATCTTCTTTCTTCTTCTCTCATAGTTCTCTCAACGATTTCCAGTAAAGTATTCAACACAACAATATATTAGGTGTAATGTGATTGCCCAGAAACAAAGCTAATGCTGGCCACACATCAGACCAACTTTCCTCCAACCATCCAACTAGTTAGTTGGTTGGACTGAAAATCTGGTACAGTATGGGGGCAAATGCCAATAAGCAATTATCTTAAAAACTCAGGAGAATGGACAAAAACATTCAGTGAAATTGTTTAAATCAAATAGGTCCAACTACCGTACATTGTCTGAGTGACAGTTGGGAAACAAATTACTTAATTACAAATTACATTTGCTCCTATCCAGTACCAGATTTTTATTCAATCCAACCAACTAGTTGGATGGTTGGAGGAAAGTTGTCTGATGTGTGGCAAGCATTACTCTCCAGTAGAAAGTACTCTAGTATTTATAAAGAACACCACTGCAAAAGAACGGTCTGGTTCCAAAATTATGGGTGAAAAAAGATGTCATGGTCCCTCATATTTTTGAAACCAGTACCGGGCTCCGCTAGTCAGTAAGGAAGTGTCTTTGGGCCAGATGCAATAAGCTTCAAAAATGATAAAATGGAGAGTGATAAACAACCAACCAACCAATCAGCTCCTGCCTGACATTTTTCAAACACAGTCTGTGACATGGCAGGTAGGACCTGATTGGCTAGCTGTTTATCACTCTCCATTGTATCACTTTTGAAGTGCATCTGGCCCAAAGTCTGGGGATAGGTTCATAGTTGTCCCTATGGCCATAGCATTACCCCCTAACTGGTCAGCCCTATCTGGTGTCAAACTACAAGCTTGACGTAAATTGACCTTGTGGTTCACCACAAACCCTAGGGTTGCCACAGATACTCTTTTATGAGGATACAATTGGTCTGTGGAGTTTAGTAACAAGAAAGGGTGGTAAACCAAACTTAGCGCTTCCCTTGTGCCAACACCAGGAAAGTATAGATAAAGATGTGATATAATACTTCCTTTTATGTGTGTATAGTCTGCGTTGTTTTTAATCCCTCCAACATTGAATAGATAATTCTCGCGTAGTCAATATTCCAATATACGAATATGAAAGATAAAAAACAGCAATGTGTATATCTGTGGAGATATCCCTTTTCTCCTTTTAAAACAATAGTGCGTGAACAATGATTGCGCACCTCACTTACACATGTGAGATGCGTTCATACATGTAACGGTTTCTTTACTTGAAAAATGGGTGGCGTACCCGTACTCACGATCTGCTGTAGTTTTCTGCTCTCATAAAGGTATCTTTGTGACTTCTCTTTGTAATGACATCATGTTTATTTGCTTGTTACAAATATTTAAAAGGACACAAATATAAAAAGGAGGATAAGGTGGGGTTCTGAGGTGACTATTGGTCCGCACACTTGGGTTTGATCCGGACAAACTTCAAGGTTTGAACCTATTAGGCACTTTTCAGCTCTTACCTTAAAACCTTCCTTGGAAATAGTAAAAAAAGATAGTGACAGGCTTCTCAGATCAACATGTTTCGGGACATCAAGTCCCTTTTTTAAGATGGGCTCTGTCACTAATGTAAAACTGCTTAAATACCCTGTCTTTACCTGACTTCCGGTTCCGGAACTGGTACTTCCGGTGAGCGGCTGTATATAAAACAATAGTACTTATAATGCTAAAAACGACTTAATCTAGCGTTAATAAAATATAGGATAACAATCATCTCATCTGTCTATCTCTCATACATTAACAGGAGTTGTGTGTCTACTTTCTATGCTTGTACGCTGTATCTTCATTAAATATCAGTCCCGGTCACATGACCGGAAGTTCGGCTTTGGTGCGTTGCGGAAGTGAGTGTCTTCCGTATCTATGCGTTCCATTTGCCGGATATGAGGTAGCGCAACTCCAGATCATTACTGATTCTCTCCAGAGGGAATTCTGTCACATATAGCTTGTTCTCCATTCGTTGGGCTGTGTATATTTATCGCTCCTGACTTGAATGTGTTCTTTAATAAAGCAGAAATTTGGACATTATATATTTAAACTGTTTGTGATAAGTATATTATTTTTATAGTAGTAGTATGTTTAATAACATTACAGGAAGAGGATGTTTTTGATGCAATACTGATTCCATCTTTGTGAACTTTTTACTGTTTTTTTTTTTTTTTCATGATATCTTAGAGCAGGGCTGAAGAGATCCTCACGATCTACCAGTTTTGCAAATCACCCAGCTGTGGTTCAGGTGTAGTCATTACAGGTTGAGTATCCCGTATCCAAAATGCTCGGGACCAGGAGAATTTTGGATAACGGATTATTCCGTATTTTGGAATATTTTAATATTTCAATGATGTATTTTGAAGTATCTTGCATTTATGCTGTATAAACACATAAAATAAACACAAATATATTTTATTACCACATAAAATACACACAAATATATTTTATTTGTTCCAAAAACATGGTTTCAAAACATGAAACAAAATTTGTGTACTATCTCAGATATTGAATTTGAATGCCAAGCAATCATTTTCTTGTACATATATAGTGCCAGTTACATATCATGTCCTCAGTAGTGCTGTTACATATGTCCCCAGTGAGTTTTTAGCTAAACAATTTTTTTTTTCCACTTTCTGGAAAGTATGGTTTTCGGAATAATTCGGATAACGGATATTCGGATACGGGATACTCAACCTGTACTAACTGTCACATTTTTAAACATGCTGAATTCATTCTTAACTGACTTAATCATAAAGATCCACAGGTTGCCTGAAAAATATGAACTGTTGGTAGATCTTGGGGATGGGTTTGGCCACCCCTGCCTTAAATAACGTGCATATAATATATGTTTTTGTTAGACTTTGTGGGGGGGGGCAACCTTAATGGGCGTCAAATGCGTGATAAAATTCACCATTTGAATATCGCCCCGTGTTCTCCCATCATTTAGACAGGAAATCAAGCAAGATAAAACATTTGAATTACTCCTTGAATGTTTTATTATGATTGTGATCATCACACCTTATTGAGTTGCACTTCTCTGTATTGATCACAGGATAAATACTATGGGCGGTATTCAATGAGGCTGATTCGCCAGGTTTTTATGGCGATTTTGTGCTGTAAGGCGAATTTTTGACTAAAACGGTGAATCACCCTATTCAATGACCAGATGGCGAATACATTTCAAGGTTTTTTTCGCCATGATTCACCGAGTAGCAATCGCTATCTTTTTATGGAGAAGTGGAATGTGAACTTTTAAAATAAAGTGTTTTGTTTTTTACATTTGGTGTCAAAAAATCAGGAATTTTATTCTGAGGAGGGGCATGCTAATTTTACAGCACATGAATATATATTTAATTAAAAAAAAATGGTACTTCTGTACTTTCACGGCGCCAGCATGGCGCCGCGCGTCAGAGTCCCCTTGCGGGGCTCGCTTCGCTCGCCCACGCTGCGGGCTCGGTGGCTCGCTACGCTCGCCACGCTAATTAAAATCAACTCCATGCCAACTCCATGCCAACATGGATAGTGGCATGTTGGCATGGCGTTAACTTAGTTTATTTTACTTAGTTAGTGGCGAGCGTAACCCGGAAGTAAAAGCGGCGCCATGCTGGCGCCGTGAAAGTAAAGAAGTACCAAAAAAACATATATATATATATATATTTTTTTTTTTACACAGACCAGCCAGCAGGGGGCCGGAGCCGAGCCGCTCATTAGATATTCATATATTCACTTCACCCGATCATTACATATCCATGATCGGGTGTAGTGAATATACCCGGTCCCCTGCTGGCACCCCCGGGGGGCAGCCTGTGCTGCCTGGCTCCCGGGGAGCCCACCCCCCCCCCCACAAACGTTCTGGGGCAGGCAGGGAGACTTCCATCTCCCTGCCTGCCTCCATCCTCAGGCTCAATGCAGCATCGCCGCAGGATTTAAAATTCGCCGGTCAGGGGCAGCGAGCCCCTGACTCGTTGAATACTGGAGCCGGCGAGGCTCCGGAACGTGGCGAGCAGTGGCGAATGTGCAGCGAATCCTAAACAGGATTCGCTGCACATCGCCAAAATGCTCATTGAATACTGCCCTATGTATTTACATGAAGTGGAGAAGTTGCCCAAACCAACCAATCTACTTCCAGCCATCCTTTATTCATTAATTTATTATAAATCAGTTGCATATGCCATTAGTGTGGAACTGTGGCCTATATGTCAGCATATTGTATGGGCATAAATAGAACTCAGATATCTTCATTAAGGGCCGGTGCTACAGTTTCCACAAATTACTTATATAATATTCCACAAATATTATCCTGCCGCCTGCACTGGATGTCGGATGCACTTATAGATCGTTATGAAAACGTCAATCAATGATAATCAGAAAAGTCAATCGAACCTGGGAGCCAATCCAGCCCTGATCGTACAGCCACGAATTGGCACAGGAGATGTTTATCAATACATAGTAACATAGTAATTATGGTTGAAAAAAGACGTTAGTCCATTGACGTTAGTCCATAGTTCAACCTATTTGACTTGTAACTACTGACTTGAGTAGAATCTATAGGATTCCCTTAGTGGCCAAAAATATATCCAGTTTTGTTTTAATTCATTACAGTAGTTGCTGTAACCACCCCTCCGGCAATGAGTTCCAGAATGTTACTGCTCTAATGGTGAAGAATCCTCTTCTTCATTCAGTACGGAATTTATTTTCCTCGAGCCTCAGTACATGCCCGCGTGTCCTAAGTATAGGCCTGTTAGTGACCAATCATCTCCCAGCTCCATATGATTCCCAATCCTGTATTTGAACATACTAATCATATCACCTCTCAACCTCCATTTCTCCAGTGAAAACATATTCAGCCTGGTTAACCTATCTTTGTATTCTAGTGATTCGAGACCTTTTACTAGCTTAGTCGTCCTTCTCTGTACCTGTTCCAATTCATGTATGTCCTATTTAAGGTACAGTGCCCAGAACTGAACAGAGTATTCCAAGTGTGGTCTCACCAATGCCTTGTAGAGAGGCCCTATCACATTGGCTATGGACAGCAATGTGCTGGTGGTTTGCAAGGTGACTCACAGCAAGTGGGCGTTGCGGGTGGTAATCGGCCGTTTCATGGAAGTGCCAAGAAAAATGCTGGGAGTGCCCCAAAAATTGCTGGGAGTTACAGGGAAAAACGTAGGCATGCCTAGGTGATTAAGGGGAGGGTGTGTGACATCAGCAACAGGTCAGATAGGCCACAGCTGCCAAGTAAATCCCTGGCTACTACGAGCTCGTGATGACTGGTGCCTAGTTTTAAAAAATCATTCAATGGGGAGCGGCTTACAAAGGGTTTTGGACATATTCACAGTACTGCGAATAGATTCGTCACTGTACACATCCATTCGTACAGCGATGACATTCATTCACAAGGCGGGACTTCGCTCTACCTGGACGATGGCCGCTGCAAATTCTTGGCAGTGCTATCAGGTCGGAATTACCCCCCTGGTGTTCGGAAAAATTCCAAAAACTATGGACAAAACTACTATTCCTCAAGGGGATATTTTCATTTCCTACGTAGATTTTTGCATGATCGATTATTAGTCTCTTGTCCTCTGCCAGCCCTCCGACCCGTAAAAATAAACGTATCCAAGCGTTTCAGATTAAAATGTTTTCCAATGTAAAAAAATGAAATGGAAAGCGAAGGCCTTGATCTACCGGCGTTTAAAATTGATTGGAACCCTGGAAATGCTTTGCTGTTCATTTTGTAATTAAACAGACCAGGAACAAGAGCGCAGTGTTGTGCGGGAACAGAGAGCTATTATTCCATGTGAATGAGTAGGGTTATCTTATCGGCTGCTTAGAAAGATTTTCTTCATATGTAGGGGTTTTCCCAAGACGTACTATGAAAGTTACTAATGTCACTGGGTCGTAAACATTATGGTTAGCTTTCAAAGTAATTCACATAATTTAAAAAAAAAAGTTGAAACATCTGGAACATTGATAAGTTATTATAATGAACTGGTTTATTATTAAGAACAATAAATGTGCACATATGACAATGTATTAAGTAATAGAGATGTGTTTGGCATTGCCAGATTAAGAGAGCCCCCCCCCCCTGGTCAGAGTGCACTGGCAAGAATAGCTGTCCCTCTTATGCAGCAGCAGAACCAGGCAGCCAGAATGTGAGCAGGACAGAATGTAGTGCAGGCAGAGGCACAGGTTTGATGAGCTACCAATGGAGCTTCCTGACCAGAGGAGAGATAGGAGGGTGGAGAAATCTGTAAGTGACACAGGGATTACATCTTCTCTTCTTCCCCTCCTGAATGTCTGGGCGTTATAAACTTATTCATTTAAATCCAATACACACATTTGGTTTAAATGGACACAATCCTTACCTAAGAGCATGACCTATTCCAGGAAGAACAAGATGCTCTCTGGAATTCCTTCTTTAAGGTATGATTGCCATCACGTGTGGTGACACGTCTTTAGCTGTGTACACACACTTCGATTTTTTTCCAGTTTTCGATTCAATTTTGCTTATAGAAGCAAAATCGAATCCACATTGAATGTTTTTTAGGACACTTTTGATCTGCATTCGATTGCGCGCTCCCATTTTCTCAAAATCGAAAATAAAAATATACCAGCCAAGGAAATATCAAATTCGATCCAGTAAATCAAATGTGTACAATGTACCGTGAATGTAAATCGAATTCGATATCGAAATTGATATCTAATGCAAAAGTACAGCTCTAATGCCAAATTGAATGGGAAGATCTAATGCCAGATCTAATAGAAAATCAAATCTAACATCGAATCTAAAGGTGCATACACACTGTACAATTTTTTGACCAATTTGGTTGAAAGACATTTCCATTGAACCCAGTGTCCTGGACGAAAGATGTGGACAAAAGATATTGTCAACAAACAAACGATGAATGATGATGCGCATACCCGCCAGTTGTTCATCAAGATTGTTCATCAACTGTGCATGCAGCTCAATTTGAATATCTTTCAAAAGAGCCTATAAACTGTAGCTAGATCTTTCTTCTTTCGTCTGTCGTCAATATTTTTCGTCAATATCTTTAGTCCAGGACACTGGGTTCAATGGAAATGTCTTTCAACCAAATTGGTCAAAAAAATTGTACAGTGTGTATGCACCCTAAAGCAAATCGAAGTGTGTGTACACAGATTTACACTGGTGGCTCTAATCATATATTAACTAGAGTGAAGTCCAAATAGAGAGCATTTGTCTTTTCTGTAATGGATCCTGTTAGGAGATGCATAATCTAATATAAACCATCTTCCCACACACACACAGACATTCCACTGGGGCCCCACAATATTAATTACACAGGTTCTGTGGCTGATTAAAACCAGGTGAAATGTCTTGCAGCCAGCCAGCCACAGAACCTGTGTAATTAATATGTGTCCAGAAATAAAGGAATGAAGTGGTAACCCTAGTCGAGAGGAGGGGGAGAGGTCAGCTGGAGGAGCCAGGTCCTGCTCCCCCCTTCCCAATTCATACCTCCACACATGACCCTCTCCAGGAGAGACAGAATGCTCTAGTATTTTGACTTCCTTCTTAACCCCTTCACGACATTTGACGTATATATACGTCATGGCCGGGAAGTACTTCCCGACCGTTGACGTATATATACGTCATGGCTTAAAACTGTCACTGCGTCTAGAGACGCAGTGACAGAGGGACGATGTCTGCTGTCCCTGACAGCAGACATGTCCGTGCATGCCCAGGGGGGGCGGCGATGCCGCCCCCCCGTCGGCGATCGCTGTGATTGGCTGTTCATTGTGAACAGCCATTCACAGCGTTTTCTGTGTCACCGGCGAATAACGTTCGCCGGTGACACGGGATCGGAGGTGATTGGTGCTGTAAAGTACAGCACCAATCACCGCGGGGTGTAAGGGTGACACTGGTGTCACCCCACCTCACCCCTCCCGCCCCCAAAGGCCGTGATTGGTTCGTCGGACCGACGGACCAATCACAGCCATGGAGGGGGGTTTAAACTAACGGTGACTGCACTGCAGACGCCATTCCGGTCTGGAATAGCGTGCAGTGCGGTCACCGTGCCCAGCTGCCGCCTATACTGACCAGAACCCATCCAAAATACTTACCTGATCATTGATATTGCTTATGATTGTGACATCTTGTGACATCCTGTGACATCTTGTGCTGCTGCGATTTATTAGATAGAGAGAGAGTTAGAGAGAGAGAGATAGAGAGAGATAGAGAGAGATAGAGAGGCCTAGTGCTATATTTTGTGCTGCTGCAGTGTGATAGAGCTATAGATAGAGAGATAGAGAGAGAGAGATAGAGAGAGAGATAGTGACAGATTGTGCTATATATTTTTTATATAACTGAAAGAGATAGAGAGAGATAGAGAGAGATAGAGAGGCCTAGTGCTATATTTTGTGCTGCTGCAGTGTGATAGAGCTATAGATAGATAGAGAGAGATAGAGAGAGATAGAGAGAGAGAGATAGAGAGATAGTGACAGATTGTGCTATATATTTTTATATAACTGACTGCTGCCCCCCCTTTTGTGCTGATCAGTATAAATTAACTGATCAGCAACTTTTTGGGGGCGCAGGTTTTTTTTTATATATAGATATACCTGTCAGTGCTGCTGCTGCAGTGTCATAGAGTGATAGATAGTGAGAGATAGAGAGATAGAGAGAGATAGTGACAGAGAGTGATAGAGAGTGCTAAATTTTGTGTCTGCTGCCCCCGCCTTTTGTGCTGATCACTATATCTGAGGTGATCAGCAACTTTTTGGGGGTACAGAGGTTTTTTTTTTTATATATACCTGTCAGTACCACCAAAGGTTGTGCACCTGCTGCCCCTCACTGGTAATCAGTGTCGCATCACTGATCACCTTTTTTTATTTTTTTGTGAGTGCTGTGGGGTCTTTTTTACATTTTTTTTTTTACACACACTGTGATTTTGTGTGTGTCCTGTGGCCACTGTGCGCTGATCAGTGACGTACATCACTGATCAGCTTTTTCGGCACAGGGTTGATCTATTTTTTTTTTTTTGGATCAAATTCCTGTTGCCTTTGAGCGCTGTTCAGTGACGGACGTTACTGACCAACATCTGTGCTCAATTTTTGGCGCAGGACCTTTTTTTTTTTTAACCCCTTCCATTTTTTTTTTTTTTTTAACCCCTTCCATTTTTTTTTTTAACCCCTTCAATTTTTTTTTTTAACCCCTTCCATTTTTTTTTTTTTTAACCCCTTCCATTTTTTTTTTTTTTGAACCCTTCCATTTTTTTTTTTTTGTATTTTTTTTTTTCTGCACTACACACTACATACCCCCCGGGTTGAAATAAAGTTTGTACCCCCCCTACACTATACACGTGTTGAAACATTTCACTACCAGTAACACAAAAATATAAATGGCATCCCAAATGTCATCCCAAATGTCGTCCCAGTCATCCAGGAGAATGTATTCGGTGGAGGAGGCATATGCCATGCTTGCCTCTGACTCTGACACAGCCAGTGAGGCAAGCAGGGAATTTGAAGGATTTGTCTTAAGCTCCTCTTCCTCCTCTGATGATGAGGGACCCCCTCAAAGACGCCCCCGTAGAGCAGCTGAGACCCCCCCCCCAATAATTGATCTCGTATGGACCCCACCACCAGACAATTTTGAGCCCCAGGTTCCTGAGTTTTTGGCCATCCCAGGAATCCAATTTGATTCAACAGGTCTCAGAGAAATTGACTTTTTCAAATTATTTTTCTCTGATGATTTTATAAATTTAATGGTGGACCAAACTAATTTATATGCCCAGCAGTTTATTGCTCAAAACCCCACGTCATCATTTGCTAGGTGGACCCCTGTAGATGCAGTAGAGATGATGACGTTTTGGGGTCTGGTGTTACATATGGGCATAGTAAAAAAGCCACAAATTAGGCAATATTGGAGTACAGATGTTCTGTACAGCACCCCATTTCACCGTATGGCCATGCCCCGGGCTCGTTTTGAGGCAATCCATAAATTTATACATTACACCGATAATGCACAGTGCCCACCCAGAGATGATCCCACCTTTGACAGGCTATTCAAAGTCAGGCCGGTCATTGATCATTTCAGTGCCAAATTTGCAGAGCTATACATCCCTGATAAATGTATTAGTATCGACGAGTCCCTTATACATTTTAAAGGAAGGGTTAAATTCCGCCAGTACCTTCCCAGTAAGAGGGCAAGGTATGGCATAAAAATGTATAAGCTGTGTGAAAGCACCACAGGGTACACCCACAAGTTTAGGGTATATGAAGGGAAGGATTCAAGAATTGAACCACCAGAATGCCCCCCCTCCCTCGTAGGTGTTAGTGGAAAAATTGTCTGGGATTTAATGCACCCCTTCCTGGATAAGGGTTATCACCTCTATGTGGATAACTTTTACACCAGCATCCCCCTGTTTAAGGCCCTTGGTTCAAGAGGTACAGCAGCTTGCGGTACTGTGCGCAAGAACCAAAGAGGCCTCCCCAAAACGCACATTGCCCAAGTAATGAGAAGGGGTGAAAGCAGGGGAATATGCACCGAAAATATGTTGTTGGTCAAATATAAGGACAAGAGGGATGTCCTTATACTGACAACAATTCATGGAGACAGTACCACCTCCATCCCTGTACGAGGTACCAGTACCCACACCTCAAAACCAAATTGTATCCTAGATTACAATAAGTACATGGGCGGAGTGGATCTTTCAGATCAGGTACTGAAGCCGTACAGTGCCCTGCGGAAAACAAATATCTGGTACAAGAAGCTGGCCGTGTATATCATCCAGATGGCACTGTATAACGCTTACGTGCTATTCCGTTCTACCGGCCAGAGGGGGACATTTATGCACTTTCAAGAGGAAGTCATAAAGAGCCTAACATTTGGGAATCAGCAGGCAGAGGGCCCCAGTACTTCTAGTACTGGCCCCCGTATTGTACCAGGGCAGCATTTTCCCAACGAAATCCCCTCCACTGCAAGAAAGGGCAGGACACAAAAAAGGTGCAAAGTTTGCTATAAAAAGGGAATAAGAAAGGAAACTATTTTCCACTGTGAAACTTGCCCCGACAAACCCGGCCTATATATAAAGGAGTGTTTCAAAATATACCACACATCTATGGATTATTAGGTTCATCATTTCACCGTGCTTCGGGGGTCTTGCTAATGCCACATAGCACCCACCATTCATTCCACCAGAATCTGAGCTGCAAAAAACAAAAATCACTCCTTCCCTTCTGAGTCCTGCCATGCACCCAACTGGTATTTTTTGGTCACATGTGAGGCATTGCCGTACTCTGGAGAAATTGGGGCACAGATTTTGGGGTGCTTTGTCTCCTTCATTCCTTGTGAAAATGAAAAATTTTGAGCCAGAAGTACATTTTTGTGTAAAAAAATGTATTTTTTTCATTTTCACTGCCCAGTTGTACCAAAATTGATGAAACCCCTGGGGGTTTGAAATGTACACTATACCCCTAGATGAATTCCCTGAGGGGTGTAGTTTGCAAAATGGGGTCACTTGTGGGGGGGTTCCACTGTATTGGTAATGCAACATAGCACCCACCATTCATTCCACCAAAATCTGTGCTGCAAAATCCAAAAATCACTCCTTCCCTTCTGAGTCCTGCCATGCACCCAACTGGTATTTTTTGGTCACATGTGAGGCATTGCCGTACTCTGGAGAAATGGGGGCACAGATTTTGGGGTGCTTTGTCTCCTTCATTCCTTGTGAAAATGAAAAATTTTGAGCCAGAAGTACATTTTAGTGTAAAAAAATGTATTTTTTTCATTTTCACTGCCCAGTTGTACCAAAATTGATGAAACCCCTGGGGGTTTGAAATGTACACTATACCCCTAGATGAATTCCCTGAGGGGTGTAGTTTGCAAAATGGGGTCACTTGTGGGGGGGTTCCACTGTATTGGTAATGCAACATAGCACCCACCATTCATTCCACCAAAATCTGTGCTGCAAAATCCAAAAATCACTCCTTCCCTTCTGAGTCCTGCCATGCACCCAACTGGTATTTTTTGGTCACATGTGAGGCATTGCCGTACTCTGGAGAAATGGGGGCACAGATTTTGGGGTGCTTTGTCTCCTTCATTCCTTGTGAAAATGAAAAATTTTGAGCCAGAAGTACATTTTAGTGTAAAAAAATGTATTTTTTTCATTTTCACTGCCCAGTTGTACCAAAATTGATGAAACCCCTGGGGGTTTGAAATGTACACTATACCCCTAGATGAATTCCCTGAGGGGTGTAGTTTGCAAAATGGGGTCACTTGTGGGGGGGTTCCACTGTATTGGTGCTTGGGGGGTCTTGCTAATGCGACATAGCACCCACCAAAATTCCACCAGAATCTGAGCTGCAAAATCCAAAAATCACTCCTTCCCTTCTAAGTCCTGCCATGCACCCAACTGGTATTTTTTGGTCACATGTGAGGCATTGCCGTACTCGGGAGAAATTGGGGCACAGATTTTGGGGTGCTTTGTCTCCTTCATTCCTTGTGAAAATGAAAAATTTTGAGCCAGAACTGCATGTTTGTGTAAAAAAATGTAATTTTCCATTTTCACATCCCAGTTGTACCAAAATTGGTGAAACCCCTGGGGGTTTGAAATGTACACTATACCCCTAGATGAATTCCCTGAGGGGTGTACTTTGCAAAATGGGGTGACTTGTGGGGGGGTTCCACTGTATTGGTGCTTTGGGAGTCTTGCTAATGCAACATAGCACCCACCATTCATTCCACCAAAATCTTTGCTGCAAAATCCAAAAATCACTCCTTCCCTTCTGAGTCCTGCCATGCACCCAACTGGTATTTTTTGGTCACATGTGAGGCATTGCCGTACTTGGGAGAAATTGGGGCACAGATTTTGGGGTGCTTTGTCTCTTTCATTCCTTGTGAAAATGAAAAATTTTGAGCCAGAACTGCATGTTTGTGTAAAAAAATGTAATTTTCCATTTTCACATCCCAGTTGTACCAAAATTGGTGAAACCCCTGGGGGTTTGAAATGTACACTATACCCCTAGATGAATTCCCTGAGGGGTGTACTTTGCAAAATGGGGTGACTTGTGGGGGGGTTCCACTGTATTGGTGCAACATAGCACCCACCATTCATTCCACCAGAATCTGTGCTGCAAAATCCAAAAATCACTCCTTCCCTTCTGAGTCCTGCCATGCACCCAACTGGTATTTTTTGGTCACATGTGAGGCATTGCCGTACTCGGGAGAAATTGGGGCACAGATTTTGGGGTGCTTTGTCTCCTTCATTCCTTGTGAAAATGAAAAATTTTGAGCCAGAACTGCATGTTTGTGTAAAAAAATTTAATTTTCCATTTTCACATCCCAGTTGTACCAAAATTGGTGAAACCCCTGGGGGTTTGAAATGTACACTATACCCCTAGATGAATTCCCTGAGGGGTGTACATTGCAAAATGGGGTGACTTGTGGGGGGGTTCCACTGTATTGGTGCTTTGGGAGTCTTGCTAATGCAACATAGCACCCACCATTCATTCCACCAAAATCTTTGCTGCAAAATCCAAAAATCACTCCTTCCCTTCTGAGTCCTGCCATGCACCCAACTGGTATTTTTTGGTCACATGTGAGGCATTGCCGTACTCGGGAGAAATTGGGGCACAGATTTTGGGGTGCTTTGTCTCCTTCATTCCTTGTGAAAATGAAAAATTTTGAGCCAGAACTGCATGTTTGTGTAAAAAAATGTAATTTTTCATTTTCACATCCCAGTTGTACCAAAATTGGTGAAACCCCTGGGGGTTTGAAATGTACACTATACCCCTAGATGAATTCCCTGAGGGGTGTACTTTGCAAAATGGGGTGACTTGTGGGGGGGTTCCACTGTATTGGTGCTTTGGGAGTCTTGCTAATGCAACATAGCACCCACCATTCATTCCACCAAAATCTTTGCTGCAAAATCCAAAAATCACTCCTTCCCTTCTGAGTCCTGCCATGCACCCAACTGGTATTTTTTGGTCACATGTGAGGCATTGCCGTACTCGGGAGAAATTGGGGCACAGATTTTGGGGTGCTTTGTCTCCTTCATTCCTTGTGAAAATGAAAAATTTTGAGCCAGAACTGCATGTTTGTGTAAAAAAATGTAATTTTCCATTTTCACATCCCAGTTGTACCAAAATTGGTGAAACCCCTGGGGGTTTGAAATGTACACTATACCCCTAGATGAATTCCCTGAGGGGTGTACTTTGCAAAATGGGGTGACTTGTGGGGGGGTTCCACTGTATTGGTGCAACATAGCACCCACCATTCATTCCACCAGAATCTGTGCTGCAAAATCCAAAAATCACTCCTTCCCTTCTGAGTCCTGCCATGCACCCAACTGGTATTTTTTGGTCACATGTGAGGCATTGCCGTACTCGGGAGAAATTGGGGCACAGATTTTGGGGTGCTTTGTCTCCTTCATTCCTTGTGAAAATGAAAAATTTTGAGCCAGAACTGCATGTTTGTGTAAAAAAATGTAATTTTCCATTTTCACATCCCAGTTGTACCAAAATTGGTGAAACCCCTGGGGGTTTGAAATGTACACTATACCCCTAGATGAATTCCCTGAGGGGTGTACTTTGCAAAATGGGGTGACTTGTGGGGGGGTTCCACTGTATTGGTGCTTTGGGAGTCTTGCTAATGCAACATAGCACCCACCATTCATTCCACCAAAATCTTTGCTGCAAAATCCAAAAATCACTCCTTCCCTTCTGAGTCCTGCCATGCACCCAACTGGTATTTTTTGGTCACATGTGAGGCATTGCCGTACTCGGGAGAAATTGGGGCACAGATTTTGGGGTGCTTTGTCTCCTTCATTCCTTGTGAAAATGAAAAATTTTGAGCCAGAACTGCATGTTTGTGTAAAAAAATGTAATTTTCCATTTTCACATCCCAGTTGTACCAAAATTGGTGAAACCCCTGGGGGTTTGAAATGTACACTATACCCCTAGATGAATTCCCTGAGGGGTGTACTTTGCAAAATGGGGTGACTTGTGGGGGGGTTCCACTGTATTGGTGCTTTGGGAGTCTTGCTAATGCAACATAGCACCCACCATTCATTCCACCAAAATCTTTGCTGCAAAATCCAAAAATCACTCCTTCCCTTCTGAGTCCTGCCATGCACCCAACTGGTATTTTTTGGTCACATGTGAGGCATTGCCGTACTCGGGAGAAATTGGGGCACAGATTTTGGGGTGCTTTGTCTCCTTCATTCCTTGTGAAAATGAAAAATTTTGAGCCAGAACTGCATGTTTGTGTAAAAAAATGTAATTTTCCATTTTCACATCCCAGTTGTACCAAAATTGGTGAAACCCCTGGGGGTTTGAAATGTACACTATACCCCTAGATGAATTCCCTGAGGGGTGTAGATTGCAAAATGGGGTGACTTGTGGGGGAGGTTCCTAACTTTTAGCACTTATGGTGCCTAGAAACCTACATGGTGCCTAAAAAAAAATCTCATAAAAAGGAGGCTCCAAAATCAAGTAGGTGCTCCTTCTATTATGAAGCCTGTGGTTTGGTCAACGTGCACACTAGGGCCACATATAGGATATTTTTGAAAACAAAAGAATTGGGGGAATCAATTTTTAGTCACATTTCTCTAGTAAAATCTACTGTATTCGTTAAAAAAATGTATTAAAATTGAAACTCTACAAAAAAAAAGAAATTTTGAAATTTCACCTACACTTTGTTTTAATTCCTGTGAAACACCTAAAGGGTTAACAAACTTCCAAAATGCTGTTTTGAATACTGTGAGGGGTGCAGTTTTTGAAATGGCATCATTTATGGGGGTGTCTCACATACAAGTCCCTCAAAGTCACATCAGAACTGAACTGGTCCCTAAAAAAATCAGTGTTTGAAATTTTCATGAAAATTTGAGAATTTGCTATTCATATTGTAAGCCTCCTAGTGTCCAAAAAAATTAAAAGGAAGTTGAAATAATGATGGAAACATAAAGTAGACATATGGTCTATGTTAGTTATTAACTATTTTGAGTGGTATGATTATTTGTCTCACAAGCAGAAAATTTAACATTTTGCAAATTGCTAAATTTTCCATTTTTTCACGATATTTTGGTATTTTTCACAAAAAAACACAGACTGTATCGACGAAAATTTACCACTAACTTGAAGTACAATGTGTCACGAGAAAACAATCTCAAAATCACTGGGATAAGTAAAAGCAAAAAAAAGTTATCCCCACTTAAGTGAGACATGTCAGATTTAAAAAAAAGGGCTCTGTCATGAAGGCACAAACTGGCTCTGTCATGAAGGGGTTAATTAATGATACCATCACCTTTGTTGAAACGCCTTTTTTTTATTAATTAACCTGTTCAAAACCGGTGACGGCAATCATACATTAGGCGGAAAGTCTCGGAACAGAGAATTGGGTCCCTCCCGGAGAGGGTCATGTTGGGAGGTATGCCCACTGCAGGGAGCCAGGCAGTGGGGAGAGAGGTGACAGGCAGCTGTCGCAGCACAGCTTATCTCCCCAGCTCAGCACACGCTGCTCAGTGCAGTGTGCTGAGCTGGGGATAGAGACAGCTGCAGGGGCAACCTGTTCTCTCTCTCCCTCTCGTTTATCTTGTTTTCACAGGGGCGTGGCCACACACCCTACCAGAGGCCTCTACCGGTGGCCACGCCCCCTCCCAGAGGCCTCTACCTGTGGCCATGCCCCCTCCATTTTACTGCGGTCAACCAGTCAGCGCCCCTGGCCCTGGGCACCCCCAATGCTTAATCTGGCATGCAAACCTCAGTATTTTGGTTATGGTTTACAGTTTTTGCAAACTACCTTCAAGTGCTTTTGGTTCAGATTTAGATTTGGTTTTAGATGTCTATAAAATTGATAATAACACCTAAAATCATGTAATCTGACCTATTTTTCCAATAGTATTATTATCATCAATAACATTTATTTCCAGTCATTTCAAATTCATTTTGGCCACTCTTTCCTGTGGGAAATGGCAAATGAAATCATAAAGGTGGAACATAAGCAATCCACTATCCTCTACATCAGTGATGGATAACCTTGACACGCCAGCTGTTGTTAAACTACACATCCCAGCATGCCCTGCATCAGTTTTAGCATGGCCAAATAGCAAAACTGTACCAGAGCATACTGGGATGTGTAGTTCAACAACAGCTGGAGTGTCAAAGTTAACCATCAAGGCTCTATGTGGTTATTGTGAGACTTTGCTGATCAGCTAAGTGTAACCAAAGTGCCACCTTAGTGTCACACTTTTGCTTTAGGTTTGGTGAGAGGTAATAGAATGTGTTCAGTGCTAAGTATTAGACTTGCGACCACTTAATAACAATCAGCTTTAGAAGTAATCTTAATCCCCTGCACCGTCTGCTAATCTAAAGAAACCTCTACTGAATCTGTGGCTTCATTATATAAATGCAATATATTAGTGTATTCTGTATTTGTAAGCAAAATAGTATAAGAAACGTGATCACATTTCCCAGATAGATAAATAATTATAACTAGGTAAACGCCTTCCACCCTATGCTTGTGATGAAAGCTATCATTATGGCCCACAGGTTCTCAAAGTCGGTCATAAAGACCCCACACAATGCATGTTTTGCAGGTCTCCTCACAGAATCCCAAGTGAAATAATTAGCGCCACCTGTGGATCTTTTAAAATGTGTCAGTCAGTAATAAGTGCACCTGTCGGGTGACCTGGAAACCGTGAACTGTGTGGGGTCCTGAGGACTGAGTTTAAGAACCACTGCTATAGACAATATAATACGGTACTTGTTTCCTAGAATGGTGCCCACTAAGCTATTTGCTTAGTGGGCTATTCTGCGTAGGGAAATCGCATCGCATCGCATGGGCCATTTTAGTGCCATACACCTGCCACAAAATCGCATGCGATCGCATGCGATTTTATAGGGTGTGCGGTGCCATTACATTAGGTATACAATTATATGATTGTATATCCTAAAAATACGTTTAACACACCCCCCCACTATCCATGCCACCCCGAAGCGTGGAGAGCGGCCGTGGAACGCGTCCTCCGACTTTTTCATACCCCCACTATCCACGTCGCCGTGGAGTTGACTCTATATAGTGTGGCGAGCACAGCGAGCCACCGAGCCCGAAGCGTGGCGAGCGCACGCAGAATATATGTAAAGTAATCCGCGTCCCCTCGCGGGGCGCGCTGCACTCGCCACGCTTCGGACTCGGTGGCTTGCTGCGCTCGCCGCACTATGAAAACGTCGGAGGACGCGTTCCGCCGCCCCTCGCGGGGCTTGCTGCGCTCGCCACGCTTCGGGGTGGCATGGATAGTGGGGGGTGCGTTAAACGTATTTTTTGGACATACAATGATATCATTGTATAGCTACCAGTGGTCGAAGTGGGGCGGTATACGGGGGTATGGCATACCCCCACTTTAATCTGAAGATAAAAAAAAAGTTTTTTTTTCCCCCTCAGGATGCTCTCTGATCACTCAGCAGCACATATTGTGCTTTTGTAATACCCCTGTACAACGGGGCAGTCTGGCAGGGGACGTTGATGGACAGGGGGGTGTCCGAAGGTGCGCACTATATTCACTCTTTACTTTTCCATACCCCCACTTCAAAATTTTCATACCCCCACTTCAAAATTTCCACTTCGACCACTGATAGCTACTATAATGGCAACGCACGCCCTATAAAATCGCATACGATCGCATGCGATTTTGCGGGAGGCGCATTGCATTGTGATGCGATACAGTGGGGCACACAGACCATTGAAAAAATTACATTAAAAAATCGCATCGCATCGCATGCCGCTATAATGGCCCATGCGATGCGATTTCTCTACGTTAGCGTACGTAGGAAATCTGGGCGCCGTTCTAGGAAACAAGTACATATAATACAAATACAATAAAACAAATCAGTTATAAAGTGACGCATTTCATTTTAATTTGTTTTCACAATGATCTCTAAGGAGATGAGAAAAGCTTCAGCAAAGTTCCACACAAGCTAAGGGCCTGATTCAGAACTGTTTTCTCGGCTGCATCTACTCACACTGTATATAGTCATATATACAGTGTGAGTATATAGTCATTGCTGCTCTGTCTATCTGGGTTTCGATTTGTGCTGTCACGGGAGCGCGCATCGGGATCGCAAGGTAAAACACCTGTGCGATCTGCATGCGATTTGACTATATAGTCAAAATCGAATGTCAAATCTCACCGTGTGTACACAGCATAAACCATACCTCCCAACTTTTCCATATCGAGAGTAGGGACGATCGCCCGGAAAGGGGGCCTGGCTTATGTAAATTAGGGTGTGGCTTATGTAAATGAGGGTCGCACCCCCGTTTTTTGTACATTGCGCCTCTGAACAGTGGCGCAATGGCGTCTATTCTGTCAGATTGGGTGCATGCGATATATATCATATGCATAAGGACCATAAATGATATATCGCATGTGATCCAGCAGGGAGGTCCCGGGCTGCGCAAGGGGTAATTGGAGGTAGGGATGGCCATCGACCATTGATGATTTGAAATAATCAATGATTTATGGCCGATGCTGAATACTTTTGCCATCGATGTGGGAGAACCAGATGGTTTCCCTACATCGATGGCAAAGGAGAACCAATGTTTCTTTTATTTTCTTTTTTTCAAGGTGCTGGGGCACAGAGCATAGATGGCAAAGGCAACAATGGCCATCCTTGCTGGTTGCAGAATCGCCATCGATGGCGAATGCACCGATGGCTATCCCTAATTGGGGGTGACATGTATGCTTGGAGAAGTCGCCTTAGTGTATGAGGGCCTTAAGGATAAGTATAGAATCACTCCTATTATGTAGCAGTGTGTATAGTTTGTACAGTATGGTATATTTAGACCACAATAAGCTTACGGAGAACTACAGGGAAGGTCTGTCCTGATGTGGCCCCTGAGAGCTGCCGTGTACTGTATCTTCATTACAGCAGAGCATGCTAGATATAAATGCCTGAATCCTGCAATGCAGAAAATAAAGATAAAACATATTAAGATTGTAACTCTTTGTTGCTTCATTATGTAAGTAAGAAAGTGATAGTTCTTTATATGACCAGCAGCTGCTGAATCACTTCTCCCCATTGCCACCAGGGGTATCATGGGAGTCAGTGGCACTCAGAGAACAAAGAAACACTAAAGGGCATACTGTATTTATCAAAATCATTTTTACTTAGTTTTAGCACCCTTTTCCCAGTATTTTAGTATCACCTGAATATATTGAACCTCTGGAGCAGCTTTTCCCTTTATTTGTATATTTTAACCATTCCTGTAATGGAAGATGTGATCTGCCCTAGGTTACTAAGGGGAAGTGAGTAAAGGATACCGGGGGAGAATTACGGTGAGCGGAATTACAGGGACATGTCCTTGCATGCAATAATCAATAATCGCACTGCAGTGTGGGCAAATTTATTTCATCCCATGTACATCTGAGACTGCAATAATTCTGGCCCTTAGAGGTCTATTCATGATGCTTTATAAACATCAGTGATACTTTTGTATCCAACTCGCTGAGAGTAGCAGCGAAGAGTTGGTAAGTCACAGGAGCAATTCAACATTACTCTGGTGGGGGAGGGCTAATCTGAAGATCAGCTTTCTACGCAATCCATATAACCAGGCGCACTGACAGGTCAGCCGTCCCCGATAAAATGGAGGGGGCATGGCCACCAGGTGGGGACGAGGCATCTGGGAGGGGACGAAAAATATAAATGAGAGGAGAGGACAGGCTGCCGCTGCAGCTGTCTCTCTCCCCAGCTCAGCACATGGCACTGAGCAGCATGTGCTGGGCTGGGGGGAGAGGCTGTGTTGCAGTGGCAGCCTGCAATCTCTCTCCCCAAGAAACCCTCCAAGAGATCCGGAGCCACTGCCTATAACTGCTAGCACAAGTGAAACAGCACTACTGAGTCTCGGCAGTGTTAGTGTCCTGCGCAAACTTGGGTTCACACCTATTCACTAGAAGTGGGCACTAAGTGGAAGGAGCCCAACAAGGCCAGAGAAATCCAAAAGGATCCTTCTTTGTAACCTGGGCCTCTTTAACTTTGTGAAGATGGTGAAGGTTCCCGCAGTCTTTCTTAGAAAATTTAGTTTTTTATGTCCCCATAGTATTGTATGGGGACAGTGGACCAGATTGGGAGTGAAAAGTAAACAGTAGACATCCATGATATTATCTCCATTGAAAACATACGGATGACGTCAGTCAGAATTCCAGCATCAGCATCCTCATCAATAACGGCATTCCGGCTCGAGTCTCCTGACCGGTGTTGGGATGACAGAGATGTGTAAGGGAAGACAACAGTGATGATGTTACCAGTGATAATATTGACATTGATATGTTGTTATACAAGTGATGCATTCAGCATCTTGGCAGTCGGGATGCCAGCAGTCACAATACCGATGCCGGCATCCTGACTTGTGCCAGGAGACCAGCGCTGGAATGCCAATGACAACGGAGATGTCGACATCGGAATCCTGACTGTCGGGTAAGTATGCATGTAGCGTTAGATGGGGCAGTGGTGTAGCTAGGGGGCATGTTTTGCCATAATGCCCATTGCACATTTTAACAAACTTTGTAATACTCATTACTCATAACGCCACATGCCGTAATTACATACTATATAAGAAACCATAATGCCCATTACACATTTGTCACATAAGTGCCACTTACCTACATGCTCATTGCTAGGAACTTCATGCTCTATGCCAGGGGCTTCATGCTCGTTGCAAAGGGGGACTGTCCTTGCTCGTTGCCAAGGGGGACTGACCTTGCTCGTTGCTAAGAGGACTGACTTTGCTCGTTGCCAAGCCCGCTCGCGCAGCTCTCCAGCTCCCCGCCTGAGCCAGAGCTCAAGTCTCCTGCTGGACTGCTAACCAATAGGCGCTCGCAGTCCAGCAGCCAATGCTGCTTCTGATTGGCTGCTGGACCGCAAGCGCCTATTGGCGAGCGGTCCAGCGAGTAACTTTAATTGAAAATAGCGTCGGACAGTGGACTCTGACCAGTGTTGCAAGTAGGAAAAATGTCTTAGTGGTACTGTGCCGCGCGCCTGTGAAAAAATGGGCATGGCCATGGCCATATGATACTAGTGGGAGCGTTTACAAGGCTGCTCCACCTGTATAATAAAAGGACACCACAGGCTTCCCCCCCTGTATAATAACCATAGCATGACCCCACAGGCTGCTCCCCCTGTATAATAAAAGGACACCACAGGCTGCTCCCCTGTATAATAAAAGGTTACACAGGCTGCTCCCCCTGTATAATAATAACAATAATAGTAACAGGACTCCACAGATTTCTCCCCCTGTATAATAATAATAATAATAGGACCCCACAGGCTGCTCCCCTGTACAACAACAACAATAATAACAACAACAGGAGCCACAAAGGCTGCTCCCCCTGTATAATAAAAAGAAACCACAGGCTGCTCCCCTGTATAATAATAATAATAATAGGACCCCACAGCCGGCTGCTGCAATAGTGAGCTGGGAGCAAAGGAAGAAGCAAAGGAAGAAGCACCAGCCCATTATCCTACCCTCCACATGATGTCCAGCCTACAGCCGCTCACCCCTTAAGGGACTCCGGTGCCAGGGATGTGGCGCCATGACGTTGATGCCTGCTGTGCCCAGCATCAGTCAGTGGGGAAAGTTAAAATCCGGCGAGCGCTCTCACATCGCGCATGCACCGGTTTTGGACACCGGAGGCAGGGATACTGCGCCATGACGTTGATGACGTTGTGACATCATGGTGCCGCATCCCTGCCTCCGGCGTTACAAACCGGTGCATGCGCAATGAGAGCGCTCGCCAGGTTTTAACTGTCCCTACAGACTGATGCCAGGCACAGCGGGGAGCGGGCGAGCAGGGCGGGCGAGCAGGGCGGGGGAGCCGGCGGCAGAGCTCCGGCGCCAGGTGACATGTCGGCGCCCGGAGCTGGTGTTCCACCCTAGCTACGCCTCTGGGGGGGATGTGTTATGTTTAAGAACATGGGGGGGATTAGGCATAGTCTGAGGGAGGGTATGATAGAATTAGGGTTGGGGGGGGATGAGAAAGGTAAGTACTTTTACCTGTCCCTTGTCTGAATTCACCCCATGGTAAATAGGTCAACACCAAATGACCACCATTTGTTAACATAAACAAAAGTTTGACCACAAGAAAAGGTCAACATTAATTTTTCATGATTTTTTTTCTTATTTTTTTTACCTCATTTTATACTTCACCATCCACACAGACTCTGGCAGTTATGTTATATTAGATCTCCAATGTCTAGGTCTACAGTCAAAAGATCAACCACTATTGGTTGCCAGTCAAAAGGTCGACAGGGTCAAAAGGTCATCAGTCAAAAGGTTGACAGGGTCAAAAGGTGAACAGTCATAAGGTCCACATGGTCAAAATGTCAACATGGAAAAGGTTGAAATGAGTTTTAAAGGGGTTTTTTTGCGTCTATGTTGACATAGGTCGGTATGGACAACGTCTAAATATACCGCGTCCACTCGCATGGCTCGCTACGCTCCCCATACTTCGGGCACAGTGCCTCACTACACCTGGCACACTATTATATTCTCCCTCCATGCCCAAGTGGATGGTAGGGAATGAAATACCGCCTGCCGGCACATGTCGGCTCAAAAAAAAGTAAAACTCATGTTGAACTTTTTCATTTAGACCTTTCCACCATATCAGCATTTTGAATGTCGACCTTTTGACCATGTCGACCTTTTGTCGAGCAATAGTTGTCGACCTTTCAACTGTTGACCAAGACACTGTAGATTTAATGTCTGCATACCAATGCCGACTGGGAAGGGTACAGTGTGGCGAGCGCATCAGTAACGGAGCATGGTGAGTGAAAGCGGTACACTAATTTGGGGACCATGGGCTCAGGTGTCAACGTGACACCAAAGTACGAGAAAAAATAATGTAAATTTTTTCATGTGGTGACATTTTCTGTATTGACCTTTTTCCAGTGTCGGCTTTGTGCATGTTGACCTTTTGGGGTCATCCTAGAACCTGTTGACCCCATGTTCCATACCCATATAACACATGGAACTTTAACAAGGAAGATGGTTATTATTATTATATTTTATTTATAAGGCGCCACAAGTGTTTCGTAGCGCCGTACAAAGGAACAGTACAGGGAGACAAAACTTGGCATAACATTGAATAAATAACAAAAATACAGTACAAATACAGAGCGCCACAGATCAGTACACATTACAGCTTGGATATAAGTAGTGAGGACTCAATCAACATACAACTAGAGGCTTGATGCCAATGATGGAGATGAGTATGCAGACGAAGATGGTCACTGAGTGAGTATAGGAGAGCTGTGAGTGACATGTGAAGAGAAGTGGGCTTAGACGACAAGAGGGAAGAGGGCCCTGCTCAGAGTAGTTTACAATCTAGTAGGAATGGGAGACAGATTACAAGAGGTGCAAGCAAGTGGGTGGTGGTTAGATAGCAGGATGTAAACCGGCAAGGGGTCGGAGAACCAGCTGGTTTATGCAGTGGAAGGGTATGCTTTGATGAATAGGTGAGTTTTCAGTGCCCGTTTGAAGCTTTGCAAGGTCGGGGAGAGTCTAATGGAGCGAGGGAGTGCGTTCCACTGAAGGGGTGCAGCACAGGCAAAGTCCTGTACTCTAGCATGGGAAGCAGTGATCAGGGTGGAGGAGAGACGACAGTCGTCAGCTGACCTTAGAGGGCGGGAGGGTGTATGAATGGAGATGAGGTTAGATATATAGGGAGCAATGGAATTAGAGATGGCCCTGTATGTAAGTGTGAGGTGTTTGAAGAGGATTCTGTAGGGGAATGGGAGCCAGTGCAGATTTTGTTGAACGGGAGTGGCAGAATTAGAGCCGCGGGAGAGGAAGATAAGCCTGGCTGCAGCGTTGAGGACAGATTGGAGAGGAGCCAGTTGGGATCAAGCGAGGCCGGTGAGGAGAGCATTACAGTAGTCAAGCCGTGAGATGACCAGTGAGTGGATGATCAGCTTAGTTGCACTCTGTGAGAGAAAGGGCCTGATGCGAGCAATGTTGCGTAGCTGGAACCGGCAAGAATGGGCCATGGTTGCCCATCAGCTGTGGACCCTACGACTATGCGAGTCATTATACAGTAGTTAGGGATTTATGGTTACTGTCAGCCTTAGGTTAGCACTAGGGTTATATTAAGCGTTAGTGTCAGGGACAGGATTAAAAAACAAGATATTGTCAAAAATATGAATATCACATTGGTGTCAACATGATGAGTGTCTAAACAGTTAATGTTGAAATTGTGACTATATTGACATGTACAATGTCAACATTACAACCATGTTGATATTCTCATGTCAAACCTATGAATGTCAAGACGGTGGGCCAGATGTACTAAGCTTGAAAAGTGATAAAATGGAGAGTGATAAACTATCAGCCAATCAGCTCCTAACTGACATGTTGACACATTGGGCCAGATGCATCAAACTTCAAAAAGCGATAAAGTGTAAATGATAAACTACCAGCCAATCAGCTGCTAACTGCCATGTTAAAGAGCTGATTGGCTGGTTGTTTATTGCTCTCCACTTTATCACTTTTTGAAGCTTGGTGCATCTGGCCCATGTACTAGAATGGCACTGGGTTGGCATCGTAATACTTCTCTGAGTCTGTGACACATAAAACAATACCTGAAACAATAGTGTAACAGGACGGTAATCCTTAAATAAACTGTGATGTTGAAATATTTTCATTGAATTCAAGGCCCTGAGCATCACTTTACTGTAAGGAACAAACCTATTACTTAATATAACAAACTGCTGTGGGTTGTGTGGGTAAAGCTGTACTTTGCTTGTCCGTTGCCTTGAGACAAGAACTGAAGCAGCGAATTCCCATCAATGTGCTGGCGTAGCGCTCAGTGTAGTGTGTATTGAGTAACTCCGATAGTAAATGCCTGCATGTCGCTTTACACAGAAATAATGCTGGGCGTAAAAGATCACAGTAGCTGGGACTATGGAGACATACTGTATTGTTCGTGAAGTTGCTCTAGAACAAAAATTACATTTAGAATTACAAATCCAAATGTAACGCTGCTTCAATGAGTCAGACTGAGAGATTCAACATCAGTGCACCTGTGCTCCTGTATGACTGATAGGTCTTACACTGGGGCTCACACTGAAAAGCCGATATAAAGTTTACTAATATAGGGGCTGATTCAAGTTGGATTGCATGAGCCCTGAGGACTGAGAATGGGAATGCCTGCTTTATCCTCCAGAGACCAGGTCTTGGCTGCCTTTTGCACACTTTGGTCCATCCACACGTATTAGGATGGCCTGCAACACCTGCTATTATGGATTAGGGGCCATCATATCAAGGGCCAGTGCAAGGCACCGGAGCGCCCCAGGCGAGTCGGGGTGGGGCGCCCCAGGGCCCGGGGGGTACCTGCTGCGCCGTCTGGGGAGCAGGCAGGGGTGTCCGTGCCGCGGGGGTATCTGCAGCGCTGTGTATAAAGCTGGCGGCGGGGTCCCTGCAGTGAATAGAAAATAACTAGCGCTATGCGCGCGGCGTCTTGGGAAGATTTTGAAAACACTGGCCACACTTTGATTGGCTGAATCTCAGCCAATCAGCGTGCGGCAAGTGTTTTCAAACCCCGAAGCGCTTCCCGCGCCGCCGCATAGCGCTAGTTATTTTTTATTCACTGCAGGGACCCCGCCGCCGCAGCCAGCTTTATACACAGTGCCGCAGGTACCCCCCCCGTGGCACGGACACCCATGCCCGCTCCATCACCTTAATCACTGCAGGGACGCCGACGCCGCCAGCTTTATACACAGTGAACCCTCCATGCTGGGGGCAAGGGGTGAATTGGCGCCCTCCAGTGGCCGGCGCCCTAGGCAAATGCCTAGAGCTGCCTAGTGGTGGTGCCGGCCCTGATCATATCCAGGGGCGCTGAAAGGTGTCCCGTACGCCGGTTATGGTAGGGGGTGTGACCAATGCAGGAGGTATGGCTAGCCTTAGGAAATACAGGTTATTAAGTGGCCGCACATGATGCACAGGGGAGCCCGGCAGGCGGTTGGATCATCATTGGCAGATGCCTTTCTACCCAGTGCAGCACACAGCAGCGTATGTTTACAAAGGGGAAGGAGGGTGGTGGCAGTGGTACTGGGGCCTTTCCAAAAGGCCTGGGTATAGAGTACCTGCCCCCTTCCTCTTGGCACCACTGCATCCAATAGCATATGCATAGAGATCCGCCAGTTCACAGACCACTAACTTGTTCTATATTATTTGGTGTTAATAAATTATCTTTTCTGTCACAGTGTACAGTCTATTGGCGAACACTAATTAGACAGACACTCAATAGGTCGACCACTATTGGTCGACAGGTCATATGTCAACACCATAAAGTTGGCATGGCTCAGAATCGACATAAGCAATCGGTCAATATGAAAAAGGGTCGACGTGAGCTTATCACGTTTTTTCCAGAACAGGAATTTTTTCATACTTAAAAAAAGGGGGGTAATAATAGCAGCGATAAATGACAAATTACTATACCAAATGAATCAATGATATAACAATTTAATGACACAATAAAAAATTTAAATATGAAATTAAAAACACATTGGATGGACCAATTGCAAATTGAGGGGTTTAGACCTCATGGATGAATATAACTAGAGATGGTTCTAAACCACTCCAAACATATCCAGGCCGATGTCCCGCGAGCCGTGCTTGCGAGTTTCTGGCTTTGTTCGGAAACCCGAGCATGGCCGAACGCGGGAATCTGGCGTTGAATTCTCGTGAGATGCAGAGTCTATACAAGCTTGGCGTCCCGAGAATTCAGCGTCATTTCACAGTCACGCTTCCTGGTGCGCACAGCTCTGCATAGCAGTGGGGTCTGGGGGCATTGTGCAGGCTAGAGGGGTGTTGTAAACTTGTGCATTACTCATATTAGTGTGCAGAGTGGTGTTGTGCAGCAGAGGAGTGCAGTCAGTGCAGAGGGGTGTTGTGCAGTGTTGACTGCAGAGGGGTTTGTGCTGTGCAGACTCAGAGGTGTGTTGTGCAGTGCAGACTAGAGGGTTTTTTGTGCAGTGTAGAGAGGTGTTGTGCAGTGCAGAGGGGTCAGTGAAAACTCAGCAGAGGGGTTTGTGCTGTGGAGAGAGGTTTGTGCTGTGCAGACTGCAGAGGGGTTTGTGTGCTGGGTTATAGATATTAATATTATATATGTAATTAAATATGCTAAATTATATTGTAATTGTAATGGTCGTGTGTCAGTCAGTGTAGTGGGTACAGTAGTACACAGTCAGGCTGTCAGTCAGCTTTTGTTATTTTATTTTTTCATTGTGGTGTGTGGTCACTGTATTGTGCTGCACTGCAATCCAATACACCATATACTACTGTCAGAAGCAGAACAAGTTCAGTGCATGATTGTTCCACCTCCACGGTTCACGCAGTGTTATCCAAGGCCCGTCGATTATTTGCTGTATATAACTGAACCCCAATAATACACCACAAGTTCTGCGTGTGATTGTTCTGGGTCCATGCAGCATTATACAAGCTGCAAATTAAAAATAATTAACAGTAAAAAACTCCAAATCAATTTTTCTCTTCTTTATTCATTGTTTGTGTGTACTGCACCCATAGTATACTGTCAGAAGGTGCGTTTGTTTGGCCTTCACACAGCTGTTGTTAGCTGCGCATTAAAAACAAATTAAATGAATTAAAGTAAAAAAATCCAAATCAATGTTTCTCTTCTTTATTCATTGTTTGTGTGTACTGCACCTATAGTATACTGTCAGAAGGTGCATTTGTTTGGTCTTCACCCAGCTGTTAGCTGCGCATTAAAACAAATTAAATTAATTAAAGTTAAAAATCCAAATACATTTTTATCTTCTTTATTCATTGTTTGTGTGTACTGCACCCATAGTACACTGTCAGAAGGTGCAATTGTTCGGCCTTCACACAGCTGTTATCTGCGCATTAAAAACAAATAAAAATCTAAAAATCCACATCAGTTTTTCTCATCTTTCTTCATTCTTTGTGTGTACTGCACCCATAGTATATACTGTCAGAAGGTGGGTGTGTGATTGTTCGGCCTCCAAGAAGCGTTGTACAAGCTGCGCATTAAAAACTAATTACATTTTAAAAATCCTAATCAATTTTTCTCGTCTTTATTCATTCTTTGTGAGTACTGCACCCAAACTACTGTATATACTTGTGTGGCTTAGTTATCCAGCTACCTCGGTGCAACCTTTTGCCCTAAAAACAATGGTACTTGTTTCCTAGCATGGCGCCCGCGATTTTGATTGTATCGATCGGGTCAGAAAAATCGCGTCGATCGCATCACATGCCAACCAAATCGACGCGATTTTTACATTGGAATCATTTGGCCATATTGGCCCATTTCCCATTGTTCCCTATGTAAAATCGCGTTGATCGCGTCGATCGCATCGCATGCCATTATAATGGCATGCGATCAACGCGATTTTAACTTTAAAAATCATTTAACATTATTCTCTATGGGAAAATCGTGTTGATCGCGTTGGTCACATCGCAGCCCATTATAAAGATTTTCTCTTTTACCGGCAATTAAGCCTGTGATTGACAGAAAATCGCATCCAAAATCCAAAGCTTTTCACTACCCCTCGACAAAGTCAAATCCAAATCTCAGCGAAGTATCCAAATCCAAATCTTCGGCACTGGTGCTCATCCCTAAATATAACTTGCACTGAACCAGGCATGGGTCCCTTGTGGAGAAGTCCTGGAAGCAATATCTAAATCCTGGATGCCGCTGGAGGTGTTATCCTGATGGTTATAGGCAGTGGGTACCCGCCACTTTGGAAGTTCCCTGCTATCCTTACCTGGACAAACACTGCACACTAGTTGAGGCTTTCTGAACTTAGTTACCCACTGGATATAACCATCAGGATAACACCTCCAGCGGCCTGCCTGGTCCAATGCAGGTTACGTTCTTCCATGAGGTCTAAACCCCTCAATTAGTAATTGGTCCATCAAATGTGTTTATTTTCATATTAAAAATTTTTTTTATTGTGTCATTAAATTGTTATATCATTGATTCATTTGGTATAGTCATTTTTCATTTAGCACTGCTTATTATTACCCTTCTTTTTTCTGCCATACCATTCAGGGAGCCGACTACTCCCTTTCAGCAGCAGCTTTGGGGAACCAACACACGACAAGCGCTCCATATTAACCAAGTGTTAATTCTCCATTTATTCTCCATTTTTTCTCCAAATTCTCTATTTTTCCATACTTAACTATCCATGTGAACATAGAGGGATGCGGTACACTGATACGGTGTCCATTTCTACGTAAATCTGCATAGTCACCCAAAAACCTGAAAACCTCATGTCAACCTTTTTTATGTCAATCTTTTCCATGTCGATGTAATGTGTGCGTTGACTTTTTGTCCCTGACGACCTAAGCCATGTCAACATTTTTCAAGGTGTCGACCTATTGTCGATGTTAATAAGGTAGACCAATATGATCCATAACCACCTGGTTATTCTTCCCTAAATCAACTAAGAATACATACTGTAGTGTATGTAGTGTATAACAGAGAGCTGATTATTAGGTGGTGTGACTGCAGTCATCGTATAGGAGTCACTGAGAGTGCCAGCCAGAGTCACAGTGCAGGGAATAGACTGCAGTCATCGTATAGGAGTCACTGAGAGTGCCAGCCAGAGCCACAGTGCAGGGAATAGACTGCAGTCATCGTATAGGAGTCACTGAGAGTGCCAGCCAGAGTCACAGTGCCATACCTCCCAACTGTCACGATTCCGTCGGGACAGTCCCGATTTTCGGGTCCTGTCCCGACGTCCCACCCGCGGCAGGCATTGTCCCGCTGCGGGGGGTGGCAGTTGGGAGACCCCCCAATCTAGTAGAATAGACGCTGTGCGCATGCGCACAGCGTCTATTCTCGTATGAAAATGAGGTCGCGGCTAATTAGCATAAGCCGCGCCCTCATTTGCATACGCCCCGCCCCCTTTTCGGGCGCTCGCGCGGCTTCGCCGCGCGAGTGTCCCTATTTCATCCGGACACAAGTTGGGAGGTATGCAGTGCAGGGAATAGACTGCAGTCATCGTATAGGAGTCACTGAGAGTGCCAGCCAGAGTCACAGTGCAGGGAATAGACTGCAGTCATCGTATAGGAGTCACTGAGAGTGCTGGCCAGAGTCACAGTGCAGGGAATAGACTGCAGTCATCGTATAGGAGTCACTGAGAGTGCTGGCCAGAGTCACAGTGCAGGGAATAGAAACATAGAAACATAGAATTTGACGGCAGATAAGAACCATTTGGCCCATCTAGTCTGCCCCTTTTTTTACCCTTCAGGTCAACTCAACCCTTTTTAATCCTTATTTCTTTGTAAGGATATTCATATGCCTATCCCAAGCATGTTTAAATTGTTCTACTGTCTTAGCCTCTACCACCTCTGATGGGAGGCTATTCCACTTATCCACTACCCTTTCTGTGAAGTAATTATTTCTAACATTTCCCCTGAACCTACCTCCCTCCAGTTTCAGTGCATGTCCTCGTGTTTTATGACTTGTTTTCCTATGAAGAAAATTTCCCACCTGTACTATGTTAAAACCCTTGATATATTTGAAGACAGGGCCGGCGCCACCACTAGGCAAATCTAGGCATTTGCCTAGGGCGCCAGCCACTGGAGGGCGGCATTTTGCCCCCCCCCCCCCTGTGCCGCCCGGGTACCTGTCCTGCGGCGCTGTGTATTTAAAGCTGGCGGCGGAGGCAGCGGGGGTCCCTGCAGTCCATTAAAAATAACGAGCGCTATCCGCCGGGCTATGCGTAAGCGCTTCTGTTGTGAAAACACTGGCAGCACGGCGCACGCTGATCTCAGCCAATCAGCGTGCTGCCAGTGTTTTCACAACAGAAGCGCTTCCGCATAGCCCGGCGGATAGCGCTCGTTATTTCTAATGGACTGCAGGGACCCCCGCTGCCTCCACCGCCAGCTTTAAATACACAGCGCCGCAGGACAGGTACCCCCCTCCCCCGGCACCGGACAGCGCCGCAGGACAGGTACCCCTCCCCCGGCACCGGGGCGCCCCCACCCCGACTCGCCTGGGGCGCTCCGGTGCCTTGCACCGGCCCTGTAAGATTTCTATCATGTCCCCCCTTTCCCTTCTCTGCTCCAAACTATACATGTTAAGATCTTTTAGTCTATCCAGGTAAGTTTTGTGATGTAGGCCATGAACCATTTTAGTTGCCCTTCTTTGTTCTCTCCAATGTATTTATATCCTTCTGAAGATATGGTCAGATAATAGACTGCAGTCATTGTATAGGAGTCACTGGGAGTGCTGGCCAGAGTCACAGTGCAGGGAATAGACTGCAGTCATCATATAGGAGTCACTGAGAGTGCCAGCCAGAGCCACAGTGCAGGGAATAGACTGCAGTCATCGTATAGGAGTCACTGAGAGTGCCAGCCAGAGTCACAGTGCAGGGAATAGACTGCAGTCATCGTATAGGAGTCACTGAGAGTGCCAGCCAGAGTCACAGTGCAGGGAATAGACTGCAGTCATCGTATAGGAGTCACTGAGAGTGCCAGCCAGAGCCACAGTGCAGGGAATAGACTGCAGTCATCGTATAGGAGTCACTGAGAGTGCCAGCCAGAGTCACAGTGCCATACCTCCCAACTGTCACGATTCCGTCGGGACAGTCCCGATTTTCGGGTCCTGTCCCGACGTCCCACCCGCGGCAGGCATTGTCCCGCTGCGGGGGGTGGCAGTTGGGAGACCCCCCAATCTAGTAGAATAGACGCTGTGCGCATGCGCACAGCGTCTATTCTCGTATGAAAATGAGGTCGCGGCTAATTAGCATAAGCCGCGCCCTCATTTGCATACGCCCCGCCCCCTTTTCGGGCGCTCGCGCGGCTTCGCCGCGCGAGTGTCCCTATTTCATCCGGACACAAGTTGGGAGGTATGCAGTGCAGGGAATAGACTGCAGTCATCGTATAGGAGTCACTGAGAGTGCCAGCCAGAGTCACAGTGCAGGGAATAGACTGCAGTCATCGTATAGGAGTCACTGAGAGTGCTGGCCAGAGTCACAGTGCAGGGAATAGACTGCAGTCATCGTATAGGAGTCACTGAGAGTGCTGGCCAGAGTCACAGTGCAGGGAATAGAAACATAGAAACATAGAATTTGACGGCAGATAAGAACCATTTGGCCCATCTAGTCTGCCCCTTTTTTTACCCTTCAGGTCAACTCAACCCTTTTTAATCCTTATTTCTTTGTAAGGATATTCATATGCCTATCCCAAGCATGTTTAAATTGTTCTACTGTCTTAGCCTCTACCACCTCTGATGGGAGGCTATTCCACTTATCCACTACCCTTTCTGTGAAGTAATTATTTCTAACATTTCCCCTGAACCTACCTCCCTCCAGTTTCAGTGCATGTCCTCGTGTTTTATGACTTGTTTTCCTATGAAGAAAATTTCCCACCTGTACTATGTTAAAACCCTTGATATATTTGAAGACAGGGCCGGCGCCACCACTAGGCAAATCTAGGCATTTGCCTAGGGCGCCAGCCACTGGAGGGCGGCATTTTGCCCCCCCCCCCCCTGTGCCGCCCGGGTACCTGTCCTGCGGCGCTGTGTATTTAAAGCTGGCGGCGGAGGCAGCGGGGGTCCCTGCAGTCCATTAAAAATAACGAGCGCTATCCGCCGGGCTATGCGTAAGCGCTTCTGTTGTGAAAACACTGGCAGCACGGCGCACGCTGATCTCAGCCAATCAGCGTGCTGCCAGTGTTTTCACAACAGAAGCGCTTCCGCATAGCCCGGCGGATAGCGCTCGTTATTTCTAATGGACTGCAGGGACCCCCGCTGCCTCCACCGCCAGCTTTAAATACACAGCGCCGCAGGACAGGTACCCCCCTCCCCCGGCACCGGACAGCGCCGCAGGACAGGTACCCCTCCCCCGGCACCGGGGCGCCCCCACCCCGACTCGCCTGGGGCGCTCCGGTGCCTTGCACCGGCCCTGTAAGATTTCTATCATGTCCCCCCTTTCCCTTCTCTGCTCCAAACTATACATGTTAAGATCTTTTAGTCTATCCAGGTAAGTTTTGTGATGTAGGCCATGAACCATTTTAGTTGCCCTTCTTTGTTCTCTCCAATGTATTTATATCCTTCTGAAGATATGGTCAGATAATAGACTGCAGTCATTGTATAGGAGTCACTGGGAGTGCTGGCCAGAGTCACAGTGCAGGGAATAGACTGCAGTCATCATATAGGAGTCACTGAGAGTGCCAGCCAGAGCCACAGTGCAGGGAATAGACTGCAGTCATCGTATAGGAGTCACTGAGAGTGCCAGCCAGAGTCACAGTGCAGGGAATAGACTGCAGTCATCGTATAGGAGTCACTGAGAGTGCCAGCCAGAGTCACAGTGCAGGGAATAGACTGCAGTCATCGTATAGGAGTCACTGAGAGTGCCAGCCAGAGTCACAGTGCAGGGAATAGACTGCAGTCATCGTAAAGGAGTCACTGAGAGTGCCAGCCAGAGTCACAGTGCAGGGAATAGACTGCAGTCATCATATAGGAGTCACTGAGAGTGCCAGCCAGAGTCACAGTGCAGGGAATAGATTGCAGTAATCGTATAGGAGTCACTGAGAGTGCCAGCCAGAGTCATCGTGCAGGGAATAGACTGCAGTCATCGTATAGGAGTCACTGAGAGTGCCAGCCAGAGTCACAGTGCAGGGAATAGACTGCAGTCATCGTATAGGAGTCACTGAGAGTGCCAGCCAGAGTCACAGTGCAGGGAATAGACTGCAGTCATCGTATAGGAGTCGCTGAGAGTGCCAGCCAGTCACAGTGCAGGGAATAGACTGCAGTCATCGTGAAAGAGTCACTGAGAGTGCCAGCCAGAGTCACAGTGCAGGGAATAGACTGCAGTCATCATATAGGAGTCACTGAGAGTGCCAGCCAGAGTCACAGTGCAGGGAATAGATTGCAGTAATCGTATAGGAGTCACTGAGAGTGCCAGCCAGAGTCACAGTGCAGGGAATAGACTGCAGTCATCGTATAGGAGTCACTGAGAGTGCCAGCCAGAGTCACAGTGCAGGGAATAGACTGCAGTCATCGTATAGGAGTCGCTGAGAGTGCCAGCCAGTCACAGTGCAGGGAATAGACTGCAGTCATCGTATAGGAGTCACTGAGAGTGCCAGCCAGAGTCACAGTGTAGGGAATAGACTGCAGCTCGGCACTGAACCCAGAAACAAACATCTGATACTATGGTAATTTCATTAACAGGACAGTGACCGGAAAGAGAACACAAACTGGCAAACTCCACGTTCCATGACTGGGAACACAAACCTAATTGATTTAAAGCAATGAAGCCACTTTTGGAGCAGTTCTGGCTCCGTTCAGTGACTTGCTGCAACAACAGGATAAATAGGCCATGGATTACTCCTGGGTACACTGTGCTGAGACATAGATTATTCACGTGATTATAGTATTTACACAATGTGTGTATTACTGTATTCTGGGAATCTAGTGCTAGTGAGTGCCAGCTCATTCTGTGGACAAAGGAACTAACTAATTGGGCGAGGCCAAATTCGTTCGCCTGTCTGATGTTTTTGAGTTGCGCATGCGCGAATATGCGCACGTGCAAACCCCACAGCAAACGCCTTCAGTGAGTTTCACACTGGCTGGGGCGTTCTATCCAGGAAGGGCGTGGAGGGGGCGCCCAAAGAAACACTGGGAGTATCCCTGCGAAAGCAGGCCTATCAAAGCCTGCTTGGGGCTGGTGGCTGACGTCACATGACCTCAGCACCCGCCCCGAATTTGGCCATCTGCAGCCAGAAAATAAGTCAGTCTAGACTGGCTTTTATTAGCGAAGGGGTGGAAAAAAATCATTCGATAGATATTTTATGTATGATGTATTCATTTATTTATTTATTCATTCATTGGTTCATTCATTCATTCATTCATTCAGCCTGTCATACAATACATACAATACAGATATCATCCTAATGACTGCCAAACAATACAGAGAGCATCCCAGTGACTACTATAAAATGTAAAGAGAATACTGATGTCATCATGCAATATAGAGAGTACACAAGTGACAGTTATACAATATACATTAGAGTATTTCTGGAGCCGCTACACAAGGAACCTGATTGAAATCCAAACACAGGAGCATCAGTAGAGATGTTCGGGGGCAGGACACTTCCTAGTATGCACAAATCGGTATGCGGTCCCTGGGTCGACAATGTCTAGGTTGACTGTCACTAGGCCAACGACTATTGGTTGACAGTGACTAGGTTTTATTTTTTTATGGGGGCGTGACCACTCCCCCTCACATAGGCCACACCCACCAATTTTCCAGGGCCAAGCCTACCTGTCGGTGGGTGCTGTGGCTGAGGAAGGAGTTGAGGGGCTGAGGACAGTGCGGAGGGACTGAGGTGATGAGACAAGGGCTGAGGAAGATGATGAGATGCTAAGGACTCAAAAGAGGGAGGGCATGGGACCAAGTTTCAACCCACTGGCCTGGCCTTGACTCTGTGGAGGAAGATACTCATTGGTGTGGACCTTCTGGAGCAACTGGAGGCTGGTCTCGTGTGATTAGCTATGTAGCTATCTGTGACAGCCCAGCTGGTGAGGTCAGTCTTCTAATGGGGCTGTGTGAATCAATGTTTGTTTCATTTTGTTTTCTGGTTGTGGGGGCAATGCATCAATGTGGCAGGCTTGCCTACCCTCCCAGAATTGCCGGGAGCTTCACAAAAATCAGTTCCCCCTCCCGGTCCCCCGGGAAGGTGGTCAATCCTCCCGCAGTTTCCAGGCAGCTCCTGCACCCCCCTTCAATGCTGCATAAAATTACCGGGTTTTTTTTCGGGTCCATGGTGAGGGGCGGGGCTAAAATGCTGCAAATCTCGTAATTTCGCCTCATTTTAGCCCCTCCCCCAATTTGCGGACTGGCGAATTATGGGAGACAAAAAAAGTCAGCAAGTATGCAATGTGTTTTTTTTATTTATTGCTAAACAGTTAATTTACAAATCAAAAACTTATTGAATGACTGCGTCTGCGTACCGTAGGCATTGCACATGTGTGAGGGGTAATGGCGACAGAAAATGCTATGGCTCGTAAACGCAATCCCGTCACAGTTTGACTGACAGGAACCCGGGTGACCCAACATTTTCTGGTATTGGTTGAAAAAACGGAGAAGTTCCAAGGCGTTTTTGAGAAGGGTCTATGGGCGGGATGTATTAATATACATCGCCGCCCCTCACCTGCTAGCCGCCGCGATGCTACCGCATATGTACTAACATATGCGGCTAGCATCGGGTTGCGGTGACGGAGACCCCCGCGATACCTGTAATGTGGTGTGCGGGGGTCTCCGTCACATCCCGGTGGCTGTCAGTGTCCCCCTGTGTCTCCTCCTGGGGGAGGAGGAGATCGATGGAGGACGGGAGGGGGGGGTCGCACGGATAGCAGACAGAAGCGGCGATAGAAGCCCAGAGGGTGGCGATACCCTGCCAGGCAGAGACGGGGCGGACGGGTAATGGTACATAGGAAAATGCAGTAAAACCCCTGTTTTACCGCATTTTCCCTTTAGTACATCCCGCCCTATGTCAGCAGTGATGACAACTCCGACCCTGTCCTGATCACAGATTAGTGGAAGCCTCAGACCTACTGTATTCACATTTGCACAGATGCTAAAAACTGTTCAATGGTTTGGGAATTGCATATGGATTTGCAAGTGGATAATGATTAGCGATCCATTCGAACTCTTCTGCAGTTTAGCTAGGGGCATTTCCTCTTTCTGTCTGGGCCACCGCTGTTTCCTCGCAGTCCACTGTGAATTCTTACCTTAGCAATCCATGCTGAATTAGCCCCTAAGTTCTGTAATAAACTGCATGATAAATGACACATCGATGCATCAGTATTGTGTATTTTGTATATCTACCACAAGAGGGCAGCATGCAGCTGATTTGGTTTCACTGCTGCATATTGATTCCACTGTATGTAGATTTACAGTGTATTTAACACCTCTACCTTGATGTCAATGACATTGCTCGATATTTTTAGCTACTTGCCTAGCAACCTGGCATCACACATGTCATTCCCACTATATCTGTTCAGGAACCAATCTGAGCTATCCCCATTATCATAATTGCTTCTATACAGTAGCGGTATAATGTTCTAGATTCTAGAAGCAGAACGTGTCTGTGTCAGTGTATATAGGAGAATACACAGAGCTATATACCTTGTGTCTTCATAGTCGCCACTGTATTACATTGTGAACTAGTCACTACTGACAGTATCTGCTGCAGAGGTGCTAGGTACAGGAAGTGATACAACTATTTAACAATTCTTAACTTTAAGGTGCTGAAATCACACTTATGTCTGTGATAATATCATACCAGAACACAATACATAACAAGTGTAATCAGACACATCTGATGGGGTATATTTATTAAGCAATGGATAGGAAATTAAAAATCAGACTAGCATAAACATTGTTGTCCTTTTAAACATGGCAGGCAAAATAAAAATCCACTTCTTAGCATTCTTATCTACTTGAAGCAGAGTTGCCTACTTTTGAAAAGCAGGTTCAGGGAGATTATATATGTGGAGGGGGTGCATACCTCCCAACAGTCCCGAAAACCACGGGAATGTCCCGGTTTTTGGGGACATTCCCGCATCCCTCCCATGGCCGGCAGTGTCCCGCGGTGCTATTGGGAGTCCCCCCTGTCGGCTGTTGAGCAGCGGTGAATAAACGCTGTGCGCATACGCGCAGCGTCTATTCCCGCAGCCAGGGGGCTGGGGGCATGGCTGGAGGCTCACAGAGCCTCTGGGTCATGCCCCCATAGCGTCAAACCGGGGAAAATTTTTGCCATGCCTACAACGCGGATTCATCTGTCCCTCCTCCGTATCCAGAGAAGTTGGGAGGTATGGGGGTGTGTCATGTTCCGCCCAAAAGGCGTGTCTAGTGACACCTATGGGCGTGTCTAGTGATACCTATGGGTGTGTCTATTTCCACCCTGACTGTGCCAGATCCCCCCTGACTGTGCCTTGTGCGACCCTGACTGTGCCTTGTGTGACGCTGACTGTGCCCAGTGTGACCCTGACTGTGCCCTGTGAAAACCTGACTGTGTGCCACCGACTATGCCTTGTGTGACTCTGACTGTGGCCTGTGCCCCCCAACTGTGCCCTGTCAGCCCTACTTGGTGCTATCTGCACCTCTGGGTGGGACAGTATTTCCCAGTACCAGCAGTATGGCAGACGTTGGGGTCTGTGGTTACATTGTACAACCCCACGACCTCCACAGAAGCCAGCCCCCCATCTGGAGCTTTTATAGGTGGGCCAAGGATGAGAAGTGGGCTACTACAGAGGAGACACTTGGATCAAGTGTCAGATCAGATTAACACCCGCCCATGTGTCCTCAGCGCTGCTGCGGCAAACCCTGTCTCACCGCTGCTGCTCCCGCTGCCATTGCAGCTCCTGTGCTCCTGCACTGCCACATCCCAGTTCATATGCTGTTACTTACAGTTACATGGAGCCCAGCAACAGCTGCTGCTTCTGCTGCCATTCCTGCTCCAGCGCTGCTGCTATAGAGCATACGCACTGATATAGAGCGTACGCAATGATATAGAGCATACACACTGAACGATATAAAGCATACACACTGATATAGAGCATATGCACTGATATAGAGCATACACACTGATATAGAGTGTACACGCTGATATAGAGTGTACGCGCTGAAATATAGCGTAATTACTGATATAGAGCATACACGCTGATATAGAGCATACGTGCTGATATAGAGCATACACACTGATATATAGCATACGCACTGATATAGAGCATATACACTGATATAGAGCATCTGCACTGATAAAGAGCATACGCACTGAACGATATAGAGTATACACACTGAACGATATAGAGCATACGCACTGATATAGAGCATACACAGTGATATAGAGCATACACACTGATATAGAGCATACACAGTGATATAGAGCATACGCACTGATATAGAGCATACACACTGATATAGAGCATACACACTGAACGATATAGAGCATACGCACTGATATAGAGCATACACACTGATATAGAGCATATGCACTGATATAGAGAATACACACTGGTATAGAGCATACACACTGATATAGAGCATACACACTCATATAGAGCATACGCATTGATAAAGTATAGGGCATACTCACTGATATAGAGCATACGCACTGATATAGTGCATACACACTGATATAGAGCATACACACTGATATACATCATACACACTGATATAGAGCATACACACACTGATATAGAGCATAGGCACTGATATAGAGCATACGCACGGATATAGAGCATACTCATGGATATAGAGCATACTCACTGATATAGAGCATACGCACTGATATAGAGCATACAGACTGATATAGAGCATATGCACTGATATAGAGCATACGCACTGATATAGAGCATATACACTGAACGATATAGAGCATACGCACTGATATAGAGCATACGCTCTGATATAGAGCATATACACTGATATAGAGCATACACAGTGATATAGAGCATACGCACTGATATAGAGCATACACACTGATATAGAGCATACACACTGAACTATATAGAGCATACCCACTGATATAGAGAATACACACTGATATAGAGCATACGTGCTGATATAGAGCACACACACTGATATAGAGCATACACACTGATATAGAGCATATACACTGATATAGAGCATACGCACTGAACGATATAGAGCATACGCACTGAACGATATAGAGCATACGCACTGAACGATATAGAGCATACGCACTGATATAGAGCATACGCACTGATATAGAGCATACTCACTGATATAGAGCATACACAGTGATATAGAGCATACGCACTGATATAGAGCATACACACTGATATAGAGCATACACACTGAACGATATAGAGCATACGCACTGATATAGAGCATACACACTGATATAGAGCATACGCACTGATATAGAGAATACACACTGATATAGAGCATACACACTGATATAGAGCATACACAGTGATATAGAGCATACGCACTGATATAGAGCATACAGACTGATATAGAGCATACGCACTGATATAGAGCATACGCACTGATATAAAGCATACGCACTGATATAGAGCATACGCACTGATATAGAGCATACGCACTGATATAGAGCATACACACTGATATAGAGCATACGCACTGATATAGAGCATACGCACTAATATAGAGCATACGCACTGATATAGAGCATACACACTGATATAGAGCATGCGCACTGATATAGAGCATACACACTGAACGATTTCAAAAGATAAATATAACGTTTGCTTTACCACTGACCATTTTATTTATGAAAAATGTATTTATGGGGTCGTTCCTATTAATTGCGAAGGGTGCGAGGGTGTGAATTATCACGGCACCAGACACACTTTACCGCAGATGGAATTTGCACTAAAATGTTCGCTGCCCCATAGGGTAGCGAGCAATTTTGGGACAGTTCGGGCTGAAATCAGCCTGTGAAGGATGCGAAATCAGGTACAGTTTCCAGCGTTTAAACGTGGTTGGAACGGCATTTTGCACCTTTTCGCAATTAATAGGATCGACCCAGTTATCTTTATCATTCGTCCACACTGAAAACTACTGTAGTCATAAACGACATACTACAGTAAGTATAATTTGACTGCATGCACAGATGAGAAAGGGGGGACGTTAACAACCAACGGGAACACTATCGTTATCATGCATATCGTCTGCCTTTATCGTATAGTTTGTATGGGGCTTAAGTCGCCATATATCGGTCACAGCACTTTGCTGCTCTCAGCACACTATTATATTCTCCCTCTATGCCCACTAGGATGGGGAAGTCAATAAAAAAAATCATGAAAAACCTTTTTGTAAGTTGACCATTTAAATGTCGACCTTTTGCTTGTGTAGACCTATTGTGTGTCGACCAATACTGGTCAACCTATTGAGTGGCAGGGGCTCCATCTGTATGTGCACCTAGTGGGCCATAAGGAGCATCCCACCTGGTGCCTGCGAGTTGTCCTGGCGGCCTTTGTCATGTAGTAGGATTATGTTTTTGGAAATATGTGCAATACATATTTTTGGACCCTTTTACGCGTAACCAAATAGAGGGTTGATACCCGTGTTCATGTGCAAAAACTCAGGTTTGAATAACGGAATGACTGCAATAGGCATGTGATGACCTTAGTGAAGCAAAGTTAGCTGGGGATATGAGCTGCAGGAAGAGGAGGAGTCTTCCTTTTTTTTCCTAGGTTTCCCGACCTTACTCCCCTTTATTTGGATGTGGGTGGGTGTTTCTTTGCGTTGACTTTTGGCTGGAAAGAACGGCAGGTTAATTGATTTAAGGTCTTCGTTAAACGATGATTCATTGTATCTATAGTTGTTTTTCGGTGCACTCACCTTTGTTGACTATAGGCCTTCGCTGGATCACCCAATCGGGGACAGCGACACCACCTGGACGGGTGGGCAGTCAATGCAGAAGGTTGAGCAGATACCGCTTGTTGTTAGGATATTTGTTGATTAGGTAGGGTAGTTGAGGGTGGAGCTTAAATAATTAGCCGTTCTTTCTTGGCCACCATTAATTAATTACAATCAAATTAATTAGTTTATACAAGTGCTTGAATAAATACAGCTAACAATTTCTGCCAAACCTAAAGGCCGCCATACGCTATGCGATTTGGCCCAAATTTCACCTGATCCAGATGGATCGGGCAGTGAAATCGGACCAAATTGCAGGTTTTGACACCCGGTCTGACCCGATGCGCGGTCCCTTGCGCATCGGGTCAGAGTCGGGACGTCGGACCGGCTGCACATAAGATAAATTTTATGTGCAGCCGTGGGGACTCTGAGGACGCCGGTGAGGGAGGGGGGCGGGAGACGCCGGCGAGGGAGGGGGCGGCAGGGGGAGCCGGAGCAGGGAGCTGTCATGCTCCGTCCGGGTAGGGGGGGGAACACGCCGCTAGTAGTGCGGACGCTGCGGGGGACACAGGCGGCAGTGACATAGAGCTGGGCGGGGGGAGCCTGGAGCTGTCAGCACTGAAAAAAAAAAGCCCATACAATAAATGGGCAGCCTGTGATTGGCTGAGCGCTCTCTCAGCCTGACAGCAATTGGCTGAGAGAGCGCTCAGCCAATCACAGGCTGCCCATTCATTGTATGGGCTTTTTTTTTTTCAGTACTGACAGCTCCCGGCTCCCCTCGCCCGGCTCTATGTTACTGCCGCCTGTGTCCCCCGCAGCATCCGCACTACTAGCAGTGTGCGTCCGTCCCCCCAGCCGCCTTGCAGCATCCCCCACCCGCCACCTCGATGTCCCCGGCCCCCCTGCTCGCTCCACATTGCAGCTCCCCGGGAGTTGCAAATGATACATCGCATGCGATGTATCATTTGCAAAACTTGGCACATCAAGTGCCAAATCGTGTGTCCCCCTCCCGGGAGCTGCAGGGGTAAATCAGGTCCGACTTGTCCTTAGGACAAGTCGGACTAATGTATGGGGGCCTTAAGTCTCCGAGTCGTTATTTCAGGTTTAGTTAAGTGTTAACTTTCATGCAAACACAAGATCACACATCAGTTGCCGGGATGTTTATATCCAGGCAGTGGGATAGCGGTATTAATTACCTGTAGCGAATGCTTGATTACAGGGTATACGCAGTGACAAAAATCTCAAATGATCATTTCCATGGACACTTCTCATCCCGGACATTATAAGGCCTCTAGAAACAGATTATGGGGCCAATTCAGGATCGCTCATAGCTATCTGCAGTCCGGGCCAGCCGCCATGTATGTGGTTTGCGCAGGTGCATTTCTACGCATGTGCAAACCCCAACACTGAACGGCTTCAGTGAGTTACACACTCGCCAAGATATTTGTTGTGGGGCGGGGGGGCTGGGGGTGGACAGGTTCGGAAACGGCGATGGAGCAGGGGAATGCCCAGTGTTTTATGGCCGTCCCCATGAAACCGCTGGGCATTCCCGTGGGGGCGGGCGGCTGACATCACATGACATTAGCACCTGCCCCCTCTTCGGTGGACACCGAAGGAAATAAACGTCCGTTTAGACAGTCGGCAGTCGGGTTGCATGCGAGGGGATGTGTTCGCACACATCTCCTCGCATGTTACTGAGGGGATTCGGTGGAGGGGAGAAGTGTTCAGTGGGGAGGCGCCGGCGTTTACGGGCTCAGTAAGCAGTGTATGTACGCACTAGATGATAAACTGAATCACCCCCTACATTTGTACCATCTACCGCACCTGTGTGAATTCATTTGGGCATAAGCACACATCACTTGCATCACAGAAGAGAAGAACAGGAAGATAACTCACCTGTGTCAGACTATTTTATTTATGAATAAAATAATGCCGGGAGCTATTTTCAGCTATGTGCGTTTTCTAGCTGAATAGCTTACGTGTATGAGTGGCTGGCATCCTTGGAAGTCTGTTAGGGAGGTAACATCATCTCCTTGTGGTAATCAGATCCTGAGACCCTGCTCCCATGGGCTCGGAGTCAGAGAGGACAACAGAACAACCGCTGGACTTGTGACATCCCTGCAATATATTCCCATTCTCCGCTAACGTCGCCTTACAAAATAACGATATTAAAGATGTGTACAGGGGAAAACATTATATGACACTAACCTAGGACTTATTTCAATAAAATACCTACAAATGTTTTACCCTCCATTCAAAGAGGGTTTTCCATTCTCGGGACTTTAAAAGCAACTTTACCTTCTGGCGAGTGCTGCTTGCTTGTATCTATTGGAGCATGGAGTTGTGCTTGTAAACATACAGAATGATGTCAATAATACGACTCAGGCTGTGTATGGCTGATTGAAGCCCCATACACGTGTGAGGATATATTAGTAGATATCACTCAGAGAGCGAATTTTAAAAAAAATATCGTCTAGTGTGTACAGTACACTCCATATGTGCAGCACGGATGGTGTAATGGTTAGCATTACTGCCTCACAGCACTGAGGTCATAAGTTCTGTCAGGTATCGCCGCGGCGCCAAACCCGGCACCGCCTACTCACCCCTCCGTGTTCACTGGTCCTGGCGCCGCGATGGTGCAGGGCTGGCTGGATGCGGGCGGCGGGTGGCTCTGGGGGCTCCTGGTCTGTCGGCGGGTCTGGCGGCGGCATAGACGCCGACTCCCGTGGCTGGGCGCCGCCATGTTGGCCGGATCACGTGACCGGCAGCCGGGGACCTGTATTTATCACCTTCCTCCTCTGGGGGGCCGGACCTTTGCCGGGGCTAGGGTATAAGTTCCAGGAGGCTCTTAGCCTCAGTGCTGGAACAACTCTTCAGCTGTCAGCATTGCTCTGCAGCAGGCTCCAGTGGTAGTGTTTGGTACTGCTGACCCTGCTCTCCTATCGGATCCAGCTCTCCTGCTCCAAATCCTGATCCTATCCCTGCTCCTGAGCCCATATAGTCTGTCCTTCTCCGTACTCCTGATCATTCTGTCCAGTCGTCACTTCCAGTAGCCGAGTCGGCAGTTTTCAGTTACAGACTCTCCCTTTTTGACAAGTCGGCAGTATTTACTTTAGCCAAATTGGCCTTTTCAATTGTCGTTTATTCTTCAAGACAAGTGAGCCCGTTTCAGTTACAGTTATTACTCCGGTCAAGTCGTCAGTTCCTCCATCAGCATTCCTCCGGTTCCTGTCATCCACTATCCAGTTTACTGCTCAATCATCCCGGTTCTTTCCTGAGACCTCCTTCCTCGTCTTCCGATACCCAAGCATAGCGGCTCATTTTGTCCGCTTCACCCCGGGTACCCGTGGGTGCTCTGAGTGAGGGGCCGCGACCTGCTGTCCAGACGCATCAAAAACCAAACCTCCTTGCGAGGGTCCCTGGAGAAGACCGCTGGGCAGTTAGACTCCGCGCCCTCGCTTCGGAGTATTCGCTAAAACCCACTGCCCAAATATATGCAGAGATCCTACATCCAACCTGCCAAGTTCCAAGGGCGTCCAGCCCAAGTCTCGCCTGAACAAGAACCTGAGGTGGGTCCTCAAGACCCTCCGGCCGTGATAGGTTCCATTCCCACCATGTGTTATATATACGGGGCAGTACGGATGGTGTAATGGTTAGCATTACTGCCTCACAGCACTGAGGTCATGGGTTCCATTCCCACCATGGCCCTAACTGTGCGGAGTTTGTATATTCTCCCTGTACTTGCGTGGGTTTCCTCCGGGTACTCCGGTTTCCTCCGCCATTCCAAAAATATACAGGTAGGTTAATTGGCTCCCAACAAATTAACCCTAGAATGTCTGTGTACATGTGGTAGGGAATATAGATTGTAAGCTCCACTGGGGCAGGGACTGATGTGAATGTTCATTTATTCTCTGTACAGCGCTGCAGAATATGTGTGCGCTATATAAATAGCTGGTAATAAATAAATATCGTTACCAACCCCTCCCGTCTACTGAACACGTGGATCGATTTTGGATATATAGCCAACGACCCACATGTTCAGCGGGTCCCGGTGACGGGAGTTCTATTAAAGATGGGATGTTGCCAATAGCAACCAATCGGAATCTACTTCTTATTCATTTAGCAACTTCCAGAAGATAATAGATAGTATCTGATTGGTTGCCCAGAGAAACATCCCATCTTCAATAGAACTCCCATCTTAGTAAATGAAACCCCACAGTGTCTACGTCAACAGCCTATTGGGCAACACCAAATTGTCGACATGCAAAAGGAATCCACAAGGATGTTAAATTATGAAAGTCCAAAAAATGTAACAAAAAAAGTGAAAAACTCATGTTGACCTTTTGACTGTCGAACTTTTGTCAATGTCGACATTTTGCCTGTTGACCTTTTGATTGTCTACATAGACACTGTAGAACTTTCCATCCACACTGGAACATAGGGGATATCTAATAAAATGTGATTAGCTTTTGGCCAATGGCAACGGCCTGATATCACGATTAATAACCGATAGTCTGCAAAAGCTACGCAAGTTCAAATTTATCCGAATGAATCCTATTGGCTATCCAAAACACGCGGGACAGTGACCAGAGAGGTCTAGAGCATAATCAGTAGGCATCAAATTGCTGAGAAATACTGTAGAGACTACCGTATGTACTATGGGGGTTATTTTGGTTCACTCTTTCTGACAAATTCCATCTTAGATGGTCAAAACCATGTGCGCTGCAGGTGAGGCAGTTGTTACTTGTGCAGAGAGAATTAGATTTGGGTGGGGTTTTACTTCAAACTAATCTATATTGTAGTGTAAAAATAAAGCAGCCAGTATTTACCCTGCACAGAAACAAAATAACTCACCCATCTGCAGTGACGTGCGGTGAGGTCATTGCCTGGGGAGGCACTGATCTCCCCGCACGGGACCACAGGCACGGGACCACAGCCCTCCCCTACCCGCCCCCCGCTGCCTCCCACCCTCACATGCAGCAGTGTAAGATGGTAGGAGGCAGGGGGAGAGGTAGAAATGATGAAAATAATAAAAGAAGATATATAAATATCTTCTTTTTATTATTCACATCATTATGACAGGGGAGGCACTGCCTCCCCTGACTGCACGTCCCTGCCCATCTGCCCCCCTGCAGTGCACATGGTTTTGTCCATCTAAGAAGGATTTTGTCAGAAAGAGTGAACTAGAATAAGGCCCTATAAAACAAATCATAGCTACTTTTGGACAATGCTATCTGTAGCGTCAGCGGTACACGGCGGTGGTTTTATGTGAACTCGCGTTGAAAGTACATTACCATAAATGAGTGGAGATAATTACATGTCAGCTGATCTGTACGTGGTGGCAATGCATGGGATTAATAACAGTTAGCAGTGACTTCTAGTAATTAGGTTCTTTGTTACGGAGACACCTTTACAAAGCCTTCTACAGTGTATTGTACAATTCAGGACTCCTGATGGGGTGGTTCTGTCTATCACCTCTGTCTACAGGACCCACCTATGCAACTGGTTCATAAAGCTATAAAGCTGCCCTTGCTACATACTGCAAAATATCTCCTGTTCATTTAGTATATTTTACTTTACAGTCACCCCTCCTATAATCTGGACCCTATTATTCTCTGCCCACATGCTTAACATGTACATATATTAAGGGGCAATATAAATTGTCGTGCAACCTATTTATTTTAAAGTCGGAGACTAGGACACGTGGACATGCGCTCAGGCTGGAGGAGAGAAGATTTCGTAACCTAATGCTGGGCATACATCAAGGCGATTCGGTCCGATTTCGACCGATTGCGACCAATCGGCCCGTTAAATCGGACCAAATCGCCTCTCCCTGACATGTAGTCGGGTCCGATGCGCGGTCCCGTGCATTCTGGGACGGGCGCTAAGCAGTGACGCATGCGATCTATCACAACGGATCGCATGTGTCCCTGCCGCCGGAAGGTCCCGGCGGCTTGCAGTCCATCGGGTGTCCGTACACTGCTGCGAGAGGTTGCAGGCAGTGTATGGGCACCTTTAGAAGGAAAGGATTTTTTACAGTGAGGGTAGTAAGAGTACGGAAATCTCTTCCAGAAGAAGAACAAAAGTTGAACCTGAAATACATCTTCTTTCAGCCTAAACTACTATGTTACTATTTATATGTCTGTCATTACTTTTCCAAAACTATTGAGATTTAAATGTCATTTATTGTAGTTGTAGTATTGTTGGGAACTGGGAGAGAACATTGTTGAGTACACTAATCGGCAGTGTCTGAGAAGAGGATCTGAGCGTAGTTTGTATTAGAAAGAGAACTGTTAAATACAAGTAATAAAGACTCCTACATATTTCATTTTAGCAATCCTCTAAAGTTATAATTAGATGTGAGAAGATTAATTCGATTTTAATTGAAGGCTCAATTAAAAGCAGAGGTCCTCTGTTTTCGAATAGTGGACCTTATAATTAGAGATGTGCAGGTTCTGATTTACTCTGATTTGAAATCAGAATCTTATTTTCTATCAGTTGTCATGTGATTTGGGATAGCCAATAAGATCCTGCTTTGAAATCACAGTAAATCAGAGTAAATCAGAACCTGCACATCTCTACTTATAATTGGATATAGTCAGTGGTGGGATTCAAATAAATAAACAACAGGTTCTATGTCCGAACGCCCATTGCACATAAAGCCACATATAAGGCCACACACACCGTAATGCCCATTACACATTGTGCTACACGCCGTGATGCCAGTTACACATTTATGCGGTAGGCATAGATGGACAGGTGGGAGAAAGGTAGACAAATTGGTGGTAAATGGGAGGGAAGGTGCATAGATGGCGAGTGGGAGTTAGATGGGGCATAGACAGAGGGTGGGGGGAGGGGGCATAGAGGGCAGGTTTGCATAGATGGGCAGAGAATCATATGGGAGCATAGATGGATACAGGGGGTGGATTGCAATAGAAAAGAAGCCTAGGAAGCATGAAGATAAACGCATAGCACACTGTCCCCAGCACACTGATACACATACATCTTGTGTGGTTGAGTTCCCTTACATGCAGCAGGCCCCACAGGATCACCAGGGTGGAAGGTGGGCGCTTGTTCCAAGTGAGCCATAGTGTGAAGTAATCTCTCTCTGACTGGGACCCTTGGGTACAGCGATCGCCAGACGTGACCTCCCTGGTCTCACCCGCCCGCTCCAACCATTTCCGTTGCCCTCCTCTCCTGCGCTCCTCTCTTGTGTTCAGGGCTGTCAGTGTCAGGGGTTGTGCGGTCAACATTGTTTGCACAGGGAGGAGGGGAGCAGAGGACAGAAGCGCAGCAGGGGATCGACCACTGCTATTTTGAATTCTCCCGCTGGACCGAGAGACAGTATGAGCTTGCGGCCGGCAGCCAAAAAGAAACACCCATTGCCGCTCCTTATTGGCTGCCGGACCGCGAGCTCCTATTGGCTCGCGGTCCAGCAGCTGCAGTAGCATTCAAAATAGCCACGGACGGTGGCGGACCTGTCCTGTCCTGCTTTCAGTATACAGCCGGGCAGAACGCAGGTCTCTGCCCGGCTGTCACAGCTACTTCAAGTACCGTCAGCGCTCCTTAGCCACCAGTTCTGCAGAACCGATCGTATATTAGGTATCGGTTCTGCAGAACCGGTGCGAACCGGCTGAATCCCACCACTGGATATAGTACCTTAGTAGTCAAAGAGATCAATTAGGGAAAAGTCCAGATGGTTGAAGGGACCTCTTCACCCATCTTGACTTGTCCAACTGGATTATCATTATCACCCATGAACAAACCAGCTCTGGACTTGGCACCACTTTTGGCCTTGGGATTACACCACCATAAGCTTTTCTTATACTGGAAACGTCTCCGCAATATATGATGACAACTGTTCTGAGATACAGCAATTCTCTTTGATGATATAACCGGTATCTGAATTTACAAAAGGATTATACTTTAGGGACATCCAACCATTGCCCACTATTACAGCCTTAATATATGAGGAGTCATCCTCAAAGCACAGTAGGAATGGACTGTGTGTGTTTCCATTGGACATTGCACCACTTGGGTGAATATACTTTTTACCATTTATTGTTTATTTTAAGTAATATTAAATATATTTCTATTCTATCATATATGCATTATTGTTACTTGCTACAACTCAAAGATAGACACAGCCCCCTTTCTTCCAATTAGGGAGCGACATCTTGGGGAGAGTGCAGAGTGAGCAGGAAGTGAGCAGGGAAAACATTTTTTTCTTAATGTATAAAAAAAAAATAAAAAAATTTCCACAAATTATCAAAACATGTAAGTAAAGCCTATTTTCCCCTAATTCAGTATGACTTTAAGGACAAATCTGCATATTTGTTCATTTAAATTATACTGTTGGTTTTAGCCATAACATTTGATAGCAAAAAATTGGGAAAAAAAAACAAGGTAGTTTAGTGGTTAATTAAAAATGTTGACATGCAGTAAGATATAGAAATGAAAAACAGATCTGGTCCTCTTCTTTCCATATCCACTGTGTCTTGAAAAAAAAAAAAAAACGCTAAAACCCGATCCACCAAACTATCCTGCGACTCCTCCTCCCGAATGCCGCTATTGGCCAACTAGCCGCGCCTAGAGGCTAATCAGGAGGAGCCGTTAGGCTAATAGGCGGCCAATATGGGCATTTTGTTTGGGAACCAGGACCGGCCCATGACGTTTTTTACATTTATTTATTTTTCTATTTATTACACACTGAAGCCTGCACGGATCTGACTGATCTGTACAGGCTTCTGCCAAATACGCCCGGAAAATGAAATGTATTTTCCTGGCATATTTGGCCAGCAATTAGCGGCTGTATTTTCAATATGGCCGCTTAGAAAATTAGGAATCACCATTCTTTTGAATGGTGATTCATATTCTATTGATGGAGTTACCTTCATATTTGTAAATGCAAATACGAATGCGCCATGAATATGAATATGAATTAACGTACTTTCAGGATAGTAAATCCTGAAAATACAAATACGCCTAAAAGAAAATTGTATTTTGCAATACAAATACGAAATTATTTTTAGCCGTATTTGGCTTAGTAAATTTCACCATAGAGTGTTATTCAGTGCTTCTGGTGGGGGGGTTTGAACTCCCCGAAAATAAGCCATCCTCATAGTGAAACCCCTTCGCTGTATTCAATGTTTGGGACAAATCCTTGCCATTAGAGGCTGGAGAGGATACCCTTAAACGGCGAGGTTCACCGCAAATGCAGTGAGTCCACTGCACCATTTCTACCTCGCCTCGGGAAACAGGCGAGGAGGGAAACGGTGAGTAAACCTCCCTGAAACCGCTGAGGCACATCTGCGTTTTTCTGTCACTCCCAAAAAACAGCCAGTTTCCACCACCAAACGCCTGCTTACCGTACGTTAAATTGCGGAGGGATTGCAATTAGAAATTTTTGCTATTTCAGTTGCTATTTTGGCTCGTGCAAGCTCAAAATACTATCATCTGTAAAAAAATAATTAATTTCAAACTCAAATGAAAACAAAAATGTAGTTACAAATTTCTGTGGTTTTCCCCTTTAAGATTCAAACAGAAATCTTCTCTCCGTCAGTAGTCCATGTGGAAATGCAAATTATATAATGTGAGCAGATGGCCCACACGTGATCTAATATAGCTGTGACACTTACAGCTGGAGGGGTAAATCCTCAACGAACTCATTACAAGTAGCTAGCCTATTGCTTTTATCTAGTCACTGAAGTTACTCCTAATACCTAGATTATTTATAGTAATAGGTGCATTATCCCGTACATAGGAGGGAGGATATTAAACAGGTCTAAAAGTAAACACAACTGTTTGCCTAGAGAACAGATTAGTTTTAATTTCCGATCATTTTATTTCCTCATTATGTTAACGAAACGCGTATCCTGGAATAACCCAAATGCACGGCCAAATCTGCCAGTTTGTAAGTGGAATGAATGAATAGTGTTCTGAGTTTGAATCAATTCCAACTTGCCTTTTCTGTAGTCAGGATACAATATACCTTTAGTAAACATCTCTCAGGAAAGTTTAATGACCTTTGTGTCTTATATTAGATGCTTGTTTCTATACTACGTGCGTTGCATTCCGCAGTAAAGGATAAGCCTTATACCTCTATACTATGAGGCAATAATTCCTAAATGTTTTCTTTTCTTTTTTTTTTTTCTCTTTGCTATAATTTGTTAATAAATGACGGAGTTTCCAAACCACATGGAGCTTTCCTTGCACTTATTCATGAGGAATCTCCTAGCAACCAGATTGTCTCTGTGAATCGACTTCAGGGAGCAGTGGAGAAACACAAAGGCTGTTTGTCTCTCTTACTTTTAGCATCTACTATTTAGCAATGAAGACAACAAAGTCAGGCTAGAAGCTGAATGTCAGGTATACTTTGTCCCAAGAGTCGCTCAAACAAAACTGCGTCATATGAATGAAAACTATCCGGAAACATCGTGTGTGCAGTATTTGTACTTTACCAGGTCTTTCGTTAGAACGCCCAGGAATAGTTTAGGAAGGATCTTAAGACCTTTCTCTGTACTACCAACAGCAGCGCATTGAGATAATCACAGTACGAGGCCAGGCAGATTCACAGAACACATGATGTGTGTGTGTGAGCTCATGTTGCTGCCGACTTTTCTGCTTTTGTAAATGACCCGTAAGAAAATCCTTATGGGACAGCATGGTCAGCGTAGTGGTTAGTATTACTGCTTTAAATCCCTCAGGTCATGAGTTCAACTCTGTGGGATCCTTCCGCTGTAGAGTACGCTCGCACATGCTCGGTCTGATGACGGCTCATGTGTAGTAGCACCGCCGGGTCTCAAACCCAGAATGAAAGTGTTCAGCAACCACCTCACTTTTACACAGCTCAGGAATGAGATGGGATCGGGGCCCAGGGCCGCCGCCAGGGGGGTGGGGTGCCAGGGGTACAGCTGTCCCGGGCCCCGGCCTCTGGAGGGCACAGCACCCCCCACACCCACACAAATCCCCCAACCCAGCGCCGGCGGCCAGGCGCGCACAATACACAGTGCAGCCTGCAGAGCACTGAGCCTAGGATACAGAGGGGCTCGGCGCTCTGCAGGCTGCAATGTGCAGTGAGTTCTCCGAGTCCCGGAGGGAGAAGATGCTGCGCCTCCGCTACCGCTGGTAAGTAATAGTAATTGGGGGAGGGGGGTAGGCGGGGTGCCGTCGCTGGGGAGCCGTCGCTGGGGGCACGGGCTGAAGGTCAGTCCCGGGCCCAAACTATACTCGTGGCAGCCCTGTTGGGGCCCCTGTCCCCGAATGTGTAGTATTTAGTGGGTCTATGTAACAAGATTTGGAGAGAGATAAAGTGGGCCCACATGCGGAGAGATTTGCTGAGTGTTCTGAGCATCCGGTGAGAACACTGGCCCTGACCGGCAATTAACTACATTTATCCAGCATGCTGGATCTTAATCGCTAGGCGTTAGCAATGCGTGGGGCCGTCCATCACTATCACTACAGCCCCTATACACGGAGCGATGTAGGGGCATTTCCTAAGCGATTCAGTGAGACTGATTCGAAAATGCCCTGAAATCGCCCCGTGTATAGGCCCCATATATGTCATGTTATTGTCATGTGTTTTAAAATAACAGATCGGTAGTTGGTAGTTTATCTCTCTCCGCTTTTTCAATCTCCAAGGATTAGTACATCTGCCACAAAGCCTGTAACATGGCAGGTTGGATCTGATTGGCTGGTACTTTTTCTTTGTCCACTTTACAAGGCTTAATACATAGGGGGTATTCAATCCCGGGTCACGACTGTCAATCCGTCCAAACAGCCGTGACCCTGGCCCATAATCATTTTGTCAAAAAGGGGCACATGTCTACATAAACGTCTGTGGATTGTCACGATTTGGCCTTGATCGCGAAAAATTCACGGCCGTATTCGACAAAACAGGGCCGACAGCTTTCAAAGTCTGGCCCATTCAGTCGATCTGTCTCTTCAATGCTGTCGGACAAGACAGCATTGAATAGGTGCACGCCGCTATTTCCCCTGTCGGAAATAGCGTCAGGGATTGAATACCCCCCTTAAGCTCTTATTGCCACAATATGCGGTTATCAGAGATCAAAAAGATTGCTACCAAGTCCCAATAATTAATAACTAGGCCCATAGATCACCTGGATATGACTAAAGAAATCCTAAAAACATGAAACAATGGGGTGTTGTGAAGGATCACATAGATCAGTTTTTGGAAACGGCCCCCTTTAAATATCAAATACCTACTACTGCAGGATTTCTAGTACGTGTTTTCTTATATATTTTATATATAAATGTATATGTGCCTGATACAAATGACTTCTTGATGAAGGTTAAAGTAATTACCGGCAGCTCCGGATATACCATAAAATTGTAAAATTGCATTATTTTTGTTGGAATGGGGGAATAGGCTCTCTGGCAATCTGATTAATAGGGAACACATCCAGAAACATGCTCGCTGCAGTACTGTACTTCAAAGCTGTTAAATATCTTGCATCAGAGGTGAAACTCTGGGAGGCAATGGAGTCATCTGCCGCCGGGCTCCTGCTCCCAAGGGGGCACCCCTCCTTCCCTGCAAGTTTTAATCAGTTAATTGAAAAATGTTAATATCATTTCTGTGGCTGACTCCCCCTCCTAGCAGGACCATAGACGTCACATTTTTTTTATTTTAAACAAAACATACATAAAAGCATGCATGCATACATATATTTATATAAGTGTGTGTGTGTGTGTGTGTGTGTGTGTGTGTGTGTGTGTGTGTGTAGGGGGTACTAATATTTATTTTGCTTCCGGGCAACTGGGACGACCTTACGCCACTTTCTTGCACAATATGACATATACAGTAGCACACACCCTACATTTAGCAAGGAACTTCCTAACCTACCCAACTTCTCAACCATGTCATCAACCGTCGTAGCCGAAGCCCTACACTTCCGCATATTGTGGGGGAGGGATGCAATCACACAAACACAGTCAGACACAGTCATTTTACATGTTATAGGGACCGTCTGCTATCGGAACCCAGTGCCCTGCGGGGGTTCTCTAATACGTTGTCTAGGAAACGATCTACATAGTGACATGAATTGTAGTGATCAGAAATGATCATTATCAGGGATAAATGTATATACAGATAAATAAGCCTCACAGGCTACATAATGTATGCACTCCATTAACTTATTTACGTATTTAATTAATTAATTAATTAATTAATTAATTAATGACCCTCAGTGAGTTCAAAACAAGTCATCTCTTCGTATCCTGTCTCATCCAGTAAGGGTACATATGGTGAATGACAAACTCATTTATATCAGTAGAAGAAAGCGCATCTGAGCATTATTCATTGTAATTAGAATAGGACATTATTCTGTTCATCATGATGACATTATGAGAAGACTCTATTATGAGTCATGAACCAGCGGCCGTTCTATGGATAACCCGCGTGGCCAGCCAGTAGCTGTGGAAGGGCGAGTGTTAATGAGAAGGGACATTACAGATGTCTCCATATTTGTGGTGACTTCTGATGACAGCAGTTTGTGTACTCAGAGCGCAGCAGAGATTTGCTTCACTTGACTCATTAATCTGAACAGGCTGCACACACAGCTCCGTATTGCCGCAAATCACAATCGGTTAGTGAGTGGGAGCCCACCAGGGGAGATCTAATGAGACACTTTTCTCTCATCTGTAATTTACACACTGCTCAGGAAGGGCTATAACACCCTAACCATAATCATTTGTAAAATTGCAGCCTAATTGTACTTCTACTTGTATGTAATCGCTTTTGTGCTTTGAATCATTTTAGATTTGAGGTAGATGCGATGAATCACTCAAATGAAATGGCTTATAATGGTTTCCTGAAACAGTTTTTTTGTCAAAATAAATACAGTATTGTCGCCTTCCACCTTTATAAACGCAACAAAAATGAAGGGGTCAGTTGATCAAGACCTCTCTTATGGGGCCTATACATGGGGCGACACTGCTGAGGGATCTGAGCAATGTAGATTGCTCAGCACACAGAGCTATACAGTGATGTGTCAGCACTGTGTGCTGAGCAATCTGTCAGGACCGATCTCACTCGATTTATCCAGCATGCAAGAGAATAATTAATATTAAGTTATCAGATACACTTAATAAGCAATAGCTTTTGCAAGCCGCCGATTCTTACTGGGTATGACCCTGACATTTAAATGGCACCTAATCATCGTGGCAGCGGAAGCACCTTAAGGCGATTGGAATTCTCTGAAAAGTGCTCCAGGGTTGCCTACTTTTAAAGTCTCCTCTCCAGGAGAACCCAGAAGCGCGCGTTCCATATACCGGAACCGTATCACAGGATCCGGTTCCGGTATATGGAACGCACGGTTCCGGGAAATGTAAACATCCAGAAAGTGGAATTATGACGCACTTATGGTTCCAGTCAGCGTGACCGGGTGCCCGAATTTGGCACCTTCTTTGCCTATTTAAACAGCTCCAGCCACGGGCTACAGCATGCTCCTGATGAAGGACCCAATGGTCTGAAATGCATTGAGCCGCTGTACCCGTGGCTGGAGGACAGTATCGTTCTATTGGGAGGACCATCTGCACCGCTAAATCCACACTGAGCTCTGGCTAAGAGGGACCTAATTGACACCTATAATCGGAACCACAGGAGTGGTTGGTGAGATCCTCCATTTCTATCACCAGCTGGTGATTACATGCTTGTTTTATCCCACCTTTGTGAGTGTAATGATTGAATAAATTGTTACCCCCTGTCCTCAAAGGTGGTGCACTATTTCTTCTCTTTTCTAGAAATTGCTTAAAGAAAAGAGGGAATTATACAGACTATTGAGCTATTGGATATCTCCCCAAACAAGAGAGGATTCTCTGATCTCTCTATGATTTAGAAAACAGTGTAAGTGCTACCAACTTACACCTCTCCAACCATAGCGCCCAGGACACTGATATTTTTTCTTTGTCTATACAATTTCAAGTTGTGGTGTAACTTGTTCAGTGTTAAGAGCTGCTTTGGTGTTTTCTTGCGCAGTTGTACAAATTATCCTGTGTCTACCCATGAAAGGACAGAGCTGGCAATGTTTTGAATTTAGCACCAACTGTGAGCCAATCAGAGATCACGGACTGGCAGTCGATCAAGAACTGCCGATTGGTAGCTTCTGTTTGTCTGCTGGTTTGCAAGCTTCATTTTACCCATGGCCAGCACCACATTTTAAAAAACACAGTCAGCTCTGTCCCTCCATGGCTGTCTGTCATTAACCAGCTGGTGGTCTGTGCTAATCAAAACTGCTGCCACCTGGGCCCCCTTACAGTGCACACATGGACTCCTGAGACCTGGCTTCAGCTCTTCAACAAGGGCAACTAGTAAGCTGTAGGGGTGTGGGTGCTGCAGGACGAGTGGATGGTGAAGTTGTGAAACTCAATATGCTGACAACTATTCACTGGCTGCTGGCTGGGAGACAGGAAGAGAATGCTGCACTCTGATTGGTAGATAACTATAGCTATCCACTAATCAGCATGCTGACAGCCATTCACTGTCTGTCTGGCTGCAGGTTGGGGGGAAAGTAGAGAATGTTGTCTGGTTGCTCTGATTGTGAAGCTCCAAGCCCAGCCTGTCCTTGCTTAAAGGCCTCTAGAATCATGGGGCCCTGGGCAGCTTGCCCATATGCTTAGATGGCCGTGTGTGTGTGTGTGTGTTTGTGTGTGACACTGTTTGAAACCTATGGGGCAGTTTGTGTGTTGTTGCCAGAGCTGCCTATTTTGTCAGTCCGAGGCCACACAATTTCTGATGGCAGCACTGGGTATAGACATATCCACACACATAACCCTCTGAGGCACTTATGTATTATATATGTAATAACCTGGTACTGCAAGAGTTAATACTATTTAGTTTTATCATGCATAGCTAGGTCTATTTCCTGTGCACTGATTGGGAGAAATTTGGGGATCAGGCAGTGATCATCACATGCAAGCCTCCTGCAGAGGGGGAAGACAGGAAGTGTATGTTAGAAGGTAGCAGATTCAGTACAAGTTTGGAGTGAAGGGGAGAAGGTGCACGGATGCTTGCTGGGGCCATGGAATGGCTAACTGTCATTTCCATGGTCCCCAGCTTTGGAATCAGCAGTCATGAGTTGCACCCCTCCTATGGAGAGAGCAGCAGCACCTGTGGGTGCTTTCTGCAGAGAAATATGAGGAGAATGCAGCCCCTCACAGCACATGTGGGGAGTGCTGCCAGTCCCAGCAAGGCACCTAACAGAGAGAGGGCGGGATGTACTAAAGGGAAAATGCGATAAAACCCCTGTTTTACCGCATTTTCTTATGTATCATCACCGGTTCGCCCCGTTTTCGCTGGCCAGGGTTTCGCCACCCAGAGGGTGGCGATGCCCTATAGAAGCCTATGGGCTTCTTTCGCCGCCCGCCGTACGCCGTCCGCGCGCCGCCCCCCCTCCCGTCCTCCTTTAACCTCCTCCTCCCCCTGGTGTGACAGCCGGGAGGACATCCGGCTTCAGGGGGGAGGAGACACAGGGGGACGCTGGCAGCCGCCGGGAGGTGACGGAGACCCCCGCAGCCCACATCACAGGTATCGCGGGCAGGGACGGATTTGTCACTAGGCCCGTGAGGCACGGGCCTAGGGGCGGCACCTGTCAAGGGCGGCAGCTGGCAGGCATGTCGTCACTCAGTTTGTTTTACAGAGCGGCCGCTCGCCGCCGCTCCTCAGTGCAGGGAGGAGCTCTCTAGCCTCCCTGCATCCCCACAGCTGTGCCTGTGCGCTCAGCGTTGCTGTCGGCTGCCACTGTACCTTTCCCTGTCCCTCTCTGGACAGCAGCGCTTGCAGCCTGAAGTCCCGTCCGACCCTCCCTCCCTCCTTCCGAGCAGAGCATACAGGCAATATGCCTGCCCTGCTTGCACACTGACAGCATCCAGCGCCCGTCCACACAAGCTGTCTAACACTACCCTGCAGTGCTCTCAGGTTACGGAGTCCTCCGTCCTCTCATGCTGCTGCTACACGGAGCTAAAGGAATGTCTCTGAAGCACTTTAACTGTTTGCATCCCTGCTATGAAACAGTAAGTGCTAATAAATTGCCATGTTAAGTGTGTGCACCCAAGTGTGTACCAATCATTGTGTTTACTGTGATTATATATATATATATATATATATATATATATGTGTGGGTGCACATATACATACATATGGGGGGGGGTGCGCAAAAATTGTGCCTAGGGGCGGCCTGACCCCTAAATTCGCCCCTGATCGCGGGGGTCTCCGTTACCGCAGCCCGATGCTGCCCCGCATATGTTAGTACATATGCAGTAGCATCGCGGCGGCTGCCGTGCGAAGGGCGGCGATGTATATAGGTCAGCAATGCGGAGAATGCTGGGCATGCCGCCACAATGAAGTAAATGAGTGGCCACACCTCCTTCCTGTTAGAATATTGGACACACCCCCTTTTCGCACAGGTGCTGCATGGATTTTGATTTCATCTACAGCAATGTCAAGAGGTACGGTTCACATGACGTTAGCATACATCTCTCATCAGGAACACTGAACGCAACTGGACAGTTCACAATCAAACGTCTATAACATTAAAAAAAACGGTACTTGTGTAGTTTCACGGCGGCACTGCCCGCGGATAGCATTGTATGCAAATTGCATAGTATGCAAATCAAATTGTATGCAAATCGCATTGTATGCAAATTGCATGTAATTTGCATATGATTTGCATGCAATGCGATTTAACACACCCCTACTATCCACGTCAGCCTGAAGCATGGCGAGCGCAGTGAGTCACCAAGCCCGAAGCGTGGCGAGCGGACGTGGAATACACATCAAGTAATACACGTAATACACGTCAAGTAATCCGTTGCGGCTCATTTTCCACGTCCCCTCGCGGGGCTCGGTGGCTCGCCGCGCTCGCCACACTTTATAAAATCAACTCCATGCCGACGTGGATAGTGGGGGCATGAACAGGTCGGGAGGACATGTACCGTGTCCCCTCATGGGTCTTGCTGCGCTCTCCATGCTTCGGGCCGGCATGGATAGTAGGGGTGTGCTAAATCGCATGACATGCAAATTGCATGAAAATTGTATGCAAATTGTATGGAAATCGTATGCAAATCACATGTGATTTGCATACAATGCGATCTGCGGGCAGTGCTGCCTTGAAACTACACAAGTACCGAAAAAAAAAATTAAGGGGCTTGGTGTGTTATCATGTAATGCTGGGAGTCCCCCTGCTACTCTGCGTAGTAGAGCAGTGGGAATACTGTAGATGCTGTGCACATGTGCACAGTGTCTATTTACTGCAGAAAGGGGATGGGGGCGTGGCCAGTATCTCTCACAGCGCTCTACATGCCACCAACAGCGGCAAAATGGGGGGCCATTGCCCACGGTGCTCCCGTGATGCCACGCCCTCTAATTTTGGGGCCTGTGTCCCTCCTTCACTGCCACCAATGTTGGGATGTATGGTCTAGTGGTGCCCAGTCAGGAAATAGTTATGACATCCCTGACATGGATAACTGAGCACTGGTAACACCGGATGCAGATAAATTATATTGTAGTTCTGATTTATTTATTTTTACGAAGAGGCCGCTGGTTCTCCAGTTAATATTTAACAGATTCCTGTAGACAATGGAGGGGTTTGTGATATTTCAGATTGGGACATTCATTATAAGGGCAGATAGTATCAGTGAAAGGTAGTTAACAGGTTTTGGAAGTAAACATTGACTTAGGGTGGTGCCACAGAGGCCCTTTCCCAGTCTCAGTCGCTCACATAAAGCGCTTTTATCCCAGACGGAATCATATAGGGTGTTATTCTGGTTCACTCCTTCTGGCAAATTCCTTCTTGGATGGAGAAAACCATGTGCACTGCAGGTGGGGCAGATGTAACATGTGCAGAGAGAATTAGATTTGGGTGAGTTATTTTGTTTCTGTGCAGGGAAAATACTGACTGCTTTATTTTACACTGCAATATAGATCTCACTTTGAAGTAAAACCCCTCCCAAATCTAATTCTCTCTACACAGGTTACATCTGCCCCACCTGCAGTGCACATGGTTTTGTCCATCTAAGAAGGAATTTGCCAGAAGGAGTGAACCAGAATAACCCCCTAGTGCTTTTCAACCTTACAGGTTACAATGAGGACAAAGCACGCTGCATGAGAACACCGCTCGGACACTGCATACCATTTCTCATTTGAAACCCATTTTTAGTGATTGTTTTCCTGAAGCTGCTGCTAATATTTTTAGAAGTGCATTCTTTGTGTTTCAAAGTTTCTGGACCTAATTCGTGTGTGTGCGCTAATGGGATGGTGATTTTTAATTTGAGGTGGGGGAAGGGGAGCTACAGAAATGCTACCTTTAGCAAGTGAAGATCATCGTTGCCTCCCCTCCTGCATTCTGCAGGAGACTCCCTGAAATAGCAGCAATCTTCCTCTCTCCCTCATTAGTCTAGCAATCTCCCTCATTTCACCTAGCCCACATAAAACCTAGCGAGGTGGAAACGGCGTGTGCAGGGGGGTCAGTTGAATACTGGCCGTGCGAGCTGTATTCATAGTATACCATATTCATACCGTATATGTATATACCGTATTCATCGTGCATGCGAGTGGGGAATCATTGTCTGAAAATGCGTATGGATCCTAAACTCAGTGTGACTGCCAGGAAGCTGGCGTTTGTGGGGGGTGGAAATCTGCTATTTTATAGGTGTGTCTGAAAAATCGCAAGCATGCCCAGGCATTTTTGTGGAGGGTTTGTGATGTCAGCGGTTACCACGCCCACCCTGTCTCAGTCGCAGATTAGTGGAAGCCCCAATCCTACTCACAATTGCACAAATGGTGAAAACTCTTTGATGATTTGGGATTTGCCTATAGACTGGTGAATGGATTCGCAAATAGCTGTATCAATATCAAGCAGCATCACATCAGGTTTTGGGGTTACTGCCGTTCTTGGTTGTGGCAGTTCATTGTAACTTATGGGCTACGCACTGCACTACCGGCTCAGCAGTGCAGCCACTGGGGTCGGCGGGGGGGGGGGGGGGTCAGCACTGAAGATGCATGCGCAGACTCCACCCCCCACCCACCCACCCCCCAGCAAGAGGACGCGGTAAACTGATACATTGTCCATGTCAACTTACATCAAAATTACACTACAAACAAAGTTAGACATGTCGACCTTTTGACTGTCTACCTACCCATTGTTGACCTAATGCTTGTGTTGAACTCCCAACCCTGTCGACCTTAGCCCTGTATCATAAATGTCAACATTTTGAGATTGTAAATGTGAACAAATGACTCTGTCCTGCTTGTGAGACTGGTAAATCCTGGAGGGAAACATATTCCAGCAGGAGGGAAAGACAGGAACATTTCCTGCACAACCAGCAGCAATGATTTATGTGCAGGGATGATTCCGAAATTGTACTCAGGGCGACAGGTACAATTTATTCTCTTCACTGAGAAAGACCAAACAATGCAAACAATTGTTATTTCTCTAAAGTATCATTTTATGTGAAATGAAAAGTATTCAATGTATACATTGTTTGTTCTCTTTACAGAAGGAATACTCTCTTCAGGCTAAGTACCATAATGACTATGGAAAACACGTGACAAATGGCTCAGGTAGGACCAAGTGCATAGACTTTTTTTATTGAGTCAGTATCCTGCTCTTACTGTAAAGAATCATTGGTGTCACTTAGGTCTGTTCACTAAAAGTCTCCACAAAATGTTGTGGGTTTTTTTTTTTTCCCAGTTAAAATGATTGCACAATACTGACAACTGTCTGCAAACTGCAGCCTCTATCTCCGCGCAATAAAAGTTTATGTTTTAATTAGTCCCATTTCACATCGCAAATGCCAGGTCCCTCCTGGGGTTTGGACAAGGGTCTGTCCCAGGAACGACCAAGCATTTGCGATGTTTAGCTGCCCCCAGTGACCGGGCAATAAGCTAGATTGCTAAGATGGGGGCGATGCGGAGAGGCGCGGTGGCAGGAGCTGGGGGAGGAGGCAGAACTTGGAGCTGACGCTGTCTCCAAGCGCTGCCTCCTCCATAGTGTGAACAGGACCCTGGTAACTCACCCCGGGGTACCCGTTCATACTGCACAGCAACCCTGGTCAGATTGAGACCCGGGTCAACCCGGCAACAACCCAGGATCGACCCTGGTTATTTTGCAATGTGAAAGGGGTAAAAGTGAAAAAGGAAAAGTGGAAAGGTGTTCATTTGCATTTTTTATACATATGTTTCCCTGGTGTATTGTTAGAAGTGGCGATGGGGGGGGGGGGGGGGGGGCGTTCATAATTACCCAGGCCCATGCCTGTTGGAGGAGCCTGGCGGGGCCTTGTATCTATGCTGTCCCCTCACCCACCTCCTCTTATATGTGATCCAACTGGCAGCTGCAGAGTCTCATCTGCCTGCAGGGAGGATAAGCGATCTGACTGTCACTATTCCCCCACCCCAAATCTGCATTTGGGGATGTGACCAATCCTCTGTGATTAGACCACGCCCCCTAGCTGTACCGGGGTCTGCCTAGGATGTCTACAGCCCTGAGTGTTATGTAGTGTACACACCAGGACGACCCGCTCACAACGCGCATTGTGAGTGGGTCGTCAGTGTCTCGTCCGACCCGCTCACGATGACACGGAGCGCACAACCCCCTCACGATGTGCACTGTGAGCGGTACCGATCTGATGGCGACCCGCACCCGATGTATGGTCGTTTCCAGATCCTACCTGTTGCAGGTAGGATCTGAATAACGACCGACCGACCCGCGGGGCCGCGAATCCGGTCGGAATCAGATCAAAACACGACTGAAAAGGGCCCAAACATCTACATGCAATCGGTCGGAATTGGATCTAGATTGATGGGATCGGGCCCTAGTCGTCCTGGTGTGTACCCAGCATAAGTCTTTGTAATTGGATCTTCTGTACCAAAGGGGCAGCTTTATTAAAGCCTAGTGGAGTGATAAAAGGGCAAGCATCCAATCAGCTCCTAGCTGTCATTTTGTCAAACCCATCCTGTAACTTGAGGTTGATTGGCTGCTTTACACCGGCCACTTTATCACTTCGCCAGGCTGTATAATTCTGCCGCCAAGTGAGTTACCGGTCAGTGGTGAGTTCTATTGCCTGCTACCGTGTAAGTATCCATATCTTGGCATTCTGACAGTGCTGTCACCGAGATTTACCTGACTCCTATCAGGGGTATTCAGTGTCTCCCATTATTTCCGAATGGGATTTGACTACTCGATCCTGTCCGTTTTCGCAAGGAAAATAGTCGGGATTTCCATCTGAAGTTCCGGCTTTTTATAAGGCTGAATCTGCATCCGCGGGGGATACGGCCACTAGGTCTACAAGCATTAGGTCGACACCACTAGGTCGACATGCATGAATGTCCACATGACTGAATGTCAACATGGGTTAGGTCGACATGGTCATTAGATTGGGGTGAGCAGAGTGAGATATATAAAAAATTAATTTACAGAAACTCAACTCCTGCAAATAGCTTAGGAGAGGTATACCCTTCCTACTGTACTTACCAACACCTACACCCACCCCTAGTCCCCTGCAGGATGTCATAAACATGAACATCAGCTTCTAATATTACATACTGTTTTGGTACAACATTGGTCTGTTACTGTGACATGATATCCAACTATAAACTGATTTTTGGAAAAACTAATAAACAACTGGAACAGAAATTAATGTGGATAATGAACAAATGGCAATATATACGGCCCTGTAATTTCAGTGAAACCTCAGTAACTCCTAGATGTAGCACAGAGCTATCAATCAACAGGGAAAAACTTCTCGCCCACCAGTCCTGCTATATATATATATTAAGAGGCTTCCCAATGGCATGTAATTATTCTGGTTGCCATGACAATGGGCCTATACGGAGCAGCATTATGAGAACAAGTTGTACCTTGGCATGTACAAGCTACTGACAGACGACAGAAAAGCTTTTCACAAACAGAACTACAGATCGGACCTGCGCCTTTGTTAATCCAATGTCATTCTCTGAGCTCGCTGCGGCCATCGAGGACATATACGTCATCAGCAAAACTCTGTCCTCTCATGGTCAAATCAAATCTAAACTGGAAACGTTTTTGATTTTTGGGGAAAATAAAAATGTCATTGAGCTTTCTGCCTGATAGAGGTCAATATGCTGCGAATCAATGCACTTCTGAAGAGTCATTTTGCAGGGCTGTCAATCAGACTCTGCCTGCTCCCATAGGAGGAGATGTATCAAACCTTCTAAATTGCAACCAGCTTCTAATTATCACTTATTTCCAGTTTTCAGTTGACAGAATCGGCTAAATATGGCTTGGGCAGCACATCGGAACCCTAATAATGATGGTCCATGTTATTTTTACAAGTGGAAACAAAAATGTCCATACATGTAATGAGCCTATAATCTATCAATTAAAGTCCCCAGTAGGTTTCCGTCTGTTTGGGCTAATATCAAGAACCACTGGACAGATTTTAAAGCCATTTTCACAATTGTATAGAACATTTGTTAAGGAAGGTTCAGATGCTTGAGAACCATCCAGTGGTTCTCGAGAGCCCAAACAAACATACAGACAGATGTCTCTGTAGAGTAGGGAGGAGGGGCGTGGCTTTCTGAGTTCCCTGACGGATGTGGGTTTGTCCAGCCCACTGACTCGAACGAGGGACACCAGGCACTGTAGACGGTCAACAAAACCACCTGAGACTCCCTCTCCCCTCACCTGCCCAGCTTGGAATTGAGACCAGTGGCATAGAGACTAATTCAGAGCTGAACGCAGGGCACATTGTGTTTGCAAATGGACAAAACCATACTGCGCTGCAGGTGGGCAGATGTAACATGAGAGTTTAATTTGGGGTAGTTATTTTGGATACTTATGTAGTATCTGGACGCCCGATTAAAAAATCGGGTCCATCGCATCACATCGCATGCGACCAAATCGCATGCGATGCGATGCGATGGACCAGATTTTTCCATAGGATTCAATGTTAAAATGGACTGAGTCCATTTTAACATATGATTCTATGGGAAAAAGGGTCCTTTTCATTTCCCCACTATCCAACTACGCATGGAGTTGGATATAAACCTGTGGCGAGCGTAGCGAGCCACCGAGCCCGAAGCGTGGCGAGCGCATGCGGAATACTTTTTAATGAATCCGCGTCCCCTCGTGGGGCTCGCTGCACTCGCCAAGCTTCGGGCTCGGTGGCTCGCTACGCTCGCCACAGGTTTATATCCAACTCCATGCGTATTTGGATAGTGGGGAAATGAAAAGGACCCTTTTTCCCATAGAATCCTATGGAAAATCGGGTCCATCGCATCGCATGCGATTTGGTCGGATGCGATGCGATAATCGGGCGTCCAGATACTACATAAGTACCTTATTTTGTTTATGTGCAGGTTAAATTCTTTATTTTTACACTGCAATTTAGATTTCATTGTCAATACACCCCACTTTAATCTAACTCTCACATGCACATGTTACATCTGCCCCACCTGCAGTGCACATTGTTTTGTCCATTTGCAAAAAAAAATGTGCCCTGAGATCAGGTCTGAATTAGGTCCATAGTGGCACCATATCCCTGTTGCTCCAGGACCCCGCTACCAGTGAAGGTGTGCCTGAATCGCCCCAAGTGTACGCATTGGGCGATTGTGGTGCGTGGCCCTGCATTGACGCTACCGCTCAGCCAAATACACAGGGCAGGAAAGCATATTCGTGCTAGACTCTTTATTTGGCCGCAGCTCCTGGGGCTGGCAGGATGTAGTTAGCCTTCTCTCTACATCTTGATTAACTACATCTTGATTACAAACAAGGCTCAGTCACAATCGCTGGGACTGAGTCAGATGTGTACACGGCTTAAGGGCTTCCAGCTGGGAAAGGTAGAGGAGTGGAGCCCTGAGGACACACAGGTGCTCCATGACCACGGTGAGTGCCTGGGGGCCCTGGCAGGCAGGCCACCCCGCAGAGTCCAGGGGGAGCAGAATGGGCTCCATACTGCACCTCGCTCTGTTACTTCTCTTCTGTCATATCTATCACAAACCATGCACTGCTGTCACAATAATATGTCATGACATGACCCAATGGGCACTGCCCCTTTATGGACACCTCCCTGTCTCTCCTCTCTCATTAGATATGAGGAGCGGTGGCTGCAGCGCCAACCATTTAGTGCAGGGGAAACCGCTTAGCACCAGTGGCGGCTCGAGAGGTGGGGCTGCAGCGCAGTACAAAATAAAAAAATAGGTAGCCACACCAATTGCCAGTGAGTACACTCCTTTGAGGTTTGGCAGCGTTTAGAGAGAACCTCCTCCTGACTCTTGCCTTGTGATTCGCAGCATTATGCTCCCCATCTTATCCACTTCACTAGGAAGATCATTATTATTGATTTAATAGCTTTCACTATGTGTAATCTCAGATGTCATATCTATAAAGGGCATTTTCCTTCATATGTTCTATACAGGACCCCCCCCCCCCCCCCAAAAAAAATACCCATACCCTGAAGATGTGCTACTGTCCTCGTTGCACTCTCCACTCCAGCAGTCCTGTGCTGCAGCCTGCCTCTAGACACAGAGACAGTGTGGGGGTTTGGACAGGTGGCACTGGCTGGCCGTTGTGCGGGCTGGCAAGGCAGTGGCAGCCGCCGTTTGTCAGTGTCTGGGACGGGCGGCACTGACTGGCAGGTGCAGGGCCGGCAACAGAAATCTTGGGGCCCCATACACTAATTTTTGGGGGCCCCCACCCCCCTCAAGTTAGTAGTAATGAGGAACAGGGACGCAGGGTGGGACTATTGGTGGCAAGAAGGACCATATAGTGGCTGCCCCCAGTGCAGAGAGCCTCACCTCTGGGGACATGGGGCAGGGCTCAGAGAAATGGGGGCATGGAGGATCAGAGGGGGATGTGTCAGACTTCATAGAGAAGGGGACATTGAGGATCAGAGAGATTGGGGCAGGGGTTTGACAGAAGGGGCCATGGAGGATCAGAAAGAGGGGGCATGGAGCAGGGCTCAGAGAGAAGTGTGCATGGATGATCAGGGAGAGGGGGCATGGGGCAGGACTCCGGAGAAGGGGGCACGGAGGATCAGAGAGAGTGGGGCAAGGGTCAGACAGAAGTGTGCATGGAGGATCAGAGAGAGGGGGCATGGGGCAGGGCTCAGAGAGAAGTGTGCATGGAGGATCAGAGAGAATGGGGCAGGGCTCAGAGAGAAGGGGGCATGGAGGATCAGAGAGAAGGGGGCAGGGGCAGACAGAAGTGTGCATGGAGGATCAGAGAGAAGTGGGCATGGGGCAGGGCTCAGAGAGTAGTGTGCATGGTGGATCAGAGAGAATGGGGCAGGGCTCAGAAGGAAGGGGACATTGAGGAACAGATAGAGGGGGCAGGTATCAGAGAGAAAAGCAGGTGGTGAGGGTTAGACAATCCTGCAGTTTGCTGGCCGTGCTGATTCCAGGATTACTCAGCCTGAGAGCTCGGAAGGTCCAGAGTGCTGTAGATCAGCCTCTCTGCCATACAGGCCAGAGCCAACAATCGTAGAGCCGATGTTGTGCTGCTTTCATGCACAGGACCCCCCCCTGTTGCCGGGCCTGGGCGGGTGTATGGATGTGCAGGGAGCGGCAGCCGCCAGTGTCCATGCCGGTGACGGGCGGCACAGACTGGCAGGTGAATGGATGCGCAGGGAGCAGCAGCCGGCAGTGTCCATGCCTGTGACAGGCGGGACTGACTAGCTGGTGTATGAGCTGGCAGGTGTACGGGCGGGCAGCGGCAGCCGCCTGTGTCAGTGTCAGGCAGTGACCTTAAATTAAGCTTACTGTACCAGCTGGCCCCTGTATAAAGCCAGCATAGGTGCTGCTGCTAGGGAGAGCAGAGCAAGTTCTTACTTACTTTTAATTTGTGTCCCGGCTGGGCGGCTGTAGGGGATCTAGACACTACCTTCTTTCCCTGCACCTCACCTCTTCCAAAGAAACTCGAAACAGCTTGCGGTGCCGCCCTCCAGTGTCCGGCGCCCTAGGCAATTGTCTAAAGCTGCCTAGTGGTGGCGCTGGCCCTGGTTCTATAGGGGCAGATGTATTAAGCCTTAACAAGAGACATAGGCATGCGCAGCCCATTTTATTAGGGGGTGCACCGTCAAAGGGGTGTGTCTAGCACCACCTATTGGGCGTGTCTAGCATTGCCCATTGGGTGTGTCTAACACCGCCAATCATGCATGTTTACCATCATTTATTGGTACTCGCTCAAATATAAAATGTCTCTTAGCCAGAACATAATCTCCGGCCTATTTCAGTTTTAATATTCTTATTACTCTGTATAACAGTACATGCATATAATGTAAAAAATTAGGCAGGTATGTAGTGAAATGACAACAGTCTAGTACAATTAACAATGCAAAACACACAATTGATGGGCACTAATTTTAATGGAATAAACATTCCCCAGATCACCTAGCTGGAGCACAGGTGTTGTCCGGCAAGTTGTTATGTTCTCAATGAGTTGGATGTAACCATCAGCATTTTACACATAATAAGCAGCTCTTCCAACACACCCATGAGGTGGCTGCCCAGTGTCGTTTTAGTTTTTGGGGTATCGCCATTAGCCCTAATCCCCATCTTTCTGCCGGCCCGAGTGCTGTTCATGTCAGCCTAGTGCTGTTCCAACCGGCACCAGTGATGTTCCTATCGTCATGGAGGTCTTCAATCTTGATAATTGGAGGAACATTTTCTGAATCGAGCTGTAGCCTTTATTTTGCATAAAGCCTGGAGATCCCTTGCCTTAGGGACTACAGGAGAGGTGCATCTCATAACATAATAATCATCCTCATACCTCGGCACTCTGGTCTTGTGTTTGAGTTCTGGAGGATGAGAGACTTTCGGCAGCACTTTAGTCCCCTCAGGGATCTTATGGGGGACATAGACACGGTTCCTATCCACCCGTGTCTTGATGAACTTGGCCTTGCTCCCATAGGTCATTGTGCTGCGGGTGTCTTCATAGGCACTATCCGCGGGGCTGATGTGTGTGATCATGACCATCCGGCCTTTGCCGCTCAGTGCTCCCTTTAGCAGCCAGGTCAGCTTGCTGTCCCGATAGTTTCTATGGCTGCCTGGTCTGTCACGCAGCGCCATGATGCAGGTTCTCAGAGCGAGAAGGGAGCGGTTGATGTAGCCTCCCTCTTTCATGGTCTGGCCACTGTTTGCAGTCTGGCTTGCCCGCTCTGATCCTGCCAGGTCTACCATGTACAGCCTGGCTGTGCACACACCATCTCTGTCCTCCTGCTGTATGGGGACCTGCAATACTTCATGGGAGCGGGATGAGGTCTTATTAGCGGCGGTGGGAGCTTCAGAGCGCCGCTTATTCCCCTTCTCCAGCAGGGCCTTGGCCTCCTCAGGACTGCTAAGGGTGAACTCGGCAATCCCTTCTATTTTGGTGTTGCCATTATTCTCTCTGAGGACCAAAGACCTAGAGGAAGGTGTGCGCAGCCCATTTTAATAGGGGGTGCACCGTCAAAGGGGTGTGTCTAGCACCACCTATTGGGTGTGTCTAGTATTGCCCATTGGCTGTGTCTAACACTGCCAATCATGCATGTTTACCATCATCTATTGGTACTCGCTAAAATATAAAATGTCTCTAAAACTTATTCTCCGGCCTATTTCAGTTTTAATATTCTTACTACTCTGTATAACAGTACATGCATATAAAGTAAAAAAAATATATTGATTATGCAGGTATGTAGTGATATGACAACGGTCTAGTACAATTAACATTGCAAAACACACAATTGATTGATGGGCACTAATTTTAATGGAATACAGGTCTAAAAAGCAAAAGACTTTGGTAAAAGGTATTGCTGGTATTGCTAGCGGCAGGGAGTTGTCCACAAGGGTGGGCACAGTATTTGGGGGTGCCTATGCACCCCTAACACTCAATGTGCGCACACCTATGTCAAGAGATAAATGCAAGGGTGATAAAGAGAGATAAACGTCCAGCCAATCACCTCCTTACTGATTTTCTTCAAACACAGCCTGGCAGTTAGGATGTGATTGGCTGGACATTTATCTCTCTTTGGGCCTTATTTTGGTTCATTCTTTCTGACAAAATCCTTCTTAGATGGACAAAACCATGTGCACTGCAGGGGGGGCAGATGTAACTTGTGCAGAGAGAATTAGATTTGGGTGAGTAATTTTGTTTCTGTGCAGGGAAAATACTGACTGCTTTATTTTTACACTGCAATATAGATCTCACTTTGAAGTAAAACCCCACCCAAATCTAATTCTCTGCACATGTTACATCTGCCCCACCTGCAGTGCACATGGTTTTGCCCATCTAAGAAGGATTTTGTCAGAAAGAATGAACCAAAATAAGGCCCTTTATCACCCTTGCATTTATCTCTTGTTAAGGCTTAATACATCTGCCCCATAGATACAATTTATCATTTTAACTGCAGATAACTTTAAATGAAAGTTGTCTCATTTGTCTCACAATTAGATAACAATCATTTATTAAAGTATAATGTTGTAAGGAAAAAAAGCAAAAAAAAAAAAACACTGGAAAATTTTAGCTGTGCAAATTCCAATGGAACTAGAAAAACAACAAATTGCATTTTATGAGATTTCATAGATGAAGGATATTAATTATCTACCTTCCCTCATTCATACTCGGAAACATTGGGGATTTTACTACACATGTGCTAGCCCTGCACATGCTCAGAACAGTAGTGCAGGGGCCAGTTCTGCACCTGTGTGTAGTGCCTTTGGCAGGGCCGTAACTAGGGGGGGGGCTAGGGGGTCACGCGCACCGGGCGCTGGAGGCGGGGCGCTAGTGTGGGCAGCGGCAGCAGCGGGGAGCTAGCGCCACAGACATAGATCTATGTCTCCGGCGCCGCGGCCACTTCAAAGATGGCCGCCGCCATGAAGAAGATAGACACTAGAGGTGCACTTGACCTCTAGTGTCTGTGATGAACACAGTGCACCCAGCGATACGCGCTGGGGCTGGACCTGTTCTGCTTGTCTCCTCAATGGCACCATGGGGGAAACTACATCTCCCTCCCCCTGCAGCAGCGCCGTGGAGGAACTGCAGATCTCTTCCTCCACATCCTCTTGCGCGCTGCTCAGCCAGAGCCTCTCGGTTGCACAGTCTGGATTCCTCCTGCAGCAGGCACCCCCTTCGCCCTGTCCCTGGATCCACTGGCTACCTGGACACCCTGCAGCTCCCCCCACAAATTGGCGAGTGCCCAGGGTTTGACCCCCCTGTACCCCCTTCCCCCATGTGTGACACCTTGTCCCCTGTTACCCCCTTCCTCTGTGTCTGTGACCCTATGTGCCCCAATTTCCCTGGTGTCTGATCCCCTCTTCCCCTTATGTGTGTATGTGACACCTTTTACCCAAATAAAAATGTGTAATGGGCATTACGGTGTGTGGTATAAATTGTAATGGGCAGTACGGCATGTGATATTATGTGTAGTGGGCATTACGGTCAGTGGCATTATGTGTAATGGGCATTACAGCATGTAATATTATGTGTAAGGGGCATTGCAGTGTGTAATATTATTCGTAATGGGCATTAGCGTGTGTGGCATATGTAATGAGCATTACGGTGTGTGTCATTATGTATAATGGGCATCACAGTGTTTGGTATAATGTGTACTGGGCATTATGGTGTGTGCTATAATGTGTACTGGGCATTATGGTGTGTGCTATAATGTGTACTGGGCATTGCGGTGTGTGTTATAATGTGTACTGGGCATTACGGTGTGTGCTATAATGTGTACTAGGCATTATGGTGTGTGCTATAATGTGTACTGGGCATTACGGTTTGTGGTGTAATGTGCTCTGGGCATTATGGTTTGTGGTGTAATGTGCTCTGGGCATTACGGTGTGTGCTGGAATGTGTACTGGGAATTACGGTGTGTTCTATAATGTGAATTGATACTACTATGTGACCACACCACTCCCCCCCCCAAAAAAATGCCCTAAATTTTTAGCGCGCGCCTTCGGCGCGCACTGTCCCTGTTTGATGTCACCCTTCTGCTGTCTGTAAGCACATAAATGGCTTCTGATTAACGTTTTTCTTTCTGTGCAAAACCAAATGCCAAATGTGTGCCTGCTTCTGAACAAAAAATAAATAAATATATATATATATATATAATTTTTCTTTTTGGGAGGGGGGCACTAAATGTATGTCTTGCCCCGGGCACCAGAAACCCTAGTTCCGGCCCCGCCTTTGGTGGGCAGCTATGTGTCATAGGGTTCTCTCCTGATTTTTACTATAGGACCCAGTGATGCCATATTCCATGCATTCCAACTGTCCCAATTTTTATGGGAACGTCCCTTTTTTTGGGACAAAACTGCACTCCGTCCATGCCAACAGTCTTCCGAGGTGGGGGGAGGTTGGGGGACCCCCTACCCGACTCTGCTCTGGTGATTAGAGGCTGTGTGCATGTGTGCTCTGAGAATTAGTGGGCCTTGAGCCCACAGCGATGAAAAACAGGGTGTGGCCTTGTGGGAGTGCCACAAGAATATGCCACACCCCTTTGCCACTCAGCCACTCCTCCGAATCGGAGTCCTGATTTGCACAGTACACAAGTTGGGAGGTATGCCTGTTCTACTCATGTTACCTCATACTTGCCTACATTGAAAAACTCCTCTATGGGAGAAGCTCAAAGAGAAGAAACTGCAAGACAGTGTAGGGTTTATTTACTAAGATTGGAGTTCCGTTCTATTGAAGATAAGATGTTGCTTTGGGCCATCAGATGTAAAGCATGGTAATTAAATGAGGATGCATGCACAGATACACCTGTCAGGTGGCATATGATGGGGGAAATTTACTAAGATGGGAGTTGTATTTCACATGGGATGTTGCTATGGGCAACCAATCAGAACCAACTTCTTATTTATTTAGCACCTGCTAGAAGATAATAGATAGTATCTGATTGGTTGCCCATAGCAACATCCCATGTGGGAAATACAACTCTTATCTTAGTACATTTTCCCCAGTATCTCTTGTCATAGGGTTGATACAAATATATGCAATGACGATGGTGACTAGTAATTTGCCATTTCGGTACTGGTGTAATATCTGGGCGCCCGATGTTTTTATCGCATGCCTCTACTGGCATGCAATGTGACGCGATTGGACCCGATTTTCAGGGTTTTTAGATGTTCCTGGTACGTTCCTGGTCGCATCGCATGCCATTATAATGGCATGCGATGCGACGCGATCGACCCGATTTTTACATTGGAACCAATGTTAAATGGTCCCTCAGACCCGATTTAACATTGGATTTTTAATTGTATACCCACCCTGATGGTTAATTATGCTTCGGGTTGGCGTTGATTGTGGGGTGGTGTTAACAATGGGGGGGCATTTGACCTAGTAATTACCCATCAGGGTGGGTATACAATTACAATTCGAGGTCTGGGGGGGGGGGGGGGGGGGGCATTTAACATTGTAATCAGCCATCAGAGTGGCTGTACAATAAAAAATTGGGTCGAATTGGTCGAATCGCATCGCATGCGATTTGGTCACATGCGATGCGATGCAACCGATTTTTCCGACCCCATGTCAAAATCGTGCGCCCAGATATTACACAAGTACCGACATTTCTGATTGGATGGTTGCCTCCTGACCACTCCCACTGATCGTGCTTTCAGTAGTGTGACTGCAGTGTTACCTGACGGCATCTATTCACATTACTGTACTTCATTGATTTTTCAACAGTCGCTGTTCTCTGTTTTGCAAATGAAACTTTATTACATTATTCATGGTGTACAAAATGGGCACCGTGACTTCAGTACTAACACTGTAAGGGGTACTTTAGACAGGGGGGCCCCCTTGCACTTGTCATTACTGGCCGCAAACTGCATGAATATTATACTGTCAAAACACAGAGTAAAGGCAGAATAAACTTGGTCAATGGGTAACTGCAGGGTATATATATATATATATATATATATATATATATAGACACACACATACACACATACATACATACATACATACATACATACATACATACATACATACATACCACATGAAAAGCCTGTGTTTGTCCCTCTGCACCTTACTCTGTAGGAGACCTCACAGTCCCAGTACTGCCTCTGATTAAAAACCCTCCCATGACTAAGCTGCTGCTGCTGTTCTCCATGGACCTGAGAAGCATGTAATGAGCTCCACCAATCAGAGCTCAGCACAAACCTCTCAGCCTCTGCCCTCTGGTGCAAAGTGTCATGGGACTTAGTCAACTCCCAGTAATGCACAGCACACTTGTGCAATCAGTGTGCCTTGGCTCCCGATGCTCAGCTCCATTAATCATTGTCATATTGGCAGATAGGTGAAGCTGCAGCACTACCCCACTCCCATGCACAAAACCTTTAGCTACAAAAAAAATAAAATAATTTTGTTTAAAAAAAAAACATGCCAACCACAGGGGGCCCCTAGCTAGAGGGGGGCCCAGGGGCACTGACCCCTTGGGGCTACATTATAATCCGGCCCTGACTGCATGTATGTATGCTCCCGATTCCTGCAGTAACCAACTATTAAAAAATGGTCGCAGGATTTTCTGCAGCACAACAAAGAAAATGATGCTTACAAATTTCATTGGTCTCTGTTGGTCTCCTGAACAACTGTGCAATGGGGAGGGGACCGCTTGGAGGCTCAGGGGCTGCCAGGAGATGATGCTCTTACACCTCCTGCATCTGGGGCGAGTACTGAATTGGGGGCGGGTCGTACGCACAAACTCACGAGTAGGCAAAACTTCAACCTGTGTTGGCGGCATCTTAGAATTTGCACAGAAACAGAGGCGTGCCCATGCCTGTTCGGGGGCAGGTGGCTGACCTCACATGAGGTCAGCGCCCCACCTCCATTTCCGTCATCTCTGTCCAGGATAAAATTAAGTATAGATTTTTCCTCCATGCGGCCACGGATGTGTAAGCGTAAGCGGGCAAAGATACGCAGCTTAGTGTGCAGGTCTGAATCAGGCCCACCGTGCAGCCTCATCATCCTCCTGCACTATGAATTGTTGGAAAGTGGCAGTACAAACCTTAAAGGATGCAATGCTCTGCACACTGTGCTGGAAGAGGACAACACAGAGCTGGAAGGATGCAATGCTCTGCACACTGTCAGCCTCCCCATGCTCCTGTGCTATGAATTGTTGGAAAGTGGAAACACAGTGCTTGAAGGGTGCAATGCTCTGCACATTGTAGCCTCCTCATCCTCCTGCACTATGAATTGTTAGAAAGTAGCAGCACAAAGCTGGAAGGATGCAATGCTCTGCAGTGCACACTGAGCTGGAAGGTGACAACACAGAGCTGGAAGGATGTAATGCTCTGCACGTTGTGTGGGCTTGTAATCCTGCAATATTGCAGAGTCCTGGGGAAATGGTTTTGTTGTAGCTGAATGCTGGCAGCAGGGGAGGGCTCAGGCTATACAGTACCACAGTCAGGTGACTGCTGCTCTCACACACACACACACACACAACATCTTGCACAAGTGAGAGGAGCTCTGCAGTTCTCCAGGCTGCACAGCCATACGGGGCTGCAGGGGCTGGGGGCAGGCAGAAGCAGTGGTCCACAGTGCGGGGAGGGGGGGTGCAGTCATCATGTCACAGAAGTGGTTTGACCGGGTGAGAGTGCCTGATTCTGCAGGGACTGGGATGCACAGAGCCATGCTGGTCAAGTCTGGTAAGCAGGTGTTTCTGTATCCATCTCATAACAATGTTTCATTCATTCAGTTCCTCTGCTTGGGTCTTCTTGCTGCTGCTGCAGCAGCTGTATGGGCAGTATGATCTTCTGTCAGTCCTGATTCAGCTGCAGGAGATCCTGACACCAGATTAGTGCCTGACAGCTCTGATTCCATGCGGTGCTGCAGCAGCTGCCCCCAGCCTAGAACATTATACAGTGATTGCTACCTATGCTGGGCTTCAGGGGCTGCAGGAATGAATTAAGATGCTGTCCCCTGTTTAATATGCTGATTCTGTCCCAGTGTGCGATGACTTGAACTGAGCACCTCAGAGAGGGGGAGGCAGAAATGTTTCATGGAGAGATAAGGGACAAGTGGAATGTAATATCAAAGCTGGGGAGAAGTATAGTTCATCGCTGCCTTGGAAGTGGGAATCCCCATTGGTTCTCAGTACCAGCTGCTATATGGCTAAGGAGAGACCCGATATCTCAGGATGGCCATAATTGTGTGGAGTTTGTATATTCTCCCCGTGCTTGCGTGGGTTTCCTCCGGTTACTCCGGTTTCCTTCCACAACCCAAAAATATACTGGTAGGCTAATTGGCTCCCAACAAAAATTAACCCTAGAATGTCTGTGTGTGTGCGTGTACATGTGGTAGGGAATATAGATTGTATCTCCACTGGGGCAGGGACTGATGTGAATGTTCAAATATTCTCTGTACAGCGCTGTGGAATATGTGTGCGCTATATAAATAACTGTTAATAAATATGTATAAACACAGCTTTCCTTTGGGGTCAGCAGCAGGTGAGGGCCTCACCTGTCCCAGGGATTCCTCCGCTGTGCTTGGTTTGGCTTCCCATATCTTTACATCTTTGTAGTATTAGCTGTAATGTTTGTGTTTGCTCAGTGCTGCAGGTTCCTATGCTAACAAGAGTGATCTGCCAAATGTGGCTGCTTGTTTACTTCTCTTAAAGTAAATCCTGAATATAACCGTAAGTAATCCGGTGGTTGCCTCCTGCACGAGAACTTACCGGGTCAATGATTACCGTAACCTACGGCCAGGTTCTTCATGTGTAACGCAGGGATAGCAACTGTGTGGCACATTTATGTGGCTTAGGAGCTGGTGTGTTAATTGTGTGTTTTTGTGTGGGCTCGGACAGCTCCTTTACCACTAAAGGTGCGTACACACGGGGGCGATTTAGTGCAAAATCGCGGGAAATATGGTCGCTGAGCGACCATATTGCCCGCAATGGGAGTGTGCACCGGCGATATATTGCCAGGTGCGCGCTCCCGTTTTTGCCCCTGTGGTGATCGCTGGTCGCAGGAACATGCTCCTGCGACCAGCTGATTACCACTGCCGGGCTCCCCCCGGCAGTTTCTTTTTCATCAGCGACCATCTCTGGTCGCTGATGTAAAGGAAAAACTGAGCAATATATTGCTCAGCCATATATTGCTCAGCCATATATGGCTGAGCAATATATCTCCCTCGTGTGTACACAGCATGAGGTATATCATGATCTTTTATTACAATATAATAAATAATTGCACTTCTCAGCCCACTCGTTGATCATATCCGGCAGCTTTCTATGTGGAAACGCTCCAGACTCGGTCACCTGAGCAAAGTTAAACATTTGTCCTGAGTGGAGTGCTGTAGTTCTGGGAATGACTGAGAAGATTTGTGCCACAAACGCTGCGGCTGATTAAGACTTTAGAGCAGGGGTCTTCAACCTTTAAGACAGTGTGGGCCACATTAAAAAATTCAACGAAGCCCGAGGGCCACTAAGCTCTACTGTGGTATTTAGCACAGCTCTTAATAGATAGACAGCACAGCCCCCGCATGGATAGTTGGCACAGCTGCCCATACACATAAACCCTGCCCCCAATATATAGTCTGCACCAGGGCTATTTCTAAACAATTAGGGTCCCAGTGCGAACAGAATAAAAATGCAGCCACACATACATAACTTGGCATTTAAGAAATAGCGCGCACCCCAAAAAGGGGTGTGGACTAATTATAAGGGGCATGGTCTAATTATAAGAGTGTGAACTAGTAGGAAAAAAATTACCTGACACCTCACTTTTGCAACCTGCATGACCAGACATTGATTACCGCAGGAATGGTTGTTGTCCTTCCACGCTTAAGTTGGCTGTCTAAAGGCCGCACAGTGACATATAAACATGAAGGCCCATTACACCATGATGCCCATTGCACATTATGCCTCACACCATGATGCCCATAGCACCTTGCACTATAAGGCCCCCAATACTCCTGCTTATGCATATGATGCCCCCAGTAGTGTCCCTCATAAAATGCCACCAATAGTGTCCCTCATAAAATGCCACCAGTAGTGTCCCTCATAAAATGCCACCAGTAGTGTCCCTCACAAAATGCCCTAGTATTGCCCTCCATAGTCAGCACTGCATTGCACAGCATGCCAGCCCTCCCTTAGTCAGAACCACATTGCACTGCCAGTCCCCCACCCCCATAGTCAGCACCCTCCCCATACACAGGGCCACATTGCACTGCCAGCCCCTCCTCCCCATAGTCAGCACCGCGGTAGCTAGCCGGCATCACCCTCTCCTGAGACACTTGCCTTAGTGTCCCTTGCAGAGGTCTCCTTCAGAGGGCTGCTACTGCTGGCGGCGTCGGCTGTCTTAACAGCCAAGGAGCAGGCAGGGACAGGTGTGCGGCTGCCGGCGGTTGTCACACTCACTCCAGTCTCCCGGCTGTGGGCACGGGCGGGACGGGTGCGCGGCGTCAGGAATTACACAATGCGCATGTCTGCGCACAGTCCTGCTGCCAGCCAGCATATCCACCTCCGCCGCGTCCCACTGCTAAGGGGACAGCGCGCGGAAGGATTTTTTTTTTAAAATCAGCACGGCATTTAATAAAAAAAACGAAATTCACTGGTGGGCCACCTAATACAACTCGGCGGGCCACTTGTGGCCCGCGGGCCATGGGTTGAAGACCCCTGCTTTAGAGTCTACAGTATGTCATAGCAGTGTCCGCAAATTTCTGCTTATGATGTGACATGCTTGTGACGCTCCTATAACGTGTCCGTAAGACCACACTGTACATCTCTGAGACCGCTTATCGCATTCTGGGGTAGATGAATGAAGCAGTGAGGAGAAGTGATAAAGTGCCTGGTACTTTATCACCGGCCAATCAGCTCCTGACTGTTAAGTAGGGAAGCCAATCCCGGGGCATTTTTTCAATCCCGGAATTCGGGATTGAAAAATGCCCAATCCCGGGATCCCCGGGATCCCGGGATTGGCTTCCCTACTATTAAAAACCCACCTCGGCCGCCCCGCATATTTACTTACAGATGCGTGGTGCGGCCGGGTGTGTGGGCGAGATGGGGTGATGGAGCCCCGGGCTGGTCTGCAGGTGTGCCGGCAGGTCCACTGCTGGGCGGGCGGGTTGGTCCAGGGACAGGATGGCTGGGCAGGCTGATCCGGGGACAGCCCGGGCTGGTCCGCTGGTGCCCCGGTGTGCCGGCAGGTCCGCTGCTGGGCGGGCGGGCTGGTCCGGGGACAGGATGGAGGCAGACAGCCTGTGCGGCCTGAGCAGCGTGACCTCTGACGTCGTCACGCTGCGCAGAGCCGCACTGCCCGGGACGGGAGAAGCCGGGCAGCTGCTGAGCACCCGCTCAGACGCTGCCCGGCATTAGACTGCGCATGCGCAGTCTAATCCCGAAATCCCGGGATTGGAAACTCCAATCCCGGGATTGAAATCCCGGTGTTTTGGGGGCCAAATCCCGGGATCCCGCGGATCCCGATCCCGGGATTGGCCACCCTACTGTTAAGTTACAGGCTAGGTTTAAAAAGGAGCTGATTGGCCGGTGATAAAGTACCAGGCACTTTATCACTTCTCCCTTATCACTGCTTCATACAACTACCACTCTGTACTGTTACTCTTGGTGTTGAACGCATGCCTCTGTGACTTTTTAGCTACTGTACTTCGACCCAAGTGCAGTTCATAAACACTGACATCAACTTTACATCCAATTCAGAATCAGTCTATGTTTATTTCCAGTGACTGAAAGCCATTGGAATTAGGGGCAGGGGGGGGGGGGGGGGGATTTGCAGAGGCCAGCTGCAATTGGGAGTTTATTATTATTTTTCTTTGGGCTCAGCGAAGAGAAGTGATTTAAGGGACTGGTAATCATCATAATTAGGTTCTTCCATGACAACAATACAATATAGGTGCATGTTGATGTACAATAAAGACAAAAGTAAAGGTCGGGTACTGTAGGCTTGTTGAATAACCCTATCCTAAATGAGTATTGTATCCTAAATCAGTGCTGATTCTGTGTGACAAGTTACGGTAACCCTAAGGTCTACTAATGCAAGGAGAAGTCACAGCCTGAAGCATAAACCTACAATAATAATATTAACAAGACCACAACTGTAATAGGGATTTTTAATCAGTCCACCTGTCCTGATACCTTACAGGCATATGGCCAAAACGTTCTTGAATCACAGTGCCCAAGACTGTCAACATTTTTGTCCACAGTATATCAAAAAATTTTTCACTGGTTTTGCCTATTACTTTGAACATAAATAATTTGATTTGGTCTTGAACCACCAACCTGAGGCATTCCGGCAAGAGCCTTGTGGTACCCCAGGGTTCCTAGGCACACAGTTTGGGAACCACTGCACTATAGGGATGTTTGGCCTAGGCTGTCTTAAAGTAGCCCTAAAGCCCCACACACACTACCCGATTTAAAAAAAATATATGGGTCATTATAAATTATATCTTTAAAAGAAACGGGTAGTGTGATTGCTCAATATCATCGAGGATGCCCTCCGTCTTCCAGCATGTATGGACAAAGGAGCTCAGTGCTAAGGAGGCCATGCTGCAGAACCTGACGTTCCATCCTCAGTTGCACTTACTGATGCCAGCACTGCGCTGGGTCCCTGCCACCGCAAATATCGTCAGTGCTATAGAAGTAGTGGTAGCAACTGCTTCTGGGCCCAATGGACCGCAACTCATATATATGTGCTTTATGAACTTGGTTTGGTTTCCTAGTATCCTAGTGGAAGATGTATCAAGCCTTGGAAATAAATAAAGTCTAGTCTAGCCAATCAGCTTCTTACTGCCATGTCACAGGCTGTGTGTGAACAAACTGATTAATCACAATTAGGAGCTGATTGGCTGGTACTTTGGGTGACATTTAATAGAATGCAATTTTTAGTCACTTTTAAATTCGCCCATTATCGCACTTTTTTAAATCAAATTTTTTGCCGTGAATTCACATATTTAATGAGATGTGTGTTCTGGGTAAAAAAGTGGGTACTTGTGTACTAGCAAGGCGCCCATCGCATCGCAGACCATAAGGCATGCGATGGTATGCGATGCGATGGCAGCCGATGTTATACAATTTTAAATTGTATACCATCAAATTGTATGGCATTGTATGCCATTGTATCGCATATACAATGGTATGCGATTTAAAATTGTATAAGCACAATAATGGGGGCTTACAATGTTAAATGCACCCCCATGCCACCCCCACTATGAATGTGAACCCAAAGCGTGGCGAGCGCAGCGAGCCTGCGTGTGGCGGCGGTACGCGTCCTACGACCTTTTCATACCCCCACTATCCACGTCGGCGTGGAGTTGATTCTATATATTGTGGCGAGCGCAGCAAGCCACCGAGCCCGAAGCGTGGCGAGCGGACACGGAATACATGTAAAGTAATACGCAACGCCACGATTCGGTCTTGGTGGCTCGCTACGCTCGCCACACTATATTAAATCAACTCCACACCGGCGTGGATAGTGGGGTATGAAAAGGTTGTAGGACGTGTACCGCTGCGCTCGCCACGCTTCGGGTTCACGTTCATAGTGGGGGTGGCATGGGGGTGCATTTAACATTGTAAGCCCCCATTAGGGTGCTTATACAATTAAACATTGTATAGGGGGCTTATACAATTTTAAATCGCATCACAGTGCATCGGGTGGCATGCAATGCAATGCGATTATATGTCGTGCAACCAAATATCGTGGGCGCCGTGCTAGTACACAAGTACCAAAAAGTGCAATAATGTGCGATTTTTAGTCATGAAAATGTGCGATTTTTAGTCATGAAAATGTGCGAATTTGTGTTAAAAAAAACAAACAAATGGCGTAAGGAACCCCCTCCTGAGCATAACCAGCCCCGGGCTCATTGAGCCGGACCTGGTTCCAAAAATACGGGGGACAAAAAGCATAGGGGTCCCCCGTATTTCTGAAACCAGCCCCAGACTCTTGGACCGGTCCTGGTTCCAAATTTACGGGGGACAAAAATTCTGGGGGTCTACCGTATTTTGAAACCAGCACAGGGCTCCAACAGCCCGTGGTGTCATGCCACAGCCGGGGGTTACTTTTTACATAAGGTCCCCCTGCCAAAACATGAGCACCGTGGCTGGTCAGCCTTGGACAGGGTACCTGGAGGAGTGGGGACCCCCCCAGTAAAGGGGGGGAAAAGTGTGATTTTGGCCGATTTCGCACAAATCACATTTTCACATCTCATTAAATGTCACTCTTTATCTCCATTCAATTTATCGATTTCCAAAATGTTATACATCTCCCCCCTTGTCCTTTATTATGACCATATAATGACAATACAGCTTGCTCAACAATTGTATGAGATAGCAAGTACAGTACATAGCAATCTTAGGGGGTATTCAATCCCGGATGCTATTTCCGTTGGCGGAAGTAGTTTTCAACAGCGTTGAAGGCAGTTTCTGACAAAACAGATCCGACTTTAAAAAAAGTCGGATCTGTTTTGTTGAAAAAGGGCGCAGATTGACGAATTCTCTGCCATTTTTTGACAATCCGCTGCCTTTTTCGCCAAACCTTGGACTTTCAGACGGAACATTGAATTCAGACTGTCAAGTTGCAGTCGAGAGGACCAAAAATGGCCTGGGATTCTGACTGTTGGGACATTCCGACAGTCGGAAATCCCAGATTAAATACCCTCCTTAGTGGTAATGTATGTGGGGACATATAAGAGATGAGTTTGCACTTAGCTACATTACTGCCTTTAGACCTCGTATCCACTTCTATATTTAAATGGGTTTTACCCTATTATTTTGATGATGATGGAAGGTGAGGCTGATGTAAAGGAGATTGTCATCAGAGAGGTGGAAGGCCAACAGATTTGAACCAGTACGAAGAGAAGACAAACTCAAGGGGTTATTCATCACAGTTGGTGGGAGAGGAGTCCCAGTGACATAGATTAAGGGGGAGATTCTCTAAGAATCTCCGCCCCCCCTTCGCCTCTCTTTGCATTTATAATTGTCGCATACTGTATGTTCTAACATATGTGATAATTATAGCAAAGGACAGCTCTTGCGTTAAGAGCTGTCCTTTGCGGTGAGAGTCGCCAGGTCCCAGCAGGTCCCGGCGGCTCCCCCCTCCCTCACACACCCGGCGCTGCTGCTGCTGCGCCGGGCTCTTCTCCTCCCTGCACCCGGAAGAGGATCAGTGCAGGGAGGAGGTCACAGGCCCGGGCAGCACAGCTCTGTGCTGCCCGGACACAGGTGCGGGGCGGCGGGGGCTCATTGCGGGGCGGCGGTGGGATGCGGTAGAAGTCCATTGGCTTCTATGGGGCATCGCCAGATTTTTCTGGCGATGCCCCCCACCGCGGTAACCCAGCGGGGGATGCTTACAGCATCCCAAAATGCGGTAAAAACCCCGATAACGGGGGTTTTACCGCATTTTTTCACTTAGAGAATCTCCCCCTAAATGAGAAAATAAAGGGAATATTGAAATCAATTAGTATGAGAGTCGGTAGGTGAGAGCTTGGTATATAAGGGACTCAGGTATTGAATTTGAGATGTTGACCCTACAACAACATGAAGATGGATGAATGTGAGCTTGTTACAAGCAGACCATGCATTCCAGTGTGCCCAGGCAAGGAGGAGAGAAGTGGATAAGGTTACCGGGATTGGACGTTTTCAGGTGGAACGAGGAGCACTGGCAGACAGTGAGGATTGCACATGGCCCAGGGTAGAGTGAGAGCAGCACAGTGGAGATAGCAGAGGAGAAATACAGAGTATGTACATGGTAGTGTGATGTGATACAATAGATGTGATCCGCTGCTGGCTGCATGCGGATCCCTCTGTATGAGCATCAGTATCCGGGTGGCTGACGGACTATGCCTAGGTCATAGGTCAACATGCACAAGGTTATTAGTTACAGAAGGTTAACATGACTTTTTTATAAAAATTTTTTTTTTTTTTTTAGTTTTTGCATATTTTACCATCCACGCGGACTCCGAGTGAGTAAAGTAGCCTGAAACATGGCGAGACATGCATGGGGATGAGGTACATTAATTGGACGTCCACATGCTCAGGGGTTGACAATGACACCCCCAAAAATCTGAAAAACGTATGTTGACCTTTTCATGTGTCGACTTTTTCCATATCGACCTTTTGCTTTGAAAACCTTTTTTTGTCAATGTCGACTGAGTGCATGTCAACCTTTTTCTCTCAAACTAATGACTGTCGATCTAGATATTATCCGTGAGCTATACCCCACCCATGAGCATCGGCCATCTGAGTTATAATCAGGATGGTCGGAGAATTAACTTACATCAATTTTTCACCAAGACACTTTACTAAATCCTTCAGAGGTGGATGCCATGCTGATGTCCGCATACAGTAATGGAGTCATTGGCGCTTCACTTGTGCACGAATCCTCCAAAACTCATACAGCACGTTCCTTAAGGCCCATACACACTGGGCGACTTTGAGCTGAAAGTCGCTCAAAACAGGAGGTTTGTGCGGCTTTCAGCTCAAAGCTGCCCAGTGTGTATGGCCGGGCGATGAGCGCTGCTGCTCGCTCCCGCAACATCGCCGGGAAAGCCGCTCATCTGCTGGTTATACCAGCAGATGAGAGGCTTTCAGAACGGCTTTGCATAGCGCTGCGCTGTGCAACGCAATTCCCCCCCCCCTCCGTCGGCGCCGGGCAGGGGTAAAGCCACTCAGTGTGTATGCACTGAGCGACTTTCCCCGCAGCGATGATTCTCATCATCGCTGTCCATACACGCTGGGCATAGTCGCCCAGTGTGTATAGACCTTTAGACTGAGTACAAGTAACAAAGTGCTGTTGGGATTTCCTGGCCCCTGCAGCGGGCAGCTTATGCATCCCAATGGGTGCAGCAAGCTGCGTAATGATGGGTGAGCGATCTGATGCTGCATCCTAGGATGTAGGCCGGATCACTACTACAGCAGGAGATGTCTTCTTGTAATAGGTGCCTCCTGCTGCTTCACCATACACAGCTGCTGCAGTGATAGCAACTCCGACCACATCTGAGGCCCAGTGAACATCTCAGTCCTTGCACATTCAGGCAGTGGTGTAGCTAGGTGCCAAGGCGCCCGGAGTAAGGGCATGTTTCGCGCCCCCCAATTTGTAGTAGGTGAGGCTCCTGCGCAGTGAAAAGTGGGCATGGCCCAACATTATACCACACACCGTAATGCTCATTGCACATTTTAGCAAACTTTGTAATACCAATTACACATAAAGCCACAGCCATAACGCCAATTACACATAAGGCCACGCATGATGCCCATGGCATACTATAGAACACACCATAATGCTCGTCACATACTAACACACCATAATGCCCATCGCATACTAACACACTGCAATGCCCATCGCATACTAACACACTGCAATGCCCATCGCATACTAACACACTGCAATGCCCATTGCATACTATTTAACAAACTGTAATGCCCATTACAAATTTAACACATAAGTGCCACTTACCTACATGCTCAATGCCAAGGGCTTCATGTTCAATGCCAAGGGGGACTGAAATTGCTTGTTGCCAAGGGGGACTGAAATTGCTTGCAGGGAGGGTAGGTGTGAGAAATTGATAGTGGAGGGGAGGGTGGGAGTGATAGTGCAGAGCAGGGAGGGTGGGAGTGATAGTGCAGAGCAGGGTGGGTGGGTGCGATAGTGCAGAGAAGGGTGGGTGGGATAGTGCAGAGAAGGGTGGGTGGGTGGGATAGTGCAGAGAAGGGTGGGTGGGTGGGATGGTGCAGAGCAGGGTGGGTGGGATAGTGCAGAGCAGGGTGGGTGTGTGTGTGACATAGTGCAGAGCAGGGTGGGTGGGTGGGTGGGATAGTGCAGGGTCGGTGGGTGGGATAGTGCAGAGCAGGGTGGGTGGGATAGTGCAGAGCAGGGTGGGTGGGTGGGATAGTGCAGAGCAGGGAGTAGTGTGGAGTCCCCCCAGCTGTCAGGGTACAGTGTGCGCCCCCATCCCACCCACAGCCAGCAAAGCAGCAGTGCAATCCGCCTGCCCGCTCCCGAGTCCCGGCTCCCCGCTGTGTTTGGCGAGATGTGCAAGTGCACGGTGCTGCTATTTAAAAGTCACATCTCCCGCTGGACCACGCTAGCCAATAGGCGCTCGCGGTCCAGCAGCCACCAGTTATTTGGCTGCTGGACCGCAAGCGCCTATTGGCTAGCGCGGTCCAGCGGGAGATGTGACTTTTAAATAGCAGCGCCACCGTGCACATCTCGCCAAACACGGCGGGGGAGCTTGCAGGAGAGCCGGCGGGGGAGCCGGAGGGGAGGGAGAGATTTGAGCGGGCAGGATAGAAGTGGCAGCAGCGGGCGAGATGGCGGTGCTGGCACGGCTCCGGCGCCAAGATAGCTTCCTGCGCCTGGAGCTTGTGCTCCACCGGCACCGCCCTCGCTACGCCTCTGCATTCAGGCGCACAGATGTGCACCAGGGAAGAACATAAAGTTACAGACAGGCAACTGAGTGCCACCAATAAACTCTGCTGCGTGCACCTTTAGATCAGGCCTTTAGCTGAAGATACAGTATAATCTGTGTAATACAATTGTTATGGTGTGTCATATTTGCCTACACTGCCGGAAGTTTTTAGAGACCCACCGAAGAGTAGGCAGATCGGTACTTGTGTAGTTTCACGGCGCCACCGCGCGCACAGTCTGTCTCAGAAACTTGGCAGCTTGCCAGACTCTGTGCGCATGCCGCTCTAGCTGTTCTCAGTGCTACGTTACCAGCGTAGCGTGTGCGCGTGCCACTCTAGCTGTTCTCAGCGCTACGTTACCAGCGTAGCGTGTGCGCGTGCCACTCTAGCTGTTCGCAGCGCTACGTTATCAGCGTAGCGCATTGCACACGCTACAATTGAGACGCTTTAGCGTCTGAATCCCGAGTCCTTGCAAGCCGCTAAGAAGGGGGTTATCTGGATTCAGACGCTAATGCGTCTGAATTTCGTAGGGTATAGGGGTGCACTGTGCAAAACACTCCTAAACCTGTTCACAATGACACTAGTCGACATAACAGCTGTCGACCTTGTTAATTCCACTATCCACGCCAACCCGAAGCGTGGCGGCGGTACGCGTCCTACGACTTTTTCATACCCCCACTATCCACGTCGGCGTGGAGTTGAGAATAGAAAGTGTGGCGAGCGCAGCTAGCCACCAAGCCCGAAGCGTGGCGAGCGCACGCGGATACCTTTGAAGCCCGCGAGGGGACACGGATACCTGTGAAGGTATCCGCATCCCCTCGCGGGGCTCGCTGCGCTCGCCACACTTTCTATTCTCAACTTCACGCCGACGTGGATAGTGGGGGTATGAAAAGGTCGTAAGACGCGTACCGCCGCCCCTCGCGGGGCTCGCCACGCTTCGGGTTGGCGTGGATAGTGGAATTAACAAGGTCGACAGCTGTTACATCGACTAGTGTCATTGTGAACAGGTTTAGGAGTGTTTTGCACAGTGCACCCCTATGAACCCCTACACCCTACCAAATTCAGACGCATTAGTGTCTGAATCCAGAAGCTAAAGCGTCTAAATTGTAGTGTGTACATTTCAGACACCCCCTTTGTCAGCGGTGCGCAGGACTGCCTATTTCACTGTGGAACTACAAGTACCACAGTGACCTGTCAGCGCTGGACAGCTGCTGCCCGGCGCTACGCTGATAACGTAGCTTTACATATGGGAAGCAGCCACGCGCTACGCTGAGAACAGCTAGAGCGGCACGCGCACAGTTAAACAGAGCGTCTGGCAAGCTGCCAAGTTTCTGAGACAGACTGTGAGCGCGGTGGCACCGTGAAACTACACAAGTACCGGCATATCTCCCAGCTACTACTCACAAACCTGTTTCCTCAGATTGGGGTGGAGCCTAATTATGTGTAAGCCTAGCCCTGCCCCCTGATGCTTCCAGCAGCATCTCCTGTCTGTGTTTCTTCTGAGGTAGAGTGGGCGGGGCCTAGAGTGCCACGACACCCGTTTTTATAATTTTCACTTTTGCAGTGGATTTTGAAACATTTAAAGAAAAATCGCCAAATTATGAGAACATCTCATTTCTGATAAATGCCTGAAAGGTGTCACATGCATTTTCTTTTTTCTTTTAAGATGTCGAGCCAGCCCCTAACATTTAGATACGCCCTAGGAATATGATGCAGTCTGCCGAGTATTTGAAACTTCAATAATACACCACAGTTATTGGACCAGAAAGGCAAGTTGCTTCTAAGATTACTATGAAGCATACAGGGACGATAGTGCAGTTCCTTTAACCCTTTGAGTACCAACATTTCTGTGAGATGCGCAAAATATCCGCTAAAAATACCATATATAAATTCAAATAAAAATGTTGTGTAAAAAAAGATTATATTTCCTATATAAGGTAACATTACAGGTCATTATGATGAATAAAATGTTTGCTTGGCAATTTTCACCCCAATTTTGACGAATTCACTTGGCACTCAAAGGATTCAGCAGTAACTTATCTGTAGCTGAATTCTGGTTTAATTCTACTGTGAGCCTGCGATGACTTGGGCCAGTGTCAAAATCATCTGATGGTGAGCCTGTTACAATGTGTTTTGGAAACATTTGCACAGCTGCATATGGATGTGTAGCAGGACACATGCATTGTGAGCACATTGATTCGCAAAGCGGTATTTCACCATACTTGCTTACATTTGAAAACTAGTTTCAGGGAGGTTATTGTTGGCAGTAGAATTTTGTGTCATGCTCCACCCAAAGGGTGTGTCTACTTCCATATAAGGAGAGATTGTGAAAAGAAATTGTGAACGTGGCACCTAGAAGCGTGGGTGTGTACTGCTACATCTGAGAGGAATCTTTTATAATGACTTATATACATATGTAGATGAGCCCCAAAGCAGTTAGTAAGAGCTACTATACTTGGTAAAGTGCTGGGAAATGGCGCTGATGATACAATGTAAATGGATCTATCTCTCATGTAACAGTGTAATGTTGGCTAGGTGATATGAGGGAGATTGCTAGACTAATGAGGGAGAGAGGGAGATTGCTGCTATTTCAGGGAGACTCCTGCAGAATGAAGGAGGGTAGGCATCTATGGATTTCACTCTAGTGGGGCAGTGGCTTAACTAAGTTCTAGCTATGCAAATTAGCAGCTGTGTGATCAGGTGTAAGTGACCCCCCTCTATAAGCTTGCTATGGGGTTTGGTAGTGAGGGTGTCCCAGGACAGTTAAATGTGTCATTTTGGTCTGAAGAGCCTAACTTTGCTCTTCCATGGGTGCACATTGGCTTCCAATTGTATGGCTGTCATTATATATTAGGCCCAATGGCGTATTTATTAACCCCTTCGCTGGCACTCCCGAGAATTTTCCGGGCTATGCACCAGAACTCGCAAAACCAGAGAATCCTCGGGAGTGCCACTGTCTGTGCTCCCTTCTTCCGGGCAGTGCCGATGAGCGCTGATATCAGCGCTGCGCTCAACTTCAGACACTGCCCGGCTCCTGCTGCCCACCCCTGCCTCCACCACCACGCACACCCCCGCCCCTGCCTCCACCACCACACACCCCCCTGGCTGTGTGCAGCGTGACCTTGCTAACGTCAACCGGGGGCAGCGGCTGATCTAGTGCGCAGCGCTGCCTGGCCCCTGGAAACACAGTGGGCTCTTTTTTTTAGGGAGAGCTCCCCCAATGGGAGGATGGCGAGGATGGCACCAGTGATGCCGAAATCACCCTAAAAATGGCTGCCGTGCCATTTTTCCATAGATTTGCACATTAGCGCCTGAGCCCACTAGTTTAGACTCTGAAGCGCTGCCCTGCTGCCGGTAGAGAGGAGGCCTGGATGGCTGCACGCCGGCCTCCTCCTCTCTCACAACACCTCTGATTAGGCCCCTTTAGCTGGTGCCTATTGCAGGCCATTTTGTTGCAGATTTTCCAAAATAAAAATCCAAAACAGTAAAAATAATAATAAGTTTCCGCTATGAACATGAGACGCTGTTCTTCATGTTTGATTGAATATGATAAGGGCACATTTTTTCCAGGTTCACAGGTGGAAAAACAGGTCTATCTGTAAACCACTGTCAGGTTAAATTACTCTCTCAGTCTGAAAGAATCTTATCATGTAATATCTGGTTGTACACAAATATGTCTGTGAATAAGGTGATTGTGTGAGAGCCGCGCTACAGTCTCTGCCTCTGACTGAGGCCACAACATTCTACTTGTGGCTCTGTGGGGCAGCATTTAGAGGTTGTTATTGGTCGTTCCTCTGAGAGAATCAATGAGTCTTATGTAATGACATCTGTGATGTCAGTCAGCCTGCCCCCGGGCTTCTCCCTGTAGCTGTGATCTCTCAGATGTATGTGACAAAGCGGTTATTGTTTCCAGCATTGACAGATGCATATGTATCATAGTTGTGGGCAGTGGTTTAACGAAGGGTTGGCAAAGGGCCAGATTTCCCATGGTGAGAACCTCACCTAAGGCAGCACAATCCTAGGTGTCGTGCACAGCAGCCGATTATCGATACACTGCGCTCGCATCTGGGCCACAATGCGCGTACACGGCGCCTTCTAGTGATGAAATACGGCTACTTTTTCCTTCACTAGCCGCAACTCCAAACACACCTGACTCAGGACCAATATGAGCATCCCAGTATCGTTGTAATGTTGTGATGGCAATCATACATTACCAGGGAAGTCCAAGAACAGAGCATTTTCTCCCTGATGGAGAGGGTCAGGTAGGCAAGCATGTCCTCTATTGAAGCAGCCTAACCCTAAACCCTCCTCACTAGTAGCTAACCCTAACCACCATACCGCACTGAATAAACCTAACTCCCTTCGCCTTGCAGCCCAACCCTAACCCCGTCTTTTAACTCTAAGCTTCCCCTTCCCGCAGCCTAACCCTAAGTCCCCCCACTAGTGCCTAAATCTATCCCCACCCCCAATCTCTGGCCTAACCCTAACCTTCCCCTCCCTGCAGCCTAACCCTAACCTTCCCCTTCCCGTAGTCTAACCCTAAGGGCAAGAGGTACTAAGCCTTGAAAAGTGAAAACCATAAACCAATCAGCTCCTACCTGTCAGTTTTCAAACCAGCCTGTGAGATGACATTTAGAAGCTGATTGGCTGGTGGGTTATCACTCTCCATTTTATCACTTTTCAAGTTTAGTAAATCTGGCTCTAAGGGCCAGATGTATCAAGCTTCAAAAGTGATAAAATGAAGAGTGATAAACAGCTAGCCAATCAGCTCCTACCTGTCATGTCACAGGCTGGGTTTGAAAAATAACAGGTAGGATCTGATTGGTTGGCTGTTTATCACTCTCCATTTTATCACTTTTGAAGCTTGATACATCTGGCCCTTCGTCCCCCCTCTAGTGCCTAAACCTATCCCCCCCCCCCCCCCCCCCCTTCCCAACCTCTGGCCTAACCCTATCCCCTAGCACCCGACACCAGTCTTGTAATGGCAATCATAATTCTGACATCAGTATATTGAACGGCAGCATCCTGACTGCATCCCACATAATGTGCTGCAGGTAATGTTACAGTGCAGCACACCCCCTGTGACGCCCCTGACAAGGTCTAATCTGACTGACAGTACTAAAGTATTATAGTGAATTGTGACTTTCAAAATCTATCACACTTGCTCATTACCTTTTCCAAGTCACATTCCAGGCATTCTATGTTTCCACATCAAGTACACAAGTGTATTAGACTATTAGGAGTGGTTGGAAATGTTCCAGGTTCCTGTATCATGAGCAGATTAGACATTAGGTTAATCAAAACTGAGATACGTTGCAATAAACATGGTTTCCATTTACTATCGGATAAATTCCACACATTGCAGAAGAGTCTGTGTTTTATAATAAGGCTTTACAGATGTGTCTTCGTATTCTGTAGCCACAGTTGTGGCAAGCAGCCCATCTCAGTGTACCAGGTCCCGCGTGATTTGGCTTGCGCTGTGAACCTTTTCAGCTTGAATATGCACCGATTGGGTATATTCAGTTGCTGACAGAACTGCCGTCTTGTCGGAAAGATGGCAATTTCCAACTTGAATAAGTCGACTTGTAAAGGGTTCTGACCTATTTAATAAGGGCTGCTTTTTTCCGACAGGTCGGAATGCTCCGACCTGTCGTAAACCAGGTGAATTGGTGGAACAGCCACCAATCCACCTGCTTTTGTTTGAAACGTCACCAAATCCATCAGGTTTTGGCCGCGTTTCCGGCAAACTCAATCCGGCCTTACAAAGAGTCGGATTGAGGGAGGGAGGAAAGCGCCGAGTGAGCAGCAGCAGCTCACCAAGCGTCATCCTTCCATCCACCGGGATTGTCATTTACCTGTCTTGCCGCTGGGTCAGGTTAGCAGCAGCAGCTCACCCGATGAAGAGGGCCCCATCCCTCCTTGGGTCCACCTCCCGCCTCCTGGTGAGCAGCAGCAGCCAAATCCAAATGTCAGCTGCATTAAATAGGGCACTTCGGATCCATTCCGACAAAGGAATGTCGGAATGGATCTGCCATTAATTGAATATACATTACCCGTAGGTGGATAGCCCGTGTTTTCGGGCTATCCAGTTTGGATGGACTGAAAATAAAAATAAAAATTGCGCCCGAAAAAAAAAACAGTTTCAGTTTATGTGCTTTCACTCAGAAAAGTGATTTCAGGGATTTTGCTTTGCCTGCTAGAGGCAGTAAAAACAAAATCCCTAGTAAGCCGCCGCACGTATTGGCTTATCCGGGTTTAATAGAATGGATCTGTGGCAAAGCAATGTTTTCTGCCAGGCAGCGCTGGGCAGCGGCAGGATCAAATGGGCATATGCATTTCCATCCCAAAATGCCAAGATTAGAGGCTCCAATCCTGGGACTGAAATCCCAGTCAAAAAGTGCCTTAAATTCCGAGATCTCGCTGCGCTCGTTCGCGGGATTGGAATCCATAGCTACAATGCCATAATAAGATCATACCTCACAACATATTCACTTTTGAAAACGGGGCATGTCCTATGACAAAGGTGGCATGGCCTCGTGGGGATGCCACAGCTGCGGGCCATGCCATTTTGCAGGCATCCGGAAAATGTGTCTCATACATATACCCATTAATGTTTCTGATTACAAAAAATCCATATTGTGAATCCTCTGCCTGTGCAGGAACAAGCGTATGAGAATGAGGAGGGGGATCTGCTACATGGCTTATTCTGTAAACAGTGTGAAGAACTGGAAATAATGTAAGAATGGCATATAATGGATTTGCTACCCCAATCAGCAAGACTGACAGTAGGAACGGGAGGAATCACAATGGCAGACTTCCTGACTGGTATCACCAGCAGTCTGCATGTATTGTACACCCTACAGCTAATTACATGTCAGCTTACTTAGAAATCTGTTGAGATAACACAGAAAATTTCTGAAAACTGTCATAGAGCTGGTGGTGTTGCCCTTGGCAACTAACCAGACATTGGGGGAAATTTACTAAGGTAAAATCGTATAAAAAATTCGTATTCGTACAGCAAAATACGATTTTTTTATGCGTATTCGTATTTTCAGGATTTACTATCCTGAAAATACGGTGATGTGTATTCATATTCATGGTGTATACATGGCGTATTCGTATTTTTGAATACGAATGAATTCAACATCGATAGAATACGCCTATTTTTAACGTGAAAACAACGTACTTTAGTCATTTACTAACAATTCGTATTTGTAAATAATACGAATATGAATCGTAAACGCATACGAATTGTAAACAAATACGCCAAAAAATACACCTTGATTTTGAAGTGTATTTCACATCTTACAATTTTACACATGAGGAAAAAAATCGCAAATGTGTCACTTATAAAAGGCCACTAAGCACACATACACACTTTTAAAATTATTTATTTATTTTTACATTTTTTTTTACACTGCAGCTTGCACGGATCTGACTGATCCATACAGGCTAAAACCAATACGAATTTGTATTTTAAAAATACGAATTTGAATAAAAAAATACGAATTTGTATTTAAAATACGAATTCGTATCAGAAAAAAAAAGAATCAATACGCCATCGGATAATACGAATCAGTCAAATACGACTGATTAGTAAATTATCCTCCGTAATACGAATGAAAAACGACTACACCAGTCCTATTCATTCGTATTAAGAATACAAATATGATTTTTTGTATTGTATATCTTCCTTATTGTGAACTGCATTAAAATGACAGGACCTGATAGATGCGTATAATTATTGCCATAGCTATAATGTGTAGAGGACATAAATGCCTACTCTCCTGAATTTAAGCGTAATATCTTTATCACATCTGAATTAAAAATATGCCCATAAATAAGACGCAAAATAGAAGGACGCCATATGTTGGTAGAGTGAAGAGAAGAAAGGGAATTTTCTCAAACGGGTTTCCGAAGCATCTCTGCTCACTACACCATGGGCCCAATTCAGACCTGCTCACTGGGCTGCGTGTGTTCGGAGCCCAGCGAGCAGGTTAATACCGCCCCTCCGAACGCATTCACACACACCCCCGGTGTCCCAGCCCATGCACCGGGCTGCAAACGAATGTGTACGGGTACAAATCCATTCACACGCATCCGCAGAAAGGAGAAATTCTTTGATTGTTACTTACCATCCCAGGATTTCTCCTCCTCTGCTGAGTACTCGCAGCCATGTGACCCAGGATCCACTCGACGGATGCTTGTATTTCAGCAAAATCGTGGCAGGCGCTAACTTCATGCACCCACCCTGAGCAGGCAGGGGAACATCTGCATTCTGACAGGCCCATCCAGCATTTCTCTGGGCGCACCCACCATTTTTGAAGTAACTCCCATCAAACGCTAGAGGGTCCACCCCAGAACGCCCCTTGACTGTCAATCAGGCTGCGACGGCCTCAGCAAGAAATAAAATTGCCGAAGGCGCTCGCAGCCGTTCCCTGCACATGCGCATTACCGATAATGCACATGCACAGTGGCTCACCGTCGACAGAGGAGCCGAATTCGAACCTGTGCGAGCAGGTCTGAATCAGCCCTTATGTGCCATGTGACTGTGGTTGCCATGGTAATGGAAAAAACACAGTTCAAACTGTTTAACTACAACATTAACAGCAGCCTGAAGAAACTGGCCAAAGAAAATAATAGTTTTTTATTGTTATTTTTTTTTCAAATATTCTTATTTAAACGTGAATAAATCTCAGAAATGAGCACTATTAACTTCGTAGAGATTTTGTCAAACAATTATTAACCACAAATTATGTTGGCAGACTGTATAAAGAACTGCTAAGAAAGGATGCCATGGATTCATCATAAGATTGTAGTCTTATTTGCTAATCATTGGACTGTAAATGTAGAGCCGCTTAGTGCATTTCCCTACAGCCCACCTTGTCATCTCTGCGTTAACAGCACCATCTGTGTACATCCCTGACAAATGTTCTTTTTTAACAGCTATCTGTGCCAGCTCTGTGGACCGATATTCCTCGCCAGGGCAGCTGCTTCCCTCTCAGTAAATCATATTTGCTTCATATTAACACATTTGCATAACAAGGCATTTCAAAAGATTTTGGTCATCATAAAATTCAGCTGGAAGATAAAATGAGCGGATGTTTTTGTGACATTTATGTTTATGGGTCTAGTTGGGTAATCGCATATTAATTATTGCCTTACTTTTTGCCTCACAAATTAGCCAAATGTTGTTTTATACTGGTAAAATCATCCTCAATATAATTAGCAAAAGATTCAGGGATGTATGGTCCTGCGGTTCTAGATCAAGGCTCCACCGACCTCCGCAGGTAACACCCTGAGGAATGTTGAAGCAGAGACAGAAGTAGGCCACATGGGAGATGTACATATTAAGCTTAGACAGAGATTTATAAGGAGATGATGTATCAAGCAGTGAAAAGAATGGAGAAGGGGACCAGTAGAGAAGTTGCCCACAGCACGGTGGCGGTGAGCAGATCCCTGCCAATCTCCGCTTCAGGGAGACGGGCAGGGTTAGTGGGGGGCTATAGGTGGTGACGGGGGAGCAGCAGGTAGCCGGCAGAGTGCGGCGGAAGGCTCAGACGGAACGGGGTTTGCAAGCGTCTCATCCGCGCGTGCCCCCTTCGGGAGGCGGCGAATGGCGATAGAATCGCCAGGAGCAGCTCCAATGTGATCTGCTCCATCTGTACCTATCATTATGTAGAATCTACTTTGCTTTCAGGTTTAACACCCTCCCTTTTGCTGTGGTTTGTGGTTTTAGATGTTGGCTGTTTTTTCAACTGGAAAGAATGGCAGCACGGGTACTATTTGTTTGGTTGCGATGCCCTACCTTCATAGACTGGTAGTAGGCTGTACCACCCCAACCGGGGGCAGTATCATCACCCAAGTTAAAAGTTAGGTAGTCAAGTTAGAAGGTGAGAGAAAAACACATTGGGGGAAATTAAATGAGAGATTCAGAAAGTGAGAGATTTGGTAAGAAATCTCCAGGTTTTTTAAAGCGGCAATCATTTACACTGCAAAACCAGTTTGATTTTGAAGTGCAAATGATTGTTGCTTTAAAAAAACCTGATTTCTCACCAAATCTCTCACTCATTGTTTCCCCCCAGCACACTGAATGCTATCAGTACCCGGATTTAAACACTACATGATTATAGAATTCAGATATTTTGGTTAAATATATTTGTGCAAACATATGAACAAGCCCCCAAGCCGTCGTTAAGACTTCTATGTGTATTGTGGGTCCCTATTGCTATATCTAGGTGCAGAGTACGATAAGGACGCCCAATACACAGAGAAGCCTTGACAAAGGCTTGGGGGCTCATTCATATATTTGCACAAATATATGTAACCAAGATCTCTGAATTTTATTATCATGTAGTGTTTAAATCTGGGTACTGATAGCATTCAGTGTGCTGGGGGAAACACTGTATTTTTTTCTTACCCCTCCCTTACTCGTACCTGAATGATGTCACTAATTGAGCATCTGCCACTATACAGTATATATATGTAAGTTAGAAGGTTAATGGTTACCTTTCGTGGTTTATAGAGGTTTTATATTTTGTGTTTGTACACTCCAAGCGGTTCAGCCTGCAATGCCTATTGGCTGATTCAGTGCTGTCATTTCTTAGCCGCCATTCATTCCTAACCCTTCAAGTGTCAAAATAGGTGCAAAAATTGCCAAGCAAACATTTGTTTTCATCATAATGATCTGTAATGTTTACCTTATACAGGTTGAGTATCCCGTATCCGAATATCCGTTATCCGAATTATTCCGAAAACCATACATTTCAGAAAGTGAACAAAAAAAATTTTTTTTTGCTAAAAACTTACTGGGGACATCTGTAACAGCACTAATGAGGGAATGATATGTAACTGCATACCTCCCAACTGTCACGATTTCGTCGGGACAGTCCCGATTTTCGGGTCCTGTCCCGACGTCCCACCCGCGGCAGGCATTGTCCCGCTGCGGGGGGTGGCAGTTGGGAGACCCCCCAATCTAGTAGAATAGACGCTGTGCGCATGCGCACAGCGTCTATTCCCGTATGAAAATGAGGTCGCGGCTAATTAGCATAAGCCGCGCCCTCATTTGCATACGCCCCACCCCCTTTTCGGACGCTCGCGCGGCTTCGCCGCGCGAGTGTCCCTATTTCATCCGGACACAAGTTGGGAGGTATGTAACTGGCACTATATATGTGCAAGACAATGATTGCTTGGCATTTAAATTCAGTGCCTGAGATTGTACACAAACTTTGTTTCATGTTTTGAAACCTTGTTTTATGCACAAATAAAATATATTTGTGTTTATTTCATGTGTTTGATGTATATGTACATCATAAATGCAAGATACCTCAAGATACATCATTGAAATATTAAAATATTCTGAAATACGGAATAATCCGTTATCCAAAATTCTCCTGGTCCCGAGCATTTTGGATAAGGGATACTCAACCTGTATATTCTTTCTTAAACAACATTAATTATTTGAATTTATATAACAAATGTGAATGACTGGAATTTTTTGTGGATATTTTGCACATTTCTCACAAAGATGTTGGCACTCAAAGGGTTAAATACATTCTTAAATAGTAATAATTTGCATCCTGATAAATAGCTAATCGTTTTTCTGCCAAAATCTACAACTCATTGTCTTTATTTACTGTTAGGCGACTGGGTGCGGGAACACAGTTGCGGTTGCCCAGCTGTCCTGGTTGCCTCCTGCAGGCTAAGGCTTCACCTTTTAACAGTCACTTTTGTGGGGCCGAATTAGGTCCAGACCCACTTCGGCGTTGCCAGGTCTTACATGGGACAATGCTGCTGAAGAGGGCTAAGCACCGCAAGGAGAGGGTGAAAAGCGGCCCACCCACCAGCCCCTCTGACCATGGGAGGTATAGCCCCACAGGAGCAACAATGAACAGGATGATACCTAGGATATACAATAGTCAGTAAGCTGATGGTGCAACAATGCACAAGATGTTACCTGGGACAAAACAACCCCTAAAGCACTGACAACAATGCACAAGCTGATACCAAAAAACACACAAGACAAATTGCTAGAGACACAGGGGAACTGTGGGTAATTTCCAGCAGCCCACCGTCTCAATGTAGGGAATGCAACAATGAAATAAGATTAATAAAGACATAAAAAATAACAGCATGCACTACGGAGAGTGCTCCTTACTATCTTTGTTGATCGAGGGGCTGTGATAGGAGGAGTACTTCCACGCAGGCTGACAGACACTTGGACAGGCAAGTTGGACCGAGTGTCGGACAGTTTTTTTAAAGTAGCAATCATTTACACTGCAAAACCAGTTTGATTTTGCAGTGTAAATGACTGCCGCTTTATAAAAACTGGAGATTTCTTAACAAACCTCTCACTTTCTAAATCTCTCATCCCATTATTTATTTATTTATTTATTAGCAGTTTCTTATATAGCGCACACAGATTCCGCAGCGCTTTAAGCGCTTTACAGAGAATATTTTACCATTCACATCAGTCCCTGACTCAGTAGAGCTTACAATCTATATTCCCTACCACATGTACACACACACAGACATTCTAGGGTTAATTTTTGGGAGCCAATTAACCTACCAGTATATTTTTGGATTGTGGGAGGAAACCGGAGTACCCGGAGGAAACCCACGCAAGTACAGGGAGAATATACAAATTCCGCACAGTTAGAGCCATGGTGGGTATTGTACCCATGACCTCAGTGCTGTGAGGCAGTAATGCTAACCATTACACCGTCTGTACTGCCCTACATTTCATCCATAGTGTGGGACATCTAATAGTCTGCAGGCAGCGGCAGAGAAGGGGCAGAGCAATGCACTGGCCATCCACATGTGTGAGCAGGACACTCATACTGTATGCACAGGTTACTTCTCTAGCTAAACTGTGGGGTCAACATGTACATGTATTATTTTGCATCCATGATGCCTCCACCATTCACACAATTCCTAATGTTTACTCTGGATCAGTGATCCCTATTCCGAGGTGTGTTCCTGCCACACTGGAATGCTGTTAAGTGCTGTGGACCATGGTCTTATGAAAGCACCAGGAGGAAAGGTATCCAGCTGTAACAAGAGTGGAGAAGTTGCCAAAAGCAAACAATCAGCTTTGGGAGTAGCATTTGTCAAGTACTTTCTATAAAATGATAGCTTGAAGCTAATTGGTTGCTATGGGCAACTTCTCCACTTGTCCCTCTGTCCACTCTTATCAATACCTAGTACAGCATTCTCCACCCTCCTCTGCAGTGACCACATAGCTCTGTAATGCCCAACTTTTCCATAGGGGACAGAGGGAAACTTGCTCAAACCCAAAATGAAGGTGGCATGACCTAGTGGTAGGTCTGGTTATTAGACAATCCGGCAAGCATAAATTATTCTCAAGATATACAGTACACCAAGATGCACCAAGCTCCAAAAGTGATAACATGGAGAGTGATAAACAGCCAGCCAATCAGCTCCTACCTGCCATGTCACAGGCCGTGTTTGAAACTGTCAGTCAGGAGCTGATTGGTTGGTTGTTTATCACTCCCCATTTTATCACTTTTGAAGCTTAGTGCATCTGGCCCATAGTTAGCATCGTGGTTGCACAATGGGTGGAGCTGTGAATGTTGTGGGCGGGGCATAAATTGCTGAATACGCTTTAAAAAAAAAAAAAGATGTCAAAGTTTTGCCTGTTGAGGTGGGTGTTGTTATAACAGGGGAATCTATCATAATATATGAAACATCATTATAACTTATAATCGCTAAGTATCGCTACACTTTCAAAAAATATTGTAATACATCACCTTTCATGTAACACTAACAGTTGCATGTACCATTAGTAGCTAACTGCAGATATTTCACTGAGCCCCCACCTACTAGTTGTTAGCATCTTATGCCAAATGGTGGTGAGTGGCAGTGGGGGGGACCTCATATGTAAGGCAGCATGGTTTTAGGAGGTCCCCAGCAGGGCCACCAATAGGGGGGCGCTGTGGGTACAGATGTCCTGGGCCCCGACCTCGGCAAGGGCCCAGGCAGCTCATTTTGCCAACCGCAACCCCACCCAGACTGCCTCCATTGCGCTGTGCTCAGTGCACTGAACAAAGCAAGTCCCAGGATGCCAGTGGCCAATTAAAATGCTGCGCCGGAATTTGAGCCAATCAGGACTCGCATACCGGCAGCCAATCAGAGTGGCTGCCGGTACGCAACCTCTGATTGGCTCACCAGCTGGTGCTGCATTTTAATTGGCTGCCGGTGACCTGAATTGAAGAAGCCTGCGCTCCGTGCTGCAGCTCAGGAGATGTGGGAGCAGGAGCCGGGTTATTGTAAGTCAAGTGAGATGGGGGGGCGGGGTTTGGGGGGGAGGGCTGACTGGAAATGAGTCCCGGGCCCCAAAATTCCTGATGGCAGCCTTGGTCCCCAGGAGTGCAGTACCTGAGCTGTACCATATGATGGTGGCCCTGGTTATCATCTCTTGTTATAATAAATTGGCATTAGTTTGCAGAGGACAAGTCATACTGTACTTTAATAAGTTGTAGTGAAAAATTGAGTAGATAAATGATCTTAAGCTTTAAAATCCTTCACAAGAGCTTTGGGACAGTGCACCAGGGTAATATGGGATTCATCATTACACAGATTTTCTAGAGCAGTGACCCACAAGTGGCATATTCACAAGTCCTCTTAGTACCGCCGTCCATCTCCATGCACTGTGCTGTTCCAGCACACAGTGCAGGCAGAACCAATGTGCTTAGCGAGTCCCGTGAGAGATTTTCCCTTTCTGTCTGGGCATGTGGCCAGTCTTCTTTCTCCACCATACGGACTGTTCCTTTATACATGGCCAAACCTCCTTCATCTCTGACAGATTCACTCAGACCATTGAGAATGATTCCATAAAAACGTTTTCTTCCAGCTAGGGAGCCAGGCCTTAAGGAATCTGCATTACACCATCCGGCCAGTGACTGGAGGAATACAAATTTTTTACCTATTGTTGAAATACAAAGATCCACTGTTGTAAGGAACTTTAACGGCGGCAGATCTGGAGTTTGGGGAAAATATTTTCATGCAGAAGCTATTGAGATACATCATTATACAGTACTGGCACATTACAGAAAGTATACAGATAACGGAATATTGGAACAACAATAAATACATTTGAAAACACGAGAACCATTTAGAATTTGGATTTTTGCCTTCATTTACTTGTTTATACTCAATTTAAAGGGCTCAACAAATTACTCCAAAAGCTAAGAACCAGGACCAAAACTAAGGGGCCTAAATCAAATGTGTTTGACATCCCATCCGACACAATGCGCGGTCCCGTGCGCATTGGGTTGGACCCTGGAGATTGAACCTCCTGCACATAAAATCTATTGGATCAGTCCCATCAGTTGTGCATTGCGGGTATATTTTAGCACCCGCAATGTATTGGGTCAGATTCGGTAGATGTATGCCAGTGGTGAAGCACCACTGATACACATCTGGAGTGGCGGACAGTGGCGATTGCCGGGCAGCGGCGGTTGCCTGGCAGCGGCGGTGGTGGTGAGGCGGGCAGCGGTGGGTGGCAGGCAGCAGTGAGCGGTGGCAGGGCAGGCAGCGACAGATAAAATCGCCAGGCCCTGCCAGCCATCAGAAGGGGGTGCGCGCGCACGAGACACTCTCGTGACCCGTTCCCCTTTCGTGACCCGTTCCAATGGAGCTCCCCCCGGGTCCTCGCTGCTGGTCCCTGACACTTGCCCCCACCTCCCCGCACCCCCTCTAACCCTGCCAGTCTCCCTGAAGTGGAGGCGGGCAGGGTCCTGATGCCCAGCCGCCAAGTGTCTGGGACGCACATGCGTTCACCAGCGGGGACATTCTGGCGAGCGCTGGCAGTGAATGTGAGGGGCTCCATCTGTAGTTTCCTAAAATTCTAAGATTCTATTGCTGTGACCAATAGCTTTAAGATGGCAGTTAAATAAGTTAATGTTAAATAAGTCTGGGTTATTGCTGTTTTAAAACTATTGGTAAGAGTGTTGTAGACTTGGACAACTTGTTACCCCAAAGTATAATTTATGTGGGTACTGCAGAAATATGCTACTGATATGGATAGTTAAGGTGGAATGTAACCAGCCCAAAATGTTCCAAAATTGGCTCAGTACAGGTGTATAAGAAAAGCCTCAGTGCGCGACACTGTAAGTCAGCTGCAGTCTGGTTGTAGGCTGAGGGGGCTGTATTCAGTTCGTGACAATATTTCTGACTATTCGTCACGGTCCGAAAACACACGAATCGGCCAATTACTTGACAATCCACGTGTTTTAGTCGAAAATGCGTTTGCTTCTGACTATTTTCCACTGACCCAGGTTCGACCTTGTTAAAACCATCCAAAAACAGATGCATTCAATAGGTATGTCTCGATTTTTCAGCTAGCCAAAAAAATCCGGACATCATTGAATACCATCTTAGTTTCTCAAGGAGGCTTTGATCATCTTTTTTTGTTATCGCACTCAGAGCTCCGCAGTTCTGTATGTGAGTGAGAATTTGGCAGCAACTCACGGAACAGCTTGTTCATTCTGATTGGCTGCCAGCCTGTATGTATCAGCAATCCCTTCACCTGGTTAGCTATCTTGTCTGGGTTTAACCTGACTGTGGTCCGGACAGGACAGACAGAGTGGGACTCAGATGGCTGACTGACAGTGTTAAACTGGGACATGAAGGATCATACAGGTTTATGCAGTGGTAGGGCTCTATGAAATGCACGTCTGCTCCCGTAAAGACTATGAAGCTTGTTGCGATCCGGATTCGGCCCTAGCCTTGTTGGTCGGTTTGCACATGTGCATTTCCGCGCATCTGCAAACCCCAGCAGGGAACGGCTTTGGTGAGTTACACAAACAACTGGCCATTTGCTGCGGGAGGGAGGGCCGGGGGCATGTAGGGGGCCATAGTGGAGGAACGGCCAGCGTTTTATGGGTGTCCCCATAAAAAAATTGAGCATTCCCCTGGGAAGGCAGGCGAGCCGATACTTGCTCAGGGCGGACTTCACATGACGTTGGTGCCCGCAAGCTCTTCGGCGGACTCCCACGGAAATAAAAGTCAGTTTAATACCGATGGGGAGAGAAATCATTCGATGGTCGGCCAGAAGGCGTTTATGGTGAATCTGCAAGTAGAAAATTTTTTTTTTTAGCAAAATAAGTTGTGTCTGTGCAGGATGTTTTACCTTCAGCATTGGGAAATACGTCACTGAGCGCCCGTTTATTCACGCGGATTAGGATTGTCTCCTAAGGCAAACACACGTTTCAAACAAAGGGCCTAATTCAGGTTGGCTCACAAAAGCAAAATCTCTCAAATGGGAAAAACCATGTTCACTGCAGGTGGGGCAGATGTAACATGTGCAGACAGAGTTAGATTTGGGTGGGGCGTGTTCAAATTGAAATCTAAATTGCAGTGTAAAAATAAAGCAGCCAGTATTTACCCTGCACAGAAACAAAATAACTCCCCCCAACTGTAACACTCTCTGCACATGTTACATCTGCCCCACGTGCAGTTCACATGATTTTGTCCATTAAAAGGAGTTTGCTTTGTCAGACCAACCCGAATCATCCCTAGGTGAGTTTAAAGGGTAATAGTCACCTTGTACTTGGTATGTTAGGCATTCCCGCTGTCCTTTATATGGAGAACCAGTGTTTAAATAACTTATTTCTAGAATAATTAAATTTGTACCTCTGCTTTAAGGTCCATACACACTGGGCATAGGTGCCGATTTATGATTTTGCTGGTGGGTGCTCAAGCCAAACATATAGGGGGAAGGGGCGTGGCCACAAAATAATACCAATTTATATTACGTAGTACAGTTGTCTCCAATATTCAAATTATGGTAGCAGTGCCAAATACATAAATGCCCCAATGCCCCCACAGTGCCGAATACATAAATGCCCCCACAGTGCCGAATACATAAATGCCTCCATAGTACCTGTGCCAGCAATGAGGGAGGGGGAGTGCGGTGGGACTTGGGCGGAAGGGCCGCTGCTGAGCTACTCAGTCAGTGTGCGCTATGTGCACAGCACACACAGAGCACGCACAGGCTGGCCTTCCTCACATCCACCTATTACTCTGCGGATGGAATTCACTCTTCCCGCCATACTGTTTCCCAGGCGGCGGGTCCAGCGATGTGGGTGCTGCAGCCGTAAATTAGCAAGTTAATACAGCGGCCCATCAGTGGGACTTGGATCCGTGGGTGCTCATCAATTTCCGTGGGTGCTCGGGCTCTTGAGCACCCACAGAATCGGCACCTATGACACTGGGTGACTATGCCCAGCGTGTATGGGCAGCGATGATGAGAATCATCGCTGCGGGGGAAGCCGCTCAGTGCATACACACTGAGTGGCTTTCCCCTTTGCCCGGCGCCGACAGAGGGGGGGGGGGGCGGCGTTGCATAGTGGAGCGCTATGCAAAGCCGTCCTGAAAGCCGCTCATCTGCTGGTATAACCAGCAGATGAACGGCTTTCCCAGCGATGTTGCGGGAGCTCGCAGCAGCGCTCACCGCTCATTGCCGGGCCATACACACTGGGCGGCTTTGAGCTGTAAGCTGCTCAAAACTTCTGTTTTAAGCGACTTTCAGCTCAAAGTAGCCCAGTGTGTTTGGGGCATTACACAGATCATACACTATTTTGTTTTGGTTTAGGGTTTATTGTGCACATGCAATAGTAACTGCTGTACCCGGGTCAGCTTGGGTGCCCTGTTACTCACAGCACCAACACGACCAATGGTTGACTTTACCCTAGGGAGCGCAGGGGACTCCTCTGCATAAAGCTCCCATGCAAAGACCCTGATGACAAATCGTGGTGAAACTTCTGCTAAAACCTGGCTGGGAAACTTACCTACACAATGCCAAAAATAGCATTGCTATCGGTTCAGTGGTTTCAGAGTTTATCGTAATCAGACAGTCACAAAACAGAAGTCCCCATTTATAACGTACAGATTATGAGAGAGGCAGCAATATTATAGAATGCAGCTTTAAATCGATAGGACAGAGTAAAACGGGATACAGTCGTATTATCGACCAGACTTAGGTCGACAGTCATTAGGCAACAAGGTCGACAGGGTTCTAGGTCGACATGGATGAAGGTCGACAGGTGTCTAGGTCGACATGGTTTTAGGTCGACAAATGCATAAGGACGACAGGTCACGAGGTCGACATGGGTTTTTTCACTGTTATTTGAGCCGACGTGCTGACAGGCGGTATTTCATGCCCTACCATCCACTAGGGCATGGTATGAGAATAAAATAGTGTGCCAAGCGCAGCGAGGCACCGTGCCCGAAGCATTGTGAGCGATGAGAGGGGCTGCGGTTGACTTCCAACTGTGTCCATGTCGTCTCGACATTCGGGTAAAAAAAACTGTGAAAAAAACCCATGTCAACCTAACCCATGTCGACCTAATGCATTTGTCGACCTAAACCCATGTCGACCTTGTCCCATTTCGAAGACAAACCGGAAAAGAAGAAAGCACACTGGTTAAGGTTATTTAAGAAAAATGCCAGTTTAGAGTATTTTGAATTTTATAAACATAATCACAATACAATTCAACACACAATGACACACAGCATAATAATAATAATAATAATGATATAACAATTCATCGGGTACCGGCCGAAACCAGAGATAGAAAATGAAAAAAAATGTGTACATACATATATGTCTAAAATTACTGATTAATGACAGGAGGGTGAAAAAATGATAAAAACCTCCTTGAAATAAAATCAGAGTTCATGCATTGATACTCTGCGGCATCCAATGTATTTATTTATTTTAGTGTATGAGCACTCCAGATATGTAACGGTCTAGGTTAGTAATTCCGCACACTGTCAGTGGTCCAATTAGTAAGATTGATTAGTGATAGCATTAGTAAATGTCCACATTTAAACAGTCACAATAATACCTTTTTTCCACAGACCTTTGGAGTTGGATGATGCAGTTTAGCAGCAAAGATTAGCCACTATCCCGGGTAGCTGAGATTAAATTCCCAGAGTTCAATAGTCTGTAGGTGGCCGGCTGGCAAACCCTTTTAGTGTGGATGTAAAATTTGAGAACTGACGCGTTTCCCCGCCTGCGTATGTCGGCGGCTTCCTCAAAGATCAAGTGTCCCATGTCGACCTAGAACCCTGTCGACCTTGCTGCCTGTTGACCTAATGACTGTTGACCCAAGTCTGGTCGACACCCAGTAAAAAAACCCTCTATCAAGGAGAAGACATGCTGTTAATCTGGTATCTGTAATCCCTTCCTAATTTCATCAGATACTAACACCTTTGTGAAGCTCAATTTCCATATCATTGTAACCAATATCATCTGTAATCCGTGGGCTCCAAGGCAACTTGTGCTGAGTGCATACTAGTGTAAACTGGCCGCAGCATCTGCTCGCAGCTCTCCCATTGCAGTTCTGATGACTGAGGTGCTACAGCATGTGTACGCAATGGGGGGGTTATTCTGTGCCCCCCCCCCTTTTGCAGGGCGTTTTCGCACACAAATGCTGCGAATGAATGTTTAACATAAACATCAATTCGCAGGCTAGTAGGAACCACCCACCCCCATCGTTCGATAGTCGCCGACCATCAAACGATGGTTAAGGTGCACGGATATCTAAGTGACTCTCAGGTCACTTATGCATGCACCCTTGGGAACCGGCCAGGGCTGACCAGCCAGGATGATCATGCTTTGGCCGGAGGGAGCTTTTGTAAAAAGTGTCCCCCGGCTGTGGCATGACAGCGCTGACTGTTTGAGCCCGGTGCTGGTCTCTGAAATACGGGGGACCCCTACTATTTATGTCCCCTATATTTTGGGAATCAGCACTGGGCCAAGAGCCTTGTACTGGCTATAGAAATACAGGGGAACCCCATTTAATTTCCCCCCTGTTTTCCTGCAACCAGGACTCACTGAATGAGCCCGGGGCTGGTTATAGCCAGGCGGGGTGGACCTCACAGTGTTTTTATAAATGTTTTTATTTTTCCTAATTTTTTTACACAGAGAAGCATTGCACGGATCTGACTGATACATGCTATGCGTCATGCTTGTAAGTATTTGGCTGCCGGGAAATTTGAATCCGGAGAATACCGCAGCTTTATAAATTTGCTGTATTCTCCCTTCATATATTTAGCTGATCCCGGTCATAGCCGTTTGTGCACGGGTTCGGACGTTATCGGCCTTCTTAGTAAATTTCCCCCTTTGTCTTTTGCTTATTTTACAGATGGACATTATACAATATCATAAGCTGGGTACACACTAGACGATAATATGAACGATTTTGCCTATTCTGATGGGTTGGAGCGCCAAATCGTTCATATAGTCTAGTGTGTGTACTCTATGTCGCTGCGGAAAGCAGTGTGCTGGCATCGGCAAGTTTGTATGTACTTACCGCTGGTGGCCCATCTGCTGCAAATGTCGCAGGGGACACATGTCCCATAGTGTGTACAGAGCAGTATATACTGTGTGTATGTAATTGTTTACCTGCTTGGTAGTAGCATCTGTACTGTTGGCGCTGGCTCCACCTACATCCTCGCTATATACTGCATTATTCATGATTGCTACCCAGATGGAAAATTAAGTGTATAATAACTGAGCTTGTTAGAGCACAATCCATTGGAGACTGTTAATAAGTAATGGTATTAGGTGTCTTTAGTAATGGTCTTTGGGTTCCTCTAAGTATTTTGTTATGCAGTGTCTTAGACGGATCAAATGACTGAAGCTTTGCAGGCAAATATAGTTTCAAGTTATAAATAGGATGATAATTAATGCATCACAACAAATTCAAGACATTTTGGATTTGTCTATTAAAGGGGAACCAAAACCAAAATTGAAAAGTTTGTATTATGAAGGCCAGTTTTGGTCTCACTGTACACTGTCCCTTCAGTCCTTAGTGGATTGCTCTACAGACAACTGAAAGCAATTCCTACTGCAAAATCCTATTCTATTTCTTATATAAATGTATAAATAATTAATGCTGGGCTAAAAAAGTAAAAAAATAAAACATAGCATGTCAGTTAGCTTGATATGTTACATTTCTGTAACCATGGAGACTGGCTTTAAATCTGTAGAATACAAAGGCACCACTTTAGTAAGCAATGGATGCTATCGCTGCTCCCTCATTCATTATCCTCTGTCGCCATTACAACAGATCTAAGGTGGTACATAGCGGCCATTACATTATTTTGCCTTGGGTCTACAGTGTATCTCGGTATACCCCTGAAACTGCTTATTGTAAAGTGGTATAACATGAACTGGAGGACATTAAAAGGCTACATAATATGAACTGTGTCCCTATCATATGAAACAATATGAAGTGGAGGCACCATAGTGTGGCATAATATGAACTTTGGACCTGTAATACGAAACAATATGAAGTGGAGGCACTATAGTGTGGCATAATATGAACTGTGGCCCTGTAATATGACACAATATGATGTGGAGACACTATAATTTATTATTTATTTATTAACAGTTTCTTATATAGCGCAGCGTATGCCGTTGTGCTTTACAAAGGAGACAGTCATACAACAAACAGGCAGTCAAAAGGTAGGAGGGCCCTGCTCGCAAGCTTACAATCTATAGGGAAATAGGCATTGATACATAAGGATAGATACTGTATTCTTTATTGCATCGGTTCCACCAGAATGCAAGGTTCCGTGACTGGTTCTGGAATTTGATAAGCTTGCCTGAAGAGATGAGTTTTCAGGGAACGCTTATAGGTTTGGAGACTGGAGGAGAGTCTTATTGTGCTTGGGAAGGCATTCCACAGAGTGGGTGCAGCCCGAAGAAAGTCATGCAGTCGGGAATGGGAGCGAGTAATGAGTGTGGATGAGAGACGCAGATCTTGGGAGAAGCGTAGAGGTCGGGTTGGATGATATTTTGAGATAAGAGAAGATATGTATGTTGGTGTAGTTTGGTTTATGGCTTTGTGTGTAAAATAATTTTGTATTGAGTATGGTAGAACACAGGTAACCAATGAAGTGACTGACAGAGTAGCTTTGCAGACGATGAACGTCTGTCTAGGAAGATTAGCCTCGCAGCTGCATTCATGATGGACTGTAGTGGTGAGAGTCTGTAATGTGGCATAATATGAACTGTAGCCCTGTAATATGTCACAATATGAAGTGAAAGCACTATAGCGTGGCATAATATGAACACAGGGCACTGTAATGTTACATAATATGAACTGTTATGATGTTGCTATGGGCAACCAATCAGATCCTGTGTACTATCTTCTAGAGGGTGCTAAAAAAATAAGAAGTAGATGCTGATTGGTTGCCCATACCAACATCACAGGTGAAGTAGAATACACATCTTAGTAAATGTCCCCCTTATCCTCTTATCTCCAGACTGGACTACTGTACTCTCCTCCTATCTGGCATCCCTAGCAAATAACACAATGGGGAATATGAGACATTGGATAGCAGAAAATCAGTCAGCTGGTGGTCACAGGACCCCTACCATGGTCATGGCAAGTCACATTGGTAAGGAGACTCCTGATTTTGTAGACAGCTACAGTACCCCAGGCTGTAATTCCGGTGCATCCCACGCGCAGTCCGCACCGCACACTGGTGGAATCACCGCAAGCCCCATGAGGTGAACAGTATAAAGCCAGGTAGATAATACAATAATGAGGAAAGTATATTCCTGCTGGCTGTATGAATTTTAAAAATGGTGATCATAAGAAGAAATCCCAGAGAAGCATGTCACACCACCCCAGAATCTATGATATCATGACATCACTACTAAGGGGGCAGAACCACTGACTCTAGGAATTAGAGCAGTGGGGGCTTCGGAGGGAGCACCTGGATCCTGCACCTCGTGTTACAGTTTATGCCCCTAGTTACAATTCCCTGATCACTCTCAGCATGTAGTTATATCATACTTGCTGACATTTATTGTCTCAGCTCCGGAGAGGGCCAGGAGGGGAGAAGCTGAGTGCTAACGTTGTCTCTTGTGTCATTAGCTTATTCTAGCACAACTGCTGCTTTCCCTTCTGCATCCGCCTCTGTACCTTTGACCGTTATCACTTAGATTTCCTAAAAAAAATCTGTTCTGCTTTATGTGTGTGATCCAGTGTTGTGTTTTCCCTGTTGTGTCTTCATCCCGCTTGCACTTGTTTTGTTTCATACTTTGCTAGACTGCCTTGTTTGGTATTACACTTCCCTATTATTATTTATCTGGCTTTCAATTTTATATGTTTTTTTTTTTTAATAAACTTTTTTATTGAGACATTCCGTGCACTTCACATAACATCTACAATGTATTGGTTGTCACATTCTTAACAATCAGAAGATAAAAATAAAGAGGAGGTTCAGTCAATAATGGCACTTGTTTGTGTACATTCATTTGAGTCTTGTTACATTCTTCGGGGTGTCAAATAAAATAGTGTTTCACATTGCAAGTAATCATTGGATAGGAACTGGTGGGTCCTGTGCAGCCATTCGGCTGAGGTACCACGTTGTAGATTGCAGGCTATCATGTAACATCTTCCTAGTGCTCAGTGGGAGAGTTGGTATATAAGAGTCCCACAACATGAAGAATTTACCCACTTTTTTATCTCTGTCTACCATAGCCTCCACCCAATCCATTCTAAACAGAAAATGTAGCTTAGAAAAAAATAGGGGGAATTGTGGGGGTGTGGGATCAATCCATCCCTGGAGAATAGTTTTCCTACCCGCTGCACTCAAAGCCAACAGCAATTTTTTGCTTTCTTTTGTCATACGGGTGTTTGGGTCAAATATTCCGAGTATCGCCCATTCTGGAGTAAAGCGGACAAAAGTAATGAGTTTTGCCTCTGCGTAGCGCTTTACTAGCAGCCAGAAGTAACGAATAATGGGACATGCCCACAGACAATGATAGGTATCCGCGTTGTCAGAGCGGCATTTTGGGCAGGTATGGGTGTCTGATGTTCCCATATGGAAGCCTCTTACAGGGGATAGGTAAGAGTTATTATAGATATTTATGAATAGCTCAATGTACATGTTGGCTTTGAGGGTTTGTTGGAAATATAGAAGGCCCTTCTGCAATTGTGGAATCGAGAGCGTAGGGAAGTGATCAAGCCATGTGGCCATACCACCTTTGATCTTGGCGTAGTCCAGGATCTGTCTCAGAAAGGTATAGTGTATAGATATAGCTTTTGAGGTCAGAACCTGATATGTAAGCATGGTGTCCAGGGTGTTATTCCAGTCCTTATCAGAGAAATGACCTATCACATGCGTCACATAAAAATTAGTTTGCAGAAAGGCTAAGGGGTATGGGCTAACCGTAGGATATTTAGCTGTCAATTCTGAGAAGCGTAGAACTCGCTTCTCTTCCTTTACTACCAGGGATTCAACCGATTTTATCCCCATTGCTGCCCATGCGGTGTAGGGATAAGCAGCCATGCTGTCCAGAAATGCTGGGTTTTTGAGCAGGGGCAGGAATAGGGAGTGGTGTTGATTAAGGCCCGTTTTATGTCTTAATATGTGCCAGATCTTTTTAGTTGACCATAGCAGGGGGTTGTTTTTTATTTGGTCAGGCAATTCTTGATCATGTTGGTGTAGGAAACCCACAAGACCCGTATCATTTAAGAAGCCCTGTTCCAGGGGGGTGTTAGTATACACAGAACTAGAGTGTAGCCAGTCCCGCAAGTGCCGAAATAAAGCTGCGTGATTGTATGTAACTATGTCTGGAAAGATAACACCTCCATTAAATACGGGTTGTGTAAGCTTCTTCATCGCAATGCATGGACGACCTCCTGCCCATATAAATTTGCGGGCAATACAAGTGATCTGTTGTGTGTCTTTTTGAGTTAGTAGGACTGGAAGCATTTGTAATGGGTAAAGTAGTTTCGGGATTGCTACCATCTTCAGCAAGTTAGCACGTCCCAGATAGGATAAGGGAAGTCGTTCCCATTTGGTCACATCGTTAGATAAGGTAGTAATGGCTTTGGTTACATTTAGGGTGTATAAGGTGGTTGGGTTTCGGGGTATCAGGATGCCTAGGTACGGGATATATGTAGTTTGCCACTTTAGGTTGTATTGTGGTGCCCATGGAGGGGGAGCCTTTGGACCGTAAAGCAAAAGGGCAGAGGATTTATCCATATTAATGCTGAAGCCAGTTATGGGTTCAAAGGAAATTAATTTGTTTAAAAGTAAAGGTAGAGTGTGTTCGGGGTTGGTGATATAGAGTAGAATATCGTCAGCGAAGGCTGATAATTTTAGTTCTTGGGTGCCTTTTTTTATTACTTTAAATTCTGGCCATGTCTGTAATGTCCGTAGGATGGGATCCAATGCTATGTTGAATAAGAGCGGTGATAGGGGGTACCCTTGTTTGGTTCCCTTTTCTAAGCAGAAGCGTGGACCCTTGGATCCATTTATCAATAGTGAGGCCGAGGGGTTGTGGTATATTGTTCGTATAAACTGGAGGAAGTCCGAGTCAAATGCCCTGTTTTCCAGAACGTGAAACAGGTGAGGCCATAAAATCATGTGGAATGCCTTATTTGCATCCAAACTTAGGAGCATGTTTCGGGAGTTAGGTGAGTTGTGCGAAGCTATGACCGCCGCCATGGCTGCACGTACCGCCCTGACGGAGTGTCTACTCCGCACAAACCCCATTTGTGTTGGGGTAAGAATGTCTGGTAGGATTGTTTGTAGTCGTAGAGCTATTATTTTTGTTAGTATTTTATAGTCTACATTTAATAGACTTATAGGACGGTACGAGGACAGTAAGGTGGGGTCCCTATCTGGTTTGGGGAGGAGTGTAATGAAGGCTTCATTAAAGAGAGGGGACACATTCCCTTCTTTATAGATTGTTTGGTAGAGTTCAAGCAGGGATGGTGTGATATGGGTTTGGAGTATACGGTAATATTCTCCTGTAAAGCCGTCAGGTCCTGGGGATTTGGCGTTTGGAAGTTTGGATATTACCATGTTAATTTCTTCAGTTGTTATATTCCCTGACAAAGCAGATTGCTGATCTGGGGTGAGTGGGGGCATGGCCTCACTTGAAAAGGGTACTCCCTGAGTGGCTGGGTCTACAGGTGGTGAGGCAAAGAGGTTTTGAAAATACGTTTGAAACTGCCTGGCAATCTCAGATGATTTTGTGATATTCGCTTTGGAAATCGGGTGTTTTAGCATTGTGATGATATTACGGTTTTTAGGGGGTTTTGAGAGTGTCGCCAGCAATTTCCCGGCCTTGCCTCCCCATCTATAGTATCTATGTCTGGTATAATCTAGTGATTGTTTTGCCTGAGTAGCTAGATATGTCTCAAATAGTTGTCTAGCTTCTTTGTATGTTTGGAGGGTAGTGTCCGAAGGGTTGGTTGTATAAGCTTGGAATGCCGATTTCATTGTGTTATTTAGTTGGTCATGTTTAATTCTTGCTTCCTTCTTCTTTTTTGAGACATATCCAATAATATGGCCGCGCATGACGGCCTTAGATGCGTCCCAAAAAAGTTCCGGGCGGTCCCAGTATTCTATGTTTTCATCTACATAATTGGTCCAGTTATAGGTCAGATATGACTTGAAATCCTCGGAGGCCAACAGATAGGACGGGAATCGCCAGATATAATCTGTTTGGTGCATGAATTAATGATTAAGGGCCACCATAACAGGGGCATGGTCCGAAATTAGTATGTCATAAATGTCGGCCCTGGAAACCCCAGTCATCAGTTCATCTGCTACCAAGATCTTGTCTATGCGCGATGATGATCTATGGACCATTGAGAAGTGTGTGTGTGTTCTGTCTGTGGGGTTTAGTAATCTCCATGGGTCAGTGAGGCCCAGAGTGGCTCTCAGCGATAATAAAGATCGGCTCTGAAAGTCAGAGGTTCTTGGTGTGGTAGGGGATCTATCTATTGAGGGATCTTGTACCATGTTGAAGTCCCCTCCTATTATTAGTGGGTAATTTGCTCTAGTTTGAATTAAATGTTCCAAGTCTTGGATGTATGCGTGTGTGTTAGTGTTAGGGGCATATATATTTACCAGCGTGTATTTAGTGTTGTATAGTTCAATATCAAGTATTATATACCGGCCTTCAGGGTCTAGGGTTTCGGAAAGAATGGAAATTGGGAGATTTCTTTGGAATAGAATCGCCACGCCTCTCGTTTTTCCTATGGAAGGAAGCTGCAAGGCATTGACCCAGCCACGGAGCTTTTAGGGTATTTGCTTCCTCTGAGGCCCAGTGGGTTTCCTGTAGGAATATTATATCAGGGTTAAGGCGTTTAAGACGTGTTAGGACCCTTTTTCTTTTTACTGGATTGTGTAGTCCATTTACTTTCCAGGGAATTATAGTTAGGGGTTTAGGGGGCATTTTTGATTGGCAATCAGAGGACGGCATGGCTACTCACCCACTCCAGGAGAGTTTCGCAGAGCTTTTTCCAAAGGGCGCAGGGGGAGCAAGACAGGTCCCAGAACCTTATGTTTATATATAGAGAATAGTGTTGAGCAAGAATGTGACTATAAAGATAGAGCATAGAAAACAGCATCAATTTCTTACATAGTAAGGGAAATATGTAGTAACAGTAAAACACATAGTAACTTGTGCACATTGAATGTCTCATTTCAACCTTTTCAAACATTTTCCTTAACCATAAACATTCAGTTGTGGGCGCCTTCTGTTTAGAGAGGCGTGCACAGGACTTTATCCAACAATAACATAACAAACTAAGAACAGGTAGAAAAAATATTGTGTGTAACATTATTTCTTCACTATATCATTCCCGCCCGGGAAAGCAGTGTTAATAGGGTTTTTCGGGCTTGTGATAAGCGAACGTATCATCTATTAGGTGATCTCCTTGGTGAGGTGTCAGACATGAAGTATTTCTTCTCCTCCTCTGGGTCGGTGAAGAATAGCCGAGAGCCGCCCTCCACCACCTGCAATTTTGCGGGGTATAGAAGGGCAAATCGTACTCCATGTCTGTGCAAGTGGGTGCATATGCCAGAGAATTATTTTCTCTTTTGTGAAACAGCTACTGAAAAATCTTGAAAATTCAGTATCCTGTTGCCTCCCACCACCAGGTCCCTGGTCCTGCGGTAAGCTGCGAGGACACTCTCCTTTGCTCTATAGTCTAGATATCGAGCTATAACAGGCCGCGAGCAGTTGGATGGTCCCTCCCATGCTGCTCCTAATCTGTGTGCTCTTTCTATATGTGGCAGCTCTATGCTGTCTAAGATGCCTAGGACCCTAGGCAGTTCCTCACCCAAGTATGAGAGGAGGGCTGTACCAGATACAGATTCAGGAATGCCTACGAAGCGGAGATTATTTCTGCGTGACCTGTTCTCCAGTTCTTCAAGTTTATCCGGCAACTGTTGGATGGTCCCCTCCTGAGAGGCCACCCCGTCACAGCATTTTTGCAGTTCATCTTCTGCATCACTGACCCGAGTCTCCAGGGCAGCGATACGAGAGGCATTAGCCTCAATCTTCGCTAACCCTGCATCTACGCGCCTGCAAGCTACTGAATCTCTGATCAATGAGGAGCATCATAAAATCCGAGATTTCCCTAGCTGTCAGACCAGGTGGTCTGTCGTCAGGGATATCAGAGCTGTCACCTGCGACACTGCTTGGGGAGGCGGGGCTTGACCTCTGAGGCATGCCTTTGTTTTTCCCTAGTTTATTAGCTGTATTTGTTTGTTTAGAAGGCATGTTTTTCCCAATAAATTTATCCATGCCCTATATGCAGGGATAGGATAGGGTAGCGATAGGGTCCGGGAACACCCAAATCGTAGGACCTGGAGGTTGCTTGTGCAATGCAAATAGTGGGGGAGAGTAGACAAGCACAATAGAAATTCCGGGCTAGAATAATGTTAATACATCTAAATTAATTACGCTTTTCCAGCATTTTGAATTTTGGTTAAAGCATGTTTGGAACCTGTAGTAGGGTCCGTTGCGATTTGTTTTCAATGAACTTATGTCATTAAGTCCTATTATAGTATATGCAGAAAAAAACAATCCCTGCAATAAATTTCGCTCAAGTCATATGATTTTAGTTAAACACAGTTTTGTAGTGCACATGCACAGTGGATGGTTTAGGTATAACACCTGTATGAGAATCTAAATGGATCTTGTCTCAAGTGAACAGAAATTCAATTAGCAGGGAAAGTAGAACAGAGTCTAGAATAATGGTAATAATAATCAAGGCTGTGGCGTTATGATACTGAATTATACCACAGAGGTGGATATTACCATTAGAATATGTCACAAATATGAAGGATAATTTATAAAGCAAAGTCACGGTTTGAGATAACTGTGCATCAGGGAAGTTGATGCAAACGTTTGTTAGGTGTTTCCGTGTGAGGAAGTCCTTGTGGGGGGTTATTGGTTTTCTGAAGAGTTAGGAAGGTTAGGATGAAATTTCTTCCTGTGGTGTCCCCAACATATAATCAGCAGAGCAAGGGGGTTTTGTAGAAAGAGGGAAATGGGGGGTATAATTGCCCTGTAGCTTGGGCGTTTGTGGAGTAGACAGTGTCTCTTCTACATAGGCAAGTTAATGTCTCTCAAGGGACATTTTCAGGGCAGTCAATGACCAGGGGGGCAAATATTGGGGCTCTTTCCTTGGGTCCCAATAAGGTCCACTTTCGTGCTATTAAACTGTGGGATGGGGTGGGGTGTTCTGCCTCTGTCCCCTCCAAATAGAAGGTGACTTTGGGGCGTGAGGTGATTCACAATGTGGGAGAGGGACAGGCAGGCTGCAGATTTTAGTTAATATAACTGTGCCCAATGCTGTGTTCATATACAGGTTGTGGCTTTAAGCACAGAATAGTCCGTTGTGGGTCACAGCTGGACTGGTGCCACAAATCTTTAACTGTGCCCGGTATTATGTCAGTATGGGCCTGTAGGGGGGGATCTGTGGCCTTACCGCAGTGCAGGTGTGGGGTACAGACAGCCTCCGCAGTGATGGAGCTGCACTGTCTCGGTCCTCTGTCTCCGCCAGCAGAAGTTTCCTCCTGCGGGGGTATGGTGGGGTGTTTGGGCAGGGGTCCAGCCACCGTAGATCACCCGCCGCGGTGAAAGGCGGCGTGGTGTTAGCCGGGTTGTCGCGTGGTCCTTTCACGTGGCTCGCAGGGGTCACCAGGTGCAGCACAGCAGTGAGGGGTTTCTGGCTGGGGCAATCCCCTCCGGCACCGATCCCCAGGCTCCGGTCCGGGTCCAGCGATCGGCGCTGGGATGCTTGGGCAGGGGTCCAGCCTCCGCAGACCACCCGCCGTGGTGAGAGGCGGCGGGGTGCCGGCCGGGATGTCGCGCGGTCCTTTCACTTGGATCACGGGGGTCGTCTGGTGCAACGCAGTAGTGTGGGGTGTTTGGCTGGGGTAGTCACCTCTGGCATGGATCCCCAGGCTCCGGTCCGGGTCCAGCGATCGGCGATCCGTCCCTTATTCAGCCCCGCAAGATGGCGCCGGGCACACTTCTTGTGTGTGCAGACCTCCCCAGTCAGAGGTCGGGCTCCGGTGGATGTATTTTGCTCTAATGAGGGGTGCACCATGACCAGCGCGATGCAAGCTCACAGCTTGGGTAAGTGGCAGATTATTCAGGTGGCGTTTGAGCCACGATGAAGCCTGATTTTCAGTGGCTATGGAGGAGCTCCTCTAAAAAGCGGCCGCCATGGAGTCCTGTCCACCGGAAAACTGTATTTATTTATTTGATCACTTGCAACAATAATAACTATTGCTCTATTGAATAGTTACAATGTCATTCTAGCGGCATTTCAGATGCCTTTATTATGTTATATGTTTGTGGTAATTATTAGGCTTGTGACGAGTTCCACCACAAATCAGAGGCATCACCAGGGGCTGGTTACACCCGGTGCATACTCCTTATCCATCCTCCACACTAGCTGGAGACACGTTCAACCAAAATGGGAGGTGGCCTAACAAATGGGGGTGGTCTCAACGGAAATCCTGGTTGTATTACTTTGGGGGCGTGCCCAGCATCTTCAAAGATGCTGCACTGTCCACAGAGACTAATGTGCCGAGCGCAGCAAGCCATGCGAGGGAACGCTGCGCACTTTTGTAGTGTCCATGCCGACTATGTCGACAATCGGATCAAAAAAAGGGGGGAAACCCCATGTCGACATTTTGACTGCTGACCTTCCCCATGTTGACCGATTGCTCGTGTCGACCTAATGACCCTGTTGACCTAACCCCATGTTGAACTTTAGTCATGTTGACCTTCATGCATGTCAACTTAGTGGTGTCGAGCTAGTTGGTGTCTATCCAATGATCCATACCAGTGTAAGCACCTAAGGGCAGGCAGCCCGGGAGTGGGATGGAGGAACATTTCTGGAAAACTAGAGCCATACTAACAAAATCGTAACAGTTGGGAAGTGTGACAACGCCGTAGCACTTTGTTTATGGACCAGAAGAGAACATGTAAATGGCAGGCACACTTTCCCAACCTAGTTGAAAAGACTATTTCAAAGACTCTATTGTATTCTACTCATACATGCCGACTTTGGCAGAGAAGCCCGGAGAGGAGTGAAAGGGGGCGGGTAGAGGCTTCATTTTGGGGGCGGGGCACGGGTGATGTCATCAAGCCCCGCCCCCATGATGGGCTGAAGCCTCAATTTGCGGGTCCGTGGGTGGGGGGAGGGGCTGAAAATGACGCGAAATGTGTCATTTAGCCCCGCCCCCTCCCCGCAGACCCGCGAAAGTAATAGTTTTTAGACCGCGGGGAGAGGGGGAGCCGGGGCTGTAGGGAAATGCGGGAGACTTGACCCCCTTCCCGGGGATTTGCGGGGCCATTCCGGGAGGGTAGGCAAGTATGATTCTACTAAAACAATTTCCGCCACATCTTATAAAGATATGTTTTTAAAATATTTTACAGAGGATATTTATCTCCTCATCGTTCTAGTTTAATAGGCCTCACTAATTCCTCATCATGCCCCAAATGTAACCATTCTGATGCAAACTTATACCACTGTTTATGGGAATGTACTGTACAGCTGTCCAAAGATTTTGGATAACGGTGACACAATTTGCAGTGGATCACTTAGTAAATGATTTGTTACTAACACCAGAGTGGGCCATCTTGGGATTTTTGCCAACTAACCCCAAAATTTCAGTTGGTTGTAGAAAATTATTGTTGTATATATCTTTGGTTGCGAAGAAATGTATATTGCAGCAATGGATATCTGCCTCATCTCCTTCAATTTCCATGTTTGAGGAAAAAAAATTCAAATATTTGAACTTGAATGGACTAAAACAACTCTCCACAAAGAGGCTCAAACTAAATTTTTTTTTTCGAAATATGGGAAAGTTATAAAGACACATTACTAGAGACAGGATTATATGCATTTGCATATTTTGCCCATTCTCACTGGTTATTGCATATTTTACCTAAAATCTAGTGATGGTGCATATTTTAGGCCCTGCCTCCTTTCCACCCATGAGTTACAGCACTGCTTTTCCCTGCTGCTGCTGGCCAGGTAGTGGTAGAGTGTGCAGGCTAGGGCAATATGTGCGCAGTGTGGGGAACCTTAGATGTACGCTATGTCTGACACTGCTCTAGGCTGCCAATCCATGTTGATAAAAGTCAGTTGTGGCGGATGCCATTACGAAGCTCCTGAACCTTTGCCTGCCCCTGGCCTGGGACTTTACACCAAGAGACAGACTTCTGCAGCAGAGGAGGCGGGCGGAAGGGTTGTGACATCACGCGGCGTGGAGAAAATGCTGTGTCACAGTGAGTTTGCAGCGCAGGGAGGAAGCCTTCCACTGCGCCGCCCTCACACGCTATGCTGACATTTGATCCATCGGCGCTGGAGATGAGGGTCCATGTAGTTGATGCAAGAAGAGCTTTGGATGCTGCAGTATGCTGTAGCAGCCAGCATACTGACATCTGCAGATGCTGTGGGCCTATTTTTGAGGTTTATTTGTAACTAATTGTATGCTGATTTTTAAACAAATAAGTAAAAAATAACTTTTTTTAATATTTAATGTAGAATATTTTAACACTTTTTTTATGCATATTTTAAGTATTTTTCATGCATATTTGCATGCATATTTCAAGCTTTTTATGTTGCATATAATCCTGTCTCTACACATTACCAACAGAAACTAAACAACAAATACACAAGTGCTTCTGCACAACCCTCTGGTATGAGATCAGAATACTTTTGCAAGACCCGCCAATTGTCCAATAATAACTTAGAATGGTCATCTTGGACACGCATGGTCTCCCTGACAAAGATTACACTACTTTTATCTTCATAAAAGGCGAAAGACACTATGGTATTGATGGTTATACTTGTTTATTGATAATTGCACACACAAAAATAACATATACAAAAACTAGTCAATTTATTGTATAACTGATAAATTAATCACTTGTATGTTTAAAAAATTGTATGTTACAAAATACTGTACAAAATCCTCACTGTATAACCTTTGAATTCGTGGACATACATCGACACTAAATGTGAAGGAAGTAAAAACTGAAAATGTTTGCAAATGACAATACTATTTAACGAAATGTTTTATTATCAAATTTCTTTTTTTTTTTTTGCAATAAAAACAACTTACAAAAAAAAAAAAAGAAGCACACATGTAGGATGAGAAGGAGCAGTGCTATAGGGCACGCAATGAGTGGCGATGATTATTCACATTATCAAATAAAATCTTAATAAGGGCCATACAGTATGTATCAAGCTTCAAATTGAGAGTTATAAACAACCAGCTATTAGCTCCTACCTGTCATGTTATAAACTGGGTTTGGAAAATAACTGTTAGGAGCTGAATGGCTGCTTGCTTATTGCTCTCAGTTTTATCACTTTTTGAAGCTTGATACATCTAGCCCTTTATCCCTGTGTTCCACGGGCGGGGGGGGGGGGGGGGGGTAGTGTCCGAAGGGTTGGTTGTATAAGCTTGGAATGCCGATTTCATTGTGTTATTTAGTTGGTCATGTTTAATTCTTGCTTCCTTCTTCTTTTTTGAGACATATCCAATAATATGGCCGCGCATGACGGCCTTAGATGCGTCCCAAAAAAGTTCCGGGCGGTCCCAGTATTCTATGTTTTCATCTACATAATTGGTCCAGTTATAGGTCAGATATGACTTGAAATCCTCGGAGGCCAACAGATAGGACGGGAATCGCCAGATATAATCTGTTTGGTGCATGAATTAATGATTAAGGGCCACCATAACAGGGGCATGGTCCGAAATTAGTATGTCATAAATGTCGGCCCTGGAAACCCCAGTCATCAGTTCATCTGCTACCAAGATCTTGTCTATGCGCGATGATGATCTATGGACCATTGAGAAGTGTGTGTGTGTTCTGTCTGTGGGGTTTAGTAATCTCCATGGGTCAGTGAGGCCCAGAGTGGCTCTCAGCGATAATAAAGATCGGCTCTGAAAGTCAGAGGTTCTTGGTGTGGTAGGGGATCTATCTATTGAGGGATCTTGTACCATGTTGAAGTCCCCTCCTATTATTAGTGGGTAATTTGCTCTAGTTTGAATTAAATGTTCCAAGTCTTGGATGTATGCGTGTGTGTTAGTGTTAGGGGCATATATATTTACCAGCGTGTATTTAGTGTTGTATAGTTCAATATCAAGTATTATATACCGGCCTTCAGGGTCTAGGGTTTCGGAAAGAATGGAAATTGGGAGATTTCTTTGGAATAGAATCGCCACGCCTCTCGTTTTTCCTATGGAAGGAAGCTGCAAGGCATTGACCCAGCCACGGAGCTTTTAGGGTATTTGCTTCCTCTGAGGCCCAGTGGGTTTCCTGTAGGAATATTATATCAGGGTTAAGGCGTTTAAGACGTGTTAGGACCCTTTTTCTTTTTACTGGATTGTGTAGTCCATTTACTTTCCAGGGAATTATAGTTAGGGGTTTAGGGGGCATTTTTGATTGGCAATCAGAGGACGGCATGGCTACTCACCCACTCCAGGAGAGTTTCGCAGAGCTTTTTCCAAAGGGCGCAGGGGGAGCAAGACAGGTCCCAGAACCTTATGTTTATATATAGAGAATAGTGTTGAGCAAGAATGTGACTATAAAGATAGAGCATAGAAAACAGCATCAATTTCTTACATAGTAAGGGAAATATGTAGTAACAGTAAAACACATAGTAACTTGTGCACATTGAATGTCTCATTTCAACCTTTTCAAACATTTTCCTTAACCATAAACATTCAGTTGTGGGCGCCTTCTGTTTAGAGAGGCGTGCACAGGACTTTATCCAACAATAACATAACAAACTAAGAACAGGTAGAAAAAATATTGTGTGTAACATTATTTCTTCACTATATCATTCCCGCCCGGGAAAGCAGTGTTAATAGGGTTTTTCGGGCTTGTGATAAGCGAACGTATCATCTATTAGGTGATCTCCTTGGTGAGGTGTCAGACATGAAGTATTTCTTCTCCTCCTCTGGGTCGGTGAAGAATAGCCGAGAGCCGCCCTCCACCACCTGCAATTTTGCGGGGTATAGAAGGGCAAATCGTACTCCATGTCTGTGCAAGTGGGTGCATATGCCAGAGAATTATTTTCTCTTTTGTGAAACAGCTACTGAAAAATCTTGAAAATTCAGTATCCTGTTGCCTCCCACCACCAGGTCCCTGGTCCTGCGGTAAGCTGCGAGGACACTCTCCTTTGCTCTATAGTCTAGATATCGAGCTATAACAGGCCGCGAGCAGTTGGATGGTCCCTCCCATGCTGCTCCTAATCTGTGTGCTCTTTCTATATGTGGCAGCTCTATGCTGTCTAAGATGCCTAGGACCCTAGGCAGTTCCTCACCCAAGTATGAGAGGAGGGCTGTACCAGATACAGATTCAGGAATGCCTACGAAGCGGAGATTATTTCTGCGTGACCTGTTCTCCAGTTCTTCAAGTTTATCCGGCAACTGTTGGATGGTCCCCTCCTGAGAGGCCACCCCGTCACAGCATTTTTGCAGTTCATCTTCTGCATCACTGACCCGAGTCTCCAGGGCAGCGATACGAGAGGCATTAGCCTCAATCTTCGCTAACCCTGCATCTACGCGCCTGCAAGCTACTGAATCTCTGATCAATGAGGAGCATCATAAAATCCGAGATTTCCCTAGCTGTCAGACCAGGTGGTCTGTCGTCAGGGATATCAGAGCTGTCACCTGCGACACTGCTTGGGGAGGCGGGGCTTGACCTCTGAGGCATGCCTTTGTTTTTCCCTAGTTTATTAGCTGTATTTGTTTGTTTAGAAGGCATGTTTTTCCCAATAAATTTATCCATGCCCTATATGCAGGGATAGGATAGGGTAGCGATAGGGTCCGGGAACACCCAAATCGTAGGACCTGGAGGTTGCTTGTGCAATGCAAATAGTGGGGGAGAGTAGACAAGCACAATAGAAATTCCAGGCTAGAATAATGTTAATACATCTAAATTAATTACGCTTTTCCAGCATTTTGAATTTTGGTTAAAGCATGTTTGGAACCTGTAGTAGGGTCCGTTGCGATTTGTTTTCAATGAACTTATGTCATTAAGTCCTATTATAGTATATGCAGAAAAAAACAATCCCTGCAATAAATTTCGCTCAAGTCATATGATTTTAGTTAAACACAGTTTTGTAGTGCACATGCACAGTGGATGGTTTAGGTATAACACCTGTATGAGAATCTAAATGGATCTTGTCTCAAGTGAACAGAAATTCAATTAGCAGGGAAAGTAGAACAGAGTCTAGAATAATGGTAATAATAATCAAGGCTGTGGCGTTATGATACTGAATTATACCACAGAGGTGGATATTACCATTAGAATATGTCACAAATATGAAGGATAATTTATAAAGCAAAGTCACGGTTTGAGATAACTGTGCATCAGGGAAGTTGATGCAAACGTTTGTTAGGTGTTTCCGTGTGAGGAAGTCCTTGTGGGGGGTTATTGGTTTTCTGAAGAGTTAGGAAGGTTAGGATGAAATTTCTTCCTGTGGTGTCCCCAACATATAATCAGCAGAGCAAGGGGGTTTTGTAGAAAGAGGGAAATGGGGGGTATAATTGCCCTGTAGCTTGGGCGTTTGTGGAGTAGACAGTGTCTCTTCTACATAGGCAAGTTAATGTCTCTCAAGGGACATTTTCAGGGCAGTCAATGACCAGGGGGGCAAATATTGGGGCTCTTTCCTTGGGTCCCAATAAGGTCCACTTTCGTGCTATTAAACTGTGGGATGGGGTGGGGTGTTCTGCCTCTGTCCCCTCCAAATAGAAGGTGACTTTGGGGCGTGAGGTGATTCACAATGTGGGAGAGGGACAGGCAGGCTGCAGATTTTAGTTAATATAACTGTGCCCAATGCTGTGTTCATATACAGGTTGTGGCTTTAAGCACAGAATAGTCCGTTGTGGGTCACAGCTGGACTGGTGCCACAAATCTTTAACTGTGCCCGGTATTATGTCAGTATGGGCCTGTAGGGGGGGATCTGTGGCCTTACCGCAGTGCAGGTGTGGGGTACAGACAGCCTCCGCAGTGATGGAGCTGCACTGTCTCGGTCCTCTGTCTCCGCCAGCAGAAGTTTCCTCCTGCGGGGGTATGGTGGGGTGTTTGGGCAGGGGTCCAGCCACCGTAGATCACCCGCCGCGGTGAAAGGCGGCGTGGTGTTAGCCGGGTTGTCGCGTGGTCCTTTCACGTGGCTCGCAGGGGTCACCAGGTGCAGCACAGCAGTGAGGGGTTTCTGGCTGGGGCAATCCCCTCCGGCACCGATCCCCAGGCTCCGGTCCGGGTCCAGCGATCGGCGCTGGGATGCTTGGGCAGGGGTCCAGCCTCCGCAGACCACCCGCCGTGGTGAGAGGCGGCGGGGTGCCGGCCGGGATGTCGCGCGGTCCTTTCACTTGGATCACGGGGGTCGTCTGGTGCAACGCAGTAGTGTGGGGTGTTTGGCTGGGGTAGTCACCTCTGGCATGGATCCCCAGGCTCCGGTCCGGGTCCAGCGATCGGCGATCCGTCCCTTATTCAGCCCCGCAAGATGGCGCCGGGCACACTTCTTGTGTGGGCAGACCTCCCCAGTCAGAGGTCGGGCTCCGGTGGATGTATTTTGCTCTAATGAGGGGTGCACCATGACCAGCGCGATGCAAGCTCACAGCTTGGGTAAGTGGCAGATTATTCAGGTGGCGTTTGAGCCACGATGAAGCCTGATTTTCAGTGGCTATGGAGGAGCTCCTCTAAAAAGCGGCCGCCATGGAGTCCTGTCCACCGGAAAACTGTATTTATTTATTTGATCACTTGCAACAATAATAACTATTGCTCTATTGAATAGTTACAATGTCATTCTAGCGGCATTTCAGATGCCTTTATTATGTTATATGTTTGTGGTAATTATTAGGCTTGTGACGAGTTCCACCACAAATCAGAGGCATCACCAGGGGCTGGTTACACCCGGTGCATACTCCTTATCCATCCTCCACACTAGCTGGAGACACGTTCAACCAAAATGGGAGGTGGCCTAACAAATGGGGGTGGTCTCAACGGAAATCCTGGTTGTATTACTTTGGGGGCGTGCCCAGCATCTTCAAAGATGCTGCACTGTCCACAGAGACTAATGTGCCGAGCGCAGCAAGCCATGCGAGGGAACGCTGCGCACTTTTGTAGTGTCCATGTCGACTATGTCGACAATCGGATCAAAAAAAGGGGGGAAACCCCATGTCGACATTTTGACTGCTGACCTTCCCCATGTTGACCGATTGCTCGTGTCGACCTAATGACCCTGTTGACCTAACCCCATGTTGAACTTTAGTCATGTTGACCTTCATGCATGTCAACTTAGTGGTGTCGAGCTAGTTGGTGTCTATCCAATGATCCATACCAGTGTAAGCACCTAAGGGCAGGCAGCCCGGGAGTGGGATGGAGAAACATTTCTGGAAAACTAGAGCCATACTAACAAAATCGTAACAGTTGGGAAGTGTGACAACGCCGTAGCACTTTGTTTATGGACCAGAAGAGAACATGTAAATGGCAGGCACACTTTCCCAACCTAGTTGAAAAGACTATTTCAAAGACTCTATTGTATTCTACTCATACATGCCGACTTTGGCAGAGAAGCCCGGAGAGGAGTGAAAGGGGGCGGGTAGAGGCTTCATTTTGGGGGCGGGGCACGGGTGATGTCATCAAGCCCCGCCCCCATGATGGGCTGAAGCCTCAATTTGCGGGTCCGTGGGTGGGGGGAGGGGCTGAAAATGACGCGAAATGTGTCATTTAGCCCCGCCCCCTCCCCGCAGACCCGCGAAAGTAATAGTTTTTAGACCGCGGGGAGAGGGGGAGCCGGGGCTGTAGGGAAATGCGGGAGACTTGACCCCCTTCCCGGGGATTTGCGGGGCCATTCCGGGAGGGTAGGCAAGTATGATTCTACTAAAACAATTTCCGCCACATCTTATAAAGATATGTTTTTAAAATATTTTACAGAGGATATTTATCTCCTCATCGTTCTAGTTTAATAGGCCTCACTAATTCCTCATCATGCCCCAAATGTAACCATTCTGATGCAAACTTATACCACTGTTTATGGGAATGTACTGTACAGCTGTCCAAAGATTTTGGATAACGGTGACACAATTTGCAGTGGATCACTTAGTAAATGATTTGTTACTAACACCAGAGTGGGCCATCTTGGGATTTTTGCCAACTAACCCCAAAATTTCAGTTGGTTGTAGAAAATTATTGTTGTATATATCTTTGGTTGCGAAGAAATGTATATTGCAGCAATGGATATCTGCCTCATCTCCTTCAATTTCCATGTTTGAGGAAAAAAAATTCAAATATTTGAACTTGAATGGACTAAAACAACTCTCCACAAAGAGGCTCAAACTAAATTTTTTTTTTCGAAATATGGGAAAGTTATAAAGACACATTACTAGAGACAGGATTATATGCATTTGCATATTTTGCCCATTCTCACTGGTTATTGCATATTTTACCTAAAATCTAGTGATGGTGCATATTTTAGGCCCTGCCTCCTTTCCACCCATGAGTTACAGCACTGCTTTTCCCTGCTGCTGCTGGCCAGGTAGTGGTAGAGTGTGCAGGCTAGGGCAATATGTGCGCAGTGTGGGGAACCTTAGATGTACGCTATGTCTGACACTGCTCTAGGCTGCCAATCCATGTTGATAAAAGTCAGTTGTGGCGGATGCCATTACGAAGCTCCTGAACCTTTGCCTGCCCCTGGCCTGGGACTTTACACCAAGAGACAGACTTCTGCAGCAGAGGAGGCGGGCGGAAGGGTTGTGACATCACGCGGCGTGGAGAAAATGCTGTGTCACAGTGAGTTTGCAGCGCAGGGAGGAAGCCTTCCACTGCGCCGCCCTCACACGCTATGCTGACATTTGATCCATCGGCGCTGGAGATGAGGGTCCATGTAGTTGATGCAAGAAGAGCTTTGGATGCTGCAGTATGCTGTAGCAGCCAGCATACTGACATCTGCAGATGCTGTGGGCCTATTTTTGAGGTTTATTTGTAACTAATTGTATGCTGATTTTTAAACAAATAAGTAAAAAATAACTTTTTTTAATATTTAATGTAGAATATTTTAACACTTTTTTTATGCATATTTTAAGTATTTTTCATGCATATTTGCATGCATATTTCAAGCTTTTTATGTTGCATATAATCCTGTCTCTACACATTACCAACAGAAACTAAACAACAAATACACAAGTGCTTCTGCACAACCCTCTGGTATGAGACCAGAATACTTTTGCAAGACCCGCCAATTGTCCAATAATAACTTAGAATGGTCATCTTGGACACGCATGGTCTCCCTGACAAAGATTACACTACTTTTATCTTCATAAAAGGCGAAAGACACTATGGTATTGATGGTTATACTTGTTTATTGATAATTGCACACACAAAAATAACATATACAAAAACTAGTCAATTTATTGTATAACTGATAAATTAATCACTTGTATGTTTAAAAAATTGTATGTTACAAAATACTGTACAAAATCCTCACTGTATAACCTTTGAATTCGTGGACATACATCGACACTAAATGTGAAGGAAGTAAAAACTGAAAATGTTTGCAAATGACAATACTATTTAACGAAATGTTTTATTATCAAATTTCTTTTTTTTTTTTTGCAATAAAAACAACTTACAAAAAAAAAAAAAGAAGCACACATGTAGGATGAGAAGGAGCAGTGCTATAGGGCACGCAATGAGTGGCGATGATTATTCACATTATCAAATAAAATCTTAATAAGGGCCATACAGTATGTATCAAGCTTCAAATTGAGAGTTATAAACAACCAGCTATTAGCTCCTACCTGTCATGTTATAAACTGGGTTTGGAAAATAACTGTTAGGAGCTGAATGGCTGCTTGCTTATTGCTCTCAGTTTTATCACTTTTTGAAGCTTGATACATCTAGCCCTTTATCCCTGTGTTCCACGGGCGGGGGGGGGGGGGGGGGGGCAGCCAGTGATCACTGAATAGATGACATAAGGGTTTATGGGACCACTACGTGAACATAGGGACTGTACAGCTAAGTCCACTTTTTGTTTGAGTGTGCTGATGTGATTTGTGAAGATTTAACTACCCCAAAGATACCTTTATTTAAAAATAGGGATCTCTCCTAAGGTCAGTAATATTGACTGACTTGTGTAAAGTTTAGGACCTGTTGGAGTGTGGGAAAAGAAAAAACAAAGAAAACGCTATGTGTATATAGGGACCTACACTCAGGTCAGTGTGGTCCCATAAACCCTTTTGGACGCATTAGAAGATACCTAGGAGAAGATAAAGAGAACGTCTCCATCAGTATAATCTGTATAGATTAGCGCTGGGTTACTGTCCAATCCATATATTGTTTCAAAGTGTATTTGGGGCTGGTGCACCCAGGACAGGGACCAGGCAGCAAGGTCTGAGAGCGCAGAGGAACTGGAAAAAAACTTTTTTTCGTAACACTGAATAGATGACGTGCGCATGGGCATGGGGCATCTAACAGTCCTGCTCAGGGAGCTATGGACATGACCCCAAATTAACAAAAAACAGAGATCGTGACGCAAGGACAACCCCTCCATACGAGGCCACAGCCCGTGCCTCTATTGCACCACCTGGTGAAGTTAGGCGGTTTGGTTATGTGAGTGGTGCAGCTTAGTCCAGCAGGGAGTCCCCAGGATTAGCATTTATGGGATAGTAGTGAGGTCTGAGAATTCCTTGCTGTTGAATAAAGCCGGGTTCTGTGAGATAGATCACTCTAGCCACTGGCGCTCTGCCACAGATTATACATTCCTGGAAAACCTGGTAAGTAGGGACTGGATTTTTGCAACAAAAATCTCTGAATGAGACTGTCAAACCTCTTATATTAACCCCTTCCCGACATTTGACGTACATTTACGTCATGGTCGGGAAGTACTTCCCGACACATGGCGTAAATGTACGTCATGGCTTGTAACTGTCACCGCGTCTATAGACGCGGTGACAGTTTCAACATGTCTGCTGTCCCTGACAGCAGACATGTCCCTGCATGCCCAGGGGGGCAGCGATGCCGCCCCCCCGTCGGCGATCGCTGTGATTGGCTGTTCAGTGTGAACAGCCAATTACAGCGTTTTCTGTGTCACCGGCGAATAACGTTCGCCGGTGACACGCGATCGGAGGTGATTGGTGCTGTAAAGTACAGCACCAATCACCGCGGGGTGTAAGGGTGACACTGGTGTCACCCCACCTCACCCCGCCCGCCCCCAAAGGCCGTGATTGGTTCGTCGGACCGACGGACCAATCACAGCCAAGGAGGGAGATTTAAACTAACGGTGACTGCACTGCAGACGCCATTCCGGTCTGGAATTGCGTGCAGTGCGGTCACCGTGCCTAGCTGCCGCAGTATACTGACCTGAACCGAGCAAAATACTTACCTGATCACTGCTTCATTACTGCTTGTAGTGTGCTGGATGCTTCCTGGATCCTGTTACTACTTGTGACTTCCTGTGTTGTGAACTTGTGCTGCTGCAGTGTAATAGCGTTAGATAGAGAGAGATAGATAGAGAGAGATAGAGAGAGATAGTGTCAGAGAGTGCTATATTTTGTGCTGCTGCAGTGTGATATAGTTATAGATAGAGAGATAGAGAGAGAGAGAGAGATAGATAGAGAGAGATAGAGAGATAGTGACAGATTGTGCTATATATTTTTTATATAACTGACTGCTGCCCCCCCTTTTGTGCTGATCAGTATAAATTAACTGATCAGCAACTTTTTGGGGGCGCAGGTTTTTTTTATATATATATATATATACCTGTCAGTGCTGCTGCTGCAGTGTTATAGAGTGATAGATAGTGAGAGATAGAGAGATAGAGAGAGATAGTGACAGAGAGTGATAGAGACTGCTATATTTTGTGTCTGCTGCCCCCATTTTGTGCACCCCAGCAACTTTTTGGGGGTGCAGGGGTTATTTTTCATATATATAACTGTCAGTGCTGCTGCTGCAGTGTCATAGAGTGATAGATAGTGAGAGATAGAGAGATAGAGAGAGATAGTGACAGAGAGTGATAGAGAGTGCTAAATTTTGTGTCTGCTGCCCCCGCCTTTTGTGCTGATCACTATATCTGAGGTGATCAGCAACTTTTTGGGGGTGCAGAGGTTTTTTTTTTTTATATATACCTGCCAGTTGCTGCCAGTTGCACTGTCAGTTGCACCAAAGGTTGTGCACCTGCTGCCCCTCACTGGTAATCAGTGTCGCATCACTGATCACCTTTTTTTTTTTTTTGAGGCTGCTGTGGGGTCTTTTTTTCATTTTTTTTTTACACACACTGTGATTTTGTGGGTGTCCTGTGGCCACTGTGCGCTGATCAGTGACGTACATCACTGATCAGCTTTTTCGGCACAGGGTTGATCTTTTTTTTTTTTTTTTTGATCAAATTCCTGTTGCCTTTGAGCGCTGTTCAGTGACGGACGTTACTGACCAACATCTGTGCTCAATTTTTGGCGCAGGACCTTTTTTTTTTTTTTTTTTAACCCCTTCAATTTTTTTTTTTTAACCCCTTCAATTTTTTTTTTTTTTTAACCCCTTCAATTTTTTTTTTTGTATAAAGTATTTGTTTTTTTTTCTGCACTACATACACACTACACACTACATACCCCCCGGGTTGAAATAAAGTTTGTACCCCCCCCTACACTATACACGTGTTGAAACATTTCACTACCAGTAACACAAAAATAAAAATGTCATCCCAAATGTCATCCCAAATGTCATCCCAGTCATCCAGAAGAATGTATTCAGCGGAGGAGGCATATGCCATGCTTGCCTCTGACTCTGACACAGCCAGTGATGCAAGCGGGGAATTTGAAGGCTTCGTCTTAAGCTCCTCTTCCTCCTCTAGTGATGAGGGACCCCCTCAAAGACGCCCCCGTAGAGCAGCTGAGACCCCCCCCCCCAATAATTGATCTCGTATGGACCCCACCACCAGACAATTTTGAGCCCCAGGTTCCTGAGTTTTTGGCCATGCCAGGAATCCAATTTGATTCCACAGGTCTCAGAGAAATTGACTTTTTCAAATTATTTTTCTCTGATGATTTTATAAATTTAATGGTGGACCAAACTAATTTATATGCCCAGCAGTTTATTGCTCAAAACCCCACGTCATCATTTGCTAGGTGGACCCCTGTAGATGCAGTAGAGATGATGACATTTTGGGGTCTGGTGTTTCATATGGGCATAGTAAAAAAGCCAGAAATTAGGCAATATTGGAGTACAGATGTTCTGTACAGCACCCCATTTTACCGTATGGCCATGCCCCGGGCTCGATTTGAGACGATCCTTAAATTTTTGCATTACAACGATAATGCACAGTGCCCACCCAGAGATGATCCCACCTTTGACCGGCTATTCAAAGTCAGGCCGGTCATTGATCATTTCAGTGCCAAATTTGAAGAGATGTATATCCCAGATAAATTCATTTGCATAGACGAGTCCCTTATACATTTTAAAGGAAGGGTTAAATTCCGCCAGTACCTTCCCAGTAAGAGGGCAAGGTATGGCATAAAAATGTATAAGCTGTGTGAAAGCACCTCAGGGTACACCCACAGGTTTAGGGTATATGAAGGGAAGGATTCAAGAATTGAACCGCCAGAATGCCCCCCCTCCCTCGTAGGTGTTAGTGGAAAAATTGTCTGGGATTTAGTGCACCCCTTCCTGGATAAAGGTTATCACCTCTATGTGGATAACTTTTACACCAGCATCCCCCTGTTTAAGGCCCTTGGTTCAAGAGGTACAGCAGCTTGCGGTACTGTGCGCAAGAACCAAAGAGGCCTCCCAAAAACGCACATTGCCCAAGTAATGAGAAGGGGTGAAAGCAGGGGAATATGCACCGAAAATATGTTGTTGGTCAAATATAAGGACAAGAGGGATGTCCTTATACTGACAACAATTCACGGAGACAGTACCACCTCCGTCCCTGTACGAGGTACCAGTACCCACACCTCAAAACCTAATTGTATCCTGGATTACAATAGGTACATGGGCGGAGTGGATCTTTCAGATCAGGTACTGAAGCCGTACAGTGCCCTGCGGAAAACAAAAGTCTGGTACAAGAAGCTGGCCGTGTATATCATCCAGATGGCACTGTATAACGCTTACGTGCTATTCCGTTCTACCGGCCAGAGGGGGACATTTATGCACTTTCAAGAGGAAGTCATAAAGGGCCTAGTATTTGGGAACCAGCAGGCAGAGGGCCCCAGTACTTCTAGTACTGGCCCCCGTATTGTACCAGGGCAGCATTTTCCTGATGAAATCCCCTCCACTGGAAAAAAGGGCAGGACACAAAAAAGGTGCAAAGTTTGCTATAAAAAGGGAATAAGAAAGCAAACTATTTTCCAGTGTGACACTTGCCCCGACAAACCCGGCCTATGTATAAAGGAGTGTTTTAAAATATACCACACATCTATGGATTTTTAGGTTCATCATTTCACCGTGCTTCGGGGGTCTTGCTAATGCCACATAGCACCCACCATTCATTCCACCAGAATCTGAGCCGCAAAATCCAAAAATCACTCCTTCCCTTCTGAGTCCTGCCATGCACCCAACTGGTATTTTTTGGTCACATGTGAGGCATTGCCGTACTCGGGAGAAATTGGGGCACAGATTTTGGGGTGCTTTTTCTCCTTCATACCTTCTGAAAATGAAAAATTTTGAGCCAGAACTGCATTTTTGTGTAAAAAAATGTAATTTTTAATTTTCACTGCCCAGTTGTATCAAAATTGGTGAAACCCCTGGGGGTTTGAAATGTACACTATACCCCTAGATGAATTCCCTGAGGGGTGTAGTTTGCAAAATGGGGTCACTTGTGGGGGGGTTCCACTGTATTGGTGCTTTGGGGGTCTTGCTAATGCGACATAGCACCCACCAACATTCCACCAGAATTTGTGCTGCAAAATCCAAATATCACTCCTTCCCTTCTGAGTCCTGCCACTTTTTGGTCACACATGAGGCATTGCCGTACTCGGGAGAAATTCTGGCACAGATTTTGGGGTGCTTTTTCTCCTTCATACCTTCTGAAAATGAAAAATTTTGAGCCAGAACTGCATTTTTGTGTAAAAAAATGTAATTTTTCATTTTCACTGCCCAGTTGTATCAAAATTGGTGAAACCCCTGGGGGTTTGAAATGTACACTATACCCCTAGATGAATTCCCTGAGGGGTGTAGTTTGCAAAATGGGGTCACTTGTGGGGGGGTTCCACTGTATTGGTGCTTTGGGGGTCTTGCTAATGCGACATAGCACCCACCAACATTCCACCAGAATTTGTGCTGCAAAATCCAAATATCACTCCTTCCCTTCTGAGTCCTGACACTTTTTGGTCACACATGAGGCATTGCCGTACTCGGGAGAAATTGGGGCACAGATTTTGGGGTGCTTTTTCTCCTTCATACCTTCTGAAAATGAAAAATTTTGAGCCAGAACTGCATTTTTGTGTAAAAAAATGTAATTTTTCATTTTCACTGCCCAGTTGTATCAAAATTGGTGAAACCCCTGGGGGTTTGAAATGTACACTATACCCCTAGATGAATTCCCTGAGGGGTGTAGTTTGCAAAATGGGGTCACTTGTGGGGGGGTTCCACTGTATTGGTGCTTTGGGGGTCTTGCTAATGCGACATAGCACCCACCAACATTCCACCACCAAAAATCACTCCTTCCCTTCTGAGTCCTGCCATGCACCCAACTGGTATTTTTTGGTCACATATGAGGCATTGCCATACTCGGGAGAAATTGGGGCACAGATTTTGGGGTGCTTTTTCTCCTTCATACCTTATGAAAATGAAAAATTTTGAGCCAGAACTGCATTTTTGTGTAAAAAAATGTAATTTTTCATTTTCACTGCCCAGTTGTATCAAAATTGGTGAAACCCCTGGGGGTTTGAAATGTACACTATACCCCTAGATGAATTCCCTGAGGGGTGTAGTTTGCAAAATGGGGTCACTTGTGGGGGGGTTCCACTGTATTGGTGCTTGGGGGGTCTTGCTAATGCAACATAGCACCCACCAAAATTCCACCAGAATCTGAGCTGCAAAATCCCAAAATCACTCCTTCCCTTCTGAGTCCTGCCATGCGCCCAAATGGTATTTTTTTGTCACATGTGAGGCATTGCCGTACTCGGGAGAAATTGGGGCACAGATTTTGGGGTGCTTTTTCTCCTTCATACCTTCTGAAAATGAAAAATTTTGAGCCAGAACTGCATTTTTGTGTAAAAAAATGTAATTTTTCATTTTCACTGCCCAGTTGTATCAAAATTGGTGAAACCCCTGGGGGTTTGAAATGTACACTATACCCCTAGATGAATTCCCTGAGGGGTGTAGTTTGCAAAATGGGGTCACTTGTGGGGGGGTTCCACTGTATTGGTGCTTTGGGGGTCTTGCTAATGCGACATAGCACCCACCAACATTCCACCACCAAAAATTACTCCTTCCCTTCTGAGTCCTGCCATGCACCCAACTGGTATTTTTTGGTCACATATGAGGCATTGCCATACTCGGGAGAAATTGGGGCACAGATTTTGGGGTGCTTTTTCTCCTTCATACCTTCTGAAAATGAAAAATTTTGAGCCAGAACTGCATTTTTGTGTAAAAAATTTAATTTTTAATTTTCACTGCCCAGTTGTACCGCAATTGGTGAAACCCCTGGGGGTTTGAAATGTACACTATACCCCTAGATGAATTCCCTGAGGGGTGTAGTTTGCAAAATGGGGTCACTTGTGGGGGGGTTCCTAAATTGTAGCATCTTATGGTGCCTAGAAACCTACATGGTGCCTAAAAAATAATCTCATAAAAAGGAGGCTCCAAAATCAAGTAGGTGCTCCTTCTATTTTGAAGCCTGTGGTTTGGTCAACGTGCACACTAGGGCCATATATAGGATATTTATGAAAACAAAAGAATTGGGGGAATCAATTTTTAGTCACATTTCTCTAGTAAAATGTACTGTGTTCCTTAGAAAAATTTATTAAAATTGCAAATCTGCAAAAAAAATGAAATTTTGAATTTTGAAATTTCACCTACACTTTGTTTTAATTCCTGTGAAACACCTAAAGGGTTAACAAACTTCCAAAATGCTGTTTTGAATACTGTGAGGGGTGCAGTTTTTGAAATGGTATCATTTATGGGGGTGTCTCACATACAAGTCCCTCAAAGTCACATCAGAACTGAACTGGTCCCTAAAAAAATCAGTGTTTGAAATTTTCTTGAAAATTTGAGAATTTGCTATTCATATTGTAAGCCTCCTAGTGTCCAAAAAAATTAAAAGGAAGTTGAAATAATGATGGAAACATAAAGTAGACATATGGTCTATGTTAGTTATTAACTATTTTGAGTGGTATGATTATTTGTCTCACAAGCAGAAAATTTAACATTTTGCAAATTGCAAAATTTTCCATTTTTTCACGACATTTTGGTATTTTTCACAAAAAAACACAGACTGTATCGACCCAAATTTACCACTAATTTGAAGTACAATGTGTCACGAAAAAACAATCTCAAAATCACTGGGATAAGTAAAAGCAAAAAAAAGTTATCCCCACTTAAGTGATACATGTCAGATTTGAAAAAAAGGGCTCTGTCAGGAACGCAAAAACTGGCTCTGTCAGGAAGGGGTTAAGTCTGATTATTTGAAATAATATTAATCACCTCTATAACTGATACGATTGCTGTTAGGACTTAGCCGCAAATATTAAATGTAAATTTAGCCGCAAATATTAAGAATCACCCAAATGTATGTAGGAGCGACTGCAGCAGGAATCTCCTGGGCTGCATCCCCCATAGGTTTTTATGGGGGATGCAAAGCTGCCCCATCAACATCAGGCAGCAGCGCTTCGCACCCCTGGGCTGCCTCCATTCTGGCGGTAGCCCTTTGTAGCCTATGGGCCAGGGAACACACTGCCGCCGGGGCAGTGCTATCAGCGCGGGGGGGGGGGGGGCAGTGCTTATCGTGCATGTGCAGACCCCCCGGCTTCCGGCTCAGCAGATCGCAGGCGGGCTCCTTTCGGATGCGATCCATGATAAATGGGCCCCAAAGTGAGGTTAGTGCAGTTTATTAACCTCTATAAATGAGGCCACAGCCTTTAGAACCTCTGAACTGGGATCAATTCAGGTTTTTCAGTACAAATAATGCATACCTCTACACTGTCCCCATTACAGTGGGACAGTCCCGATAATTGGACACTGTCCTGCTGTCTCACCTGCACCCTGGGGTGCCTGTGATCACTGCTGCTCTGCAACGCAGACAGTGATGGAGGGGTCAGGGGCTGCAAGGCTGCTCGGGTGTTCGGCGGGTAGGCGTCCTGTCCCTTGAGATCCCACTTAACCAGGCCCAACTGTATGTATTTTATAAACCTGTAAATAGCTTTAAAAATTCAACAAATGTGAATTGATGTAAATACTCCTGCGACTATACAGATGTGAAACAGATTAATAAATCTGCCCCTGAATTCTGGGCCAAAATGTACTTTCCATAAGATAAGATTTATTTTAAAGTCCCCCGTGAGTGCCTTCATTTCTAAATACAATATATACAGCTCTCTCTCTCTCTCTCTCTCTCTCTCTCTCTCTCTCTCTCTCTCTCTCTCTCTCTCTCTCTCTCTCTTTCTTTCTCTCTGGGTGAGATTTAATAGGATGAGAGATTCAGAAATTGAGAGATTTGCTAAGAAGTTTTTTTTAAAGCGGCAATCATTTACACTGCAAAACCAGTTTGATTTTGCAGTGTAAATGATTGCCGCTTTAAAAAAAAAAACCTGTAGATTTCTTACCAAATCTCTCACTTTCTGAATCTTTCATCCTATTAAATCTCACCCTCTATTTTAGCTGCATGCGTAGTAGAGTTAAACTGCGTACAACAACAACAAAAACAGTGTGTCCATCAATGCATAAGGCCTCTCTCTCTCTCTCTCTCTCTCTCTCTCTCTCTCTCTCTCTGGGTTTTGGATTAGTAAATGATTTATTTTTTAATTACATGTAAATTGAAGTATACTCTTGTGTATTGCTGTGAATAATGCTTATCTATGCCACAGCCACTGTGTTAATTTTAGGCATTCATGTATAATTCATGGAATAATGTGGATGACTGTAAATTGCATTAATGTGTTGCAAGGCCCTAAATGGTGCACTCTGATTAGGAAAGGGCCCCCGTCTGCAGCAATGTCCTGTACTCTATGTTATACTCTCTGAGGACGCAGCACTAGAAGGGAAGCCACTATATGTGGTTGGCTGTGTGTGGGTCATAGTGTTGGGAGGGTCTAGGTTGGCACTTAATTGTTGCATGCACAAGGAAACACAAGCAAAAGGTTGAAACATGTAATGGTCGGCATGAGTTTTATACATTGTTCTGAGCACGTGAACCCCAATTTGTGTACCGCGTGGCATGGATAGAACTTTCTTTCGAGGATATTTATGTTTGTGTGTAGTGACACACAGGGCTATTTTTCAGTAGGCTCCAGCAGGAACTGAGGCCCTTATACTAGTTCACTCTTTCTGACAAAATATTTCTTAGATGGACAAAACCATGTGCACTGCAGGTGAGGCAGAAGTAAAACCCCACCCAAATCTAATTATCTCTGCACAAGTAACACCTGCCTCACCTGCAGTGCTCATGGTTTTGTCCATCTAAGAAATATTTTGTCAGAAAGAGTGAGCTAGAATAAGGGCCACAGTTCCTGCTGGAGCCTGCACAAAAATAGCCCTGGTGACACATATATACATTTGTGGCCCAAGCATTCTCACTACATATTGTATGTTTGTATAATAAGTGGTTGATATGACTTAGGTCAGGCATGTCCAATCTATGGCCCTCCAGCTGTTGTGAAAGTACACATCCCAGCATGCTTTGCCATAGTTTTAGCGTTCCCTAATAGCAAAACTGTGGCAGGGCATGATGGGACTTGTAGTTTCACAACAGCTGGAGGGCCACAGTGTGGACATGTCTGACTTAGGTGGACAGGTTCAAAAGATTGACATAACACTTTTTTTGGTATTTTAACCCTTGACCCTCCAAACAGAACCTAAACCTCGCTTTGGTGCCTAACCCTAACCATTCCCTTAGAGCCTAACGATAACTATCCCCTCCAGCAGCATAACCTAAACTTCTCCAAGTGCCTAACCATAATCCTAACCATGCCCATACACCAGGGCCCTTTTTTCGCAAGATTTCGACCCATTGGAAAGATAAATCATGTGAAACGTGCAAAATATCCTATGTGATTTACCTCAGATTCCAATCCGATACGCGGTGCCTTGCTTCAAAAGTGATAAAATGGAGAGTGATAAACAGCCAGCCAATCAGCCGCTGTCTGACATTTTTCAAACACAGTCAGTGACATGGCAGGTAGGAGCTGATTGGCTGGCTGTTTATCACTCTCCATTTTATCACTTTTGAAGCTTAGTGCATCTTGCCCATAGTTTGTTTGCAGATACAAATGTTACTTGTACTGCACGAGGTATTTTCTTAATGTTTCTGCGATATAGGGTTATACGTATTAGTTCGCCAGTACTTCAGTGCTATAACTTTACCATCTTACACCCGTCTCTTGTCTGCAGCCTCCATGTACTCTGAAATCCAGAGGGAACCACCGGATATAGGGAGCATTCTGGCGCATCCTGATTATCTGGAGGGGAACACTGAACTTATCAGGCCCAAGAAGCTCCAGAATCCTGTAAAAGCATCAAGGAGTCACCAGGAGCTCCATCGCGAACTTCTTATGAACCATCGGAGGTAATCTGTCTGAATTAATAATGTTATTTTCTATTTTAATTAGTAAAATTTAGTCTGAACAACATATTTCATGAGACGTCAGGAAGCATGAATTAACTCTTTGAGTGCCAACAACTCTGTGAGTGATGAGCAAAATATGACCTATGACCTCACGTCACCGCATAGCCCCTCAAAGGTCAAATCTGGGCCGTGTCTGAGCTTCCAGAAGAGCTTCTCAGTCAGAACAATTAGCTAGGAATAAGTCGCACTGCAGTGACTGCACCACTGCAGAGGACGCCGCAATCCCAGGATTAAAACTGAATGGGGGATAAACATACCTCCCAACATGACCCTCTCCAGGAGGGACAGAATGCTCTGCTTCTGGACTTTCTTCTTAATTTAGGATTGCCATCACCTGTGGTGAAGCACCTTTCTTATTAGTTAAACTGTTCAAAAACAGGTGATGGCAATCATACATTAAGAGTAGAGATGAGCGGGTCCGGATCCCCGAGATCCGACAGATCCGAATATCGGGGATCCGGGCCAGATCCGAGCCGGCTCTGGAGTTCCTGCCTGAATTCCGGACCAATAACGAGGCCGAACGTCATCATCGCCTCGGATTCTCGCGGGAGCGGGATCTTATAAAAGACGCACGCGCACCCCGCCATCTTCACTCCAATCTTGGAGAGGGAAGAGGGTGGTTGGGAAGCTCCATGTGCTCCATGCTGTGCTCTGTGCCATGTGCTCCGTGCTGTGCTCCGTGACCTGCCCTGTGCCCTCACTGCCCTGTGCTGTGCTCCGTGCTGTGCTGTGCTCCGTGACCTGCCCTGTGCCCTCAATGCCCTGTGCTGTGCTCCGTGACCTGCCCTGTGCCCTCACTGCCCTGTGCTGTGCTGTGCTCCGTGACCTGCCCTGTGCCCTCACTGCCCTGTGCTGTGCTCCGTGACCTGCCCTGTGCCCTCACTGCCCTGTGCTGTGCTCCGTGACCTGCCCTGTGCCCTCACTGCCCTGTGCTGTGCTCCGTGACCTGCCCTGTGCCCTCACTGCCCTGTGCTGTGCTCCGTGACCTGCCCTGTGCCCTCACTGCCCTGTGCTGTGCTGTGCTCCGTGACCTGCCCTGTGCCCTCACTGCCCTGTGTTGTAGACTTGAGAGTCAGTGACTGTTTATAGGCCTGAGCCCTGTAGTGTGATTTAACTAACTAGGGGCCTTATTTTGGTTCATTCTTTCTGACAAAATCCTTCTTAGATGGGCAAAACCATGTGCACTGCGGGTGGGGCAGATGTAACTTGTGCAGAGAGAATTAGATTTGGGTGGGGTTTTACTTCAAAGTGAGATCTATATTGCAGTGTAAAAATAAAGCAGTCAGTATTTTCCCTGCACAGAAACAAAATTACACACCCAAATCTAATTCTCTCTGCACATGTTACATCTGCCCCCCCTGCAGTGCACATGGTTTTGTCCATCTAAGAAGGATTTTGTCAGAAAGAATGAACCAAAATAAGGCCCTAGGTGCTGCAGTGCTCACACGCAGGGGCTGCAGTGTCCACTGTCCAGGGGCTGTCCTGTGGCCCGTGCCCTGTTGTGATTTATTTAGCCCTAAGCCCTGTGTTGTGATTTATTTAGCCCTGAACCCTGTGTTTTTTGTGATTTAACTAACTAACTCAGTGCTGCAGTGCTCACAAGCAGGGGCTGCAGTGCTGCTGAGTAGTACACTGTGTACAGGGGCTGCAGTAATACAAGGGGCTGTGTCCAGTGTGATGGCCTATATCTTATCCATTGTCCAGTGTCACGAGTCACTCACGACATATATCCTGTGTCCTGTCCTGTGTGACGACTGACGACATATCCTGTGTCCAGTGTGACGACATATATCCTGTGTCCAGTGTGACAACATCTATCCAGTGTCCAGTGTGACGACAATATATCCTGTGTCCAGTGTCCAAGGGGCTGTGTCCAGTGTGACAGGCTGTGTCCATTGTAAAGTAAGAAAAAGAAATAAAAGTAATAAATAAAATAAAAACACATTTTTGGAGGATGATGGAGGAGGAAATAGTGGGAGTGCTGAAGCTGCTACCACCAGTCATGACAAGGCCGATACCTCTTTGTATTTGCTCTTTGGAGCATTTTTCTTTTTTTGGGATAGTTTATTAAACTGCCACCCTGTCTGCCCCTGCAGTGCCGCTCTGCCAGGTTGGAAGTGTAAGGTCCACATGTATGTGATGCCGACTGCTGTCGCTTAGCTTAGTCATCCAGCTACCTCGGTATACCCTTTTGGCCCAACTACAGTAAATGAAAACAATTTTGTAAGCTGTGAAGTGATCAAAATTGACTAGAAATGAGGTGAAACTAATGTTATTGAGGTTAATAATACTTTAGGGGCAAAAACAGGCCCAAATTCTGTTATTTTAGCCATTTTTAGCATTTTTCATAAAAATCCAGATCCAAAACCAAAACCCACAAGGGTGGTTTTGCTAAAACCAATCCAGATCCAAAACACGAAGGGAGATCCAGATCCAAAACCAAAACCCAAAAAAGGGGTCGCCGCACATCTCTAATTAAGAGGAAAGTCCAGAAGCAGAGCATTTTGTCCCTTCTGGCATGGGTCATGTTGGGAGGTATGGATAAATGCCGCAGATCCTGATCCGGAATTGGCTTCCCTATTTCCAAATGCTCTAGAATGCATATAATAAACACCATAAAAACAACATGAGTTCTAAATTCACACCTAAGATAAAAAAAATTCTCTCTCAAAATGTAGAGAATCAACTTTCATAAGAAATCATGGTAGAAACTGACCAATTCTATATTTTCAAATAGCTCTGATACTAAAGTCCAATATGCCTTAATAATATGCAAGTGTATAGCAGTGGCTCTCAAACTCAGTCCTCAGAACACCACACAGTTCACGTTTTCCAGGTCACCCGGCAGGTGCACAGGTGCACTCATTACTGACTGACACATTTTAAAGATCCACAGGTGGAGCTAATTATTTCACTTGTGATTCTGTGAGGAGACCTGGATAACATGCACTTTGTGGGATCCTGAGGACTGACTTTGAGAACCTGTGCTGTGGGTGAAGTAGGGGAAGGTGAGGGGAGCCCAAGCCACATTATTGCTGTTGCTTGGTTGGTAAGTAATGACTGCTCAGTACAGGATCTTGTCTAAAGCCACAAGTTGGGTTATCTATTATCCAGTAGAAGCAGTCGTCAGCTTAGTATGGTGGATCCTTGTTTACAATTCAAGAAGAAGACGTACGATAAGGTCACCGGGAAATCCTGCCTGACAAGTAACCTTTACATTCTCACCCCACGTCTTCACATTTAGATGTAACAGATGAACAGAGTATGGTAGTCCTCATTAAGGATACATGACAACGATACAGACGTCCTCTAGCTCAGGGCTGGGCAACACTGGCCCTCCAGATGTTAATGAACTACACATCCCAGCATGCCTTGCATCAGTTTCAGCATGGCCACATAGCAAAACTAATGCAAAGCATCCTGGGATGTGTAGTTCATTAACATCTGGAGGGCCGGTGTTGCCCAGCCCTGCTCTAGCTCCATGTTGTTCTTTACAGTATCTGTATGGTTGTATTGTTCAGATGCTCCTGACACTTCGGTCTAGGCAGAATGGGCATAGAATATTTTTAGAGAGTGATTTTTTTTCTTTCACAGTTAGAAGAAACATTCAGAGCTATAATTACATAAAACCTGTATGAGCTAGTTGTGCTGTTACATTGTGCAGATGCACCATCTAGTGGCAGCATAAAGTAGTGCATCTCTTTTTGTAAGGTTGCAGCATTGTTATTAATATACAGTATAGTTGATTTCTGTCTTACCGACAGACAATGGGGGTATCCTATTACATCGGGAGAAAAAAACTGATGTTTTTCAGATTTTTCTCACAAAAAAACCACACAGGTTCAGTGAAAACCTGTGTGTGTTTTCCTGAGGCAGCCATGGCGCTTGCTGGATTATCGGGGATAATTGGATAGCTCAGAGCAAAAACACTACCCGGGGTCACTGATTGCAGACAATTGGAAACCGCCCAATATATTTACATGGACCCATAAAATCATTTCCAGATTATTTCCTTTACTATTTTTTAATCAAATATAGGGCCTGATTCAGCTTGGGTTGTAGTTTTGTGAGGTAGGCTGCGGTGGGACTGTCTGGCACATGCCGAGCATTGCTATTAGGAGAGAGCTTTGCTACACAGCAAATCGCTCGCACATTGCTGACTGGGCAGCCATTTTTCAGGTTGCAACGGTTGCTTGTGATGTTACAAAGCCGCTCCCCCCCCCCCCCCTCAAACGGTCCAAACACTCCTCCATTGTCCAGGCCACCACCTTGCAACGTGCCCTTCCCCTAAACCGGACCTTCGCTGCCTCCCCCCATAGACTCCAAACGCATACGATTGCAGTTTCAGTGCCCGCACTTGCAGGCTCCAGTGTACACGCATGCGCAGAACAGCGATTTCTGTACTTCTACGATGGGTGCTAAATTCGTCCAATAACCATCAAAAGCCTGAAGACTTTATAAACAATTGCAGCGAAAATTTGGGAACATTGTATCGGCTTATTTTGCTGGTTGGAAGTGGTTGAAAAATAGGTACTTATGAGTTATCCGGGCGCCCGATTTCTAAATCGGGTCGGATCGGGCACATCGCATCGCATGCGACCATCGGATGCGATGCGATGCGATGACCCGATTTTTCCATAGGAATCAATGTTAAAATGGACAGAGTCCATTTTAACATGGAATTCAATGGGAAAAAGGGGTCCTTTTCATACCCCTACTATCCAAGTGGGCATGGAGTTGGATATAAACCTGTGGCGAGCGTAGCGAGCCACCGAGCCCGAAGCGTGGCGAGCGTACAGGTTTATATCCAACTCCATGCCCACTTGGATAGTAGGGGTATGAAGAGGACCCCTTTTTCCCATTGAATTCCATGTTAAAATGGACTCTGTCCATTTTAACATTGATTCCTATGGAAAAATCGTGTCATCGCATCCGATGGTCGCATGCGATGCGATGCGATGCGATATCGTATCGCATCGCATCTGATTGTATGCCTTAACTTAAGGCATACAATCAAAAAATCGGGCGCCCAGATAACTCATAAGTACCGAAAAATAACTTTTTTATGAGATATTACTTTGGAAATCCAAGAAAATAACTAAATAATTTTCTCTCCCAATTATAATCTCATGATGAGCTGCCAATTGGGACACTGTTCCCTTTAAATTGTATGTATACACAATATTCAGAGAATTTGGTAGGTTCTTTTAACAAACCCCCGTGTGTCCTTTCTAGAGGTGTGAGCATTGACAAGAAGCCAGAGTTGCAGCGGGTTCTTGAGAATCGAAGGCGAGACAAGATCATGCAGCAGAAGAGAGAGGAGGAGGAGAGCAAGAAGATGCAGTCTCCATTCGAACAAGAGTTGTTGAAGAGACAGCAGAGGCTGGAACAGGTACCTGTCTCTCCAGCCTCCGGCCGGTATACCATGCTGGGTCTTGTAGCTCCATACTAGGTTGCATAATTCTGGGGCATCCTCAATGGACAATTCACTGCTGATCTCCCAATATATTTCCCCACTGGTGAGCACCAAGGTAGATTGGGGCCTCCCAGGAAGACTCACCAGACTTAACATAAAAACAGCACCAGTGTCCCCTCACAAATAATTACATATAATTACAGATTTCATGCAAGTAGTGGAGGGTGATGTGTATTGTGTGCACAATAATGTGAACACCTAACTCTCCACCCACTGCACAGGAGAAGAGTCGTACTCTTAGGAGCACTGGGCAATGCATACCTCCCAACCTTCCTCCGATGGATTGCATATCAGCACTGCCCACCGATTGGTGCATCTGGTCGCCAGAATGGCGGAATGGGCGGGTCAGGGAATCTGAGGATTGCCAGCACAGGTGTATGGGCTCCTTTACACAGATACACATTTTACACTTACCCAGACACATATGGATACTGTTTATACAGTTACACAGACGTATATATACTCACAGACACATATACAGTACATAGATACAATATAATGTAATGTCCCTCTTACCTCACATATTGGCAGGAATCAGGTCTGGGAAGACCCACCCCCTGCTGGGACACTGCCACCTTCTTCTCCTATCCCTTCTTGTAATGAGCAAGGATGGCACCTTGAAAGGATCAGGTCCTGGGACACATGCCCCCAGAAACCCCCTTAGTGTGAGCCACTATCCTCTCAGTGTGACTGGCTGGCCCCTTCCTATCTGGGTGGTGGAGCTTCTGGCTGGGAGGGGAGGTACCAGAGGCAGGAGCAGGCGGTGCTGCACTGGCTCACTGATGCTTTCACTGGAAATGGGACACAGGGGAGAAGCACATCCTTATATAGCGCCGGCTGCGGGTCTTTTTTAAACGCAGTCACAGGCACCAGATGAATGATGTCTGAGCAGCGCCATCATGACTAGGGGGTGGTAGCTGTCAGGGTCAACGGAACACAGGTGCCCCCTCCATGGCTGGAGCCTGGCGGCAACTGTATCCATTGTCTCTGGTAGTTCCGCCGCTGATTTCACCATCTCTGTAAATGGAAGCTTTTTTCCCCTGGAAATGTAGACAGTTGCGGCTCAGCAGTTTTGCGCTTTAACAATGACCTCCCCATGTCTTCACGTGACCACAGCTTATGTATCTCTGCTACCACCAAATAGCCATTCTCTAAATCATCAACAAAATGATGGAATGTAATGAGGATCAGTTTAGGGCCTATTTCTGATTTGGCCATATAGTAAGGAAAGTACCTGGGCAGATCCATGTTGCACTGTGGGTGGGACAGATTTTATGGTGGGATATTAAAGATCTACAGGAATTAAATAGACAGTCAATCCCATATGGTGGACATGTATAAGGTCAACAGGGTCAAAAGGTTAACAGGGAAATGGTTGACACTGTTTCATGATATGTGATAGCAATTATAGCAAACATTTACCCTTGCAGCCTTGCTACGCTTACCACACTTTGGGCAATTCCCAGCGGTATTCCACGTGGATGTGCAGAGAGGTTTCAAAGTGAGATAGGTGTCCACGCTGGGCCAGTGTATGGTTTTACGGCACCCTAGGCAATATTTCAGCTTACTGCTTCCACCACCACCCACACACCCATTGCCATGCAGGAATCTGAGGGCCCTAGTCTGAAAGCTGAGGGTCCCCTCTTTCCATAGGTACAAGAATTTTAAAAATCGTCCCTCGGGAACCGGAGATATCTGACTTCAAAGCAGTGGTCCCCATCCAAGCCTGTTAATTGTGCTCCCCAGTCAGATATTTCAGGTTCTGTCTGACTTAGAGTATTTCTGAGGGTATATTCCAAAAGCTGGGACTCTCCCCCTTTTGAGGGACACTAGAAGCTGGTCTCTACTTTGCCCAGAACCAGAAATATCAGTCTTCAAGCAGCTGGTTACTGCTCCAGCTCCACACACCTGGTATGTAGTTTTATATACTCGTTGGCAGATTTCTCTGCCTCCTGAACTCTGATCCCCTAGTCCCCAATACCATTTGGTAGGTGGGATTCTCTAGTTTTTAATTCCATTAAATCTAGTTCCGGGAACTGGAGATATCTGCAGTCAAGCAAGCTGTCCTCCCACCAGAAAATTATGAATAATAAGCCCACTCCACTATACACCCCTCCTCTGCGTATTAAACATCCTCTACCACCCTGGAAGTTATGTATTGGGACCCCTTCATTCAGCCCAATGCCCCCTTCTCCCACCTCATCTCCCACCATCTGTGCAGTAAAGGGGTAATTAGTGGAGATTACTGAGCCCTACATGCTGATCGGTTGATATAATACCCCTACTACCCGCGGGACATCAAAGCTTTCGCTCATAGCACCCCCCACCCCTACCGCTGGAGGATAGGTAGGGGCCCAAATACATTGCTATGCCCAGGGGTCTACTCTGCTGCTATGTATATATATATATATATATATATATATATATTTATTATTATTTATATACATTTGGTCTATCTATAATACTTTAACTGACCCGGCATATACTGGGTCACCTAAGTGTCCATCTCCGTGCTTTGCTCCGCCCCTCTGGAAACCCCCATCTGAAAATCCTGCGTTTGCCCCTGCCATGGGTTACGTGTGCATTACCAGGGGTTACTTGCTTGTTGCCATGGGGTTTCTTTCTCTTTGTCAAGTAGTTACATGCTTGTTGCCGGGGGGTGGGGGGAAGGGTTACATGCTCATTGCCAGGGTATAACTGCTCAGAGTGCACCAGTGCTCCTGAAATCTGCACTTCCTGGCAGCGATCGGCACGCTACCTTCCCCTGACGATCCCTAGAGGTCTAGAACGATCACTGGAATCTGTCTCCTAGAGGGCGGCGGCCATTTTTGTAAGGACTCCAGGCTGCAGTCTGGTCAGTCTTATTGGTTCATCAGGACCTGTGTGGTGGTGGCATCTTAGAAGTTCAACAAGGATGTCTCTCTCTGAGTCATCCTTCTTTTTCTGATAGACTCAGAGGCACCCCCCAGATTCTGGAGCGACCTAGACAGCTGCCTAATGGAAGAGCCGGCCCTGTGTCCAGCTGCACAGTTATTGCTCTAACTTTATTGCCAAACCAGAATCAGACCCTGAGTTAATTTATTTGTTTTTGTTTTAAATAGCTTGAAAAAGAAGAGCAGGAACCTACAGAAGACAGCCACGCCCCGGAGTTTATAAAAGTAAAAGAAAACCTGAGAAGAACAGCCACGCTTCCCAGCGATGAGAGAGTCGTGTAAACATTTGCCAAGCGGGAATGACGTTATATGTGATGCTGAATGTCGGGCGGCACCTGGGCACTCGTGTACTCGGATGACATTGCAGATATGACTTTGTAAGGAATTGTCACTCATCAAGACAGCAAAACCCCTACAAGATTGTATCTACAGAAGCGATATAACACCCTGTACTTAGCTGCCGCAGCGTTGACTAGATGATGCTTCGCACTAACGCCAATGGAAATATCTCCATGCAGCTGCACATGGCTGGGGAGGTTCATGGCGGAGCAGATGTGTTGCCGCCAGCATCCTAACACCAGGGCATTGCTGAGTACCATGTGACTCAGGCATGAAGGGGCATCGGCTTCTTTGTGGGTGGCTGCTGAAATCCGCACCATGCAAATCCAGTGACGATGGGGGTATCCCACAGCGAGCCTGGGAAACAAATATATGCTTATCAGTAGGCTGGGTTTGCTGCATACATGTTCTGCATGTTTTATACCAAGATACGTGCTGTGAGTGTTACACAGTCATCTGTAACTGCTACATAAGGGTTTCACGTGACCAGGAAATCCTCCTTGCTGTGGCGTTACCAGCTCGTGATTAGTACATCTTATTAACATATTAACAAAGTGTGATATTACCTGCATTAAACAACCACAAGCAGAGGCGGGATTACCATAGGTGCAGCAGGTACAGGAGGGCACAAGGGCCTCTGAGGACTAAGGGGCCCACTGCTGCCCCTGTCACCCACTGTTTTTCCCAGTCACACTCTGCCTCCCTCTGCCTCTCCCCATCACCCACTGCCATGTTGCATATTTTGAACTCGGGTTGAGGTGGAGGAGGGAGACGCAAATTATATTTTTGCACCTTGGTCAACCACTGACCACATGAAATAGTGAACAAAGTCCACAAATTTTTAACCTTATATGACAAGCACGAGAATTAAATTTCTCTGACCAGTAGGGGGAGCCGTGTGGCTTTCTGATATGTCCTACAGTCAAACTATGACCGAATTTAATTTGCGATATACAGTAGAGGATTTCTCAGGCATTGCTAAAGCCAGTGTGTAATCAAGCCTTAATGATAAAGAATTAATGAATATCAGTTAAGGGGAAGGATCATCACATGTTAACCATTATAAAGCGATCTAATCACAAATTGTTGTTGCAGAGACCGTTATGAGCCAATAATCGGCCCTAGATATGCTTCTCTTTGGCCTAAATAAATAATTACGATAGTAATATTAAGGTAAAATCTATGGGAGCTGAAATGAGTATTTTGATGGTAGATCTATTTAATTGGAGCACATGATTCCTGGAACTATTAAACAAAGCCTTGGCACCTCCAGTCCAAACAGCTTTAGTCCAACTCCCTTGCAGTTTTGTATATATTTGACGGCTGGGAGGTCACATGATCTGGTTATAGAGCAAGGAAAAGGGAATGGTGAATTATAAATTAATTATATGTAGAAATTCCACCAGTAGATACAGTTTTGTTGTGGCTCTCACAGCTCAGTGAGGTTTTTAGGTGGATTTACTCAAGTGCGTTCTTTCCTGTGCACTGTACCACACCATCCCAATATTTCAGGATGAAAAGTAGATAAAGGGGGAATTCAATTCTTAGTGCAGCTGCCTCTCCTGCAGGCCTTTCAATTGTTGCTTCTTTCAGACACGACTAGCTGCCAGTGCCATCATTTCAGCATGCACCCCCCTCGGGAGTGTTTAAGTGTTCAAAGAAAGAGGAGTTTTCGCACCGCACCCATTAGTTTAGTCGGCTTTAGCTGCTTAATTCGGCTAAACCCGACCATAATGAGCACCATCGATTGAATACCGCCTCTGTGATCTCCCATTACTTTAGTCGGGAGATCAGGTGGCTATAACAATTGAATCTACCCCATAAAGTACAGTCTAATCAGCTCTTAACTGACATTTTAACATAACCTGTAGCATGGCAGTTAGGAGCTGATTGGTTGGTATCTCTCTCTAAGGTTTGGTATACATACATATCTCTTTGGATGATATGAGCTATGGCACATTGGTGTAATTAATATTCCAGTAGTTGTGTCATAATTAGTACAGCAAAAATGAAGGCGTCTGATACTAACACTGGTAGGTAGTATGTACACTGAAACATTGAGCTTCCAGACATACTTTGTGTTTGTCATTTGATGATCCTTCCCCTTCAACGATCACATTATGGTTTACTCCTGTGCAATTAAATAGAACATTTATTTTGGTGTCTCTTGGATGCCGGCTATTTTTCTATGTAGTCTTCTAATCAGAATAAATATATAGACATAGAGTATTTGCTTACAGTTTATTAAACACAGCACAAAGTATTTTTTTAACAAAGTAAACTGGACCATTGATCTCTTTATTTTGCCCACCGTTGCTACAATTAAATACTAAGTTGCACTTTATGTACTAATGGGGTTGTTATAGTTGTATGCCCAGAATTGTACACCGAATACTTACAAACCTTTTTTCAACTACTGAAATATTGTCAATGTTGGTATTGAATGGTAATCCTAGATACAAATGATAAATCTCTGCAAAACTTGAACATTTACTTTTGTAGTGTAATTCAGTTAGTTATGCTTTAATACAAAATTATACTAACCCTGGGGTCCATATAAGGCTTGGTATGCCTCATACATACATCTCTAGGTGAAGTACCACCATTGACCACTAGAGGCCACTCTAGGAAACTAAATTACTCCCTAACAGAAAGTGAAAGCAAACTGATCTGTTTTAAACTTGCTGGATATGGTGAGAGGGGCTTTTAACTAGTGTAGAATAAATTAGCGCAAATGTGGGGAATATGGGACAGATTCATGTTTGTAACTTTCTGTCTGAAACAAACTATGCTGCCATGCAAAGGAATCAAATACATTTATATTGTTTATGTGCAGGATAAATACTGGCTTCTTTTGCATGTAGCCCACAAATGTTAGACAGCTTTATTTTTACATTGCAATTTAGATTTCAGCTTGAACACACCCCACCCAAATCTAATTCTCTCACATTTTACATCTGCCCCACCTGCAGTGTAGCGTGGTTCTGCCGAGTTACTTGCTTTTTTGGTTTACTTACAAACATGAGTCCGGTTCAATGGGTCTAATTCAGACATGATCGCAGGGCAAATTGTTCTCAAAATGGACAAAACCATGTATACTGCAGGTGGGGCAGATGTAACATGTGCACAGAGAGTTATATGTGGGTGGGGTGTGTTCAAACTGAAATCTAAATTGCAGTGTAAAAATAAAACAGCCAGTATTTACCCTGCACAGAAAAAAAAATAACTCACCCAAATCAAACTCTCTCTGCACATGTTACATCTGCCCCACCTGCAGTGCTGCATGGTTTTGCCCATTTTGAGAACAAATTTGTCCTGCGATCAGGTCTGAATTAGGCACAATATTCTTGGTCAAAATGCGTTAGTGTCGTTGGCACTTTAAACTGTAAAAATCAGTGGTATCAGTCTAGGCAGCACGCCTGTAGGCAGTCTCTGCAATATTGCTGCCACGTGTAACCTTGAAAAATATCATTGGATTGTCTGAGCAAATCAATATATTACCGGCTACAGGTATGTTTCTTGAAAGTTACTGTAAATTATTACCTGGGGTCTAGCACTCAACTCCGATGGTAGAGCGATATTTTTATCTCTGCGAATAAGACAGGCTTCTGTGACATTCTCTTCATAGTAGACAGGATTCTGTCACTGAGCCACTGGGAACCACAATGTTTAGCATACGGCTGGTCCCCAGATAAGTAGAATTATGTACTATAGCGTCAGCATGAATAATGAAGGATCAAATGGGCGGGTTTTTGCTGGAATTTGCCAGTAAATAGCATATTAAGGGGGTCAAAAGCATTTTTTTTTTGGTGCAGGGGATTTATAGAGTAAATGTTCAAGATCCCAGGATAACCAATCAGAAAGTTGCTTTCATTGTATAATTGCACTTTATCAATCATAAAAAAATGCTGACAGGTTGCTCTAAGCACACTGTACATTGGTATTGTGTTAATAACGTTGGTCCGCAGATGTCCTGGCTATTTGCTTCTGCCAGGATGGCAGGTTGGATGAGTCTAAATTCTATCAGGTTAAAGGACCCCTGACCTTACAAGCAGGGGGAGGAGCAAGGTCGGAACATGGGTCCCCAAATGTAACCTTGCGGGCTCACTTTGCTTGCCATGCTTTGGGCACAGTTACTAAAGTGAATAGATGTGGATAATGACAGTGCTTGCCACGGACCTTGCTTCTACCCCTGCCACCCTGTGTCACATGTTGTGATGTCAGAAGCCCTTAAGCCTTACTAGGATCTAGCAACTACCATGGCAGGGTGCTTTTAAGTATAGCAAACAATGGCTTTCCCGGCACAGGTACCCAACACACTACTACGGATCTGTATTTAGAAACTGGAAGTAAATTGATGAAATCTGCAGCGGTACTGTATTTTATGCACAGTACTGTATTTTATGCACCATAGGCATCGCGTTGGAAGAAAAGTAACCCTTGCCTTTGTACACTATGGGGCAGGTGAATTAAGCCTGGTGAAGTGATAAAATGGCCGGTGATAAAGCACCAGCCAATCAGCCCCTAACTGTCATTTTTTCAAACACACCCTGTAACTTGATGTTGGAAACTGATTGGCTGGTGCTTTACCACCAGCCACTTTATCACTTCACCGGGCTTAATAATGCTGCCCCTTATTACATTATCCACTTTAACATTAGAAACATATTTTTCACAAGTTAGCATATTAAGAAAACATTGCCATTATGAAAGTTTTCTTGTTCATCTTACAGTAGGCAGTTCTTCTTCCGACTGGCCTATCCCTCCTCCTCCTAACCTCTTTTGCTCCTCCTATCCTGCCTACCCTACCCCTCCATCCATTCCTACTTATCCTATTGGTTTTCGTTCGTCCACCCACCTCCTTTTAGTCTGTTAACTCTTATGAGTAGGGCCCACCTTCCTCATGTACTCTCCCTACCTCTTTACCTCACCAGTGCTCCTGCCCTGTTCTTCCCTTCCTCTACTTCATCTTCAGTCTCCTCAACAATTTCGACACCTACTTCAGAACTGATGCTGATTTTATTTCTACCAGCTATACCCTATTTATGCTGTATTTTATCAACACACCCTGTACGTTACCTTGTAATTTGTTTTTTGGGTACTTATGTATTATCTATGTGCCCAAATTATTTCATTGCATGCCACTACTTAAGGCATGCGATGCGATTTTTAATTGTATAGTCAACCATGGGTGATTTCATACCCCCACTATCCAACTACGCATGGAGTTGATTTTATATAGTGTGGCGAGCGCAGCGAGCCACCGTGCCCGAAGCGTGGCGAGCGGACGCGGATTACTTTACATGTATTCTGCGTGCGCTCGCCACGCTTCGGGCTCGGTGGCTCGCTGCGCTCGCCACACTATGTAAAATCAACTCCATGCATAGTTGGATAGTGGGGGTATGAAATCACCCATGGGTAACTGTACAATTAAAAATCGGGTCTTTACAATGAAAAATCGCATCGCATGAATTGTATGACACTATATTGCATGCGATGCGATGAAAAAATCAGGCGCACAGATATTACATAAGTACCGGTTTTTGTTTGCTATGTACGGCACTGCGGACACTTTGTGGCGCCTTATAAATAAACGTACTACTACTACTAGGCAGGCACTGAGCAGTGTGTGCTGGGCTGAAGAGAGAGGCTGTTCTGCAGTGGCAACCTGTCCTCTCTCTCTCCCACTGCCCAGCTCTCTGCAATAGGGGAGGGGGTAGCAGGCCCCTCCATCAGGCCCCAACACTCTGCGACATTGGGTCAACCTGGATAAGTGGCCAAATGTAATAGCCTCCAAGTTAGTCAGCCATGTGGAATTCCGGCTGAACTCTGAGGGGAAATTTAATAGGATGAGAGATTAAGAAAGTGAGAAATTTGGTAAGTAATCTCCAGGTTTTTTTTTAAGCATCAATCATTTACACCGCAAAATCAAACTGGTTTTGCAGTGTAAATGATTGCCGCTTTAAAAAAACAAAACCTGGAGATTTATTACCAAATCTCTCACTTTCTTAATCTCTCATCCTATTAATAAAGAGGCAAGCATTTACAAAGCATGGTTTTGCCTTTGTAAAAGATTGCCCCTTTAAAAAAAAAAACCTCAGAGTTAGTCCGGCATCCCTCATGGCCCAATCTGTCTAAAGCTGTGTACACACGGGGGAGATATATTGCTCAGCAATATATTGCTAGCAATATATTGCTGAGCAATATATTGCTCTGTGTCTCCTGTTAATCAGCGACCAGAGATGGTCGCCGATGAAAAATAAACTGCCGGGGGAGCCTGGCAGTGGAAATCAGCTGGTCGCAGGAGCATATTCCTGCGACCAGCGATCACTACAGGGGGGAAAACGCGAGCGTGCACCTTAACTGGGATGTATCAAGCGGTGTAGAGATTGGTGAAGTCACCCCTAAGGCAACCAATCAGCTTTTACCTTTCACTTTAGAGTGCACCTGATAAATGCTAGATAGATGCTAATTGGTTACTGGACACCTTCTTCACTCTTTATACTGCTTGATACATCACCCTGTCATTTTATTGTACAGGATTGCATTCACCTTTTCTTTAAAGGAGCGTACACACGGGGGCGATTATTGCAAATATCGCTGGAAATGTGGTCGCTGAGTGACCATATTGCCAGCGATTGGCGTGTGCACCGGTGATAAATCGCAGAGTGCGCGCTCCCGTTTTCAGACCCTGAATGGTCGCTGGTCGCCGACCAGCGACTTCCCCTGCCTCTTCTCCCAGCAGTGTGACATTTTCATCTGCGACCATCTCTGGTCGCAGATGAAAACGGGACACTGAGCAATATGATTGCTGAGCAATATATTGCCAGCGATCACATTGCCCCGTGTGTACGCACCTTCAGATTTGGATAAATCCCAAATAATCTAGTATCGGGCACATTCATAATATTTACTAACTTAATGTTCTCATTTAAAAATGGGATACACCCTATAGATAAGAATCATTATAATGATCTTTTATTCCATCTGTTTTCTCTTAATATTAGAATAACATTTCTGAAGGCAGATTTCCAATTCCTACTGCTAACAAATCAATACATCTGAGACGTCAGGTGTCAGACATAAGGTTAATTGAGCGCAGCTAGAGAAATCACATCAGGCTACCTTCAGGTTACACTGTACACTCTGGGCCGATATTTTCAAAATAAACGTCATTTTTATATCTCATTAGTTTTTTTGGTCAATGCGTTTTGAAAAAAAATGTTTCTGTTAATATAGGTGCCTTATTGCCACATCATAAAGGGAGCATTTTATAAAAATGTAAGTAGATATAACTGGCGGTCAAAGAAGGCAGGTAGTTATAAGACTGAACAACATTAATTGCATTTTGATTTTGTTTTCTAGTTTACTGTTAAGAATTGACAAATTAAAATCTGCCGAGAGCGCCAATTTCACTGGCTACACAAGACTGACCAAGCCACTTGTGTAAATTATTAACAACTTACAGACCCGAGCAATGGAGAACTTACAGACCCTAGCAATCGAGTGCATTCTCACCGATGCCCTACTACCTTCTATGCTTGATCTGCATTGTTTTCCATACGCAAGGGCAATTTTAATACCCGCTCATTCTGCGTGTTGATGCAACGCAAGTTGAACACTTGCCCACTTCCATGTCCAGCTGTATTTAATGATCTTTTTTATCTTTTAAGTTCAGAACTGTGCACAAGAAGTTGCTACGATGGAAAATGAATACATTAACCATTTGAGTGCCAACATATCAGTGAGATGTGCAAAATATTGGCTAAAAATGCCAGCGTCGCTCAATTTGTTATATAAATTAAAATAAAGAATGTTGTGTTAAAAAAAAAAAATTGTACTTCCTACATAAGGTACACATTACAGGTCATTATGATGAATACAAATGTTTGCTTGGCAATTTTCACACCTATTTTGACAATTTCACTTGGCACTTAAAGGGTTAAGTATCTTCTATATTGGCATTTAAGGTGTCAGTTTAGCTTGGCGGCTAAATGTCCCCCCACCTCTGTATCCCATAATGCTATGATACAAGATCTGAAACTAAACCGTACCCTTTTATATTTATGTATGACACTATAGAGGCGGTTGCCACGACTACAAACAGAAATCTGAGAACAGAGAGATCAGGATGATATAAAAAGCTCTTCTACACATTATGCCGCAATAACAGTCATTATGGAAAATCGCACAACCACTGTCACTCCACTACAGGACATAGCGTTGTCCTTCTGTCGCACGTTGTGCCCTCCTGTGGCTCTTCATCAGAGAAGTCCATTTTTAAACATATTTTATCTAATGTAAAAAAAGCTTTAAAAAACATACACAAGTGCCACATGTCATGATGTCCACTTGCTCCCATGATTAATTTAAGCCATAAACGAAGCTAAGCCAATCAGTATTTTAGGAGCAATACAGAAATGTTTTATTTAGTGAAATGTGCGGTTCTCTAGGTGTAGGAGCTTGGACTTGATGTGACATTTATGCTTTTGCACAGTGCAACCCTTGCAAATATAGATGCAATTCTAGCTTTCACTGGTGCCGCTTATAAGTGGTGCAGCGTTCTGCAACTTGTATGCCACTGATTGCAATTTAATTTTTTCGAACAAGATTATTACACGCTAAACTACCGAGAAATCATAAGAAAACTTTGACGATCACACTTAGCTTGCAGTCATTTGCAATTTGTTTTTTTTTTTCTCAAACTGCAGTTTTGCAAAAACACCAAAAAAAATAAAAAATTAAATGATTGTCAAATAATCTCTGTGCCTCTGGCTAGTGGACTTGCATGAGCAGCATGAAATCTGATCTGTATGTTCTACCACAGGGGTGGCCAAACCTGTCCTCAAGATCTACCGACAGTTCATGTGTTTAAGGCAACCTGTGGATCTACAGTAGGAATGAATGCAGCAGTTTTGAAAATGTGACAGTTAGTAATGACCACAGCTGTGCACCAGCCAGGTGATCTGGGGAATGTGACAGTAATGACTACAGCTGTGCACGAGCTAGTACCCCTTTGTGACCGCAAAATACAGGGTCGCACCAGGACTTTGAAACGGTTCAGTCCCGGTGCAACCATGCATTTTGGTTCGGACCTCCTCAGTGAACCGGCAATATTGCGGCGGAGCGTCATCGGGTTCGAGGGAGGAGGCATCGCTTAGAGCTGGTGCTGCTCCAAGCACTGCCTCCTCCATTGGTGTGAACAGGAACCCGATTAACCTGTTCACACAGCAAATCAACACAGCAACGAACCGGTAATAATCTTTCTTTTTTACCGGTTTGTATGCCGTGTTGCTACCGGTTTGCGGGGCCCGGTAACCCCTTTAACATTACACCAATTAACGGGTTGAACAGGCAAGAAACCGGCATGAACCCGGTAATTAGGTGTGATGTGGAAGGGGTATAGGTGATTTGGAAAACATGGACTGTTGGATTGGTTTGGCCACCCCTGCCTTCTTTATTATGTTCTACCAGAACATTTAAAGAGTCAGAGGAAAATTTTGTATTAAGCTGCCACTAATCAACACTCTATTTAGGAGTCTACACAAATAATGGAGGCCACCAATTAATTTAGATGGCCCCAATTAACACAGAAATGTTATAAGACACATTATTTAATTCATATTGAATATTGGGTACTTCATATTTTAATATTTATTAAATATTAAATTTCAAGCGCAATTAAAATGTTATTTTTATTTATCAATAATTGTCCATATAATAAATTAATTGAATAATTGAGATCCATAAATATATGAATTAATAGTTTGGGATCCATAATTAGCGACAATCTAATAGAGGCCACTTCTCTCTGACCAATCCTGCTTGCTAGAGTCATTACTGGGGGTTTTGGGCTCAAATTTTATATATATATATATATATATATATATATATATATATATATATATATATATATATATATATATATACACATACACACATACACTAGCTAAGGCCGCTCGACCCAAAGGCTTTGAAAGCTAGTCTTCTACCTTGTGTTTGCCTCTGTGTTTCTGTATGTGTGAAAGAGATGTAGTTTCACTCGCTGCCAGCAGATGACAGTGTTTCAGTTACACACTGACACTAGAATTACATATTTAAGATTACATACATATATATATATATATATTCAGGGCTATTTTTCAGCAGGCTCCAGCAGGAACTGAGGCCCTTATTCTAGTTCACTCTTTCTGACAAAATATTTCTTAAGCCCCCCATACACGGTACATTTAACGGATCCGTTCTGTGCTAAAACAGCACACATCGGATCGGATCGCATCCCTAGTGCATGCAGTGTGCATGCACTGCGATCGGATCCAATGTGTACCTAGTACAAAAAGTATGTGCAGCACATACTTTTTGTACCATACTATGTGATGCGCGGGAGCGCGCATCGCATAGTACAGAACGGAGCCATACACAACAGACCGTGTATGGGCTCCTTAAGATGGACAAAACCATGTGCACTGCAGGTGAGGCAGGTGTTACTTGTGCAGAGATAATTAGATTTGGGTGGGGTTTTACACCTGCCTCACCTGCAGTGCACATGGTTTTGTCCATCTAATGCTGTGTACACACAGGGTAATATGATTGCTGGGGATATATTGCTAGCAATATATCCCCAGCAATCATATTGCTCAGTGTCTCCTTTTCATCAGCGATGAAAAGGAGACACTGCTACTGGGTGGAGGGGGAGCGCAGCAGCAGCAGACTGTCACTTTGATGGGAGGAGGGAGCAGCGGCACGGGGCTGGGGAGATCAACGCTGATCTCCCCGGCGCTGACCTCCCGGCACAGCGATCGCCGGGGAAAGCCGCTGGTCGCAGGAGCATGCTCCTGCGACCATTAGGCAGTGCACACGGGAGCGCACAGCTCAGCGACCATATTCCCAGCGATTTTACATGAAATTGCACCCGTGTGTACTCACCTTTAGAAATATTTTGTCAGAAAAAGTGAACTAGAAGAAGGGCCTCAGTTCCTGCTGGAGCCTGCTGAAAAATAGCCCTGTATATATTTATAATGAATTTGTACTTTCAGACCTGACACAAATCACAGTGATCTGCATTTTTACTGTCCAAACCACTGCAAATTAAATCTGGACTTGTAGGCCAATAGGTACAGCAGTTTTGGCGAGTTTGATCTCGCAGCGAAATTTACATTCCTTTACCCCTTTTGTATGTGGACTACATATATTGTACTACTTAGCTTTGCTGCTCTGCCATCTGCTGGTTTTTTTATTCATTGCACAATGGCAGAAATGTGATCACGCTACTGGTTTTATTTGCATTAAAGGAATGTTTCAATGGAATCCAAACATGTATTAAACAGCATCAATTATATACACACTGCTTTACTACTTTCATTTGGAAAGACTAGGTTTACCATCATGTATTAGCAGTGATTTGCAGTCAGACAACATGACATTTTACCATGATCATAAACAGTATTTGCCCTTTTATTGGCCGCTCTTCACAATATTTTATTGTATTATGGTAAGCTTAAATGGTGATTGGGATTTTTTTCTGTTTATTAGCTGTATAGGTCAAGGAATAAAAGGTTAATGATTGCAGTTTAATTTACCACACTTTTTATTGTGATGCAGTTTATTGTGGTGCGGTTTTGGTTTATTAATCAAACTTGTAATATTATTAACTATGTTAAGCAGCAAATTCTTTTTGTACCTGTGTTCTTTTATATTGCTTGTTTTTGTTTTGTTTAATTGTGCTATTTTTTTGTTTTTAGAGATCCACAGTGTATTAGTATTTTATATTATTCAGTTGAATTATTATTTATATGTGTTTTTAGGGAAAATAGTAGTTAAGAGCATAACGTATGGTCATACAGTAATGCTACTGTAAATATTTCAGTTTTAATAATAAAATAGAGGTTTATGTTATATTGCTACAGATTTTAAAAATAATCCCTCAGCAGGGGACATCTACTGAAGCACATTTTCCTAAAAACAGTTCGGTGCAGGGGAAGACATTTGTCGCTACACACTGTATAACATGAAGTATGGGCTTTATCGCCATCTTGTGGCTTGCTAAGGTAATTGCACCAACAGCTGGTACCATGCATATTCAGATCTAATGCCTTTTTTGTTTTTGCTTAGAAATGATTAGTTGTCTGTGGTTAAGGGCTCACTTTCATAAACCTGTGGTTAAACTGCACTTTTTTTTTTAAGTAACAATGTATTATTTTGTAATTTCCCTTAATATCTTTGCCTTGTATGGAACCATTGAATTATTACAAAAATAAAGAGATATAAGAATGTATTTAATGAAAATGTCCACGCTAATTATTTTAGGTACGAAACACACTGGCCGTAAGTAACGGGACATGTGGGGTCTTTTATCAACTAACATTACAGTTGTCCTGCAGTGATACTAATGAACGGTTCAGTATTAAAAGGATACAGCTTTCATTGTTCTAATTGGTCAATTGGAGAAGCTTAGCAAAGGCTGTCCAATCAAAATTAGTATGTCACTTGGGAGGAAGGGACATAAAAAGTTAAATAAATAAAAATGAGCTCCTCCCAGACTTCTCTGAAGCCCAGGGAGGAGGGTGTGTGTACTAGATCCAATCACAAGCCGCAATCAAGAGAACTGGGAAAATATCAGGGAGCAGTCCCCAAAACATGTTAGCATTTCCATACCTAGTGATCAAGACATCCTCCCCCAAATCACCCCCCCCCCCCTTGACACACGTGCACCTAAACCTTTATAGCTGTTACTTAGGAAATGTCACTGACTATGTGTATGGACTGTTAGGTCGACCACTATTGGTTGACAGGCAGTGGTTGACATAAGAAAAAGGTTGATATGTTTTAGCTCAACAGGGTCGAAAGGTCGGCACTTTATCTTCCCAGTGGACATGGAGGGGGAATATAATAGTGTGCCCGAAGCATGGCGAGCACAGTGGTACACCGATATGGTGTCCATGTCGACCTACGTTGACATACACAACTCAAAAAAATAACAGCGATGCACTGTAGAAAATGCACCATAGTCCTGTGCAGTATACAGATGTAGCCCCTGCGATCCTTGGCCGGGGCTGGTCAGACCTTCCCCGCTGGCGGACAGGGGCTACACTGAACTGGGACGTGCGTGCATCTTACACGCACGCGCGTTCCAGTCTCTCGGCGGGGACGCTGCATGTCCCTACCCGCCCGCCTCAGGGTGACGGGCAGGGTTAGGGGGGCGGCGAGGGGTACCTGCGGCGTCAGCGGGGGAGGCCGGCGGGGACCGGAGCCACGCTCAGTTGCCAGGGGGCGCGCGAGCGTCTCGTGCACGCGCACCCCCTGGTGGGGATGGCGTGATGGCAGGGCTGGCGTTAGAAACACCAGCCCTGCAAAGATGGGACAAGCCCCATCTGTATGCATAATGTATAATTCAAGTGCACAGGCTGGAGCCTGATCCCTAGAGGAGGAGGAAGTGAGCCCCTGTCCATATCGTCGCTGCTATCTAAATGATAGCAGGCCGAATGTATGAACGGTATGCATCGCTGACCGTTCCGCCCGCTGCTGCTTTTGGCTTCACCAGCAACAGGCTGGAAAATGCCCTATCTCAACAGCAGGGACAGCGCTGTCCCTGCTTTTGAGATAGGGCTTTACCAGCCTATTGCCCAATCCAGTCAGTCGGGGGAAAGGAGACAGCGCATCAGTGTAGGAGAGGTGCACCAAACAAAAAATGCAATAAGAAAAAAACAGTTTTGGGGATTTTTACCGCATTTTCATATGCAGCAAAGTCCCACTGTCGGGGCTTCGCCATGGGGGGGTTATGCCAGTTCTAGATGGCGTAACCCTATAGAAGCCTATGGGCTTCCCTTTGTGTCCGCTACAGCCTTGCGCAACCCCTGCCAATCCGAGGGAGGGGGGACCCACTGCACATCGCCGGCCACAACGCAAAGGACAGCTCTTAACGCAAGAGCTGTCCTTTGCGTTAATAATCACATATGATAGTGGATATGCGATTTATTAACAATGCGAATGTGGCGGAGGATGTGAAAAACCATTATTCAAAAAAATAGGATTTTTAGACCAATATATCCTGCGCTAGAAAGCAGCTGAAAGACAGTACCGCAGACTATTGAAGAACCACTTCAATCACATAAACATACAATACCAAAAGGGGGATTCTGGGAAGTCCTAAAGCGCTATTCTGGATGATTTTCACTTTCTCATTCAAATATGGTTTGACCCAGAAATAAAGAGAAGAAATATATATAGTGTAACACCGTTAACACATAAAATTGCAAGAAAATTTTCAGAGTGTGATTTTTCAGACTCGTACCGAGAGATGTTGTCTACTGATAATTGTAGACTCAAGCATTTGATTGAGGGCAATAATGCTCCACTTCTCGATTACTCTCCTCCTTACTTTTCCCACATGTAGGGGTGACACTCAAAGGGATGAGAGAGAAATTATGGTGCAATACGTTTCTTTAATAAAATACAGGATAAAAGAACAACAGAAATAGGGTCATTGGACTCTCACCATCAGTTTTTGTCCACAGTAAATTGCAGACAAAAAAAGCATAGATATTGTCCCACAGGCGTCCCTGGATGCAGCGATGAAAAAGAGAGTCCTTTGATATCCTCCTCTGTGTCCACAAGCCGACCGGTTTCGATACAACAGTATCTTTCTCAAGGCATGTGGATCATACTGATATTTATACCCCCTTCCGGAGGTTACAAAGATCGGCCTATTTCCAGACATGGATTACCTAAAAACTAAAACATCTTATCTAATACAATATACAAAAAGATTCCCCACGGTCCGGATATACTCCGGGATTCCCAAAGTGCTATTAAAGTTCAGGTGCGTCTTGTTTAGTAATGTTGATGTGAAAAACCACCCAACTGGATTATTGTTAATATTATTATTTTTTAATTATTATTATTATTATTATTATTATTATTATTATTATTATAGAATAAAACATTGATTTTCCTGTGTAAACCCTTAATTCAAAGGGATGCAGGTGAAGGTATTATCCTACCGTCAGCAAGAACTGGGCCAATTTAATACAATGTTCTGTCTGTATGAGAAGTCTATTATTATCTTCATCATCTTGGCCCGGTAATACATACAGTGCACAGTACATCCATTGGGTTTTATTTACGTGCAAGAGGATATTAAAAGACATTCAGAAAATAAGAAGATAATCTGATTTTTTTAATTAACCAGACTGTAAGCATGTCTCCAGAATATTGCCGGAGCATACAATAGCTATATACTAAGAACAGCGCTCTCGGATTCTAAAGTTCTAGAGCTGAATAAGACCTTGTGTTCTGTAACACAGACAAGTAATCAGATCTTATTATACAGAAGCCAATGTATTAAATTGTAGTCAATCTAATCCTATTTACTCGGTAACAGAGCCTGTTTATATGAAAAAAAAAAACAGACAAGGGCTGATGATGAATGCAACCCGGGTGGCAGACAATGGCAGGTATTCAATGTGGCCGGCGAGGGGGTTAAACAGCGAGGATTGCAGAAAACCAGCGATCCTCGCTGTTTAACCCCCGCGCTGGCCGTTCGCTCTATTCAACGTTCTGGGGAAATCCTCGCCGTCACAAGAATTCCCCAAAACAGCGAGACCCGCAGCTTAAGCAAAAAACTCGCTGTATTTAGCTGTGAGTCTCGCTGGTTCAGGAGCCGCATAAACCAATTCCCCCTTGCTCCAAAAATGGAGCAAGGGGAAATTGGCATATGAGGGGGCTGCGTTGAATACTGACAGGGTGAGTGGTGACAGCGAGCAGGAAGCTCTGCTCGCTGTCGCCGCTTGCCCACAGCATTGAATACCTGCCAATGTCTAGGTGGACCAAGAAAGTCGGCTCCTGATTGGCCGCTAGGCGGCCAATAGAAATCATCCTGAGAAGAGGCCAGGCTCGGACTGGCCTGGCGGGGAACCGGGGGATTCCCCGGTGGGCCCCTTTGATTCATGACCACGCCCACTTTCAAAGCGGGGCGGGGCCTAACACTAACCTAATGTGCCGCCGGGCAGTGGCATCAGAAGGCCGGTGGGGGGGTGCCGCCGGGCCGCACCGGGTGTCACCGGTATCGGGGGTGACACCTTTTCAATGCGCCGTGCACAGGCAGCGGCGCCAGTGGCTGGGGTCCCTGGCTGTCAGTGATAATGACTGACAGCCAGGCTGCGTGTGAGCGGTGCACAGCACAGGGGGTGGGGGCGGCGGGGCGGGGACTGGCATTCCGGCGCAGGGAGGCTAGGCTGCCGGCAGTGTAGGTCATTGATGCCTCCCCCTCCTGCTGTGGGGATCGGTCACCCCAAGTGAAGGAGGAGGAGGGACCCGGCTGCTTGTGTGCAGGCTGTGTGGATGTGTCACAGTCCCTGTCACACTGACTGCTGTGCTGCGCTGCGTCATGACATCAGACGCCGCAGCTACACGCCACAGTTCTCCCGCCGGCGCAGCACAGGACTCTGCATGGGACGGGAGCAACTGCCACCATGGCCCCAAGCAAAGATCCCCGCCCGCATGGTAACCACCTCCCCCGGCTGCAGGATACGAACTGCGGGGTAGATGTCCCGAGACCTCCCGGCTGGGGAAGAGGGAGCTGCTTGCTGCTTTTGGACCCCTTCTGCAAAATGGTAGGTAACTAACCTAACCATGTGCTGGTGCTGTATTAACTTTTTTATAGTCCCTTTTTTTTTTTTAGGTGTGTGTGTGTGACCTATGTGCTATATTATCTGGGTAGGGAGGACCTATGTGCTGTACTATAAGGGGGGCCTATGTGCTGTACTATATGGGGGGCCTATGTGCTGTACTATATGGGGGCCTATGTGCTGTACTATATGGGGGCCTATGTGCTGTAATATATGGGGGCCTATGTGCTGTACTATATGGGGGCCTATGTGCTGTACTATATGGGGGGGCTATGTGTTGTACTATTTGAGTGGGGGACCTATGTAATGTATTTTATTGGGGGCCTATGTGCTGTGCTGTACTATATGGGGCCTATGTGCTGTACTATATGGGGGCCTATGTGCTGTACTATTTGAGTGGGGGACCTATGTAATGTACTATATGGGGGGGCTATGTGTTGTACTATTTGAGTGGCAGACCTATGTAGTGTATTTTATTGGGGGCCTACATGCTGTGTAGGCAATTTCAACACACCCTGTACGTTACCTTGTAATTTTTTTTTTTGTTTGTTTGCTATGTACGGCGCTGCGGACACTTTGCGGCGCCTTATAAATAAACCTACTACTACTACTACTGTGCTGTACTATTATCTGAGTGGGGGGCCTATGTGTTGGCCGTGGCATCTGAACTGTGCACAGGCAGCTGGGTACCAGGCTGCTGAACAAGTAAAGTGCCCAGCACCGCAGTCCCGTCTTCCTCCTCTCCTGCTGCGGGCGGGCTGCACAAGCAGCGCTCCCAGTGCTGTGGTCCCGCTTCCCTTCCTCCTTTGGCCCAAGTTCTGAGCTTTACTCTGAAGCAGGCAGCTGGGTACAGGCTCAACTAGCAAAGTGCCCAGCGCCTCTGTACACCTCAGCGGGCAGCAAAGGTGCAAGATGAAGAAGGTGCCCAGTGTGTGTAGTATGTATGAATGAGGGTGGCAGTGTGTAGTATGTATGTATGTATGACGGCGTCAGTGTGTGGAGTTTGTATAAATGACGGCGGCAGTGTGTATAGTATGAATGAGGGCGACAGTGTGTGTAGTATGTATGAATGAGGGCGACAGTGTGTGTAGTATGTATGAATGAGAGCGGCAGTGAGTGTAGTATGTATGAATAAGAGCGTCAGTGTGTGTAGTATGTATGAATGAGAGCGTCAGTGTGTGTAGTATGTATGAATGAGAGCGGCAGTGGGTGTAGTATGTATGAATGAGGGCGGCAGTGTGTATAGTATGAATGAGGGCGGCAGTGTGTGTGTGTGTGTGTAGTATGTATGAATGAGGGTGACAGTGTGTGTAGAATGAATGAATGAGGGCGGCAGTGTGTGGAGTATGTATGAATGAGAGCGGCAGTGGGTGTAGTATGTATGAATGTAGAAGATGCTGGTACCTGGTAGAAGATGCTGCTATTGGGTCCTAGGGGAGAGGGAATGTAAAATGAAGGTAGATTCTACCTCCATTTTACATTTTAATTTGATTTGATTTGATTTGATTGCTCTGCATCGGATTAAACATTCCAAAGTGCACTAGTGGAGGGGGGCCTTTACACTTGAAAAGAGACCCCCTCCCACCTCATAACATTTTGCATCATTCAGTGAGGAGCATACAGCGAGGAGCCCTAGAAGACAGAAGGAGAAGAAAAGAGAAGAAAGACAGAAGAAGAAGAAAGACAGAAGGAGAAGAAAGACAGAAGGAGAAGAAAGACAGAAGGAGAAGAAAGACAGAAGTAGAAGAAAAGGGAAAGACAGAAGGAGAAGAAAAGAGAAAGACAGAAGGAGAAGAAAGAAGACCAAGAACATGGTAAGTAAAAGAAAGATCATTATCTTGGCAGACAGTGGTTGTTTTAGGGTAGGGCAGTGCACCAACACCAACACATGCCCCCTGTCATTAAACACTAGTGAAAAACATAATAATGTGTATGGGTGGAGGCAGAAGCAGCCTGATCTGTGTCCCACACAGGGACGTAACTATCTGTGTGCCAGTTGTGCCTTGCCCACAGTGCATTTGCACTGTATAATGGACTCATTATACATAGGCCACACACCGTGATGCCCATTATACATTTGCCACACACAATGATGCTCAATATACATATGTGGCTCTCTCTGTGTCCTCGCTGTCACTCTCTGTCTGCTGTCACTCTCTCTGTCCTTGCCGGGGACATAGCCAGCAGCTCAGAGCCACTAGGCATGCCCCACAGCGTCAAAAATGGGGGCGTGGTCTCATTGAAATAGGCCACACCCCCATATTGCTAGGCCACACCCCCCAAAAAAATCGGGCGCGCCTGCGGCGCGCAACACACCCCTTGGTGGGCCCCTGTGAGTGATTTCCCTGGTGGGCCCTTCATGCCCCAGTCCGACACTGGAAGAGGCGTAGAGTATGAAATATCTCTGCGTCTCTCCTCAGTCCGATGCGGAGAGTGTGGGGAGCGCCGGCAGCTTGCAGAATACCTGGACTATGGCGGATCAAGAGAAGACATCTTCACCACAGGACCAGGTGAGTAGGATTTCCTTCCACAGCTCCACCATGGATTACTTCGGACCCGGACACCGCCATGGACCTGGAGGACGACACGGATGCCGACATGGACATGGAGGACGACACCGGACACCAGGACAGACGGCTACCTATGGGCTCAAGATAGGTAAGTATCAGTATGTGTGTAATGGATGTATTAAAGTTTTATTTTCATATGTGTCAGTGTTATTTATTGTACTATTTTTATTACTGTGGAACTACAAGTGCCAGCGGGCCCTTTAATGCCCCGTAGGCTGTGACTTGTGGTTCTCCAAGTCCCAGCTTGCGGGGGAGGCTTGCTGGGACTCATAGTTCCACAGTTTTAATCAATAGTTTTTCATCTATTTTTTTACACTGAAATCAGCCCGGTGGCCACCGCACAGGGCCACCGGGGACAGCACCAGGCTTCAGCCTGGTCAGGTAAGTCCTGGAGGGGGGGGACCCCTTTATTGGGGGGTCCCCACTCCCCCAGGGCCCCTGGCCAGGCTGACTGGTCAGTAGGGTGATGTTTTGGCCGCAGGACCTTATAGTAAGCTCCTCCGAGTAGGGCCCTCTTCCCTCCTGTTGTCAAAGCCCACTTCTCTTCACATTTCACTCACAGCTCTCCTTTACTCCAACACTCAGTGACCATCTTCATACTCATCTCCATCATTGGCCTCAAGCCTCTAGTTGTATGTTGATTGGGTCCTCACTACTTACATTTAAGCTGTAATGTGTATTGAACTGTGGTGCTCTTTATTTGTACTGTATTTTTGTTATTTATTCAATGTTATGCCAAGTTTTTGTCTCCCTGTATTGTTCCTTTGTACGGCGCTGCGAAACACTTGTGGCGCCTTATAAATAAAATTATAATAATAATAAGTGTACCCCGGCTGTGACATTACCCTGCTGGCTGGTTTGGCCTGGGGCTGGTTCTTAAAATACGGGGGACCCCTAGTCATTTTGTCCCCCATATTTTGGGAACCAGCCCCAGACCTGGGGCTCGTTGTAAAAAATCGGGGAACCCCTATTTGTCGGGTTCCCTGATTTTTTTATTACCGCCCCCGGCTCTTTCAGCCTGGTGCTGGTTACAGCTGTGGGGGGGACCCCACGCCGTTTTTTTATTTATTTATTTTTTCTATTTTTTTTTTACACTGCAGCCTCCACGGATCTGACTGATCCGTGCAGACTGCCAGAAACATTCGTATTAGCAGCCGTATATATGGCCAGCTAATACGAATGAATACGACATCGGAGGATTACAAAGCAGTCGTATTTGACTGCTTTGTAAATTCCCCTCCGGAACACGACTGTGCATACGGCTGAAACAGTCGTATGCAGCCGTAGGGGAAATACTAATAAGAAAAACTAGGTTTTTCATATTAGTAAATTTCCCCCATAGTCTCCTCTCTGGGCTTCTCCCAGAGAGGAGACTCTAAAAGTAGGTAAGTATGGGCAAAGGTCAACGCATGAAAAGGTCGACGCATGACAAGGTCAAGTTTTTTCGTTATTTAAAAAATATAAACTTTTTTTCTACTTTACCATCCACATGGAGTCTAATTGTAAAATGTAAAGCATTGTGAGCGAAGCAAGTCATGCGAGGGAATGCGGTACTTATTGGAGGTCCAGGTTCTCAGGTGTCGACATTGACACCAAATAACTGTGAAAAAGTCATGTCGACTTTTTCATGTACTGACCTTTCCCATGTCGACATCTTGCTAGTGTCTACTTTTTATTACTAACGACCTTGACATAAGGTCTACACAAACAAAAGGTCATCAGGGAAATGGTCGACATAGGAAAAGGTCGACACAAGTATTACATTTTTATGACTGTTGTCATTGGTCAATTAGTGTGCTGCGTCCCCTTGCTTCGGGGCACGGTGCCTCGCTGTGCTCTGCACTCTTATAATCTCGCTCTATGCCGACATGGATCATTAAGGATCAGAAGTCGGTAAAAAAAAATCATGAAAATGTTGTGTCAACATTTTCATGTGTCAACCATTGGCTTGTCAAATTTTGCTTGAGTCAACCCTTTGTGAATGTTTTTAATGTCTCGACCTGCTGTCTGTCGACCAATAGTCTACTGTGGATGTAGACACTATCGACCCATCCCCCGGAACCAGTCTTTTCTATACATGAATTACAGGAACAATTACAGATGGACGGTAAAATATAATTGTGCACAATTATCATGCAGTTTTCATTATCTTTCACCAACTCATTCCTTACATTATAAATGGCACATTTGTAACTATCTACTGTATATAATAACCCAGTATGTTCTGTGCTATCTACTACATGCGTGTAGTTCACGCTTGTATTCACGCAAGAGTTTACATGCAGATGAAGCATATTTCTTTGGTACGTTATTAACCCTTTGAGTGCCAACATCTCTGTGACAGATGTACAAAATATCTGCTAAAAATACCAGCGTCGCTCACATTTGTTATATAAATTCAAATAAAAAAATGTTATATAAAAAAAGGTTATATTTCCTATATTATACTCCTTTTACACCAAAATCCCTGGACCCCCGGACCCTGGCCTTGAAACATTGGAGTTTTCAGGCTCAGACCCAGCTTCATACACAGCACTTCGACCTGGGGCGGACCCTGGTCTGCGCTGTTTACACTAAACCTGGGTCAGCCCTGCTTTTCCCTATGGGGGATTACATGCCCATTGCCATAGGGAGTTACATGCTCATTGCCATAGGGGGTTATATGCACATAGCCAGGGGATTACATGGTTGTTGCCAAGGGGAATTACATGCTCATTGTCCAGGGGGAGTTAAATGCGTGTTGCCCAGGGAAAGTTAAATTGCCCACCCGCCTGCCCATCACTGGAGTGGGGGGCACGTCACTCACCCTCCTCCTTTAAGCACATGGTCCCGTTACTGCCTGTCATTGCTGTACAGGATAGGGCTGTCGCGGGTCCGCCTGTAGTGCTCCAGGAAACAGGGGTGCCCAGAGCCTGTGTGCGCTGTCTGCTCGCCTCTCTCCCGGCTGCTATCTTTTGCCACTGCTGCAATGCATTGTGCAGATGGAAAGCGCATGCCACACTTTCGTAATCCTTCCAGCGCTACCTGGATGTCCCAACCGTTTGCACCGCCCATGTTCCACCCTGCCCGTGTTCCACCCTGCTCAGGACCTGGGTAGGATTCCCGTGTAAATGGATCTGGGTTGGCCCCTTTTACACAGCCACTGACACAGGTTCACCAGGCAAAAACCCGGGTTGACAAATTCCCTCGGCACTCAAAGGGTTAAATCTCTGCCTTGTGTAAAGTAAAACCAGCCTCGTCCCTGAATCATATCCCTCATCCTCCAACAGAGGCAGCTCTATGTGAGGAGAGGTATTGATAACATAATAAGGTGTAATCCCGGGGTCACTGCCAGCTGCGTATATTTGGTGGCTGGAGCAGCTATAAATGGATGTGGAGCTGGGTGGACAGCAGACAGACATGAAGCTTCTCCTAGCCCTCAGTGTCTGCTATTGCCTGCTTTCTTATTTTACCCACTCAGGTAAGTGATGGAAATGCCCTTTATTATATACATTATGCTACGCGTACAACATGTTAAGACAATACTGATTAATACAGGTTATGTACATTTTATATTATCACAGTTTACTTTAAATTTCTCACTTTTATGAACAACCTTAGTAACTCAGCTATATATTATTATCATTTATTTATATGGCGCCACAAGGGTTCCGCAGCGCCTGACAATACATAATTGATCAAAGAGCAGGAAAATTTCAAATTACAGTACAAGGCAATATAGGACAAGAACATGGTAAATACACAGTTCCATCAGGGGACAGGACACTGATGCAATTATTAGGGTGGCATATATCTATATATATATATATATATATATATAATAGCGATCTTCAAATAAATGAAAACAGGAGGCGGCACTCAAATCAAACCGTGGTAAACTTGTATTAAATCATAGTGGTGAAAACGATGGTCCATGCAAGCTGACATCGTTTTCACCACTATGATTTAATACAAGTTTACCACGGTTTGATTTGAGTGCCGCCTCCTGTTTTCATTTATTTGAAGATCGCTATTATATACTTATTTTGTGGAAGGCACCTCATTATTTACTCTGCTGGATGCTCTAAGTGCCGGTCCTCACGACCCCTATATATATATATATATATATATATATATAGATATATATCGACAGATAGATAGATAGATAGATAGATAGATAGATAGCAAAATCTCCCAAATTGCGCTTATATTTATAGGATTATTCCAATGTTGGTCGCTATCAACACTAAGTTCCCTGATAGTCAGAACTTAAAACACCAATCTCCAACACAGTAGTGTCAATAGTGCCCAGAATTAAATGGAATATATTCCATACATACAAACAATGAACAAAATTAATACATTTTTTAAAAGCATATTTATTTAAAACTTATACATATGACGTCTCCTTGTGGTTGGAGTAAATCCTGATATGGTTGTTTGAAATCACAGATGTAGCATGCCCAACGCGTTTCATCTTATACAAAAAGACTTCATCAGGGGTAAAGAATGATGATCTCTTGAAAAAGTGCCCGACAGTTGTGATCCCGACCAACAGGGGCTACTCTCCCTTATGGGGGTCAACCTAAACCTAATCCCCACTTCCCTGCAGTCTAATCTCCCCTTGTAAATGTTTAAACCTAAAATACCCCTCCCCTAACCTAACCCAGCATAAAAAATCCTTTGAGTGCCAAGTGAATTTGTCCAAAAAGGTGTGAAAATGGCCAAGCAAACATTTTCATTCATCATAATGACCTGTAATGTTTACCTTATATAGGAAATATAATCTTGTTTTTTAATATATACAACATTTTTTATTTGAATTTATATAACGAATGTGAGTGATGCTGGCATTCTAGTGGATATTTTGCACATCTCTCACAGAGATGTTGGCACTCAAAGGGTTAGGGCAGGATGCTGGCTGACAGTATTCCGTCCTTGGCATCCTGATCTCTTTCAAAGTTCCGGCACCGGTGTGCTGACGGCAGTCTGGTTGCCAGTGTCGGTATCCATGTATAATAATCTGGTGACATCTGCTTGTTAAAAAAAGACCTAATAAATGAGATTGATGGCACATCTAATTTTGTCAATAATAGTCATGTATTATTTTTCCTCACTTATTAATGCTACAAGTGGATACAAATGATATAGCAGCCCCCACACCGTGGATAAGAGTGCAGATAGTTATATTATTCATTTACTGTATAGAATGCTTTCATTGATTCCTTCCTGCATCTGGAACTAGTAATCAGAATAAAAATTTGGATCCAATAGGTTGCCCATGCGGCATAGACCAAAGTCGCAGATTAGAACTAAAACCAATATTTTATTTCTTCAGCGTTTGTGAAAAAATCAGATGCTTCCGACTTCTTGGCCATAGTGGGAAAGAAACATGGAGGAGGCCAACTTTGTCCTGCCGGGCGATGTGTTCACGAGGACAACAGTGATGCCATCGAGGAACAAAATTTAAGGGTCAGTTTAATTTTCAGCGTCATTTCTGATGACATGGGCTGATGGATAAATAAGATTTGTAGGTACTTGTGTAATATCTGGGCGCCCGATTATGTGATTGTATGCCTTAACTTAAGGCATACAATCAGATGCGATGCAACGCCATTTTTGGCAAAATCGCATCGAAACGCATTGCGACCAAATGCGATGCAATGCGATTGACGCGATTTTCCATAGGATTCAATGTTAAAAGGGTCCTGTTTATTTCCCCACTATCCAAGTGGGCATAGAGTTGATTTTATATAGCATGGCGAGCGCAGCAAGCCACCAAGCCCGAAGCGTGGCAAGCGCAGCGAGCCCCGCGAGGGGACACGGATTACTTAAAATGTATTTTGCGTCCCCTCGAGGGGCTCGCTGCGCTCACCATGCTTCGGGCTCGGTGGCTCGCTGTGCTCGCCACGCTATATAAAGTCAACTCTATGCCCACTTGGATAGTGAGGAAATGAACAGGACCCTTTTAATATTGAATCCTATTGAAAATCGCGTCGATCGCATCGCATCACATCGCATGCGATATGATTGCATGCAATGCGATGCGATTTTTCCGGCCCAATCTCAAAATCAGTTATTACACAAGTACCGATTTGTATTCTGTGTAGAACTTAAGGGCCAGATTCTCTGTGCTTAAAAAGTGATAAAATAGAGAGTGATAAACAGCCAGCCAATCAGCTCCTGCCTGACATTTTTTCAAACACAGTCTGTGACATGGCAGGTAGGAGCTGATTGGCTGGCTGTATATCACTCTCTATTTTGTCACTTTTGAAGCTTACAGAATCTGGCCCTAAATCTGTTACCAGACTGAGGTTATGCCAATGCATAGGTGCCTTTACAGGGAAGGCAAGGCCAATCACCCCACACCCCAAAAAAAAAAATGTAATTGAGAGGTGTGTACTAGAGTGCTCGGACTCCATTGTGACAGTTTTCCGTCGATTTCTGCATGGATGATGCCTCTGCTACTAGACACCTGAGGGTAAGTATTCTTTTTTAAATGGATGCACCGAGGACTCAGGGGCCCATTTGCATTGTTGACACTGCACCCATTATAGATACACCACTGGGGCACATTGCTTTCCTAATCACCCTCTTCTTGTCACCTGCTGTATTTCCCTGTCACATTCTGCCTCTCACTGTCACCCACTGTTGCATATTGTGAACTTGGGTTGGGGTGGAGGAGGGGGGCCCAAATCCTATTTGGGCCCCACACGTTCCACCGCTATATGAGAAAGTTTGGAAGTGAAAACTGTAACTTGTAAAGTAGGGTTGGAGCTTGGATAGTGGCAGCCTATGGTTTCCCTATGCCTGAATAGCATATGGTTCTCCAACTTCTCTAACTAACTATATCGGGAGCCCAACTAACATATAAGTACCAAAAGAAGATGTATTGTCTGTAATTCAGTGGATAATATGTAGCGGACTTCTTCTATAGTGATTAACATTTTTTCATTTTCAGGTTCGCTCTGGTAGGAAAGTTGATTCCTCATCATCTGAATCAGCAATGGTTCCACAGGTATGACATCAGAAAATGTTATGTCATATGTTGTTAGATACAGTAACAGTTGACAATGACTTTGGTAAAAAATTCACTAATTGGTGATGAACATTTTTGTTACAAAATGAGGATGGAACCGATGAGGTGAACACACTGCGAATATGTCTGCAGCTGACCAATGTTTTGTTGTACTGTGCGGTATCCGGACTATTTGTCTACAGCAAAAAGATAGACAACCATTAGGTCAACACCATTAGGTCGACATGCAAAAAGGTTGACATGCGAGAGTGTCGACGTGCAAAAGTTCGACATGCCAAAAGGTCGACACTGCCATTAGGTTTTCTCAAAGAATATACAATTTATTAAAACATATTTTTCAAATGTATTGCACATAAATAAAGCATGGAATTCCATATGAATTTTTCAAAAAGAGTTAGAGCATATTACCGCTCTAACGCTTTTTGAAAAATTCATATGGAATTCCATGCTTTTTATCATCATTTATGTGTAATACATTTTAACAATATGTTTTAATAAATTGTATATTCTTTAAGAAACCCGTTCAATTGATTACTGATCAGCCGGCGCTGGTACGTACATTTTTCCTTTTTTGGTTATTCAGACCTGATTGTTGGGCTGCGATGTCACAGTCTAGGCGATAACTGAATTTACTGCGCATGCATACAGATTGTAGCGGGCATGCGCAAGGCCATCCAGCTATAAAATCCAGCGTCTTTTCAAAACACAAGCCATTCACAAGTTGGTTGACTGCTGTGTGCTTGGCGACTGCATGTAGAGAGTGGGTACCAGATGACATCACTGAACGAGTCCAAGGGAAATAGTTGATGATATTGTTTGTAAACAATATTGTCTAGTGTGTATGGGACTTAAGCATGTGAGCAGCGTCCTCTCCATCTCTGTCTGTTAATATCAAATCTCATTTCATTACTTTTTTGTTCATATTTGTAAGAGCACAAGAATATATTGGTGCTATATAAATCTTAAATAAATATAATGTTTTGTTTGTTTAATTTTTTGGTACTTGTTTGGTACTTGTTTCCTAGAACGGTGCCCATATTTCCTACGTACGTTGACGTAGGGAAATCGCATTGCATCGCGTCGCATAGGCCATTATAGCGGCATGCAATGCGATGCGATTTTTAATGTAATTTTTTTCAATGCTCTGTGTGCGATCACATGCGATTTTATAGGGTGTGCGATGCCATTATATTAGCTATACAATGATATCATTGTATTCCTAAAAATAGGTTTTACGCACCCCCCCACTATCCACGCCACCCCGAAGCGTGGCGAGCGCTGTGAGGGGCTTCGGAAGGCATCCTCCAACGTTTTCAAACCCCCACTATCCACATCGGCGTGGAGTTTATTTTTATATAGTGTGGTGAGCGCAGCGAGCCACCGAGCCCCACGAGGGGACGCGGATTACTTTACATGTATTCCGCGTCCCCGCATTCCGCCACCGCTCGCCACGCTTCGGGGTGGCATGGATAGTGGGGGGGTGCGTAGAAGCTATCTTTAGGACATACAATCATATTATTGTATACCTAATGTAATGGCATCGCACACCCTATAAAATCGCATGCGATCGCATGCGATTTTGCGGCAGGTGCGATGCGATACCTTGGGGGCACACAGAGCAGTGAATAAATTACATTAAAAATTGCATCGCATCGCACATCGCATGGCACTATAATGGCCCATGCGATGCGATGCAATTTCCCTACGCAGAATAGCCCACTAAGCAAATAGCTTAGTGGGCGCCGTTCTAGGAAACAAGTACCAATTTTTTATACAAGTGAGTTTACACATTTCCTGTGTTTGTTTTTTACAGGATATTGTACTGCCTCCTACTCCCTCTGAAGGAATAACAAAATGATGTAGAAGCTGTTGTTGCTGGCAGCCATTTTGTTGTCTTCCACGTCCCATCACTTACCCACATGGATCTGCTGATGTCATATTTGTGCTTCTTGCTCATTTATTATGTGTCCACGTGATGTCAAATAAAGAAAGCATAACACCCTTTTGTATTGCAAATGTATTTTTTTTTTTTTACTAAAACACATAGAAAAAACCCACAGGAACAGGAAACAAAATCAAGTGCTGGTAATTGCCCCAGTATCACTGGGTGGGGTTCAGTTCAGTGCAATGGCTACAAAGTATCTCTGAAGATCTTTCACAGGCAGCCAGTTACTGTACATGTGTAAGGGGGTCATTCAGACCTGACTGATTCTCTGCTAATTTGCAGAGACCTGTGTTCGGGAATACTCTGCCCGCCAGAGTGAAATCCCGCCCAGTGCAAGGATGCAATAAGGCTGCGGAAATTTTTCAGCCATGCGATTACCATTGAATAATTGTGTCGTCTGTTCGTAGCCCAGGACCTACTCAGCGGCTACGACATAAGCAGGCTGATCGGGGCCAGAGCTGACGTCATACACCTTTCCTATACACACTGGGCAGCTTTGAGCTGAAACCCGCTCAAACTGGGTGTTTTGAGCGACTTTCAGCTCAAAGTCACCCAGTGTGTATGGGCCTTTACATTGGCAGAAATATGCATAATTTGTTGCAAAATAGTAGCCTGTTTCCTTGATAAACGGGGTAATTGCACACGACTTGGTTATTGCAAATGTATACAGTCTCCAATCACATTTTACATGAATAATCTGCAAATCTACAGAAACAATATAACTTTTATCTAATGGGATCCTAAATATTCCAAATTGTGATCAGCAGGTAACACAGTTAAGGAACTAAGTGAAAACTGGAACCGAACCATACCCGGAACACCGGACCGGACTATCAAACTCTGTATTCCAGAGCTTGTAATGTCCAGTCCGGGGGTGTCCAGTCCAGGGGGATGCCTGTGAAAGCTTTCACCGGGAACATGGGGAAGGGTCAGATTACAGCCTCCTCGTTCCGGTTTTTTTACACCCCGGACCATGCAGGAAGGCTTTATTCTCCCCCTTCTCCTCTCCCTGGTGATAGGTGTCACAGCAGCCCCACCGGACCGGACACTACAAGCTCCAGAATGAAAGATATTACTGAATGTAGCCTGTCCGGTCCGGTGTTCCGTGATGCTGTCCGGTTCTGGTTTTTATCCATACCCCTCAGTTGAGCATGTACAGTAGAATACAATATAGTAGCCTATAGTGCTGTTTAACCCAAATATCAATGCATTTTACTTCATAAACAGATTTAGTACACAGGCTTGGTCCTTGCAAATGTAATATACTATTAAGCCCAAAGCAAAAGCTTTGAAAGCTAGTCTTCTACCTTGTGTTTTGCATGTGTGAGAGAGAAAGAGATGACGTAGGTGCGGAATGACGTCATCGTGCCACGCTGCACGCACCTGCCTTTATGACCTATAGCCATCAAAGTGACACAGAGGGGCGGAGCAGCGGGGCGTACGAGCAGCAGCAATCATCTGTGAGTGACACACTGCTTTGCACTCACACTGATAGCAGCATGATGCAGCGGGGGCGGCACTGGGACTGGGCGTGTGCATCTCTGGCAGCTTGGTGGTACCAACTGCAATGCTGCCACCCGGGTCCCATTTCTATCTGAGCTGGGGACATAAGTACCCTTAGACCCCCCCTAATGGTTGCCCTGCCAGGCGGTCTGATAACAAGCGAGTGGGCACTGATTCCTTCAGTCGTGAGAATGGCAACAAATAAGATAAAATACTGTGTTACCTTTCGGTGACTATGGGGAAAGGTTCTGGGTAGTATGTACCAGTGCAGGACGTGACCCAGGCAGGGCAGGGATGAGAGTACCCTGACGGGTGAGTTATAGACAATAAAGGAGCATCCCAGAGCTGCCTTTTGATATGCTGCTTTTTCGTGACCATAGCATTGCTGGAAAAAGAGCGATATCCGTGCAGGGGGGTTGATCTGATTATAGAGAAAGATGGCCTAAGAGGGATAATTGTTGTGGAGGAATTGCTGTTCCCAGGGTTGTAGGCTAGCCCAGAATGGGAAATAAGTGGAGTGTAATGTGCCTTTTGTCAAAAATAAGTGGGGAAAGCAGTGCTAATGCAGAGCCGAGCATGGATAGGAGGGGAAGGGACAGCGGTACATGGGAGCAAGGAGATCTGTGTGGTATACAAGGTGCCCAGACGTGTCTATGCTTTGCCGTGGTTTGCTGCTGCATGGTCTGCTGTGAGCAGCAGTTGCTTCAAACGGCCATTTCGCCGGAGGTTCGAAAGTTTCAGTTTTCCAGGTGTATTAATTATTCAGACAAAGTTTTGAAGAACAAAACTTGGAGCTAATTATTTCACTTGTGATTCTGTGTGGGAACCTAGAAAACATGCACTGTTGGAGGTACTTGAGGACCAGGGTTGGGAACCACTGGCCTAGTGTATGGCCAGCATGTAAGTCACTCACTAGCAGCAGCACACTATGTATGAGGGCACACCAGCAAGATAAGAAGACACTACAGTATGTCCTATTTGATATAAAGTACAGAACATTGAGTTTCATTATATAGTGTAAAGTAAAGGCCCCCATACATTAGTCTGACTTGTCCTAAGGACAATTCGGACCTGATTGTCCCGGCAGCTCCCGGGGAGGGGGACACACCATTAGACACCTCATGTGCCAAGTTTTGCATGTGATAAATCACATGCGTTTTATCACATGCAACTCCCGGGGAGCTGCAGGTGGAGGGAGCAGGGGGGCGGCGTACGCCGGTGAGGGGACCAGAGAGCAGGGGACGGTAGCGGGCGGGGGAGGCCATCGTCCAGAGAGTCAGGCGGAGGGAGAGGGGGGGGGGGGGGGGCTAGGAGGGAACCAGGCAGCGCCAGCCGGTGCACTTAAAAAAAAAACAACACATACAAATGACAGAGGTCTTAGCCAATTACATACCCTCCAACGGAACCGATTTACTCGGTACAGTACCGTTTTCTAATGGTCTGTACCGGCTAAATTCCCCTGTACCGATTGTACTGTTTTTTTTAGCCTTTTAGCTGCAGCGCTTGACAGGCACCACCTTCCTTCACCTATCTGTCAGCTGAGGAGGCCGCGGGGACTATTGGGGTGTATTTTCCGACACCACGGGCTATTCCCAAGGGAGCTTGAGGGGGAGCTGCCAAACAAGACTACAACTCCTGAGGTGCACCAAGGGGGGACACGGCGGGCCCGCCTCCTCCTGCTCAGGGAGGAAGTAGACTGGTGAAGAATGTCATGCTGGAGTGTGCACTATGCAGGGCAGCAGGGACAATGAAGCACAGCACAGCAGGAGAGGACCAGCGCTGGGCGGGGGACATAGGGCAGGGCAGGTAAAGTGATTATATTCCACTCACAGACAGAGGTATTGAAAGTATAGGAAAGCATACCTCCCAACAGTTCCGTTTTTGGTGGGACCGTCCTGGTTTTTTTGGGGACAGTCCCGCCCCCCGCCCGGGGCCAGCTGCCCATTCATTTGTATGGGCTTGTTTAACATGTAAATGCGCCCACTGGCGCTGCCCGGCAGCGGCTTCCCCTGCCCTGCTACAAAAACCTAGTGAGGGGGAAACGGAGTGTGCAGGGGGTCAGTTCAATACTGACCCTGCAAGCTGTGACAACGAGCAGTCAGCACTGCTCGCTGTCACAGCTCTCAAAAATCATTGAATACACCCCATTGAGTCCATAATTATGATAATAATGTCCAGGGACAAAAACTATACATCAATCTATAGATGCTGGCACTTATAGCTGCATTGTAGAGCAAGCATGTTCATGTTCTAAAAGCAGTGGTCAGGGAACTCGGTCCTCATTACCCCACACAGTGCATGTTTTGCTGGTAACCCAGCAGGTGCACAGGTGTACTAATTACTCACAGACACATTTTATAAGGTCCGCTGGTGGAGTTAATTATTTCACTTGTGATTCTGTGAGGAGACCTGCAAAACATACACTGCGTGGGGTAATGAGGACCGAGTTCCCTGACCACTGTTCTAAAGCCTCTTACACAAAGCACTGTTTTGCTCTAACTACAAATAGGGTACACGTTTATTTATTCCAATAATACGTAATATACTTCCATAACAGAGCCTGATAATGTGTAGCACAGGATCTACTGTCCACAACAAAGCCTGATTGTGTAGCACAGAATCTACTGTCCACAACAAAGCGTGCTAGTGTGTAGCAATGCATCTACATACTGTAAGTTATGTTTCGGAACTGAAAAAAACAAGCCTATGTTTCCGAGAGCAGAATATAAAGCAGCACCATCAAAACTGAAACTGTAGAGGAGAAAGCATTTTTTACGAAGTTGTCTCCACTGCAACGTCCATTGTAGTCAGGACTATTGCCTTTACTGTTATGTGAACTTTGGTCTTCTTAAATATGGCTGCCAGCTACAGAAGGACATACTGAGCTTCAGGCAGTTTTTAAAGGAAATGTTAGGTCTTTTTATTTTGTAGCAGAATGCATGCAGCGATGAACAAAATTATACATTATACAGACACAGGGGTGATGATGGTGAGTGCTGCACATGTATGAGAATAATGAATATACTAACACCTGATTGTTGTAGTAACTTCACCAACTGTTCTGTAACTGTTCTGTATGCTAGTGCCCCCTCCAAAAAAAGCACCAAACCCTTGTGTATAGTACGTGTGCTTGCCTTGAACTTTGCATGAAGACAGAGGAGTGTAAAGTTTTGTAATACCAGAGATAGTTGGGAGATTCTTATATATAATTGGGTATGAAATGTAGGGACATGATTATGTTTGGGTACTAGCAATTTTCGAAGAGAGACAACCCAACAGTTAATGGGTCAGCAGCACAAGATAGTTAACAGGGTCCACAGGTCGACGTGCACTTACAGGGTAAAACAGTTAAATATACTACTGCATTAAATATCTTTTTAGTTTTGCAATATATGAAAACCTTTCCATATACACTATGAAAGCTGTGTGTCAGCTATAGTTTGCTGTCTAGTGCTTGTGGCTGTAACATTGTTTACATTAGTTTTAACCCTTCGAGTGTCAAGTGACTTTGTCAAAATAGGTGTAAAATATTGCCAAGCAAATATTTGTATTCATCATAATGACCTGTAATGTTTACCTTATATAGCAGGGCTTGACACATTTCTTTAAAATCTAGGAGCCAGGATGAAAGTGTAGGAGCCAGACAAACTAAAAATAGGGACGGTGCATGCCAAAGCCAAGCTAAAAATGTACATCGTAATACCTATTACATGTCACACACCCATTACATATTATACGACATGCCATAATGCCCATTACACGTTATGCCACACACTGTAATGCCTGTTACATATTATACCATACGCCATAATGCCCATTACACATTATGCCACACGCTGTGATGCCTATTACATATAATACCATACACTGTAATGCCTATTACATATTATGTCAGGTATGTTATGCTTACCTACATACTCGTTGCTATGGTTTCATGCTCTTTGCCATGGGGTTAACATGCTGTGCCAGGGGTAAAGGTTCATTGCCATGGGATTAACATGCTGTGCCAGGAGTAAATGCTCATTGCCATGGGGTGACATGCTGTGCCAGGGTTAAATGTTCATTGCCAGGGGTTAACATGCTCTGCCAGGGATTAACATGCTGTGCCATGGGGAGACATGCTGTGCCAGGGGTAAATGCTCGTTGCCATGGGGGATTATCATTCCTCCTCCCGGTACTTATGTAATATCTGGGCGCCCGATTTTTTGATTGTATGCCTTAATTTAAGGCATACAATCAGATGCGATGGACCCGATTTTTTCAGAAAAATCGGGTTGATCGCATCGCATGCAACCAAATCGCATGCGATGCGATCGACCCGATTTTTACATTGGATCCAATGTTAAATGGTCCCTGAGTCCCGATTTTACATTGGGTCCAATGTTAAATGCCGCCCAGACCCCATTTTTTATTGTATACTCACCCTGTTCATACCCCCACTATCCAAGTGGGCATGGAGTTGATTTTATATAGTGTGGCGAGCCCGAAGCGTGGCGAGCGGACGCGGATTACTTAACATGTATTCGCGGGGCTCGCTGCGCTCGCCACGCTTTGGGCTCGGTGGCTCGCTACACTATATAAAATCAACTCCATGCCCACTTGGATAGTGGGGGCATGAACAGGGTGGGTATACAATAAAAAATGGGGTCTGGGGGGCATTTAACATTGGACACAATGTAAAATCGGGTCTCAGGGACCATTTAACATTGGATCCAATGTAAAAATCGGGTCGATTGCATCGCATGCGATCGACCTGATTTTTCCGACCCGATAAAAAATTTGGGCGCCCAGATAATACATAAGTACCCTCCTCCCTGCTGTTTACCCTCCGTGGTAAAAGCCGGGCAGGGAGATCATCAATCCACCTGGCTTAGAGCAGGTACGCTGAGGCTGTTTGAAAACTCGCTTCAGATCGCGAGACACTTGGAGCTCACGGTCTGACAATCAGGATCTAGCACTGCGGCTCCTGGTTGGCTGCCTAACCGCAAACTGCAATTGGATCTGAAGGCCGGCTCGAGTATTGAAATAGCCGCGGCAGACCTGCAGACTCATACAGCTGGGTGGATTGACGACCTCCCTGTCCGGTTGTTACCGCAAACGCACCCGACAACCACCAGATTATGCTCCCCCCCAAAAACAATCTGGTTGCCAGGATGCAGAATCTGGTCACCGTGGCGACTTGGTGCCCGGGATTTGTCAAGCCCTGTTATATAGGAACTAGAATCTTTTATTACACAACATTTTTTATTTGAATTTATATATCAAATGTGAGGGACGCTGGCATTTTTAGCAGATATTTTAAACATGTCTCTCAGAGATGTTGGCACTCAAAGGGTTAACATCCACCTGACTCCTCTCCACAGTTTAGAAACTTCTTTTGTTCATGACGCATTGTCTGTCTGTTCCCAGCAGTGAGATTATCGTGTGAACATGAAAGAGCCATCCAAGGTACCAGAACCCAGCTCCTATGAGAGGATTGTACTGAAGAACACCTCTGAGTATCATTACCTGAAGGTTCAGCTGTAAGTTGCAGAGCTTAGTTACAGTGATTATAATAGTGCTGAATAGTTGCTGATGTAATTGTGTTTGGTCTGCAGAGTATTTCAGGAGCAGGGCGTCAAGTTGTCTGTGGCTCAGTTCAAGTCATTGGTCATTTCAGCTTTAAAGGAATTGCATGGAGAGGTAATTTGCAGATATATATATATATAACGTCAGGTTATTATTTTCAGTTTATTCAACTTGCCACATTCCTCCTGTCACAACTGGGTGGGTGTACTTACATGCGCCTGCGCAGTTGAGCTGTCAGTCACCGCCATACCTGCAAACATGACCCATGTCAGGAGGGACACAAGGCTCTGCTCCTGGACTTTCCTCTTAAGGCCCCCATACACTATGCGATTTTGGGACGGTTTCATCCGATTTTGCCGATAACCGGGTAAAATTGGCCCAAAATCGCAGGTGTGTGACATCTGATCCGATCCGATGCGCGGTCCCATGCGCATCGGATCGGTTCAGGGAGGTCGGACGGTCAGCACATAAGATCACATCCGACCTCCCTGTATGCATATGCCTGCCCGTCTGATAGGCATATGCTTTCAGACTGACCGGGGGAGCAGTGGGATCAGCAGCGCTCATCAGGGGGACGCCGGAGTGGGCAGCGGGTCCTGGCGCTTTAAATAGCTGGCGGCGCCGGCGAGTGCTGACCTGGCCGGGCGGTGTGATCAGCAGCTGACGGGCAGTGCAGTGGCGGCCTAGCGGGTATTAGATTTTTAAAATACCTGTCAAATGACTGGCCGTTCTCTGATAGGCTGAGAGCTCTCAGCCAATCAGAGAACGGCGAGTCATTTGACAGGTATTTTAAAAATCTAAAACCCGCACTGCACTGCCCGTCACCGCTGCTGATATCTGTGATCACACAGCCCGGCCAGGTCAGAACTCGCCGGCGCCACCAGCTAGTTAAAGCGTCAGGACCCGCTCTGGCGTCCCCCTGATGAGTATCACCGCCCGCCCCTTGCTCCTCACCGCCCGCTGAGCCGTTACATGTGTCAACTCGCAAGCGATTTATCACATGTGAATTGGCTCATCAAGTGCCAAATTGTATGTGAGCCTCCCGGGCGGCTCACAGGAGAATTGGGTCCGACTTGTCCTAAGGACAAGTCGGCCTAATGTATGGGGGCCTTTACTGTATGATTGCCATCACCAGTTTTTGAGAAATAATAAGAAAGGTGTTTCACCACAGGTGATGACAATCATAAATTAAGAGTATTGTGTCCCTCATGGAGCGGGTCATGTTGGGAGGTCTGGTCACCTCCATCTACTGTAGGGGTGTACAGTCGTCGGATCACCTGTACACACAGCACGATGTTGCACAGCCGGCGCAATAGTCTGTGAACTACACCATTCACAGACTTATCTGTACACACTGGCCAATGTTCCATCTCTATATAGTCCACTCGATACGCACCGTAAGCCTTGAAGAGTAATATAGTACCGTCCAATAGCTACTAACTGCCACATCGCCAGAGGCATTCAAAATTTACAAGAGGGTATTGGTTGGTAGTTTATATCTCACCACTTCATCACTCATCACAACATCGTACACATACAGTATGCCCTACCTATATACGCACAAAGTCAGTTACCTGTATGTTTTGATTAACTGTAATACAAAACCCATATAAACTCAGAGAGAACATACAAACTCCTATAAATCTTCCTATAGTGTTACAGAATGTAAGATATTTTACATTTTATGGAACATTTCTCTGCAGTCCAATGAACCATTGTATGAATAAGGGTTCTAAAGAGACTAAGTGGGAGGGCAAACAAGAAGCGTACATAGGAAAAAACACGACATCCCAATTGCAACTTTTAGAGAAAAAAAAAATATTTTTTTTCCATCACAAAAATAACCCACAGAAAGGTCAATTAGGTCAACAGGGTCGGAAGGCTGACACAAGCATTAGGTCGACAGTCAGAAGGTTGGCATGTTTTTTTTCCCTGTTTTTTTTTTTTATGTCTCCGTAAGTCGACACGGACACTGTATCCGTGTACCGCGTCCTCTCGCATGGCTGCTTGCCATGCTTCAACCACGATTCCTCCCTCCATGCCCTAGTGGATGGTAGGGTATGAAACCGCCTGTTTTTGAAAAAAATGTGAAAAACTCATATCGACCTTTCTACTGTCGACCTTCCTACTGTCGAGCCAATGCTTATGTCAACAATCTGACCCTGTCGACCTATTTCACCTGCATTTAAGGCAAGTCTTGGTAAAAAATGTTCCCCTCCCTTTTACTCGCCAGCAGTTGATTATTCTTGAGAGCCCAAAGTTAAGCGCCACATTTTCCCCTTGATATTAGTAACCCTTTGAGTGCCAACTCTGCTGTGAGATCCTCAAAATATCCGCTAATAAAGCCAGCGCTGCCCACAGCGACTGTTCTTTTTTTGGATGCAATATTTAACTAGAACTCAATTCATTGATTCAGTTATATTTGTATTTATTTATATTAAAAGACCAGTTGCTGTGAGCGGCACTGGCATTTTTTGAGGATCTCTCACAGCAACATTGGATATTTTGAGGATCTCTCACAGCAACATTGGCATTCAATGGGTTAAATTTCCTTATCTGCCATTATACTATTTGTGCTAGTACCGGCCTGGGTGCACCCACCTAGAAATAGATGAAGGGTGGTACAGAAAGTGGGCTGGCACCATTTAAATGACCACTAAACTGTAATTAGCATTTTCGGAATGGCAACTTTGTGCTATTCAAAAGTGTGTATGTGTAACGGTACTGTGTGTGCTGCATGTTGTAAGGGTATAAATAGCAGCGAGTCCAGGCACAAACAGAACTAATTATATTCAGACTCTGATTGGGTGTAGTTAGATTGGCAACAAAATATCGTCCAATTAGAAGTAGCCTTGCGTTAGAAGTAACCCTTTGAACTGAGAAGAATTGTTTGGAACACAGTGGTCAAGAAGAATGTCTATCTATGTGACTCTGAGGCGGAGATGCATGTAGGAATGTGTCAGTGGTGTAGTTGCTCATGGCAACCGATCAGCTTTGCAGTCACCTTTATCAGGCGCATTCTATAACATTATAGGTGGCAGCTGTAGAGAGTGACACCTCTTTATAACCAGTACACTGTCCCCTGTGCGGCTTTCACCCTTTGGACATAAAGGACATTTTTGGATAGAAAGTTGTGAATGTTGATCCCATAGATCATTGTATGAAACTGACTTTCTCCATATGAATATAAAGGTGGGCGCGTCTTTCCCATTGGACCTGCTGAAATTTGATGAGAAGACCTTGTGTGCCATAGTGAGAATCTGTAGCAGGTACGCAGCTATGTTTCAGTACAAAAGGAACATACAGGGCAGCCGAGAGGGGGGAGCAGGTGCTAATTACCCGGGCTTGCTGGACGGGCCCGGAAGGGGCTCTGGTCCAACCCCTTCCCTCCCGGCATCAGCTGCAGCACACATACAGTATGTCTCACTGACAGCATGAGAACTCATTCTGAACTTGCTGTCAGCACAGCACATGTTGTAGGTGTGTGCTGCTGCTGCTGCTGAGTTTAGAGTTTTCTTTCACCCCCTTTAAACATTTGGGGGGCGTGGCCTAAGCACAGGAGGTGGCCACACCTCCCACACTTAGATCACGCCCCCAAAATTTTACCGGGGCCCACCATTCCTCTCGGCTGCCTTGGGAACATCGTAGATAAAGTCTCCAACAACTACATTCTTACTGACCATAGCCATCACTGTTTTGATTGGTGTTAGGTGGCAAAATAATTAAATCACACAAAACGCCATCATTAATGAGTTCTATTAATCAAAATGTATCATTGTTCTAGATCAGAGATGCGGAACCTTCGGCCCTCCAGATGTTGTTGAACTATGTATCCCAGCATGCCCTGCAACAGTTTTAGTATGGCCAAATAGCAAAACTGTAGCAAGGCATGCTGGGATTTGTAGTTCAACAACAGCTGGAGGGCCGAAGGTTCCCCATCCCTGTTCTAGATTCTAGATGAAATAATATTTCAGTTTTGGTTTTCCGGTGATAAATAGCAGAGTTGAAATCGTTAACCCCATATGCAAACTAATGTTGTTGTGCAGATTGGAAACTGCAGCCATCTATAACATTAGTATTTTTATGTATTCGGAGGAGAGGTTCTCGGTTCCCATCTACAGTACTGGTAGTTTTATATACCATAAGAAGGTTTCCAGCTATGTTCCCTTACAGAGCAGGAGGGCTGTGAGTTGCCTCATCAGAGACTCTGCTGTTCATTTACTACTTCTATTAAAGATGGGATGCTGCTATCGGCAACCAATCAATTTCTATCTATTATCTTCTAGAAGGTGCTAAATAAATAAGAAATAGATTCTGATTGGTTTCCCATAGCAACATCCTATCTTCAATAGAACTCCCATCTTATACCACTTTCACACAGAAAACCCCCCAAAACTTGGGTATTACCCCGGATACAAAAACCCGGGTAAGACTCAGCTAAAAGCTCTGACCCCCTTCCACACAGCACCAAAAACCCGGGTATTTCCCGTGTTGACCCCTTTTACACAGAAGAGATTCTTAACTAGCTTCGTCCAGCCTCCTGTTCACTGGCGCCAGGCTACTTTTCTGCCCTGCATCCGTGCTGTCCATCTCCAGCTGCTGCCACTCCCCATCACCTGCCCGGCCGCTACTGCCGCTCCCACCATCACCTGCCCGGCCGCTGCTTCCGCTACCCTCTTCACCTGCCCGGCCACTGCTGCCGCTCCCCCCATTACCTGCCTGGCCACTGCTGCCGCTCCCCCCATCACCTGCCCGGCCACTGCTGCCGCTCCCCAGTCACCTGCCCGGCCGCTTCTGCCGCTCCCACCATCACCTGCCCGGCCGCTGCTTCCGCTACCCTCTTCACCTGCTCGGCCACTGCTGCCGCTCCCCCCATCACCTGCCTGGCCGCTGCGGCCGCTCCCCCCCATCACCTGCCCGGCCACTGCTGCCGCTCCCCAGTCACCTGCCCAGCCACTGCTGCCACTGCCCCCGTCACCTGCCTGGCCGCTGCTGCAGCTCCCCCATCACCTGCTCATGGCCGCCGCTCAGCGTCTCCTGCTCTCGGCTGCATCTACACAGTCCTTACTGTGTATTAATCCCCAAAACCCGGGTCGCACCCTTTCAGACTGTCGGCGACCCGGATTTTTGGAATTTAGATCCGGGAAAAACCCTGAGCAGGGCAGGAAGTAACTACTGAAATGGAATCATTGGGGATGCTGGTATTGTTTAGTGAGGATTAGTACTGTGCTGTATTAGTTACTGGTCAGTACCTGGGAACTATGTAATTCCACTGAAGCTCTAAATCTCCCCCTGCAGTGGTCTTGTGAAATTGTGGACCTCTCTGACCCTGCTGGGACACTACCAGAACCACGAGTGCAGTATTCGTGTGATACAGGTAAGTCACAGAATGGACCACCATGCTGGCTTTACCCTATCAGAGATTCTGGGCCAGATGCACTAAGCTTGGAAAGTGATGAAATGGAGAGTGATAAACCACCAGCCAATCAGCTGCTGCCTGTCATGTTACAGGCTGTGTTTGAAAAATTGCAGGTAGGAGCTGATTGGTTGGTGGTTTATCACTCTCCATTTTATCACTTTTCAAGTTTAGTACATCTGGCCCTTTCTCTCATCCTTAGTAATGGACACAACCAGGAAAAGCTGAAAACAGGACAGATGTGATTTCTCCCTTGCTTAACCCTTTGAGTGCCAAGTGAATTTGTCAAAATCGATATGCAAATTGGCAAGCAAACATTTTATTCATCACAATGACCTGTAATGTTTACCTTATATAGGAAATTTAATCTTTTTAACGCATCCTTTTTTATTTGAATGAGATGTTGGCACGCAAAGGGTTAAAAGGAAGTATTTCTAGGTTTCTTTAGCTGAATTACACCCCTCCTCCCCTCCCCCTTCACTGAACTATGAATACCTGAGATCCCTGAACTTCGGCCAGTAGTGTTGAAAGAATATGTTCCCTCACTCTCATAAGCTGCCATTGTCATTGGGAAAGTGATACAAAGGGAAGGGTGCTGATATCCTGCCTGCTGCTACTCCGATGGTCAGAATGTCATTGAATTCTAGTAAGTATTTAACCCTTATCCTAACTGTAACCCACAACCTCCCACAGCTTATGGGGCCTACACACGGGGTGTTTTCAGTGCATTTTCTAAGCGAACTCGCGTGGTCCTGCACGTAGCTATCGCCCGGCGATCAATATCCAGCATCGCTGTGTGTTGCGCGTAATCCTAACTATTCTGTCCTGGAGCCTACCCCCCCCAGACACCTTACCCTCCTCCTAGTGCCTAACTGTAACTCCCATACTTACAGAAAAAGGAAATACAAATTTATAGTTACTGGTTATCTTGAAAACTTCACACATGTCTTAGGGGGAGTCTTGTAGATCATTAGTTAGTAAAATACAAGCAGTAAGTTGCACACACACACACAGCTGTTGTACACTGCCCATTGCCATACTTCACATACTGTCACAACGGCTAGTGTTTGCAGTTCACTGTCTGCTTTGGGCAGGGGTGGGCAATTATTTTGGCCGGGGGTCCACTTAACAATTCCCGTAAATATTCGCGGGCCGCACACAAAATTCATATTACGCCACACGGTATGAGCTCAATTTCTATATATAGAAAAACAGGCTGTATTGACTTGTTTTGTAGGGAGCAGCCAGCCCATAGCACAGAGACAATAGGAGAGCAGAGACTCTCTCTGTCTCTTCTCCAAGCAGCCTCCATTCACAATGCACACGCTGCCCGGGATCCCGCCTTCTGCAGCCCTGCACAGCCTGTGGCTCAGCCATTCACTGAGCCCTCGGTATCTACCTAGCACACTACAGGACACCTGAGCCATTGCTCGGCTGCCCTGCACGGCTCAGCTGTCACTCAATTGAGTCAGGGCAGAGGGGAGCTGGGTTATGCAGCGCCTCTGAGGAAATCCCGGCTGGCTGCCCCCGTGTGGAGTGCAAAACATGTCCTCAGCGGCACCGCGGGCCTGTCAAGATCAGGTCGCGGGCCACATCCGCGGGTCGTAGTTTGCCCACCCCTGGCTTTGGGGAATAGAAAATGATATATTCTTTTCACACTGCATCAGCCCGTATAACATGTACTTCTATGTGTTTAAATAGAGGTATGCACAACTTCCTTACTGTGTATCCTTACACCCCGGACTGTTAGGGAAACCCTGTTCTACACAGTAGACTAACATATTGTTTTGTTTTCCCATTATTAAGGCATCCCCTTTCTTGCTGGCGCTAGCTGGTAACAGCAGAGAACTGGTATTGGACTAGCGATTTGTAAGGATGTTCCGGCAGTTGGTCACCCGCAGGACAGCTCTTGGTACTAATCTTTCCTTGTCTAGTTGGTTCAGTAAACTAACATTGTGCCGGCTGGTACACCTACAGGCTGGAGATAGTGCCGAGATCACCAAGACCTTCACTCAGAATGACGTCAAACTGTTCTCTGAACTGACCGGTGATACAAATCCTCTCCATCTGGATGAGACCTTTGCCAAGAACACAAGATTTGGGAAGACCGTTGTCCATGGCATACTCCTTAATGGCTTGGTATCCGCCGTCCTAGGCACTAAACTTCCGGGGGAGGGCTGTGTGCTCATTTCCCAGGAGATTAGCTTCACCGCACCTCTCCATGCTGGGCAGGAGGTGGTCGCAAGGGCCGAAGTGAAGACATTAAAGAGATCTGTGGCATTTATTCATGTGTCATGTACTGCAACGGAAAGTGGCCGGACTCTTATGGAAGGGACAGTGAAAGTGTTAATTCCTGAGAAGTAATTGTGTCGCTGTAAAACACTGACATGCGTTCCGAGTCCAACCAAGGGGGTCGATCCTATTTTTTTGCCAAGGGTGCGAGGTGCCGTTCTAGTTACATTCCAACAGCACCCGATTTAACCTGACCTCACACCCCTCACAGGCCCGAATGTGCTAAAAATTGCTGGCAACCCTATGGAGCAGTGAACGATTTTGGCGAATTTCGTCCGCCGTAAAGTGCATCCGGTGCCGTGATGATTCACACTCGCGAAAAATCAGTGGCTAATAGGATCGACCCCTAAGTATACCAATTCTTTTCATTATGATTTCAGGAGGGTATCTCATACATATACTTATTGGCCCTTATTCTGGTTCACTCGCAAAGGCAAATTCCTTCTCAAATGGACAAAACCATGTGCACTGCAGGTGGGGCAGATGTAACTTGTGCAGAGAGAATTAGAGTTATTTTGTTTCTGTGCAGGGAAAATACTGACTGCTTTATTCTTACATTGCAATATAGATCTCACTTTGAAGTAAAACCCCACCCAAATCTAATTCTCGCTGCACATGTTACATCTGCCCCACCTGCAGTGCACATAGTTTTGTCCATTTGAGAAGGAATTTGCCTTTGCAAGTGAACCAGAATAAGGGCCATAGGGGATTGCAATCTGTGGTAAAACTATTGCCATTTTTCTTGATATCAATACCTTGTTCTTTTCCAATAATAATAATAATAATAAATAAATGATATGCGTGCAACAGAAAGTATTTCTTGTCAGTTTCTTTTGTCACAGAATTTCACACAACTTAGCTGTCACCAGCAAGAAAACCTGGGCGAGCGAGGGTGTAAATCAGGCATGCCCAAAGTCAGGCCCGGGGGCCAATTGCGGCCCGTCCTGTCATTTCAATCGGCCCACAGCCTCCAGCTGGAAGCAGGCAGAGCATCAGATGTGGGAAGCACAGCACAGGACACTAAAGGTGGGGCCCCGGCTAGCGTGTCTTTACCTTGCTGTCTGCTGCAGTGAGGAGGTGCCAGTTGCCACAGTCAGATGCATTTGGGGTCCTACCCCTGCTGCTGCAATCGTATATCACCCTACTCCACAATCACAGTGACAGCAGTGTTTGGGGAGGGGGGCAGCAAGGGGAAAGCTTGCTCCTGTAACATGCAGAGCGGAGGAGGGCAGCAGGGGGAGCCCAAGCATCTCCTGTCCTTGCAGTGCCTGCTTTGCCTTTTCTTCCTCTGGCTCACACAAGGGGCTGGGAAACATACAGAGAAGGGATTGGGCAGAGTGGGGGACATACAGTGAAGGAGGGTCAGGCTGGGGGGACATACAGTGAATGGAGGCAGTGATGGCCATTCAGAGAAGGGGGAGAAGGGGCAGACTGGGGGACATACAGTGAATGGGGGCAGAGTGGGGTACATAGTGAATGGGGGTCATACAGTGAAGAAGGATCAGGCTTAGAGACATACAATGAATGGAGGCACTGATGGACAATAAGAGAAGGGGGCAGGCTGGGGGACAGAGTGAATGGGTGCAGAGTGGGGAACATACAGTGAATGGGGGACATACAGTGAATGGGGCACGCTGGGGGACATAGAGTGAATGGGGGGCAGAGTGGGGGACCATTCTGATGTGATTAATGATTCAAAGAATGTCAGGCTGAATGGTCGGCTCCCACACATTTACACTTCAGCAAATCTGGCCCTCGTCGCAAAAAGTTTGGACACCCCTGGTGTAAATAAATGAATCTGCCACAAAATCACCTCATCTTTCTAAAAATGTATAGAATCCCCTCATACACTAAGCTGATATAACAGGAACATCCTTTATGTGTGCAATGGCGGAAACAAAAACATCCCAAAGCTGGTTTTGAGCAAAATTTACTAACGTAAAATCGTATAAAAAATTCATATTTTCATAGTAAAATACGAATTCTTTAGGCCTATTCGGATTTTTGTCATTTACTATGCCAAAAATACGCGTATTCGTATTCTTAGTAAATTTCCCCCATATATTCAAGTATCCAACAGCAGTCGGCACTGGCATCAAATGTAGCATCTGCTCCAGGTGCTAAACCGGTATAATGCAGATATCTGAAAGGAAAAGGATGCCGGAGAATTCGTAATGTTCAAAAAAAGAGCAGCAGTATTGACTAAAGCAGTCGTTTTCGGGGACACAGCCCCTTCATCAAGACCAACAGACAAAGGGCCTTATTTTAGTTCACTCTTCGAGGCAAATTCCTTCTCAGATGGACAAAACCATGTGCACTGCAGGGGGGCAGATGTAACAGGTGCAGATAGAATTAGATTTGGGCGAGTTATTTTGTTTCTGTGCAAGGAAAATACTGGCTGCTTTATTTTTGCACTGCAATATAGATCTCAATTTGAAGTAAAACCCCACCCAAATCTAACTCTCTCTGCACAAGTAACATCTACCCCACCTGCAGTGCACATGGTTTTGTCCATTTGAGAAGGAATTTGCCTCTAAGAGTGAACTAGAATAAGGCCCAAAGTCCAACTCTGTTATGCCAGAATAAACTACTGCTGGCTCCAAGGGAAGATGAAGGCTGGATTCAGGGTGACTGCTAAATAATATGTTAAGACTTTGGGTCAGAGATCCAGAGGCTATTGCTGTCATGAAAAGCATCGGCTTTGGCTTTATTGATGTAGTCATCTTCATCTTCCTCATTGCGTGTGTGAGGTGGTGCAACTGCAACCTCATCTGTGGGCCATTATTACTGCAGAATATAGAAAAAGTGAGGCTACAGATTAAGGATAAGTGGTGTGATGACACGTTTAAAGAAAATGTTGGATTATTCCTTTCCTTCCACATCACTGCCGGGTCCCAGCTACCAGTGGCGTAACTATGGAGGGTGCAGGGGATGCAACTGCTATGGGGCCCGGACCTTTGGGGGGCCCGAGGGCTCAGCAGGCATCCCCTGCACCCTTAAGAATGTTTTATTTAGTGCCTAGCCTGGCAGTGCAGCCGTCCCGTGCCTCATCCCTTTCCTGCTCCAAGTCCCGTACCTCCTCTGCCCGGCCCGCCCGCGGCGCTATGTTGTGGTCTATGAAGGGGGAGGAGCCAGTCTGGCTAATCCAGCCTCTGCTCTCCCCTCTCTCTTTGACACTGCCGGGGCTCAACGTCACTAACTGGTGACCAGCCCCGGCGTGGAAATGGTGTGCTGCCACTGGTTCTGTGTGTGGGGACCCAGGCCTGGCAGTGCTGATTACCCAGAGGAGCTGATGTGGATGTCGGTGCCCACACTGAATAGAGATCGGCACTGCTGAGGAGACCCAGCAATGGCGCCAGAGAGGGGACCCGCGCAGCTGAGGAGTCCCGAAGATGATGTAAGGAGCAGGCGCCGCAGAGGGGACCCACTATGATGCGGAGATCTGGTGCCGTTCCACTGCTGCTAGCCTGGAGGTACCAAGCAGTATATACTGAAGGAGGGGGGAGGTGCAATCTGTAATGGGGGGTTGAACTCCTGCTCTCCCTTTCCCTCCATTTTTGTTCTCTGTCTGTCTCACATTCCAACAGCCCCCCCTCTTTTTTTTTTTTTTATATATTTTATTAATTTTCTTTAGTATGAAATATAAAAACATGCATACATATATGTAACAATACATAACAAAAATACAGATATATAGCAATACATGTCGGTAATACCTGTCAATCCTTTAACAGCAGTACCTAGTGCTTTACCTACTGTATGCTATCAGCGTCTTTTGCTGTGGCATTCTCGTATATTCTATATCTTTTCCGCCTTTTGTCCCCATATTTACTCCATAGACCTATTTACTTGTTTATTTCTCTCTACTTAAGTCTTATCTTTGTTTGTTTATTTAAAATGGATGTCTTCCCAGGCGTACTGTTTCTTCATTATACCAAGAAGTTAATTTTATTGCCTGTCTTAACGATTCTTTTGTTGTTGGAGAAATGTTTTTAATATACGGTGCCCAAATAGAAAAAAATCTTTCCGCCTTCTTTTCTTTATTTAAAGACATTTCAAGCCAGTCCATATGGAACAGATGCGAGACCCGAGGTTCTAGCAAAGTTAGAGTTAAGGTGTTATTTGACACCCACTGCGATAAGATTGTCTTCCGTGCTGCGGCGAATATTTTTGCCAGGAATATTTTTCCTTCTTGGGTTATATTTCTTTCCCTTACTTGGGTATGTATATCCCACAGGGCCCATTCTGGAGTGAGCACTACCCTGATCTCATATCTGTTCCATATGTACTCACCTATCGTCTGCCAAAACTTATTTACCTCTGGGCAGTGCCACATGCAATGCATTATGTCTGCATCAGCTGCCTTACATTTAAAGCATGCTGAGTCTGGTGTTAAACCCATTTGCCACCTTCTTTTCGGCGTATAATATGCCATATGCAGCAGCTTATATTGCATTTCTGCATATGTGGCAGTGATTAGCGTTTTATTTAATCGTACAAAAGCTTTTAAGATTGCTTGTGTTGTTATACCTGGTAAGTCTTCTGACCACCTCGTGAACCCCATATTCTCTCCCTCAACTAATATCTGTTTTTTAATATGTTGATATATCAATGATGTTGTAATCATTTTGTTTTTATTCCCCATGCTCTTTATCATTTTATTTAGATTTTTCTCGGTTTCCATAACTAGTATTTTTCTTGTGATACTCTGGACATAACTTCTCAATTGGAAGTATGCAAATCTGGGTATTAATACCTCAACGTATTTTTCGCATAACTTCTGATAAGACAAAACCGCTGTGCAATTTTCGTTCATAATGTTGTGCAGAGTTCTCATTCCTGCCCGGTCATAGCTCTTGACAAGTCTGCTATCTTGTAAGGTTGGCATACCTGTTTCAGTATTGTACAGTAATGATTGAAACAATGTATTATGCAATGTCATTCCCTGCCCAGCGTGAGCAAGCCTCCACGCTGCACAGGTTGCCATCAGCATCGGGTTGTTTACTACCTTTACTGGATATTTTGACGGCCTCATATGCAGCAAACTTATCAGTGGTATTTCCGGGCAGGAGGCTTGTTCTATTGCCAAATTTACATAATGTTCTTTTGCGTGTATCCAATCTACCGCGTATCTAAAGTTTGCTGCCACTGTATAACTCTTTATACATGGCAGGTTTATACCTCCCAATGAAGTTTGTTGGGTTAGTTTGTACATTGAGATTCGGGGCTTCTTTCCTTCCCATACAAATCTACTAATCTCTCTATTTAGTAATTGTATGTCAGGGTCTTTAATCAACAGGGGTAGGGTTTGTATAACATATAGCAATCTAGGGAATGATATCATCTTAACCAGCTGGCATCTCCCTATATACGATAGCGGTAAGGACCTCCATGCTCGAAAGTCTGTTCCAATTTTTTTAATTACCGGTATATAATTTGCCTGGTACAGTTCTGCTGGGTTTGCCGTTATGACTAGCCCTAGGTATGTAATGTGATGGACTGCCCATAAAAATGGGAAGTCCTGTGTCCATCCCATCTTTGCCTCTCTATGCAATGCCAATGCCTTGGTTTTTGCTTTATTGACCATAAATCCTGATATATCCTCAAACTCCTTCAACGTCCTTAGAAGGCTAGGAAAGGCCTTCTGTGGATTTGTAAAATATAGCAGGAGGTCATCCGCGTATGCTGATACCTTTAATTCTACTGCTCCAAATTGTATCCCCTTCCATTCCGTTTGGGAGTGGAAGATTCTAATAAGTGGGTCTATGGCGATGTTAAATAGTAGAGGGGATAATGGGCACCCCTGTCGGGTCCCCCGGGCCAGTTCAAATCTAGACGTATTCAGGCCGTTTATTGTCAAATGCGCTTTCGTGAGGAATACAAGTTCCTAAACAAAGTGATAAATCCCACTCCCAGCCTTTGCGTATGAAATACCCTTAACAAATGTGCCCAGGATACTCGATCGAATGCCTTGTCAGCATCACAACTCACCAGCAGGGAATTTCCCTTAGCTAGTGAGTGTGATTGTACCAATGCCGCTATCACTTGCCTGATGTTATGTATTGAGGATCTGCCCCTTAAAAATCCCGTCTGTGATGAGTGAATCAATTTCTGCAAAACCAGCTGTAATCTATTAGCAATAATGGTTGTTAGGATTTTGAGGTCCTGATTTAATAATGAAATCGGTCTATATGATGTCACCAGATTTGGATCTTTTCCCATTTTTTTTATCACAATTATTCTTGCCTCGTTGAACCCCATCGGGGGTGAACCGCCCTTAATGATGTGGTTAAAGAAGGCAAGCATGTGTGGCATCAGTTCTGGTAGCGTCAATTTATAGTATTCCGCACTTAGGCCATCAGGCCCTGGTGATTTGCCTTTTGATAGTTTATTTATGACTTGTTTGAGTTCTAATTCTGTTATTGAGTCTATTAGTGCATCACTTTCTAATTTTGTTAGTGTGGGGAGTTTGGCTCTTCTCAGGAAGTCCATCCCTAGCTTTGGTTGGTCTTGGGGTGGTGCGTACAAGTCCCTATAATAATTTAAAAAAGCGTCCGCTATTTCTTCCGTCCTTTTATTCTGTATCCCTCCCTCTGAGGTTATGCTTATGATACAGGTTGCTGGTCGGTGTCCTCTGGCCACCGATGCTAGCAATTTTCCAGCCTTATTACCCCATCTCAAATACCTATGTTTTTGAAGGTCCAGATAGTATTGAGCTTTTTCCGTACATACGGTATCGTATAGTGCTTTTGTTTCCAAAAATACCTGGCGGGTCTCCCGAGTATTGTCGCTCAGCATCGCTGCATATGCTATTGATACCGCCGTACTCAGTTCTGCATATCGTTTCTGTACTGTTTTTCGTTTTACTGCTACATAAGCCATAATACAGCCCCGCATAACGGGCTTAGATGCCGCCCAAAATAAATTGATGTCGTCTAAGTGCTGTATATTATCTTCCACATAATTTTGGAGGTGCTGCTTCAATGCTGCCCCAAATTCGGGGGATTCCGCCAGGTATGTAGGAAATCTCCAATTACGGGACTGGGCGATTGGAGCCTGCAGTGATAACTTGAACCAAGTTGGTGCATGGTCTGAAATTAGTATTGGTTCTATTTTAGACTGAATTACCCTTGTTAATAATGTATTTTGTATTAACCAAAAATCTATTCGTGTTGATGTATGATGTGGGTGGGAGTAGAAAGTATATTCCCTGTCTGCTGGGTGCTGATGTCTCCATGGGTCTGCCACATCCAGGGAGCTCATCAGCAACCGCAGACCTGGTGGGGAGGTGTTCCTACTGTTATCCTTGGATTTATCCAGTAATTGCTGTTGTGTGGTATTAAAATCTCCCCCTATTATTATCTGTCCCTCCGCCCAGTCCTGCAACTGCACATATAAGTTTGTAAAGAATTCCGTATTAGGGCCTGTAGGGGCATATATTGTGGCGATCGTAAACAATTCTCCCTCTATTTTTATTTTAACAAACAAAAATCTACCTTCTGGGTCCTGCAATTTTCCCATTATTTCATAGCCCAATGCTTTATTTATAATGAGCATAACTCCTCTTTTTTTTGTGGGAAAACAGGTGGTAAGGTATTCTGAAAACCAACTATCTCTGAAAGTATTAGGGTCTCCCTCCTTCCAATGAATTTCCTGCAAAACCGCTATGTCTGGTTTAGGGCGTTTTAGGTGCTGTGCTATTTTTTTTCTTTTCAATGGGGAATTCAATCCCTCCACATTCCAAGATACAAATTTTATACATGTACGATTGGTCCTTAAATCATTCGGGGAACTACTCATGTCAATTTATCTTTGTGTACTCTACTATTTGATTTACCTCTATAATAGTGATATAACCTATATTTGTGAATATTTTTACTTATTTTAAAGCCTTCAAGTGTTTGTGTGAACATACCTTCTGGGTATTGTATACCCTTTAGTCCTAGCCGTGATATTATTAGTTTTACTAATTTCCCCCTGGACCCCTTGAAAACTCCCAGTCGGCCCAAATAAATTTCCTCATGTGTTTGTGAGGTATCCTTCTGTGAACTTGTGGTTCTATGACAAAAACAGAGAACAAAAAGAGAAAAGAAAAACCAGCCCAAACCAGAAACCACTGTTCCTTTTTTTTTTTAACCACGCTACACCTCTGTTTCAATCCTAACAGTGACCTTGTTAACTTTACTAATGTCTCTTTGAGCCCTCTGAGATCACTCAGTCGGCTCAAGAGCATTCCTTCATATATTTGAAAAATACCTCTCTGTAAATTTGTGCTTCTATAACATACCCTAAGAGAAAGCAAAAATAGCAAAAAATTAGCGTTCTTCTCAGGCCTAAGATGAATATTGTCTCTTTCCACAGTGTTATGCCAAAATTTTAGACTGAAAGGTGACCTTGTTAGTTTTACTAGTTCCCCCCTGGGTCCCCTGAGACCTCTCAGTTGGTCCAAGGACAGTTCTTCATAAAAAGTACCTCTCTGTGCATTTGTGATTCTGTAACATAAACAATCAAGTAATAACGGTAACATTAGAACCATCTCAATCCAGGGATACATAAAAATGAAAAATAACCTTCCATACCATAAATAGCCAGAAAATAGCAAGAGGATAAGACCCACCCCTGTCACAATACATTTCCTCATGTGTTTGTGAGGTACCTTTCTGTGAACTTGTGATTCTGTGACAAAAACAGAGAAGAAAAAACAGAAAAGGAGAGAAAAACCAGCCCAAGCAAAAAAAAATATTGTCTCTTTCCACAGTGTTATGCCTACATTTTAAACTGCAAGGTGACCTTGTTAGTTTTACTAGTTCCCCCCTGGATCCCCTGAGACCACTCAGTTGGTCCAAGGACAATTCTTCTTAAAAAGTACCTCTCTGTGAATTTATGATTCTGTGACATAAACAATCAAATAGTAACAGTAAAGAAAAAATCATCTCAATCGGGAGATGTATGTTATCTCTTTCCACAGCATTATACCTACATTCTAAAAAAAATAAAAAAAAAAAAAATATGAAAAATAACCTTCCCTAACATAAATAACCAGAGAATAGCAGGAGAATAAGGCCTATCCTAATCGAGAGACAGGTGTTTTCTATGACCTAAGGCTAAGCAGTCCAGAAATATTAAGAACATCAATATGCATAAAGACTCCGACCCAAGAAAAAAGCAACCATTACATCTTTCAATGGCATTACTACACCCCAATTCCCCCTTCCCTTTCTTTAACTGTGTAGTTACTCTATCAGTTATGTGCTTTATGTTGATTATGAAAATTAGCATCCTATATAAATAGGCCCTTAAGTTTAAGCCCTTGTAAATCATACCCTCTACTCTGAGTTCTATCATTGGCCTTAGCCCAAGGATAATATATTTGCAAAGTTTGTTTCATCTCAGTCTTTGTCCTTTGGTATGTTCCCCGTACTTCCAAGGACCGAGTCCATGAAAATCTGGGCTGATGAGACTGTTTCAAACATGTATGATTTTTCATTGTGGGTTATCCGTAATTTTGCTGGGTAGATGAGTGCGAACCTAATACCTTTTTCATACAAGGATTTACAGATTGGGGAGAATTCTTTCCTTTTTGTCGCGACCTGTGATGAGAAGTCCTGAAATAAAAGCAATTTTTCCCCTTGATACTTCAGGTCTCTCTTTTTTCTGTACATGTCCAAAACATGGACTTTATCCTGATAATTCAGAAATTTAAAGATTACTGGTCGAGGTCTGCGGCGTTCGGATTGGCTTTCTGGGCCGATGCGGTGCACCCTCTCAATCAGCATATTTCCGGTTTCTGTCGAACATTGTAGTTCACGGGGTAGCCATTTTGAGGCCATGTCCATCAGATCTTTTTGCTTTACCGATTCCGGCAATCCGATCATCCGCAAATTATTTCTTCGGCTCCGGTTTTCGGCTTCTTCTAATTTCTCCTGAATGCTTGTTATTGTCGCTTCATGGGAAATTATAGTGGCCTTAGCCAAATTCAGTTCATCCTCAATATTAGATATCCTTTGCTCTGCCTCAATCAGCCGAGCCCTGTGTTCTCTGAGCTGTGTTACTACCGTCTCAATTGCTTCCTTGATGCCGGCCAATTTCTCATCGAGCAGCGGTGCTAGTATCGCAGTGATTTCTTTGGCTGTGATAGTCGCTGCTGTTTTTTGGGTTGGAGAATCCATATTTTTAGGTGTTGTATAATTATCTGGGGAGGCTGGTGGGCTAGTTATATAAGAGGACTGATGCTTTATATCTTTGCTTTTTGCTGCTGTACCTCCTTTGCCGCTTCTAGCTGTTTTCCCTACAAATTTCTCCATAGCCTCTGCTCCCAAGCTGTCGACTCTTTGGCTGTGCGGCCCTTCCTTCTCCTGTCACCAGTATACGTTAGTGGGGAGGAACCAGCTGGGATCTAGAGTAAGCAGATCTCATAGACAATATTCAGCCGACCCTTAAGTTTGCTTTTTTTAAGATTTGTATATGGGAGTAGTCCTTTAAGACCTGTGTGGCCTGGAGTTTTATGCTGCAGGAGACCAGAAATGGAATATAGGGTATCAGCGTTTCTATTGCTCCCTGAGCAAGTCCCTTCTCTCCACACTAAAGGCAGTATAAAGTTCACCCCAAAACAGCAGCGGACAATTAACTTTCTAAAAATATCATACAGTGCACCGGCCGGTGTTTTTACCTTGACCTGCGCTTGGATATGCAGAGGCAGCGGTGTGCAAGTTCTGGATACCCACTCCTTCAATGGACCGCTCAAGGTGGTGGCTGGCCGCTTAGTGACTGGGTGTGCTGACGTCCTTGCCCAGCCTCCCGTCAGGCAGGGTCTATCGGCTTCTCACCCCTCAGCTTCGTGTGTCGCAGGACGCTACAATTTCCGTCTCCTGGCGAGGGAACAACTGCCCGCTCCTTCCGTGGGCAGCTCAGGAAAGTGGCTAGCTGCTTAACGGCTGGGTGTGCTGGCGTCTTTCGTCCGGCGGCTCTCTCCGGCTTCTCCCCACACAGCGCGGCGTGTAACAGAGCAGAGCGCTGCGCTGCGGTCTCCGTCTCCTGACGTCTACAGCGTGCGACGTCCACCCGGGCGCCTTACTGTCGTACCCGCTGGGTCTGTATGGCGCATCTGTTGGTCTCTGCGCCTGATTCCGGTTGTTATGGCACTTTGGTGGGAGAGCTGGATCCTTTCTTCTTCCCACGTTTATCTCTCAGATCCCCGTCTCTCACTCAGGTCTGTATCTCCAAAACTCCGGCCGCTTTAGCTGGTAGCAGCCCTTGGAGCAGAGAGCTCACTTCAACACGGCCTTTCCCTAGGTCCGCCCACCGGAAGTCTCCCCTGTTTCAGCCCCCCCTCTTATCTCCAACAAAAAAGAGTTTCGACAGGTAAATGATTGCGCCCGGGACTGCTGCTATGTGTAGATTCTGTGGGTCACTACTCTCCCACCAACAAGATACAATACAGAAACAATTGAATATACACTTTAGCGCTGTCCCCTGAACATCAAGCAAATATCTACTTGCTAATGAAACAATTGAGGTTGATTGTTGTCCTCTTTTATCTTTAAGGCAAAATGGGGTCTCCTACTGACCTCCGTGGGGGTCCCTATATGCACATAAAGGTATCTTTATGCGAGTTCAGAGATAGTCTCCCTTCCACTTCTTCTGCAACTTCCTGCCTGTTCCACGCTCAGCATAAATTGTACTGACCTGATGAAAAGGCCCTATTTGCACATAAAGGTATCTTTGAGGTAGAATCCTATTCTTCCAAAATATCACTCAGCACTTTGTATCCAATCACCAAACCACCACATCAAACGCCTGATGAACAGACACTCACCTCAATATGAGGCCCTATGTGCACATAGCGATTTCTTTGTTTTTCCTCCAGGTAAGTATAGTCTCCACAAACAGCATACTCCGTACAAAAATATTTATTCCACAGGTGTATACATAAAACCAAACGATAAAAAATTGTGTTAAAAGACAATGTCACACTCTAAATGTGTGAGACCAAAACTCTCCTTTCCTGCATCCGGAACAGGTTAAGATGAATTCTGCCAGATGAAAAATAGCAATAGGTCTCACCATTAAGTGTGCCTCCTTCCTCTCACCAACGTGTTTCGGGCTATGGCTTCAGCCCTTTTTCAAGGTGTGAGGTGTACATGATCTGGGGTGGTTTTTATACCTGTCCCACAGTTCACCTTAAAACATAATTCATAAAACCTGGGCCGGAGCGGAAAATAGCCATCTCCCTTAAACCCACCTAAATACCTAACTAATACAGTATCTCTACCTGGCTACACTGCTAATATAAAAATACACATATACATGTAGAAATAATAACAGCAACCATGGATGTGGTATAGATCGTTTACACTCCTTTTCCGGAGTTATGTCCATATTTTTGTTTCCTCCGTCACACACCTGTAGCGGTTATCCACATAGCGCAACGTCACTTCTGGCGCATCGGACGCGGTGTCCTGTCTCTAGAACGGAGCACAAAACGTCCTGTGATGTGGTTCCCGTCTGTGTAGCTGATGTCCGCTTCCTACTTCCTTTGCTGCGGACCTTCAACTTCCTCTATGTGAGACGCATATACTTGCTGTTCATTCTATGGGGAAACGCGATCGCCATCTTGGGTGATATATTCTTATAGGGATAGATGTTATTGCAGTGTGTCCATCATTTATGCCTCCATATTGTGGCCATACACGTAAACGGCTCCATTGATGTTATATCAGGGACAAACACACATAGAAGAAAATATATTAGTATGGTTTACATCACAAAAAGCATTTCACTTCAAATGCTACATTAAGTCCATTTGGCTCTATTGTTTTATGTGAATAAATTTTCTTCATTTCAGTACATGCAAGACGTTTTTCCCTGTCATTGATCCTCCAGTTTTCCTTAATAACAGTTATTCCACAAAATGACAATAGATGCTTGGTGTCACTATTGTGTGTATTCTTAAAGTGCATAGAAACATTATGAGTCTCCGTGCCTTTTTTTATATTTCTCACATGCTCAGCCATGCGAGTTTTAAGCATTCTTATGGTTTTCCCAATATACTGCTTATGGCACGAGCACTCTATAATGTATACACAAAATTTAGTGCTGCAAGTGATAAAATCTTCGATGGTGTGCCACTCATTAGTTTGTACCGACTTATATTGATTTATCACCCTGCTATCACTTTTGCATGTTCTACACATTGAACAAGTGCCACACCGGTAAAACCCTTTTGATTTTATTGGGTTAGGGGGAGATGGTGTATTGATGGCACTAGTGACTATGAGGTTCTTTAAATTATTTGCTCTCCTATAGATGAACTGGGGATTCTCATCGATAAATGGTTCCAAAATGGGATCACTCTTTAAGAGGCCCCAGTGCTTTCTGATGATTTTTTCAATCTGTTTTGATTGACTAGTGAACTGGGTGATGAAGTTGACACCCCTCTTATTGTTCTTTTCCTTAAATGGGGGGGCATCCGATGTCAAACCAACCACACTTTGCACTGATTTACGGCCTCTTTCCCTTGCCCTTGTGATATCTCTTTCATGGTACCCTTTATTGATAAATTGCTTCTCCATTTTATCTGCATGAACTTCATATATTGCTAGTTCTGTGCAGTTCCTACCTATTCTTTGGAACTGACCATTAGGTATACTGCGCAACCAATTAACGTGATGGTTGCTGCTGTAATTAATAAAGGAGTTGCAATCAGTACTTTTCTCATAATTTCGGGTCTTCACAATGCCTCCCTCCACATAAATGTAGAGGTCCAAGAAGTTGACATTGGTTTTACTTTTATCAAAGGTCAATTTTATGTTGATATCATTACCATTGAGGCCATCACAAAAATTGTCTAAAGAAACATCATCCCCATTCCAAATAAACAAAATATCATCAATGTACCGCTTCCAGGACACTAGGCTGGCGCCAAGCTGCAAGTTGTTATAAATGCACTCTTCCTCCCACTTTGCCATAAATAAATTGGCATAGCTTGGCGCCAGCCTAGTGCCCATCGCGGTACCTGTAAGCTGCAAATAAAAATCCCCGTTGAACCAAAAATAGTTGTTATTCAAAATCAAGGAGATCCCCTCCAATATAAAGTTCTTTTCCTCTACTGGGGTACCATCCTTGTCCAAAAAGTGCTCGACAGCTCTTAGGCCCACCGTATGGTCGATTATAGTGTACAGTGAGTGTGAGGGTACGAGTTCCTCAATCACTCAGACACCGAGCAGATGAAACCAGAAGAATGGTTTATTTTCCACAGCACGCACAAATAGACAATAAACAGTGGCAAAGGTAAATTGCAGAGTAGAAAGATATTCAGGTAGCAGGCCCAAACAGACAGTCCTTGTATAGTCACAGTCCCAGATCAGTTCCACAGGGCAAACTATCACTTGTCCACACAGCTGTGATAGCAGAAAACTGTATAAGTCCACAAAACACTGGCAACTCCACAGAAGCGAGGATGAGGCGTTCCACAAGACACAGGTAGAGCATACCTCTGAACCTTAAGACTGCGACTAACCTCCTTCCTCCTCTCTTCTCCTTCAGCTCTCATTCACATCTCTCCCCTCTCTTCCTGCAAACACCAACTTACATCCCAAAGGCACCCCTCTCCCCCTCCCTCAGGAATTCTTAACCCTTCCTATGCTGGGTGCAGTTGTATGAATATAACAGGGTCTCCTATTACCTGTCCAGGGGCTGATTAACTCACTCCCTTCATCTGGCTTTGAAGCTTGTGTATGTGAGGGATTTCACACCTTCATGTAAACAGATCTCTTCTCTGGAGACTGACCCTGGTGTTATCCATCCTTAGCCTCTTGTTATTTGGGGGGGAAGTGTATGTCTCTGCCACTATCTGTCTCTGTTACTAAACAGCCTATAAAGAGGTCCTTTGATCCCTGAACCAAAAACTATACACAAACTGAACAGATTCTAATCTAAGCATTTGGTCGCTTCTAGCCGGACCATTTGTCTCCACATACACAGTTACAATATTTAAGTAATACGCAATTGGGGCTTACATGAATAAAGTCCTGGGAAATACAGACATACATAGGGAACAATAGGGCTAAAATGTACATTAATTACTGTGGAGTAGAGGTTGTCACAATTCACTTATCGCCAATGCAATTCCTTCACATTTCCTCCCCCACATTTTAGTCCATGTTCCTGGTGTCCTGGGTAATGGCAAGGGCTGGTCTCCTGGTGTTAGGTGGCACTGGGTCTGGTTCCTGCTGACGGGATAGGCCATCCGCGTTTCCATGATCTTTACCCTTTTTGTGAGAAATAGAGAAGTTGTACAGTTGTAGGGCTAAGCTCCACCTCAGTAACCGTCCATTGTCTCCAGCTGTACGTTGTAGAAAACTAAGGGGGTTATGATCTGTTACCACTGAAAACTCACGCCCATACACATAGGGCTGCAACTTCTTTAGTGCCCAGACGATGGCTAGGCACTCCTTTTCAATGGTGGCGTAGGCTATCTCGCGGGCAACTAGTTTTCGGGAAATAAAGGCAACTGGGTGCTCACACCCATCCTCCCCTATTTGACTTAGCACAGCTCCTATTCCACAAGCTGAAGCATCTGTTTGCACAATGAACCGCCGGCGGAAGTCAGGGGCGGCTAACACTGGGGACCGGGACAAGATGTCCTTAAGCTGGGAGAAAGCCTGCTCGCAGTCAGGGGTCCAGTCAATGTTTCGGGTGTACTTTTTGGTCGTTAGGTCAGTCAGTGGTTTGGCAATGGTGCTGTACTGAGGAACAAATTTACGATAGTACCCCGCTGTGCCCAGGAAGGCACGTACCTGTTTTTGGTTAGTGGGGTGAGGCCACTTCAGAATGGCCTCAATTTTTGCTGGTTCTGGACGAATACGGCCTCCCCCAACCCTGTGGCCAAGGTACAGCACCTCTGCCATCCCCATCTGACACTTATCCGGTCTGATTGTCAACCCTGCCTGGCTAATCTCTGCTAAAACCTGGGCTACATGCTGCAGATGATCCTCCCAGGTCTCACTAAAAATTGCTATATCATCCAGGTAGGCCTGGGCAAACTCCTGACACCCTGTCAGTATGCGATCTACTGTACGCTGGAAGGTGGCAGGGGCATTCTTCATCCCGAAGGGCATGTCAGTAAATTCAAAAAGCCCAAATGGGGTATTGAACGCTGACCTCTCCTGTGCCTCTCTGGTAAGGGGTATCTGCCAGTACCCCTTGCTAAGGTCCAGGGTGGACACATAGCGAGCCATCCCCAACCTGTCTAACAGCTCATCTACCCGGGGCATGGGGTATGCGTCTGTCACTGTCACCTCATTCAGCTTCCTATAGTCCACGCAGAAGCGTGTACTCCCATCCTTCTTGGGCACTAAGACCACGCTGGAGGCCCAGGGACTATTTGATGGCACAATGACCCCAAGCGCCAGCATTTCGTCTACCTCTTTTTTCATCATATTGAGCACCTCGGGATTCAGCCGATATGCTGGTTGCCTAATGGGCCGAGTTGCTCCGGTGTCGACATGATGGGCTGCTACATGAGTGCGTCCTGGCCTGCTAGTGAACTGAGGCCCCACTAGCTCCAAAACCTCCCTCATTTGTCGGGTCTGGGTTTCAGTTAACTGTGTGCCTATGGGCACGGCCTCCACCCCCACATCCTTCTTGGTTGCTGCCAGAATGTCAGGGATGGGGTCAGTCTCTGGGTCATCCATTGGTGGGCAGCAGATTGCCACAGCCCCTATTTCCCTGGTGACATATTTTTTTAATCTATTTATGTGGTAGGTGCCCACCCGCTTCCCGGTTTGATCTAGGGCAATGATATAATCTACCTGCCCCTGTCGGTCCACTACAGTATATGGCCCTGCCCAGGTCGCCTGTAACTTGTGCTTTCGTACAGGTACCAGTACCATCACTTTCTGACCCACTTCCAACTCCCGTTCACGTGCATGCTGGTTGTAATACTTGCACTGCCTTCCCTGTGCCTCCAGCATATGGTCATGCGCAAGCTGCATTAGCCTTTGCAGTCTCTCCCTCATTTGGGCCACATATTCTAAGACCGGAACCTCCGGTTCCTGGAATGATCCTTCCCAGCTTTCCCTGACTAAGTCGAGAGGACCCCGGACCCTTCTGGCATATAGTAACTCAAAAGGGGAGAACCCGGTAGAATCTTGCCTTACTTCGCGGTATGCGAATAGAAGCTGTTGCAAGGATTTCTCCCAGTCTCCCCCCTCTGATTCAGCATATGCCCGTAGCAACTGCTTAAGGGTCGCATTAAATCGCTCACACAATCCGTTTGTTTGGGGGTGATAGGCAGTAGTGCGAAAGGGATGGACCCCAAATTTGGCCCATATGGTCTGCAGTAAGTCCCCTTGAAATTGCGCACCTTGGTCGGTGACCACTTCTTCGGGAAATCCCACACGACTAAAGATATCCATGAGAGCCTGGGCAATATGCTCAGCATCTATGGATGCCAGCGCCACCGCCTCTGGGTACCTAGTCGCATAGTCAACCACAGTCAGTATGTATTTCTTTCCTGTTCTGCTCGGTTTCTTAAAAGGCCCAACAATGTCCATGGCCACTCTCTTGAATGGCTCACTGATCACAGGCATGGGTTGTAGGGGGACACGACGTGGGGGTCCCCCGAGGCGTTGACAAACCCCACATGACTCTCTATACTGTCTTACCTCCTGGTTTATTCCTGGCCAGAAGAAGTGCCGCAGCAGTCGGGCCCGGGTTTTACGAATCCCTAAATGGCCTGCTGAGGGGATGTCATGGGCAAGTGCTAGCAATCGCGCACGGTACTGCTGGGGAACAATTAACTGTTTCCTAGGGACTTCGGGCTCTAATGGGTCTGCTTTTGCTGGCACCCTGTACAGTCTCCCCTCCTCCCACTGAATGCGATCCTCCTGAGTTCCCCAATCACTCCGTCCTGCTGCCCTGCGGAGGCTAGCTAGGGACGGATCTGTTTGTTGGGCTTCCCTAAATTCCACTCTATCTACCTCCCCCAGATTCACGTCACAGTCAAGCAAGTCTGGTACCATGTTACTCACCGGCGGTGGCTCAGGGGCTGTAGCAGTAATTCCTGGTGCTGGCGGGAGAGGGCCCTCAGGTGCTATCTCTCCAGCCTGTGACTGGCTCCGGGTGATAGCTCCCACGAAACAACTGGCCAATCCACCACCCAAATCATTTCCTAGAATAACATGGGTGGGGAGCCCTTCCAGAAGTCCCACGTTCACTTCCCCAGAGTCCTGACCCCAATCCAAGTGTACCCGGGCCATGGGGATGACAGTGATCTGCCCCCCTGCCATGGAGATCTTAATTTTCCGTTGCTTCAGTAGTTGGCAGGGGGGGATTAATTCTGGGCGGATAAGGGTGATGGAGGCACCCGAATCTCTTAACCCCTGCAGTTCCTTCCCATTAACTTTTACAGGCTGTAGATGTGGCTTCATGTTATCCGGGGTGGCTTTTCCAATAGCTGCTACCACCTCCACCTGGTATACTACTTCCTCCGCCTCTGGCGCATCAGGACAGTACTCCCCTCCCCCTCCCCCAAATGATGGTTCCTGGCACACAGCTACTCGAGGCAAGGCATGTCGGGCACCTGGAAATGGTCCTCTTCCCCGGGGGCAATCTCGGCGGACATGACCCACCTTGTCACAGTTGTAGCAGCGACGGGCTCCTGGTAGCTCGGGTCCCCAAGGCCGGGGGTTGGGGGGCTGTGGAGCTGGGCGTTGGGGGGCCGCCGGTAGATCCCGATCTGGCTGGGCCCGTCGGAGATTAGTCTTTTCCTCGATGTTGGCCCCTCTCCACCGAGGCCTGTTAGCTGTGAACTCGTCCGCTAGTTGTGCCGCTTTCTCGGGGGTGGTAGGGGTCCGATCTGCTACCCATTCTCTGATCTCAAGAGGCATCTTGTTCAGCAGCTGCTCCAAGATAAAAGCATTTTTAATATCTTTTACAGTAAGGGCCTGCTTCACGGACAGCCACTTATCACAGTTCCTCCGCAACAGGGTATTAAACTCTGTAAATGAAGAATCGCCTTTTCGGGTTATGGTGCGAAACTTCACACGGTATGATTCAGCAGTCACCGCATATCTAGCAAGCAGGACACTTCGTACCTCCTCATATACCAGCACCTGCTCTGGGCTCAGGGCATGGAATGCTTCCAGAGCCCTTCCTCTCAGACTGGGGAACAGAAATCGAGGCCACTCTGCTGCCTCAATTCCATGCAAAGTCATAACAGATTCAAACATCTGCAAATGGGTATCAATATCCGAACCGGCATCATCAAAAGGTGGGATGTCATTATATCTCAGCCTGGCCACCTGGCTTACTGATGCTGCCGTAGTGGGTATAGAGGACTGCAACCCCAATGCAGCTCCCAAAACTGAGGCTCCTTGTCCCAGAGCTGCCAGCAAGTCCTGCAACTGATCTGCATTTCCAACAGGCAGCGCAGCCCCTGAAGCATTTGTCCTGTTGGCCCCCTGCACCTCGTTCCGCTCTAGGACGGGGTCCTCATCGTCCTCCTGTCCAGGGTGTTCTTGGTCCCATTGTGCCAGCTTTGCCATTAATGCTGCTCTGGTGTCCAATGCCTCAAACTCAATCTGCCTCGTACGGCACAGATCCTGCAGTTGATCCTTTTTGCTGTATCGGTAGCATAGTGGTGCTGGATCCATTCCCTGAGGTGTTTATGACTCGTTGCTCGAAGGTTGGTGTCTGAGTGGTCCCGCTGCTGCCGCCAAATGTGAGGGTACGAGTTCCTCAATCACTCAGACACCGAGCAGATGAAACCAGAAGAATGGTTTATTTTCCACAGCACGCACAAATAGACAATAAACAGTGGCAAAGGTAAATTGCAGAGTAGAAAGATATTCAGGTAGCAGGCCCAAACAGACAGTCCTTGTATAGTCACAGTCCCAGATCAGTTCCACAGGGCAAACTATCACTTGTCCACACAGCTGTGATAGCAGAAAACTGTATAAGTCCACAAAACACTGGCAACTCCACAGAAGCGAGGATGAGGCGTTCCACAAGACACAGGTAGAGCATACCTCTGAACCTTAAGACTGCGACTAACCTCCTTCCTCCTCTCTTCTCCTTCAGCTCTCATTCACATCTCTCCCCTCTCTTCCTGCAAACACCAACTTACATCCCAAAGGCACCCCTCTCCCCCTCCCTCAGGAATTCTTAACCCTTCCTATGCTGGGTGCAGTTGTATGAATATAACAGGGTCTCCTATTACCTGTCCAGGGGCTGATTAACTCACTCCCTTCATCTGGCTTTGAAGCTTGTGTATGTGAGGGATTTCACACCTTCATGTAAACAGATCTCTTCTCTGGAGACTGACCCTGGTGTTATCCATCCTTAGCCTCTTGTTATTTGGGGGGGAAGTGTATGTCTCTGCCACTATCTGTCTCTGTTACTAAACAGCCTATAAAGAGGTCCTTTGATCCCTGAACCAAAAACTATACACAAACTGAACAGATTCTAATCTAAGCATTTGGTCGCTTCTAGCCGGACCATTTGTCTCCACATACACAGTTACAATATTTAAGTAATACGCAATTGGGGCTTACATGAATAAAGTCCTGGGAAATACAGACATACATAGGGAACAATAGGGCTAAAATGTACATTAATTACTGTGGAGTAGAGGTTGTCACAATTCACTTATCGCCAATGCAATTCCTTCACAGTGAGGTCACATCCGACGTCACCAAAGTGTATCCTGTTTCCCACCGTACACTACTTAACACATCCAAGGTGGCCGGGGTGTCTTTCAAATAGGAGGCATTTTTCTGGACCAAGGGTTGCAATAGTGTGTCTAGATAATGAGACAAATTTGAAAGCACTGAATTCGTTCCGGCTACAATAGGTCGTCCGGGGGGATCCACCATACTCTTATGTATCTTAGGCAGAATATACACCACAGGAATAGATGGTGTCTCAATAATAATGTACTCTTTAGTTTTTTCTTCGAGTACTCCTTTTAGTGTATATAGATTTAAAAAGACCTCCAGTTTTTTAGTAATTGTCCCTGTTGGATTGCCCCTTAGCTTTTTATAAGTCTTATTGTCCAACAGCTGCCTATATACTTCTTTATTATAATCTTCTGTATTTAAAATAACAATACTGCCCCCTTTGTCAGCCGGCTTAACTATTATGCTGTCATTATCTTTGAGGGTTTTAATCGCGCTCCTTTCTCCTTTTGTTAGGTTTAAATTTTTTGGAGGTTTTATCTGCATCCTGTCAAGGTCGTTTCTAACTAATTTTTCAAAAGTTTCCACAAGACACCCCTTCTTGTGGGCCGGGTAAAAAGTGGACTTTTTCTTAAAGATGTAAACAGTTTCAGTGGGAATTTCCTCACTGATGTTTGCAGTCTCACCTCCTAATTTCTTTTCATCAAAAAAACGTTTGAGCGATAATTTCCTCACGAATTTTTGGAGGTCAACGTATACCTCAAATTTGTCAATCTTATTAGATGGGACGAACTTTAAGCCTTTTTCAAGCAGAGAGCTCTCATCTTTTGTAAGTTGATAGCTACTTAAATTTACAATTTTAGTTTTGTGGTCCTCAGTAAGAATAGGGTCAATTTCTCTATTGTCACCTGTCTCCTCTATATTGGCTACAGTGGGACTTTTCTTTTTACGTTTTATCCTATTAGACCCCTTACCTCTTTTTCCCCTCTTTCGCTTTAATTTAGGACCATCTATCTGTACCTGGGAGTCGTGGGTCTCTGATCTAAAAAATGGTGGTCATTGGTTCTATTTTCATCAGAATGATTGGAGGATTCCCAAGATGGTTTATTTTCCCTCCAATTATGATTTTGGCTATAATTTCTTTTCCTCCATCTTTTTTCTTTGGGTCTTTCCCACCTTTTTTCTTCCCATCTATTTTCCTCCCAGCTCTCTTGGTTTCCCTCCTCCCTATTTTTAGGGGGCAAATTCCAATTTCGGTTAGGTCGTGGGGTATTATCATATTCATTTAGAGGTTTTCTTCTTAATCTATATTTGTATGTATTATTTGGGATTTTTCTTTGGGGTGATTTATTCTCCTCCACATGCTTTGTTATGTCCGCTTTAGAAAAACGTTTTTCTTTATTAGTAATACAATGCTGATTACCCTTTTTATAGTCGTCTTTATCTCTCCAGAACTTTTTCTTTTTCTTAGCCATTAGATCCCTTTCATTCCTTTCTATTTTTGTAGTCACACTTTCTTCTAAATCTTTATATTCTTTAGACTTGGAATAGGGTTCTATTAGTGATTTATATATAGCTATCTCTCCCTCTAATTTCTTTAATTCCTCCTTTTTTTGATCAATGATGAGCTGCATTAATTTTATTGAGCAATCATCCAGAATTTTAAATCAGGAATCCATAAATTCCTTGGACTCATTTCCGAATGAAGGAATTTTCTCAAGCCTCAACCCTCGTGGGACAATTTTTTCAGCACAGTAGGTTTCCAATGTGGTTAATTCCCACCATACCTTCCCTTCCCGTATTAGTGCTTTCTCTAGTTTGAGCATAGCCGTTTCTAAATCCTCATCTGTGGTACATACGATGTCATCATTATTCTCTCTCTGGAAGGTCTCTTTCGCATGTATATTGCGACGACCTCTATGGGCAAACATTTTATTTATATTTTTATTTTTAGTTTCGGTCGCAAATCGTTCCCCTGTCTGTTAGTGATAGAGAATCCGCAACAAAAAAGAGTTTCGACAGGTAAATGATTGCGCCCGGGACTGCTGCTATGTGTAGATTCTGTGGGTCACTACTCTCCCACCAACAAGATACAATACAGAAACAATTGAATATACACTTTAGCGCTGTCCCCTGAACATCAAGCAAATATCTACTTGCTAATGAAACAATTGAGGTTGATTGTTGTCCTCTTTTATCTTTAAGGCAAAATGGGGTCTCCTACTGACCTCCGTGGGGGTCCCTATATGCACATAAAGGTATCTTTATGCGAGTTCAGAGATAGTCTCCCTTCCACTTCTTCTGCAACTTCCTGCCTGTTCCACGCTCAGCATAAATTGTACTGACCTGATGAAAAGGCCCTATTTGCACATAAAGGTATCTTTGAGGTAGAATCCTATTCTTCCAAAATATCACTCGGTACTTTGTATCCAATCACCAAACCACCACATCAAACGCCTGATGAACAGACACTCACCTCAATATGAGGCCCTATGTGCACATAGCGATTTCTTTGTTTTTCCTCCAGGTAAGTATAGTCTCCACAAACAGCATACTCCGTACAAAAATATTTATTCCACAGGTGTATACATAAAACCAAACGATAAAAAATTGTGTTAAAAGACAATGTCACACTCTAAATGTGTGAGACCAAAACTCTCCTTTCCTGCATCCGGAACAGGTTAAGATGAATTCTGCCAGATGAAAAATAGCAATAGGTCTCACCATTAAGTGTGCCTCCGTCCTCTCACCAACGCGTTTCGGGCTATGGCTTCAGCCCTTTTTCAAGGTGTGAGGTGTACATGATCTGGGGTGGTTTTTATACCTGTCCCACAGTTCACCTTAAAACATAATTCATAAAACCTGGGCCGGAGCGGAAAATAGCCATCTCCCTTAAACCCACCTAAATACCTAACTAATACAGTATCTCTACCTGGCTACACTGCTAATATAAAAATACACATATACATGTAGAAATAATAACAGCAACCATGGATGTGGTATAGATCATTTACACTCCTTTTCCGGAGTTATGTCCATATTTTTGTTTCCTCCGTCACACACCTGTAGCGGTTATCCACATAGCGCAACGTCACTTCCGGCGCATCGGACGCGGTGTCCGGTCTCTAGAACGGAGCACAAAACGTCCTGTGATGTGGTTCCCGTCTGTGTAGCTGATGTCCGCTTCCTACTTCCTTTGCTGCGGACCTTCAACTTCCTCTATGTGAGACGCATATACTTGCTGTTCATTCTATGGGGAAACGCGATCGCCATCTTGGGTGATATATTCTTATAGGGATAGATGTTATTGCAGTGTGTCCATCATTTATGCCTCCATATTGTGGCCATACACGTAAATGGCTCCATTGATGTTATATCAGGGACAAACACACATAGAAGAAAATATATTAGTATGGTTTACATCACAAAAAGCATTTCACTTCAAATGCTACATTAAGTCCATTTGGCTCTATTGTTTTATGTGAATACATTTTCTTCATTTCAGTACATGCAAGACGTTTTTCCCTGTCATTGATCCTCCAGTTTTCCTTAATAACAGTTATTCCACAAAATGACAATAGATGCTTGGTGTCACTATTGTGTGTATTCTTAAAGTGCATAGAAACATTATGAGTCTCCGTGCCTTTTTTTTATATTTCTCACATGCTCAGCCATGCGAGTTTTAAGCATTCTTATGGTTTTCCCAATATACTGCTTATGGCACGAGCACTCTATAATGTATACACAAAATTTAGTGCTGCAAGTGATAAAATCTTCGATGGTGTGCCACTCATTAGTTTGTACCGACTTATATTGATTTATCACCCTGCTATCACTTTTGCATGTTCTACACATTGAACAAGTGCCACACCGGTAAAACCCTTTTGATTTTATTGGGTTAGGGGGAGATGGTGTATTGATGGCACTAGTGACTATGAGGTTCTTTAAATTATTTGCTCTCCTATAGATGAACTGGGGATTCTCATCGATAAATGGTTCCAAAATGGGATCACTCTTTAAGAGGCCCCAGTGCTTTCTGATGATTTTTTCAATCTGTTTTGATTGACTAGTGAACTGGGTGATGAAGTTGACACCCCTCTTATTGTTCTTTTCCTTAAATGGGGGGGCATCCGATGTCAAACCAACCACACTTTGCACTGATTTACGGCCTCTTTCCCTTGCCCTTGTGATATCTCTTTCATGGTACCCTTTATTGATAAATTGCTTCTCCATTTTATCTGCATGAACTTCATATATTGCTAGTTCTGTGCAGTTCCTACCTATTCTTTGGAACTGACCATTAGGTATACTGCGCAACCAATTAACGTGGTGGTTGCTGCTGTAATTAATAAAGGAGTTGCAATCCGTACTTTTCTCATAATTTCGGGTCTTCACAATGCCTCCCTCCACATAAATGTAGAGGTCCAAGAAGTTGACATTGGTTTTACTTTTATCAAAGGTCAATTTTATGTTGATATCATTACCATTGAGGCCATCACAAAAATTGTCTAAAGAAACATCATCCCCATTCCAAATAAACAAAATATCATCAATGTACCGCTTCCAGGACACTAGGCTGGCGCCAAGCTGCAAGTTGTTATAAATGCACTCTTCCTCCCACTTTGCCTCCCACTTTGCCATAAATAAATTATCTCACCTGCCCTCTATTCCTCCTCCCCCTCACCTCCCTGACATTCTCTCTGACTCCTGCTCTTAACCTTCCTTTCACTCTTGCTCCTCTCCCTCTCTATCTGACACCCTCTCTCTTTTTTTCACATTCCCTCTCTTTCCCTGACTACCTGACTCTTCGTCTCTCATTCCCCTTATTCTGCCCCCTAAGGGGCATTGTAGCGACAGCGGTACAAGGGGGGGCCCTTTGAAAATGTTGCTATGGTGTTATGACCATAGACCGGGAACGAGGAATCAGGCGTGAGCCCACAGCCGTGACCGCCGGTTAGGACGGCCAGAGCGAAACCCTACGCTCACTCTGTTGAGTACCTCTGGCAGATGTCAAGCCCCTGCAAATGCTAGTGTTCACCTGGGGCCGCCGCGTCCGAAGGAGCGAGTTAGGCCCGCTCCGACCCCGATGCAGCCAGGTCTTATGTGGGGACAAAGGGCTAGTGATCGTCAGAGGTATGCTCAAGAGGTAATCTGACTACTGGGCCTAACTGGAGATGACACCCTGTCTACCGGCACCAGGCCAAGGATGGGAATGCGACCCAGTCACAAACACAGGGGGAGAGATGAGGGGAATCACCAAAATGCAGATCAAAACACAAACATAACAATCCCCAAAACGGCTGAAGCAAAGAATGGAGATAACCCTGCCTGACTGGGCTCTAACAGTGGGAGAGACCACGCAGCGGCAGTCTTGAATCAGCCCCACGGCTGGCGGAGGCCAGCAGGCTGATAGGGACTACAGGGACAAACCCTAAACAAGGAATGGCTGGACAGCCCAGAATAAAATAACAAAATGATCGGCGTCTTGCCAAATGAAGAAACAAAAAGATAGAACCAAGCTCCAGAGGAGCACTCACGTGACCCCAGAAGAGGGAGCTGGTTGGGCAGGATCAGGGAAGCAGGGAAGCAGACCAGGAACACTGAGGAACAGGATCAGGGAGCTGAGGAAAGACCAGGATAGCAAGTGTGATCGCTATAACCGGCGCCATCTTGCTTGCAGCTATCCCTTAAAAGGGATGGTGCAGCAAATCACCCAGCGCCGTTCCGGACCAGCCCCCCTGGCTCTAATCCATATCAGGTGGCCGAGCGTGCGTACCTCGGCGTCCCCTGTTGCCTGGCAACCGTTGAGCGGCTGCCCGGGGACGCCGAGAAGTTCCCTCAGCGTCTGTCTGATGGACAGACGCTGCGTCACCGCGCTGGGCGGAAGTGCCGGTCGGTTGCTTGGAGACGCCGGGCGGAAGTGCTGTGAGCAGCCTTCCAGCCCCAGCCTCCCTGCGCCGGGCGGAAGTGACGCGCGGTCGCTTGGAGACGCCGGGCGGAAGCGATGTGTGCAGCCTTCCAGCACCAGCCCCCCGGCGCCGAGCGGCTGCGCGGCTAACAGTACCCCCCCCTTGAGGAGAGGTCCACCGACCCCTACCACCGGGTTTATATGGAAATTCCTGAAAAAATGCCCTCTTCAGGCTGGGAGCATGTACATCTTTCTCAGGCACCCAAGATCTCTCCTCGGGACCAAATCCACTCCAATGGATCAAAAACTGCAGAGAGCCTCTGACGAACCTTGAATCCAAAATCTTCTCCACACGGAATTCTTGCTGTCCCCGGACTACCACCGGAGATGATCCAGTGTTAATTCTCCGTGGAAATTTCCGTGAGAGGAATACCGGCTTGAGCAGGGAAGAGTGAAAGGTATTGTTGATCCTCAAGGATCGAGGCAGAGAGAGGCGAAAAGCCACTGGGTTGACTTTTTTGATGATTTGAAAGGGACCTATATATCTGGGCCCTAACCTTGCCGAAAGTTGATGAAGCTTTATGTTCCGGGTGGATAGCCACACCCAGTCACCAACCTTGAATCGACAAGGACGTCTGGACCTGTCTGCGAACCTTTTTTCCCTAAATGCTGCCTCCTTCAGTGCTTCATGGACTCTCTTCCAAATGAGTCTCAGATGGGAGACAGAAGAAGAGGCAGACCTGGGGGCTTCAGGTCCGAAGGCACTGGTCCGTGGATGGAATCCATATACAGAAAAGAAGGGTGAAGTCTTTGAGGCCGAATGATGTGCATTATTATATGCAAATTCAGCCAACGGTAGGAAGCTTACCCAATCGTTTTGCAATTTGGACACAAAACACCGTAGGTACTGTTTGAGTGACTGATTCAGTCGCTCGGTCTGCCCGTTGGACTGCGGGTGGAAGGCAGAAGTTAAACTAACTTTAACTTTAAGGGAAGAACAAAACAATCTCCAAAACTGTGCAACGAACTGTGGGCCCCGATCAGACACTATATCGGTGGGTAATCCGTGGAGTCTAAAGATGTGCTGCAGAAACAAACCCACCAACTCTTTCGCTGACGGCAACTGTCTCAGGGCCACGAAGTGTGCCATCTTAGAAAACCTGTCCACGACAACCCATATGACTTGACACTGGGCAGAAACAGGTAAACTGACTATGAAGTCCATGGCCAAGTGAGACCAAGGCCTAGCAGGTATGGACAGGGGCATGAGCACCCCAAGAGGCCGTGATCGAGGAACTTTATACTGCGCACAAACTGGACATGATAATACAAATTCCCTGGTGTCCCGTGACATCCCTGGCCACCAGACCACCCGAGAAAGGAGATCTATCGTCTTAACAATTCCTGGATGACCCGCAATCCTGGAATCGTGTAACTCAGACAATACCCTGGGCCGCAGAGACTCAGGAACAAAGAGTCGATCTGCTGGGGTTTGAGCAGGAGCCTGACTCTGGGCCTGACGAATCAATCCCTCCAGGGTCTGGTTGATTCCTGCATGGATACATGATGCTGGCAAAATAGGAATCTTGCTCGCTCTATTCTCCTGTTGGGGAAGGAAACAACGAGAAAGAGCATCAGCTCTAATGTTCCTTGAACCAGGTCTATAAGAAATCAGGAAGTTAAACCGCATGAAGAACAGAGCCCAGCGAGCTTGTCGCGCATTGAGCCTTTTAGCAGTTTCAATGTACTGTAGGTTCTTGTGGTCAGTAAGAACCAGAATTTGATGAGCCGCTCCTTCTAACCAGTGACGCCACTCATCAAAGGCCCACTTGACAGCGAGTAACTCCCTGTTCCCAACGTCATAGTTAGCCTCGGCCGAAGAAAACTTCCTCGACATGTATGCACAGGGGTGCAATTTCAAAGACTCAGGGTCTCTTTGCGACAACACCGCTCCGGCCCCCACCTCGGAGGCATCCACCTCCACTATGAAGGGAAGGTTAGGATTGGGATGTTTCAAAACTGGAGCCGAAATGAAGGCTCGTTTTAAGGTTTCAAAGGCTTGATCCGCCTGCGGTGACCATTTAGATGGGTCAGCTCCTTTCTTGGTCAATGCAACCAGGGGCGCTACGATAGAAGAGAATGAATGAATAAAACGCCTATAATAATTAGCGAACCCAAGAAACCGTTGGACCGCCTTCAAGTTGGTAGGTCGCGACCAATCAACAATAGCCTGAAGCTTCTTGGGGTCCATCTGGAATCCCTCAGAAGAGATAATGTACCCCAGAAATGACACCAGAGACACCTCAAATTCGCATTTCTCGAGTTTTGCAAATAACTGGTTCTCTCTCAATTTTTGCAAAACCTGTCTGACTTGGCTCCTATGCACGTTCAGGTCTTGGGAAAAAATCAAAATGTCGTCTAAATAGACAACCACAAATTTGCCCAAAAAAATCTCGGAGGACATCATTAATCAGATCTTGGAACACGGCCGGAGCGTTGGAAAGGCCAAACGGCATCACTAAGTACTCGTAGTGACCCGTCTGAGTACTAAAAGCCGTCTTCCATTCATCCCCCTCCTTGATGCGGATGAGATTGTAAGCTCCTCTGAGATCAATCTTGGTAAAAACGGTGGCATCTCGCAACTGGTCAAAAAGTACCGAGATCAAGGGAAGGGGATAAGTATTTTTGATCGTGATTTTGTTAAGGGCACGGAAGTCGATACAAGGCCTGAGGGACCCATCCTTTTTTGCCACAAAAAAGAAACCGGCACTAAGGGGGGACTTAGATGGTCGAATGAATCCCTTTTCTAGACTTTCTTGGACGTATTCATTCATCGCCTTAGTCTCAGGAATTGATAAGGCATACAATCTCCCTTTGGGCAAAGGAGCATGGGGCACTAACTTAATGGCGCAATCGTAAGGACGATGTGGGGGAAGAGTGTCCGCTTTCCCCTTAGAGAATACATCTGCAAACTCGATATAAGGAGCGGGAATCTCAGAGAGGGACAAAGAAGCTACAAACACCGGGAGGTGAACACACTGTTCCGAACAGTAAGGGCTCCAATGAGCGATCTCCCCCGTGCTCCAGTCAATACTGGGATTGTGTTTCACTAACCAGGGGTAGCCTAAAACAATGGGAACGTCAGGACAAGAAGTTAAGAGAAAAGTCATCTCTTCTGAATAAAACAACCCAATGGTAAGGCGTACCAGAGGGGTTTGAAACGAAACAGCCCCATTAGATAAGACATTCCCGTCTAAACCCCGAAGGGTGATGTATCCGTTTAGTTTGAGAGAGGGAATGCCTAATCTCTGGGCTAAAGAGATATCTAAAAAATTTCCAGCTGCACCACTATCCACAAAAGCGGTGCCGGAAAAATGATTTTCCTGAAAGAAAATACTACAGGGAGCTAGTAATGCATTATGAGAGGAAAACAGAAGATGGCCTAAGTGAACCCTCTCCTCGTTCACTTGGCCTGAGCTTTTACTGGCCTCACCGGACAGTTACGGAGGAGATGTCCTTTCCCTCCACAATATAAGCAGAGTCCAGCACTAAACCGGCGGGCTCTTTCTTCTGAGGAGATGCGAGTTGCCCCTATTTGCATCGGTTCCTCGCTGTCCTCAGGGATCGAAGAAACATATGGAATAGGGCGTACCGGAATCCCCCGCTCCGACTTTCGCTCGCGGAGACGGCGGTCGATTCGGATAGCCAATTCCATGAGTTTATCCAGGGAGTTGGGCACTGGGTATTGGATTAAGCTATCTTTGATGGCGTCTGAGAGTCCACAACGGAATTGGCTCCTCAGTGCCGGATCATTCCAACCGCAATCATTAGACCAACGGCGGAATTCCGTACAATAAGCCTCTGCTGGGTCCTTCCCCTGTTTAAGGGCCCGAAGGTGAATCTCAGCAGAAGCTTCTCTGTCGGGATCATCATAGAGAAGGCCCAAGGAAGTAAAGAAGTTATCCACGGAGGTTAATACTGGGCTATCAGCTGGGAGGCCGAACGCCCAGGTTTGAGGATCTCCTTGTAGAAGGGACATCACCAGCCCTACTCGCTGAGACTCAGAACCAGACGACCGGGGCCTAAGCCGAAAATATAACTTGCAACTCTCACGAAAATTAAAGAAAGCCCTCCGATCTCCTGAAAAACGATCAGGCAAATTCACTTTTGGTTCTGACACCCCCGGATCCGGGGACCGAGTTCTCTGTTCTTGAGTGGCTACTTTCAAAGATAAATCTCGCACCATCTGAGTCAACCCCTGAACCTGGTCCGAGAATGTCTGAGAAGTGGGATTCATTTTCAACAACACTAAGGTAGTTATTATATAAATACTTCTTTATATAATCTGTATGGCCGGTTATAATGTTATGACCATAGACCGGGAACGAGGAATCAGGCGTGAGCCCACAGCCGTGACCGCCGGTTAGGACGGCCAGAGCGAAACCCTACGCTCACTCTGTTGAGTACCTCTGGCAGATGTCAAGCCCCTGCAAATACTAGTGTTCACCTGGGGCCGCCGCGTCCGAAGGAGCGAGTTAGGCCCGCTCCGACCCCGATGCAGCCAGGTCTTATGTGGGGACAAAGGGCTAGTGATCGTCAGAGGTATGCTCAAGAGGTAATCTGACTACTGGGCCTAACTGGAGATGACACCCTGTCTACCGGCACCAGGCCAAGGACGGGAATGCGACCCAGTCACAAACACAGGGGGAGAGATGAGGGGAATCACCAAAATGCAGATCAAAACACAAACATAACAATCCCCAAAACGGCTGAAGCAAAGAATGGAGATAACCCTGCCTGACTGGGCTCTAACAGTGGGAGAGACCACGCAGCGGCAGTCTTGAATCAGCCCCACGGCTGGCGGAGGCCAGCAGGCTGATAGGGACTACAGGGACAAACCCTAAACAAGGAATGGCTGGACAGCCCAGAATAAAATAACAAAATGATCGGCGTCTTGCCAAATGAAGAAACAAAAAGATAGAACCAAGCTCCAGAGGAGCACTCACGTGACCCCAGAAGAGGGAGCTGGTTGGGCAGGATCAGGGAAGCAGGGAAGCAGACCAGGAACACTGAGGAACAGGATCAGGGAGCTGAGGAAAGACCAGGATAGCAAGTGTGATCGCTATAACCGGCGCCATCTTGCTTGCAGCTATCCCTTAAAAGGGATGGTGCAGCAAATCACCCAGCGCCGTTCCGGACCAGCCCCCCTGGCTCTAATCCATATCAGGTGGCCGAGCGTGCGTACCTCGGCGTCCCCTGTTGCCTGGCAACCGTTGAGCGGCTGCCCGGGGACGCCGAGAAGTTCCCTCAGCGTCTGTCTGATGGACAGACGCTGCGTCACCGCGCTGGGCGGAAGTGCCGGTCGGTTGCTTGGAGACGCCGGGCGGAAGTGCTGTGAGCAGCCTTCCAGCCCCAGCCTCCCTGCGCCGGGCGGAAGTGACGCGCGGTCGCTTGGAGACGCCGGGCGGAAGCGATGTGTGCAGCCTTCCAGCACCAGCCCCCCGGCGCCGAGCGGCTGCGCGGCTAACAGTACCCCCCCCTTGAGGAGAGGTCCACCGACCCCTACCACCGGGTTTATATGGAAATTCCTGAAAAAATGCCCTCTTCAGGCTGGGAGCATGTACATCTTTCTCAGGCACCCAAGATCTCTCCTCGGGACCAAATCCACTCCAATGGATCAAAAACTGCAGAGAGCCTCTGACGAACCTTGAATCCAAAATCTTCTCCACACGGAATTCTTGCTGTCCCCGGACTACCACCGGAGATGATCCAGTGTTAATTCTCCGTGGAAATTTCCGTGAGAGGAATACCGGCTTGAGCAGGGAAGAGTGAAAGGTATTGTTGATCCTCAAGGATCGAGGCAGAGAGAGGCGAAAAGCCACTGGGTTGACTTTTTTGATGATTTGAAAGGGACCTATATATCTGGGCCCTAACCTTGCCGAAAGTTGATGAAGCTTTATGTTCCGGGTGGATAGCCACACCCAGTCACCAACCTTGAATCGACAAGGACGTCTGGACCTGTCTGCGAACCTTTTTTCCCTAAATGCTGCCTCCTTCAGTGCTTCATGGACTCTCTTCCAAATGAGTCTCAGATGGGAGACAGAAGAAGAGGCAGACCTGGGGGCTTCAGGTCCGAAGGCACTGGTCCGTGGATGGAATCCATATACAGAAAAGAAGGGTGAAGTCTTTGAGGCCGAATGATGTGCATTATTATATGCAAATTCAGCCAACGGTAGGAAGCTTACCCAATCGTTTTGCAATTTGGACACAAAACACCGTAGGTACTGTTTGAGTGACTGATTCAGTCGCTCGGTCTGCCCGTTGGACTGCGGGTGGAAGGCAGAAGTTAAACTAACTTTAACTTTAAGGGAAGAACAAAACAATCTCCAAAACTGTGCAACGAACTGTGGGCCCCGATCAGACACTATATCGGTGGGTAATCCGTGGAGTCTAAAGATGTGCTGCAGAAACAAACCCACCAACTCTTTCGCTGACGGCAACTGTCTCAGGGCCACGAAGTGTGCCATCTTAGAAAACCTGTCCACGACAACCCATATGACTTGACACTGGGCAGAAACAGGTAAACTGACTATGAAGTCCATGGCCAAGTGAGACCAAGGCCTAGCAGGTATGGACAGGGGCATGAGCACCCCAAGAGGCCGTGATCGAGGAACTTTATACTGCGCACAAACTGGACATGATAATACAAATTCCCTGGTGTCCCGTGACATCCCTGGCCACCAGACCACCCGAGAAAGGAGATCTATCGTCTTAACAATTCCTGGATGACCCGCAATCCTGGAATCGTGTAACTCAGACAATACCCTGGGCCGCAGAGACTCAGGAACAAAGAGTCGATCTGCTGGGGTTTGAGCAGGAGCCTGACTCTGGGCCTGACGAATCAATCCCTCCAGGGTCTGGTTGATTCCTGCATGGATACATGATGCTGGCAAAATAGGAATCTTGCTCGCTCTATTCTCCTGTTGGGGAAGGAAACAACGAGAAAGAGCATCAGCTCTAATGTTCCTTGAACCAGGTCTATAAGAAATCAGGAAGTTAAACCGCATGAAGAACAGAGCCCAGCGAGCTTGTCGCGCATTGAGCCTTTTAGCAGTTTCAATGTACTGTAGGTTCTTGTGGTCAGTAAGAACCAGAATTTGATGAGCCGCTCCTTCTAACCAGTGACGCCACTCATCAAAGGCCCACTTGACAGCGAGTAACTCCCTGTTCCCAACGTCATAGTTAGCCTCGGCCGAAGAAAACTTCCTCGACATGTATGCACAGGGGTGCAATTTCAAAGACTCAGGGTCTCTTTGCGACAACACCGCTCCGGCCCCCACCTCGGAGGCATCCACCTCCACTATGAAGGGAAGGTTAGGATTGGGATGTTTCAAAACTGGAGCCGAAATGAAGGCTCGTTTTAAGGTTTCAAAGGCTTGATCCGCCTGCGGTGACCATTTAGATGGGTCAGCTCCTTTCTTGGTCAATGCAACCAGGGGCGCTACGATAGAAGAGAATGAATGAATAAAACGCCTATAATAATTAGCGAACCCAAGAAACCGTTGGACCGCCTTCAAGTTGGTAGGTCGCGACCAATCAACAATAGCCTGAAGCTTCTTGGGGTCCATCTGGAATCCCTCAGAAGAGATAATGTACCCCAGAAATGACACCAGAGACACCTCAAATTCGCATTTCTCGAGTTTTGCAAATAACTGGTTCTCTCTCAATTTTTGCAAAACCTGTCTGACTTGGCTCCTATGCACGTTCAGGTCTTGGGAAAAAATCAAAATGTCGTCTAAATAGACAACCACAAATTTGCCCAAAAAAATCTCGGAGGACATCATTAATCAGATCTTGGAACACGGCCGGAGCGTTGGAAAGGCCAAACGGCATCACTAAGTACTCGTAGTGACCCGTCTGAGTACTAAAAGCCGTCTTCCATTCATCCCCCTCCTTGATGCGGATGAGATTGTAAGCTCCTCTGAGATCAATCTTGGTAAAAACGGTGGCATCTCGCAACTGGTCAAAAAGTACCGAGATCAAGGGAAGGGGATAAGTATTTTTGATCGTGATTTTGTTAAGGGCACGGAAGTCGATACAAGGCCTGAGGGACCCATCCTTTTTTGCCACAAAAAAGAAACCGGCACTAAGGGGGGACTTAGATGGTCGAATGAATCCCTTTTCTAGACTTTCTTGGACGTATTCATTCATCGCCTTAGTCTCAGGAATTGATAAGGCATACAATCTCCCTTTGGGCAAAGGAGCATGGGGCACTAACTTAATGGCGCAATCGTAAGGACGATGTGGGGGAAGAGTGTCCGCTTTCCCCTTAGAGAATACATCTGCAAACTCGATATAAGGAGCGGGAATCTCAGAGAGGGACAAAGAAGCTACAAACACCGGGAGGTGAACACACTGTTCCGAACAGTAAGGGCTCCAATGAGCGATCTCCCCCGTGCTCCAGTCAATACTGGGATTGTGTTTCACTAACCAGGGGTAGCCTAAAACAATGGGAACGTCAGGACAAGAAGTTAAGAGAAAAGTCATCTCTTCTGAATAAAACAACCCAATGGTAAGGCGTACCAGAGGGGTTTGAAACGAAACAGCCCCATTAGATAAGACATTCCCGTCTAAACCCCGAAGGGTGATGTATCCGTTTAGTTTGAGAGAGGGAATGCCTAATCTCTGGGCTAAAGAGATATCTAAAAAATTTCCAGCTGCACCACTATCCACAAAAGCGGTGCCGGAAAAATGATTTTCCTGAAAGAAAATACTACAGGGAGCTAGTAATGCATTATGAGAGGAAAACAGAAGATGGCCTAAGTGAACCCTCTCCTCGTTCACTTGGCCTGAGCTTTTACTGGCCTCACCGGACAGTTACGGAGGAGATGTCCTTTCCCTCCACAATATAAGCAGAGTCCAGCACTAAACCGGCGGGCTCTTTCTTCTGAGGAGATGCGAGTTGCCCCTATTTGCATCGGTTCCTCGCTGTCCTCAGGGATCGAAGAAACATATGGAATAGGGCGTACCGGAATCCCCCGCTCCGACTTTCGCTCGCGGAGACGGCGGTCGATTCGGATAGCCAATTCCATGAGTTTATCCAGGGAGTTGGGCACTGGGTATTGGATTAAGCTATCTTTGATGGCGTCTGAGAGTCCACAACGGAATTGGCTCCTCAGTGCCGGATCATTCCAACCGCAATCATTAGACCAACGGCGGAATTCCGTACAATAAGCCTCTGCTGGGTCCTTCCCCTGTTTAAGGGCCCGAAGGTGAATCTCAGCAGAAGCTTCTCTGTCGGGATCATCATAGAGAAGGCCCAAGGAAGTAAAGAAGTTATCCACGGAGGTTAATACTGGGCTATCAGCTGGGAGGCCGAACGCCCAGGTTTGAGGATCTCCTTGTAGAAGGGACATCACCAGCCCTACTCGCTGAGACTCAGAACCAGACGACCGGGGCCTAAGCCGAAAATATAACTTGCAACTCTCACGAAAATTAAAGAAAGCCCTCCGATCTCCTGAAAAACGATCAGGCAAATTCACTTTTGGTTCTGACACCCCCGGATCCGGGGACCGAGTTCTCTGTTCTTGAGTGGCTACTTTCAAAGATAAATCTCGCACCATCTGAGTCAACCCCTGAACCTGGTCCGAGAATGTCTGAGAAGTGGGATTCATTTTCAACAACACTAAGGTAGTTATTATATAAATACTTCTTTATATAATCTGTATGGCCGGTTATAATGTTATGACCATAGACCGGGAACGAGGAATCAGGCGTGAGCCCACAGCCGTGACCGCCGGTTAGGACGGCCAGAGCGAAACCCTACGCTCACTCTGTTGAGTACCTCTGGCAGATGTCAAGCCCCTGCAAATACTAGTGTTCACCTGGGGCCGCCGCGTCCGAAGGAGCGAGTTAGGCCCGCTCCGACCCCGATGCAGCCAGGTCTTATGTGGGGACAAAGGGCTAGTGATCGTCAGAGGTATGCTCAAGAGGTAATCTGACTACTGGGCCTAACTGGAGATGACACCCTGTCTACCGGCACCAGGCCAAGGACGGGAATGCGACCCAGTCACAAACACAGGGGGAGAGATGAGGGGAATCACCAAAATGCAGATCAAAACACAAACATAACAATCCCCAAAACGGCTGAAGCAAAGAATGGAGATAACCCTGCCTGACTGGGCTCTAACAGTGGGAGAGACCACGCAGCGGCAGTCTTGAATCAGCCCCACGGCTGGCGGAGGCCAGCAGGCTGATAGGGACTACAGGGACAAACCCTAAACAAGGAATGGCTGGACAGCCCAGAATAAAATAACAAAATGATCGGCGTCTTGCCAAATGAAGAAACAAAAAGATAGAACCAAGCTCCAGAGGAGCACTCACGTGACCCCAGAAGAGGGAGCTGGTTGGGCAGGATCAGGGAAGCAGGGAAGCAGACCAGGAACACTGAGGAACAGGATCAGGGAGCTGAGGAAAGACCAGGATAGCAAGTGTGATCGCTATAACCGGCGCCATCTTGCTTGCAGCTATCCCTTAAAAGGGATGGTGCAGCAAATCACCCAGCGCCGTTCCGGACCAGCCCCCCTGGCTCTAATCCATATCAGGTGGCCGAGCGTGCGTACCTCGGCGTCCCCTGTTGCCTGGCAACCGTTGAGCGGCTGCCCGGGGACGCCGAGAAGTTCCCTCAGCGTCTGTCTGATGGACAGACGCTGCGTCACCGCGCTGGGCGGAAGTGCCGGTCGGTTGCTTGGAGACGCCGGGCGGAAGTGCTGTGAGCAGCCTTCCAGCCCCAGCCTCCCTGCGCCGGGCGGAAGTGACGCGCGGTCGCTCGGAGACGCCGGGCGGAAGCGCTGTGTGCAGCCTTCCAGCACCAGCCCCCCGGCGCCGAGCGGCTGCGCGGCTAACATATGGGGCCCCAAAAGTTCTAGTTACGCCTCTGCCAGCTACCATTCACTTCAACGGCATAAGCGGAGTGTACAATTACAGGCGCATCACAAAGAGGATGTTAGAGAACATACACACGGGTGACTTTATCCCCGTACCAAACGGTGTAGGTTAGCACAGATCGATCAGCACTCATCGCTGACACACATGCCATGCACCAGCGATGTGTGCTGTGCGATCTGTGCGGACCAGTGTTCTCTGCGATCTAACAAGAATTATACTGTATGCAGTCTGGCGATAGGTACGTGCGGGACCGCGCATTGCCGATTATCGGGGGAATACACACTGAGCAATCTGTGCTTGATTTCTAAGCCATCTAGTCAGATCGCTTACAAGTAGCCCTGGAATCGTGTGTTTTCCCCATTACATTCACAATCTCCCTGAAATGCTATCTTAAAGGTAGGCACGTATGGCACGAACTGCGTGTATAGAGCACTCAGCGTTTGCCCTAATTTTATACTTCAAATGTTAAAGTTGGTTAGTTTGTAACCTTATTATACCGGCAATCATATACACATACCTCTCATCTGTCCCGATTACAGCGCGACAGTCCTGCTAATTGGAGACTTTCCCGCTGTCCCACCCACCGCAGCAGTATCTCGTGGACAGGGAGGGAGAGTTGGGGGGAGCCGGTTATCACCGCTGCCCTGCACTGAATAGAAGCCATGTGCACTGATCTATTCAGTGCGGCTAGGGAGCTGGGGCACTGGGCATCCCCTCAAATACCCTTTCACACCAAAATCCCAGCTCCAACCTGGTATTTGTAACGCGGTTCCAATCGAGACCCGCAGTGTAAATGGGAGCGGGGGGGGGGCTCTTGGAGATTACATCATCTCCAAGGTAAACTGCTAGGCTGCCCTAGTTAGCGATGGCCATTGACCATCGATAATTCGAAATCATCGATGGTTTGTGGCCAATGTCGAATACTTTTGCCATCGATGGGGGAAAACCAGATGGTTTCCCTCCATCAATGGAACAGCAAAACTATGTTTTTGTTTTTTCAAAGTGCCAGGACGCGAAGCATAGCTCCACCCCTGACACCTGCGAAGCCTCGCCCTCTGTGTTTTGATTGGCCCACAGGCCAATCAATCAAACATAATGGATGCCCATCGATATGTAAAAATATCGATGATCATCCATTGCATAGTTTAGCACTATCGATGGCCAGTTGCAGAATTGCCATCGATGGCAATGGCAACGATGGCCATCCCTAGCCCTAGACTCCTTGCACTGCTGCCCCCCCCCCCATCCGTGAGGCAAATGGATGCCGCATACAGGCATCCTTTCATCTCCCCCTGCTTGGCTGTTGTCGGCACAGTACAGCAGACAGCAGCGGAGGCTGTGTGCACTCCCCGCCCAAACCTCCATACTGACAGCAGGACGCTGCGGTCCGGATGTTGGGCTCCCCTATTGCTGTAAACAGGAGCCAGATCTGATGACCAGATCAGGTCACGAGCAGGGTAGGATTCGTGGGGAAATGGACCCATGTTTATTTTCCAGCCACCCCTTTTACACCAATGCTGACCCGGGTCCACAAGGCAAAAATCTGGGTACCCCTTTTAGACCAAAACGCCGGGTCGCACCCGGCTTTTTGGACCCTGGTTGAAGCGTTTAGGGGCATTTACACCGGACGGGCTTAAACGACCGCACCCCCCTCCCGCCCCTTCCCAGCGCTTGAAGATGACAGCACAATGTCATCTTCAAGCGCCAATCGACGCCGCCGTACCCGGAACGCTGCTGGGGGCAGCCCAGCACTAAGGTAAGCTGCTAGGCTGCCCCCAGTCCCCGCGCGCACCCCCCGCCATTGGACAGGAGGTGAATGGATGCCGCACACAGGCATCCGTTCACCTCCCTCCCCCGCCGCTGCTGCTGTCTGCAGAGTATAGCAGACAGCAGCGCCGGCTGTCAGTGTCAGACTGACAATCCGCCCAACCTGCGGACGCTGCGGTCCGCAGAGTGGACGTTCCCCATTCATGTAAATGGGAGCCGGGTCATCCGACCCGGCGTTCCCATTTACACCGCCCTCTACCCAGGTCCTAGCCGTGTTCTACCCAGGTCAGGACCTGGGTTGAAGTCCCGTGTAAAGGGACACGGCGTTAGGGATTTACACCGCCGAAGATCCGGGTCTGACCCGCCGCTGACCCAGATTTTTCGGCGGTGTAAAAGGGGTATATAAGGGGTCAAAATGACGGAGAAGGTGGTTGTAGCGCTAGGCCACGCCTCCTCCGCAGGATACCACACATAGGGGCAGATGTATTAAGCTTTAACAAGAGATAAATGCAAAGGTGATAAGGAGAGATAAACGTCCAGCCAATCACCTGATAACTGTCATGTTACAGCCTGTGTTTGAAAAAAAGTCAGTAAAGAGCTGATTGGCTGGACATTTATCTCTCCTTATCACCCTTGCATTTATCTCTTGTTAAGGCTTAATACATCTGCCCCACTCATCGCTCCCTTGGCTTTTCCCTCTATTCGGACAGTTGAATAAAGAAGAAAGTTGGGAGGTATACATACATATTGCAGCATTATCATACTGCACAATTAAATATATTGTGACCTTTTTTAAATGTATTACATATGCAGAGTTTCTGCGGCAGGGAGCTTCCCACCTGTCACAGCTGCTGTCACTACATAGGAACACAACCTGGCATGGCAGGAGTTAATAGGGGAGGACACTGTAGCTGTAAGCCATCCTTCTAGCTGCTGGGACACAGGCAGAGAGTACAAAGAGGGAGGGGTCACAGAGCTGAGTGATAGGTTTTGCATCCAATCCCTGTGTCCTTCCTAGCTACACGTATCAGCCCCCTGGTGTGGCCTGCAGCAGCTGTGTGTGTGTGTGTATGTGATATACAGTAGTCACAGACTTTGATCACACAACACACTGAGTTTAAAGTCTGATATCTGACAATGGCCTGGTGGAGGGTCAGCTCTGCAGGACACGATGTTAACCCTGACCTAGCCAGTGAGAGAGCCTCCCCCTCCTTCCATGTGGAAACCCTCACCAACATTTTGGATGGAGGAGTGGAAGAAACTCGCCTTAGAAGATCAGTGGGTAAGTTCTTGTGGCACATACAGTACAATGTCAGGATGAGACACATGCATTATATATGCTGTCATATATGATCCTACCCTCCATGCTTGTGTGTTGTTATTCTTAGAGTACATATCTGTCGCTGGGTATACACTGGAGTGACGGGGATTCGTTGTGAGATTGGATCGAATCCCCGTCAGACCAGATTGTGCTTCATACTGGAGCAATGTTAATCAAGGACAGAACAATCACTGTTCCGCCATTTATTACCATTCTTGGTGTCGCTAGTGATATCATCAGCTTTGAAATGTGCAGCAAATCAAACCTGGCGTTGTCATAGGCAACCGCAGGAGCGCGCATATCACAGCGATATAAGCGATAACATGGCACTCCGATACGCCCGGGGTGAAGGGCATCTGCAGAGTATATGTCCCCAAAATCCACCTGATTACAATGTAATCATAATTATTAACCCCATCACAAAAATAAACCTTCCTCCAAACCAGTGGTTCCCAAACTAGTACCCCAACAGTGCATGTTTTCCAGCTCTCCTCACAGATACACAAGTGAAATAATTAACTTCATCTGTGGATATTTTAAAATGTGCCAATGAGTAATGAACACACCTGCTCCCCTGCCGTGTCACATGGGAAATGTGAACTGTTGGGGGAACTGAGTTTGGGAATAACGGCTGTAAACATCCTCTTTATTTACTAAAAAATATATCAACCATATATACGTATTTGTAAAACTGGATACATTATTCTATGGTATCTCCCCCCCCAGTGAGTGTCGTCAACAAGGACCCCGTCTTCAGCCGGGAATACTTATACTTCAAGTCCCGATCAGAGCGATATGAAGGCGCAGTCCGGAACACGTTCCATTTGAAGAACAAAATCAAGTCACTTGGATGGGATGAAGATGGACCAGAGCTGGAATATGTTTACAGGTTATCTTGTCAGCTTATAAAGGGTGATAGGGTAATGATTGTACATGTTGTGCAGCGGCAGGCTTCCGCGTTATATACAGGTCTTTGCAGGTCATGTTCATGTTGTGTGAATGCAGTTTTATAATCCTCGTCCTTACTCCCGGTTTTCTGTCTGTAGATGGCTCTAATTCATTGGTTTCTATATAATATAGAAAACTTTTATTGCGGAATAAGTTAAAATTTCTCATGTATTCTATTATTTAGCATTTGATTTATATCCGCGGGGAGATTTCTGTAAATGTTTGTTGTCCGCGCATATAACAAAGCTGTATGTGGAGATCACAGCAGGATTAAGTATTCCGCAGGGCATTTCCAATAATATTTGCATCCGATTGCACAAATCTGTCCCACCAATGTTAAGCTGCGCACACACTATTCAATTCTTCTTACCAATATTATATATATACGATAACAATATCGTTAAATGATATTATCATAAATATCGTCTAGTGTGTACCCAGTGTATCGGCAATGACTGCATGTCCGGGTGATGATGTCACTGTACAATATCGTTAACAATATCGTTCAGTGTTTTAGCGCTAGATTGTTTGTCCCACGGCACCGCCGATCTCGTTAACCATAACATAGCATATTGTATAGTGTGTACCCAGCTTCAGTAATGAATGGTTCCTTCCATCCAGTGCTATTTTTCAGCGGGAACTGAGGGTGAGATTTATTAGGAAGAGAGATTCAGAAAGTGAGAGATTTGGGAAGAAATCTCCTGGTTTTTTTCAAGCGGCAATCATTTACACTTCAAAATCAAACTGGTTTTGCAGTGTAAATGATTGCCGCTTTAAAAAAACTGGAGATTTCTTCCCAAATCTCTCACTTTCTGAATCTCTCATCCTATTAAATCTCACCCTGAGTTCCTGAACCTCTAATTAAATATGACATCATCAGGAACTGGGTTCCCGAACCTGTTCTGGGCCAAAATGTACTTTCCATAAGACAACTAGACGAATTGTCTCTAATTTAAGTTTGGTCTCATTCTGAAGTAGGTAGCTTATTTTCTGCTAACCCTGTACATATATTACATGACACCTTATATTTCATTCCCTTATTCACAATGGGGTCTATTCTTGAAGTAGTGAAAAGAGCGGAGAAGTGAGCCAGTGTTTTACCCTAGGCCACCAGGTCAAGTTAAATTGAGTGGGCTTGCCAAAAATGTTGTGCGCAAGCCCCCCTCCTCCGCCCAGGTACGGATGGCCGCACGGCAGCATATGTAGTGCAGGGAAATGACAATGTAAAGCGGCGCTCCTTTCTTGGCTCTGCTACACTACTGCCACCTGTGCGGCCCCTGTCACATAGGCAGCCGTACCGTGAGCGCTAAGCACACTTCAAAGCTGTTACCTCAGCAGTGTCCCATGTCAGACCGGCAGTCCCTGGGAGGACCCGCGATGGGGAAAGTAATGTAGTCCGGTGGTAAGGCAGCGGTACAGCATAGATCAGACCTGACTCTTCACTGCCTGGGGTAAGTGCATCCTAGACCACCAGGTCAAGTTAAATTGAGGGGGCCGGCCAAAAATGTTGTGCCTGACCCCTAAATCCGGCCCTGCTGTGAGGGTCTGTGTGGTGCTAGTGAAATCACTGTGTATTAGGACACATCTGTATGTCACCTGTACCATTACCAGCAAATGAATATAGAATAAACAGGCTTTCTTATATATTAATATCAAAAAGTTGTATAAGTTGCGGTTTAAATATAAGAAGACCTTAAGGGCATTAATTACCGCATTAATATATAACAATTATATTTAATTTAATAAAATGGTGATCAGATTTATTTTCCTCACAATTATTATAAGGTGTGTTTATCCATTTTTAATGAGAATTTGCCAATGATCGGATTAGTGAGGAATGGCCATTGTTCATCATTTTATTTCAAGTTATTTAATAACTTCTGACAATGTCATCACCTGTTTAATTATAGTTGATAAATGTACTCTTAAGTACAGGTCCATTACTTGCTTTCTCTTCCCCATAATCCCTTTATCTCATACATACATACATACATACATACATACATACATACATACATAGCTTAACTGTCACTCTAAAACCTGTGGTAATGAAGCTAGTGCATGTACAGAGGTGACACACTGCTAAAAAAGTTTGTGTGAAGCCTGGACTGATAAGTGTGCATAAAATGGTCTAGAACAATAATTCTCCTGTGTTGGACACAATTAAGAATAGATTCTACTTTAAGTGTCCCTTTAAAGGAGAAAGTAGCCAGAGAGTTGGGATTTGGACATTAATCGTATCACACCCTAACAAGTAAAAGACCATTCCAGTGGCAGAACTTGGGAGCATTGGGCTCAGTTGCAAAAAGAAGAATATTTGGGCTCCCCTCCTCCATAAGTTAATAATATTCCATACGGCAATGGGTGACAGGAGAAGGCAGAGAGTGACGGGGAAAGGCAGAGGATGGTGAGGAGAGGTAGAGGTTGACGGGCAGAGGCTGTGGGTGATGGGAAAAACTATGGGTAATGGGTAGATGCTGTGGGTGACTGGGAGAGGCATAAGGTTACAGGGAGTGGGTGATAAATATACGGGGGTGGTTCAAAAAGTAATGTAAAAACATCTTTCACATACTGTATGTTGTGTTCTCTATTTAATTCTAAATTCCCACCAGGCCAGAGCAGGTAGATGACTGTTTCTCCTCACAGCCATTAGACTGTACCTCATATCTGTCCTAATGCCCCAGCACCTGTTTTATGATGACATAGTTAAACATTGAGCAGCGTAGTGCTATCAGATCTCTGCTTCTAAAGGGCATATCATCCCCACATTATCGGGGTGTACAGTGATAACTTCATGTCACAGATGCAGGTTTGGGTTTGGGGCACTGTCTGTGGTGGATGTGCTTGGCCAGGTCAGATCACTGCTTATCTTGAACACCTGTTGTGCCGTTGTCAAAGGCAGCACACCAAACTTGTTTCCATGTCATGATGTTTTCACCGACAAGGTGCCTCAATGTATGACCATGTACCCACCAGCCCCACCATTATACAGCTGTTGTCACTAGTAATGGTACTTACAACTACCAGTGCCGGAACAGCTCCGTGTGCTGTCTCTGTTTCCTTTGTGCATTACATTGCAACTAGGGGATAATGCCCCCAGCACCGAAATTCTGCTGTTTTAAAGACTCTCTGAGGAGCTGTACAATGGCTGCAGAATGCTTAAGAGCACCTGGGAGTGTTGTGTTTGACCTTAATTCCAATGTCCTTGTACTGTAACTAACAGTATGGCTTCCCTGCTGGACCGATTAGCTGCTTCCAAAACCCAGTGTCAGCGGGGTGTACCCAGCCACCTCACCCCGGGGTCTGAAATGACATGCTTCTCATCCCTTATAGAAGCTGATGTAGATATATATTGGGTCTGAGCACTTTAAAATATGTGATATATAATAATTATTATTATTATTTTTGTAAATATATTTATTGGATTTTTTGCAAAAATAGAATATGTTACACATATGTATGCTGCTCAAAACATAACAGCAGTAGTGCTGATCAACAGCTAACAATTCCAAGATCCAAACCAGCCAAAGGTGGCGGTCTGGCGGATATATACTATATCAGTAAAGCAAGGAGAAAAACACGTGTCCATGATTTAACAAGTATCAAGTGTCCTTTAAAGAGATAGGTGCCAAAGTCCAGAAGTCTTTATAATCTGTGACCTAGACATAATATCACATAATTGCTAAAGCTATCAAAACAGAGATAAAACAAGATAGACAATATACATATACTGCTTTCACAGCGCAAAATGCAGGTTCGCACCGGGACAACGGTTCAGTCCCGGCACAAACCTGCATTTTCGGATGTTCACATCCCCACAGCGAACCGGCATTATTGCTAGTTCGCTGACATCATCCAGGGTAGTCATTGGGGGCAGTGGCGTAACTATAAATTTTGCTCCCCCCAGCCAAAAAAGTTTGTGGCGCCCCCCCCCCATGCCCCTTAAACATTACGTCACACATCATAATGCCCCATATGCCACATGCCGTCATTAAACTTATACTCCACAAATCTAATCTAAATGCACCTTACACTACGGAATTTCATGCCGCCCGAGTTCAGTGCAGTGTGAGATGTCCGCTGAATTCTGATGTTTTTTAAAGGGGAATTAACTTACTAGGCATGGTTTGGCATGGTTTTGCCTTGTAAGTTAATTCCCCTTTAAAAAAACGTCAGAATTCAGCGGACATCTCGCACTACACTGAACTCGGGCGAGATGTCCGCGGTCGAAGAAGTCGCACTGCCGCCAGAAAAAGGGTGTGACCTCACTGAGAGGGGGAAAGGCTTATTGGGAATAATGCTCCCACAAGCCATGCCTCCCGTTTTCATCACTATGGAGGCATGCTAAGCGCTCTGTGAGCTTCTGGCATGCCCCCAGCCCCTCAGACAGATGCTAACGCATGGACACGCAGACGGCGACAAACAGACAGATACTGACAAATGGACAGATCCTAAAACACGGGCGCTGACAAGTTGATACATGGACGCCGACACAGACACATATGTTGACACATGGACACTGAAAGACGCCTACACACAGGGATACGCTGACACACGGACTGCACATAGAGACACTAATGCTGACAGATGCTGACATCTAGAGACATAACACAGACACCCAGACACTGACACAAATATGCTGACATGTGATGACACAGACACTGACTGTTTTGCATCCCACTGTAGAAAACCAGGGTTTGAAAGGGTTAACCTTATTGTTGTGTTCAGCTACTGTGCTGAAGCCTGTAGAAGGGGAGGGCTCTGTAACCGGAGTGCAGAGTGCAGGGGAAGAGAAGGCAGCCGCTGGAGCAGGACAGTCAAGAACAGAAAGCAGGGAGAGGGACGATTCCTTAGCTGCCCAGCCTGCGCGGACGGAGGTTGTGTGTACTGTGTACACAGACGAACTTCCTGCCTGTAATGCTGCTGCTGCTGGGAGGAAGGGGGGGAGAGAGACAGAGTGAGACAGGACGGACCTCACCTCAGCTCTGCAGGTTAGAGTGAGAGGCTTCCGGCGCCCACGCAGCCCCTGCTCCTCCAAGCAGTGGCGGGGGCTGCCTTACACAAGCTACGCCACTGATTGGGGGTCATCAGAGTCGGCGTGTCATTGGGGGTGGGGGAGGAGGCAGCGCTTAGAGCTGGCGCTGCCTCCTCCATAGTATGAACGGGAAACAGGTCGTTCACCCCGCCAAGCGACACGGCAACGAGCCGGGAAGAACCTTTTTACCTGTTCGCATTGCCATGTTGCTAACCGTTTACGGGACATGGTAACCCCTTTCACATTGCACTAATTACCAGGCCAAACCGGCTTGTACCCGGTAATTAGTTGAGATGTTAAAGGGGTAGACCTGAACTTATAAACACAGACATAAATGGGTAAAATAAGGGGGTATTTAAGTAGGGGATGGAATATTGTGGGGATTATAAAAATAGTAACACATCATCTGCGGATAAAGGCCCTTATTCAGATCTTATCGCAGTACAAATCTGTTCTCAAAATGGGCAAAACCATGTGCACTGCAGGTGGGGCAGATGTAACATGTATAGAGAGAGTTAGATTTGTGAGAGTTATTTTGTTTCTGTGCAGGGAAAATACTGGCTGCATTATTTTTACACTGCAATTTAGATTTCAGTTTCAACACACCCCACCCAAATGTAACTCTCTGCACATGTTACATCTGCCCCACCTGCAGTGCACATGGTTTTGCATATTTTGCAAACAAATTTGTACTGCGATAAGATCTGAATAAGGACCAAAGACAGCCAGAGATCAATGTAAATCTAAAGTGCCTTGATATAAAGGTAATTCATGCAACGTTACTTAGAAAGGCTCAAGGCCCAGCAGAGAGTGGATGGTTAAATTAAAAAGTGTGTGAAATAGTTACAAAATTGGGTACTTGTGTATTATAGCGGCGCCCATCGCATCGTATACCATAAGGCATACGATGGTATGCGATGCGATATCGCGCAATAACATACAATTTTTAAATTGTATGACATTGTATATGGCATACAATGCGATGGGATGCGATTATAAATTGTATAAGCACCCTAATGGGTGCTTACAATGTTGAATGCACCCTAATGGGTGCTTACAATGTTAAATGCACCCCCATGCCACCCCCACTATAAATGTGAACCATAAGCGTGGCGAGCGCAGCGAGCCCGCGGGGGGGGGGGGGGGGGGGCGCCGGTACGCGTCCTACGACCTTTTCATACCCCCACTATCCACATCGGCATGGAGTTGATTTTATAAAGTGTGGTGAGCGCAGCGAGCCACCGAGTCTGAAGCGTGGCGAGTGCACGCGCATAACTTCACAGGTATACGCGTCCGCTCGCCACACTATATAAAATCAACTCCACGCGGACATGGATAGTGGGGGTATGAAAAGGTCGTAGGACGCGTACCGTCGCCGCTCGCCATGCTTCGGGTTCACGTTTATAGTGGGGGGTGGCGTGGGGGTGCATTTTACATTGTAAGCACCCATGCTTAAAATCACCCATTAGGGTGCTTGTACAATTTTTAATCGAATACTGGTGTAAAATCGCGTTGCATCGCATGCCATCGGTTGTATGGCATGCGATGCGATGTGATAAAAACATTGTACGACCAACATCGGGGGGCGCCGCTATAATACACAAGTACCCAAAATTGAACTAAGAAACAGAATATAATATTGTGTCATGCATTGGCAGCCACAGCACCACGTCAAAGGCCTTTTCAGCATTCATTGATAATAGGACTCTATCTTAATTCTTTGAGTGCCAATGTTGTGATCCTCAAAATATCAGTGCACAGTGTGTTCCGTTACGTGAACATTGGCCCTTGTGTACAAACATGAATTAGGGGCCTGATTCTGGTTCACTCGCAAAAGCAAACTCATTCTTTAATGGACAAAACCATATGCACTGCAGGTGGGTCTGGTGTATCGTGTGCAGAGAGAGATAAGGTGCGTACACACGGGTGCAATTTCAGCACATATCGCTGGGAATTTGGTCGCTGAGCGACCATATTGCCAGTGATTTGTGTGCTGTCGGCGATGAATCGCCGGGTGCGCGCTCCCGTGTGCAGCCCCTGATGGTCGCTGGTCGCAGGAGCTTGCTCCTGCGATCAGCTATTTCCCTGCCTCTTCCCCCGGCAGAGTCTCCTGATTAATCAGGGACCATCTCTGGTCGCTGATGAACAGGAGAGACACTCAGCAATATATTGCTCAGCAATATATTGCTAGCAATATATTGCTGAGCAATATATCTCCCCCGTGTGTACGGGGCATTAGAGTTGAGTGAGTTATTTTGTTTCTGTGCAGGGTAAGTACTGGATGCCTTATTTTTACACTGCAACATAGATATCAGTTTGAAGTACAAATCCCACCCAAATGTAACTCTCTCTGCACATGTTACATCTGTCCTACAGTAGGTCCTTTGTCACCTAAGATAGGACATAACTGCAGCTTGCCTTTGTCATATATGTAACTGTGGATTTGCTCTAGTGTTACTGTCTATCATATTTTTTGCTCTAAATTGGGTCTTTTCTAATGGGAAACAAATGTGTCAGTGTTTATTGTGGGGTTTTATGTCTAACACAGGGATGGGGAACCTCCAGCTGTTGGTGAACTACACATCCCAGTATGCCCTGCAACAGTTTAAGCATGGCCAAATAGCAAAAATGTAGCAGGGCATGCTGGGATGTGTAGTTCAACAACGGCTGGAAGGTTCCCCATCCCTAGTCCCAATTATCCTGCTGCCTATTTAATTAAATTGGGATGTTGTCATTTCAGGGCGCTAGGAGGAGAGGTTGGCCTTAACATCCACAGAGTCTTCATGAAAACCATCAGCACCCTGGGGACAGATGACCAAATTGCCAAGTGGCTCCCCCTCGCCAATAATTATAAGATTATAGGAACCTACGCTCAAACCGAACTTGGACATGGTACGTTCCCGCAGGGCTTGTGGTGTTTTTCTTTTCTTCTTCTTTTATTGTTTTTGAAACAATTGTTTTTGTGGCTAACTTTTGTCACAGTACATAACAAATATATTACTAGTATGACTAAGCCTCATCAAATATTGGTGTATTCATAGTCTTTATTAATATTTATATAGCTCCAGCATATTCTGTTCTGCTTTACTATTGGTAAATAAAAAAAAAAGACTGCGTTTGAACAGACAGACGTGGAGGTAAGAGGGCCCTGCTCTCAAGATTCATTCTGTGTGCCTAATTCATGTTTTTGGGCAACTGAAATGCCCGCTTTCTTACCAACTGTCCATTATCACCTACAAACGGTCACCTCCTGTCAATCTTTCCCAGGCACTCCTTATTGTGACCGGGATTGCAGCGGCAGTGTGCTATGACAGCACATATGTAACTCTGGCGATAATCACTCACTTGTGTGAACATCGGCCATAGCGTATAAACATGAATTAGGCCCTAGCGGGGTAATTTAAATGTGGTTGGAGTTGTTTGACATGCAGGAAAGTACTGATTATCGGTACTTTGTCCACGTGCACGACTTGTTCTGCACATGGGCAAACTGCTCCTGGGACAGCCGATGCTGATCAGCAGCAGCCTGTCAATGATTGACATCCTGATGCCATTTGGGGGCGGTAACGATGATGGCCTCCAGATGAAGGCGTGTCACCATCTTTGTGGTGGAAAGAAGAGGCCAGGATCTCTGTCAGAAGACGAAGTCTTCCTGTCCTCTGTATAGGATTTACGGCAGTTGGCTTGTGCAACCTCATTGGTCACATGGCCAGCTGATGGTGTCGGGTTGCAGTAGGAGGCGTGTTGCTGCTGCTCCTATCTAAGCAGGGATAGGGACAGTTTTACTCTGTCGGTAGGAAATGTTTATGTATGTAAGCATTAGTTCTTTCTTATATGATTTATGGTACAAAAAAAAATAACCCTAAAAAATATTCATTTTCCTGGTAAATAGCTGTGGAATACAGTATGTGTGCATTATATAGTCCTTCCCATTAGTCCCTACCATATGCACACATACACATTTATGTGGGGTACAAATGTGATACCTTGAAATGTATAGCATGACCTTCTTGAATCGGAGTTGTATATATTGCTGTATATTGATTGCATTGTTATGAAAATATCAGATATCTGTATATAAAGTTATGGTGAATTTGTTTACAGTGGTGAATAATTCCCAGCAGCCTCGGCAGCTGCATAGAAAGTCTGTAGCATGTCACATGACCTGGGTCAGAAGGAGGGTGAGCAGTTGGACAGGGCAGTTGGTGTGGAGGGATGCAGTTAAAATCCCGGCGGTCGAGATCCCGGCGTTCAGAATCCCGACGCCGGAATCCCGACCACCGAAATCCCGACACTTTCTCCCTCCGTGGGTGTCCACGACACCCCTAGAGGGAGAATAAATTAGCGTGCCGAGCGTAGCGAGGCACCGGGCCCGCTGCGTGGCGAGCGCAGCGAGCCCGCAAGGGGGGGCGATCCACGTCCCCTCCTTGTCGGGATTTCTGCGGTCGGGATTCCGGCGTCGGGATTTTGAACGCCGGGATCCCGACCGCCGGGATTTCATACTGAATCCGGCGTGGAGAGGTCCAGGCAGAAAGAGTGTGGCAGACAGAGGGAGCATGGAGGATGCTTATACTTATTGGGGATATGCGGAGATGGCTCATCAGTTGCAGGGATTCCCTCTCAAGTTATTGCTGTCACCTGTTGGACTGTAAATGATAAAGGAGTGGTGTGGTGAGTCCAGCCCCAAAATACATACTTACCTGTACCAGCCCAGGAAAGAGGTGTTCTTATAATTACCTACACAGCTGTATACATATTAAAGACATTTTTTAAGGACATTTTACCTCATAGTACTAAAGTCAGCTATATTTATGCACAGCCACAGACAGAAAATAGACATTTACCTCAGAAAGGCTGCAGTAAGCTATGGTTATATACAGCTACAGACAGAAAAAATACATTTTACTTTAGAAAGGCTGTAATACGCTCTTCTCTCACCCAAATGTATAAATAGAAAGATGTACTATCCCAGGAAGGTTAAAAGACGCTAACAATCTAATGTAGGGTTTAAGGTGCATGCGATGCGATGCTATGCTAGAAAAAGCTAGTACAAAAAGTATGTGCAGCACATACTTTTTGTACTGTGCGATGAGGTGCCGCGGGAGCGCGCACCCCATCGCATAGCATCGCACCGCCGGCATCGGTGCGTTTGTGGGCTCCATAAGATAGAGACTGCGTTTACCTCAGATGATAACTGTACAACAGGCAGACATTTATGTGCTTCCTCATCAGAAAGAGAGAAGTCATTTTCCCTGACTAATATTATTTCATGGAGAAATAGTGACTGTAATAAGCAATATGGTGTAAAGACTTTATACAGCTGGCTTCATGTTACAGTGACTTACACGCTTAGGCATATGAAGAAAAGTGGAGAGAGGACATATACAGTGTTGTTACAGTGTTGTTACATTGTGAGACAGCCAGCAATTATTACCTGATTCACTCTCACTTGTGGATTACAAATACAGTAAGCCCATTACCAGGATACTCAGTGCGGGACTCCAATCTACAAAACAAAAATAGACGCTTTGGTTATAGGGACTACCTAATACATAGAGAGACTAAGTAATAGTTTACAGCTGCAGCAGGTATATTATTGCACAATAATAAAGTAGTATTTTAGCATAGAATAGTGATAATATTGTCCTTTTGATGTCATGTAAAAATGGTAACAGTATATCTATGTTGAATATCTATCTATAAATTGTCTTATAGTTCTCTGTTTTGTGTCTGTCATAATTGTAACTATCTTTGTTACTTTATTAATGTAATGTTTATTGCATATACCTGTTAATGTTTTAACTTGTAAAATAAAATAACTGATATATAAAAGAAAGAAACATTGCCATGGACATTCTTACAGTTAATACACTTACCTGCTAAAAGAAAGGAAAAGGGAATTCATTAATATACTTTTCGGTGCAACATAAAAAGAGTAATGACAGACCCATTGTCTAATAATTTGGTAAGGGTTAGGCATGCACACTTACCCCAATTGACTTGCAGGGTTGTGAATTCGCGCCCGAGCGAGTCAACCAGAATAAGGGCCAATATGTCTGGCCAGAAGAACCAGAAGGTGAATAATATTTATTGACCATCTGCTTTGGTCCCCCGTAATCAGTAACCAGCCCCGGACCTCTCAGCCAGGACTGGTCTGGGAAAATAAGGGGAAAAAGGCACAAGGTAACCATTATTTTCTTAAAAACAGCAATGGGCTGAACTAGTCTGGGTGGATGTTTCTATAGCAGGTGGACACACAGCGTGTGGTCCTCCTGCATATTGGGACTGATTCAGACCCGTTTGGTTCAAAACCATGCTGCACTGCAGGTGGGGCAGATGTAACAATGGGCCAGATGTACTAACCTTCAAAAGTGATAAAATGAAAAGTGATAACCAACCAACCAACCAATCAGCTCCTGCCTGACATTTTTCAAACCCCGTCTGTGACAGGGCAGGTAGAAGCTGATTGGCTGGCTGTTTATAACGCTCCATTTTATCACTTTTCAAGCTTAGTACATCTGGCCCAATGAGCGTTAGATTTGAGTGAAGATTGCAGTGTACGAATAAAGAAGCCGGTATTTACCCTGCACAGAAACAAAATAAAGCTGTGTACACACGGGCTATAATTGCTGGCAATATGGTCGCTGAGCGACCATATTGCCTGCGATTGGTGTGTGCACCAGCGATAAATCGTCGGGTGCGCGTTTCCGTTTTTAGCCCCCTCATGCTCCTGCGACCAGCTTATTCCCTCTGCGGCTCCCACCTTTCATCAGCGACCATCTCTGGTCACTGATGAAAACGGAACACTGAGCGTTTATATTGCTCATCAATATATCGCCGAGCGATATATCACCCTGTGTGTACGCACCTTAACTCCCCCAAATCTAACTCTCTCTGTACATGTTCCATCTGCCCCATCTGCAGGGCAGCATGGTTTTGCCCATCTGCAAAAATTGCAGCCTTGCTAACTGGTGTGAATCAGCCCGATATGTGGTTTGTTGGGTGTACGAATTATTACAGTATTAAAACATTCTCAGGCTCCTGAAACGTTAGGATTTTCACAACACAAAAGTGTATTATATACTGTAGTACATTGTCTCTTTGCAGGAACATATCTCCGTGGTTTGGAAACTACTGCAACCTTTGACCCTGCCAGCCAGGAGTTTATAATAGACACCCCGCAGATAACCGCAACAAAATGGTGGCCAGGAGACTGTAAGTTCACCCTTTACACACTTCCTTCATACATGGATCTAATTCTACATCACTGGGGACATATGTAACCCTTACTCTCAACCTAATTCTCATTTGCTATAGAAATTAGGTTGAAAATTGGAACATGTATGATTTTTTTTTAGTGTTTAGCGTGTACAGCATGACAGAGTGCACAGTTTCCTATTCTGAGGCACGTGTTATATTTTATACAGTATCTTAGGTACTTGTTTCCTAGAACGGCCACACCGATTTTGATCGGGTCCAAAAAATCGCTTCCATCGCATGTAACCAAATCGCATCGATGCGACCGACGCGATAGACCCGATTTTTACATTGATTCAAATGTGAATAGGGTCCCTGGGACCCTATTTTACATTTGATTCAATGTAAAACCCCACTGATGGCTCAAATGCCCCCATTGTGAACGGCACCCCACGATTGACGCCACCCCTAAGCGTGGCGAGCGTAGCGGTACGCGTCCTCCGACCTTTTCATACCCCTACTATCCACGTCGGCGTGGAGTTGAGAATATAAAGTGTCGCGAGCGCAGCGAGCCACCGAGCCCGAAGCGTGGCGAGCGCAGCGAGCCCCGAGAGGGTACGCGCATAACTTCACAGGTATACGCGTCCCCTCGCGGGGCTCGCTGTTCTCACCACCCTTCGGGCTCGCTGCGCTCGCCACACTTTATATTCTCAACTCCACGCCGACGTGGATAGTAGGGGTATGAAAAGGTCGGAGGACGCGTACCGCCGCCCCTCGCGGGCTCACTACGCTCGCCACGCTTCGGGTTGCCGTTAATCGTGGGGTGCCGTTCACAATGGGGGGGCATTAATTAATAGCCATGACGGGGGCATATACAATGAGAAATGGCCCATATTGGCCCATTTCCCATTGTTTGCTATGTAAAATGTTCTTCATCGCGTCCATCGCATCTTGTGCCATTATAATGGCACAAGACCGACGCGATGAACGCGATTGCAGTGTTAAAAATATTTTAACATTGAACACTATGGCAAAATCGCGTTCATCGCGTCGGTCGCGTCGCGTGCCATGTTAGTGCACGCGACCGACGCGACCGACGCGATGAACGCGATTTTGGCGTTGCCGGCAAAATGGACCTGATTTCAAAGGAAATCGGGTCCATCGTGTTAGTCGTGTACCTTAACTTAAGGTACACAATTACTAGCGATTGTGGCCGTGGTAGGAAACAAGTACCGTATCTTATGTTAGTTCTTGTGTTTGATCTAAATGTTACCTATTTTAAGTGAGAAAACACTCCAAAAGAATAATGTTGTTTAAGGTTCAGCTAAATGAACAACTTGCTCATATATCCATGAGACAGTACGGGCAGTGTAATGGTTAGCATTACTCCCTCACAGCATGGAGGTCATGGTTTCGATCCCCACCATGGCCCTAACTGTGCGGAGTTTGTATATTCTCCCCGTAATTGTGTGGGTTTCCTCCGGGTACTCCGGTTTCCTCCCAAAATCCAAAAATATACTGGTAGGTTATTTGGCTCCTAACAAAAAATGAACCCTAGAATGTCTGTGTGTGTGTGTGTGTGTGTGTCTACATGTGGTGGGGAATATAGATTGTAAGCTCCACTGGGGCAGGGACTAATGTGAATGTTCAAATATTCTCTATACAGCGCTGCGGAATATGTGTGCGCTATATAAATAACTGGTAAAATAAAAATAATTGTCTGTTATCTATACCATGACCATCCCAGCCACCCTGCAGGTCCTTTGCAGCTTTGTCACAACCCATTACAGACAGAAACCTAGAGAGAGTGCAGTGGCGAGTCTGGGAATGACCAGATAACTACCTGCCTTATATATCAGCGTATGATCAGACAGCCCAAAATAGATATAATGATTTTATTTTAATTAATAAAAATGTATATTTTTGACTCTGTGCTGCCCCCTACAGTAGGCCACCAGTGACAATCACTACATGGCAGGCATTCCATGTGACTGTTTGCAAGGGCACATTGTATGGCAACATTCGGAGATCCATTGAGAGAGACATTGCTCTCACTATAAGTGATTGTGAAACTTCCTGATCTTTCCACTAACCGTAAAACATGTACTTATGACATTTATAGGTTATTTCCTAGTAAATGTTCTGTAATCCAGATGCTTACTAGTGTAGATCGTTACTAAACTTGTTGTGGTCCCTTTGGAAATCCCAACAAATCACCTAATCTACTTCCAGTTCAATTCGGCCAAATTGGTCTGTAGCAACCAAATTAGCCATTGATATTTTCAAGGCTTTGACTGCCACTCATCAATTTCTTTACTAGGTCTATCTTGGTGGCTTGCACAAACAAAATAGCGTTTGCCCCCAAGAAAAATACATGTGTTCAGCACCTTATACAAAGTCTATACCCGTAGTTCCGAAACTGTGCGCCGCAGCGCCCTGAGTGGGGAGTTCCAGGACCAATTTAAAATTATTTATGGTCAAAGTAACAGGCAAAATTAGTGCTTTTGGATTCCAATCATGAAATATGTGGATAAACAAGCGAATCCTGTCCCTCATCACATAAACCCAAAGATGAGCTACAGATGTGTCCGCGTACATCTTGCCTCCTGTCCCGTTAAACCGCCCTTCTAGTTGCACCATGCCGTGGTGTGTCTCTAGCATTGGGTGTCTTTTTTTTTGTGACTTCTCCATAAAAATACGAAAACACTGCTCCGTTACTTTTCGCAGATAGCTCAGCAGTCACACACTGAATATAGGCATGCCGCATATTATTTCACTCAGCAGAGGCTGCTTATGTGGTCCATTTGCAAATAACACAAATTTTAGTGGTAAAAGTCGCACAAAAGATGCCCGGTGCTATAGAGACACAGGAAGCTCACACGTTATGTATAATGCCGCTTGTATCGCATGGAGGATAGATGTATGTGAACACATCTGTACGAAGACAATTTACTTAAATTCATATATTTTTCTGAATTTCTCAATAAGTGGTAGAAGTATGAAGCAGTGATAAGGGTGGAGAAGTGATAAAGTGCCTGGTCCTTTATCACCGGCCAAATAGCTTCTAACTGTCCCTTTTTTAACCCAGTCTGTAACTTAACAGTCAGGAGCTGATTGGCTGGTGATAAAGTACCAGGCACTTTATCACTTCTCCTCCCTTATCAGTGCTTCATACATCTACTCCTAAGAAACTTTTGGCCTACGGGAGACACAATTTCTGTTACACTAAGGTGCAGTGGGGCAGATGTATTAAGCCTTAACAAGAGATAAATGCACGGGTCATAAGGAGAGATAAACGTCCAGCCAATCAGCTCCTTACTGACTTTTTTCAAACACAGCCTGTAACATGGCAGTTAGCAGGTGATTGGCTGGACATTTATCTCTCCTTGTCTCCCTTGCATTTATCTCTTGTTAAAGCTTAATACATCTGCCCCAAAGTTTCAAAAAAGGTTGAGAACCACTGTGCTAATCTATTACTATAGATATTAGTACAGAAGACTTAGGGGCCTAGTCACCATCACTAACATTCATCATTAAATGATTGTTCTGTAACAATGGCTGGTAGTCCATTCTTCCCCAAGGACCCAGCTGCCTCTTGCGTATCGGTTCTGCCATATGCTCTAGATTTTGCTGTTGTTTTGGAGAGTTGTACTATCATTGGTTGCGTTCTTTCACCATAGAAACCACCCCTCCTCATTTATCCGGGCTTGGGACCGGCTATGTGAGTCACATAGGCTGGGTTAGTGGCCTCCAGAGAGGTGTTATGGCCTCTGGAGGTTTTGTTGTAATAGATGTTAGTTGGGTGTGACAGCAGCGGCCTTTGGTGATGCCTTGTGGCTGGGCAGTGTGGCAGCAGTCTCTGCAGTTATAATGGCCCACATCGGAAGTAGTAGCCACAACACATGACACAGGCAATGAGCAGGATTAACATTCCTATACAGAGCAAGAGGATTGAGATGGTCATCGTAGTAGCGTCAGCCTCTGGATCACCGAACCGAGTTACTAAGCCACTGTCTAGCACAGTCAGCCTGAATCCAGCCTTCATCTTCTGTTGGAGCCAGCAGTAGTACATTCCTGTGTCACTGAGTTCTAGGGAACGGATGTTCAGATGCTCTCCGTAGTCTGTTGTTACTCTGCCATTGTCAGAAGGCCCAAGTAGGTACTGTGATCGATATAGTCTATGGGTGTCTTTTTCCTCCTCTTTATCCCAAGCTACAATTTGCCCTGGTTTGGCTCCTGGGCACTGAAGGGTGAGGGGTTCGCCTGCTGGAATTTGCACCATTTCAGTTGGCGCCTTCCATGATCTGATTTTCTTTAATTTATTCCAAATTTTCTTTATAAGTTTCCCTGCACGACTATTCATCCATTTGGAGATCTTATCTAGGAATTTGGATGGTGTTTTCCTGCAGGGTGATGTGCAGCGCCTGATCTGGATCTCTGGCTTGTGACTGGCCAGGGACTGATGAGAATGTTGAAATATTCTCTGTACAGCGCTGCGGAATATGTGTGCGCTACATAATTAACTGGTAATAAAATAAAATACTGAAAATGAGAAAGTGATTGTTCCTGATACAGAGCCAATGTTTGACATCCAGTATTATCCAATGATGTTGGATTATTACTGTCCACGTTGTGACTTATGTGATTTGTTTCTAAATGTTTACGGTCGTTAGGTCGACATGCATTGGGTTGACCATTGAAGGTGGACATAAGCCAAGGTCGACACCTCTGAAGGTCAACATGGGCTTAGGTTGACAGGTTCATTCAGTCGACAAAAGCATTAGGTCAACATGGGCAAGGTCGACTGTCAAAATGTTGACATGGGGTTTTTCACTTTTTGTTGAGCTGACATGTGCCGACTGGCGGTATTTCATGCACTACCATCCACTAGGGCGTGGAGGGAGAATAAAATAGTGTGCGGAGCGCAGCAGCGAGCCATGCAAGGGGATGCGGTGCACCGTTAAGGTGTCTGTGTTGACATTTGCTGTTCAAATATAAGTGAAAAACCACAAGTCGACCTTTTGACTGTTGACCTTGCCCATTTCAACCTAATGCATGTGTCGATCTAATTACCCTGTCAACTTAAGCCCATGTTGACCTTCTGAGGTGTTGACCTTGGTCCATATCGCCCTTCTGAGGTGTCAACCTTGGCCCACGTCGACCTTCAGTGGTCGACTCAATGCATGTCAACCTTACTAATGTTGACCCTTTGATCCATACCTGTTTCTATGTCCTTTGACATGTACAGTGGGGAAGACTTGCACCCATGCTGTGGTCCTGGCCCAACTATACAGCAAAGGAAAGGCATATGGGATGCATCCATTCATAGTCCAGGTCCGAAGTCTGGAGGACCACTCACCTCTCCCAGGTAACCTCAGAACATCAGCTCCTCCGTGTATGCTTAAAAACATTTAGCAGTATATATATATATACATACACATACATATACACATACATATACACATACATACATACATACATACGTGCATGAGAGGGAGGGGTTAATACTGAGTAAGTAAAAAATACATTGGGTGAAATGTAATAGGATGAGAGATTCAGAAAAAGAGATATTTGGAAATCTCCAGGGTTTTTAAAGCGGCAATTATTTACACAACAAACCCAGCTTGATTTTGACGTGTAAATAATTGCCGCTTTAAAAAAAACTAGATATTTCTTACCAAACCTCTCACTTTCTGATTCTCTCATCCTATTACATTTCACCCATTGTTTCTCCCAGCGCACTGAATGGTATTAGTAACCAGTCTTGAACACTATATAATAGAAGGGTGTGGTATGCCGTTCCGACACTCGGGATCCCGACAGTCATTAGCCCGACTGGCCGGACTCAGACAGCATGGCCAGGGCAATAAAGCCCCTTGCGGGCTCACTGCGCTCGAAACACTGCGGTCACGGTGGCTAGCTACGCTCACCACCTATTCTATTCTCCCTCTATGGGGGTCGTGGACACCCACGAGGGAGAATAGCCGACGGCCGTCGGGAACCCGGCAGTCGGTGTTTTAACAGTCGGGATCCCAACGTCGGGTTACTGACTGTCGGGATCCCATCCGGCACCCTAATAGAATTAAGAGATATTAGCTACATATATTTGCGCACATGTATGATAAGTCCCCAAGCCGTCATCAAGACTTCTCTGTGTATAGGGGGTCCCTAGCGCTATAGGTGCATCGTGCGGCACCCCCCCCTCCCCCCCCCAAAAAATAAAAAAAAAACAGAATAAGCCAGAAAGCCCAGAGCAGCACACCACTGAAGAAACTATAGTGTTAATAGATATTAGTGATATATATTTATATATAAAGAGTGAACGAGTTACTTATCAGGATGTTATTTTCCCACAATGATGCAACATATTGGGTGACCTTTTATTTTTTTTTTGCCAAAAACGGCCGAAATCGCACCTTATCCCAAATTTGCATATTTAATGAGATGCGAAAAACAGCAAAAAATTCAGATTTTGCAGTGAAATCGCACATGGTGCGATTTTTATTCGCGCCGGAACTCGCATCCAGATGTTTTCCCAAAGTATACAAACCGCATATTTAATGAGATGCGAAAACAGGAAAATGTTACTAAAATTCGCTACATATGCAGACCAGGTTCTGACAGGCGATTTTGCAAAAATTGTTTTTGTTTTTTTTAAATGGCGTGAGAAAAAAAAATGTCATGAGGTCCCCCTTCCTGAACAGAACCAGCCCCGGACTCATTGAGCCGGACTTGGTTTCAAAATATGGGGGACCCCCAGATTTTTCGTTCCCCGTATTTTTGGAACCAGGTCCGGCTGAATAAGCCCGGGGCTGGTTCTGCTCAGGAGGGGGACCTCACGCCATTTAAAAAAAAAAAATGAAGCACAAATTCGCACATTTTAATGACTAAAAAATCGCACATTATCGCATTTTTTCCACTGGATTACGCACCTCATTAAATATGCGAATTTGCGGCAAAAAATGCGGTTTTAAAAAGTGCGATAATGGGCGAATTTAAAAATGACTTAAAATAGCATCCTATCAAATGTCACCCATTATCTGTGCAGTTAGATCAGTTTGGCAGTCTCCATTTATGTTATTGTAAACAACAAATGGAATGAGTATATTTTTAGAGAATGACCTATGCGGACAGGTACAGAGCATTTTCTCCCTGAAGGAAAGGGTCAGGTAGGTAACCCTGGTGACTAATGCCCCTGACTGGCTGCCCTGACCAGGTACACCCCACCAGGTTATTATAATACAGGTTATAGTTACTGATTTATATATCCTGTATGCACACTGCCATTTTCTTTATGCTCATTTTCTGGCTTGCACCCATCAAACAGCAGCTTGGGTGACACTAGAGCAAGAGTTGCCATCTCCAGTCCTCAAAAGTTACCAACAGTTCATGTTTCTGGACCACCTAACTGGTGCACAGGTGCATTCATTACACACTGGTACATTTTAATAGATCCTCAGGTGGAGCTAATTACTTCACTTGTGATTCTGTGAGGGGACCTGGAAAACGTCAGCCCATATAGCTGTGTATAGGCGATATTACTTGGGGCGCGCTCCCACAACCAGCTCTGTACTGGTCGCAGAAGCATACTGCGATTCTAACTTTTTCGGAGTGAGTGTCTCCGTTTTCCCCAGCGACGGTCACTGGTTGCTGATGAAAACGGGACACTCAGCGATTTATCTTTATATTTATATACCCCTGCGTTTACTTATATGGGGGATGAAAACCTTGGGCTGCACACCCTGATTCTAAATATAATGAGAGTTGCTACCATGCTGAGACTTGCAGTTCAAAAATCAACAATAACACTAAGTAAAATTGGGGTTCTTAGCATAATTTTGACCAAAAGTATGAGCTTACAAACTGCTACCAGTTTACCTCATCTGATGGGTCCCTAAAGCCCTGTACACATAGGGCCAGCCGCCATGTGCTGAGCGACATGCTGCAGTACGATCCCTCAGCACACATCACGGTGCGCCCGCTCAGCAGACCGCAATGCAGTCGTTTTGTGCGACTTTTGCTTTAACACGAATCCTAAAACGTTGTCGACCTAATGCTTGTGTCAACCTTATGACCCTGTTGTCCTAAATCCATGTCTACCTTTTGAAAGTGTCAACCTTTCCTATGTCGACCTAGTGACCGTATAACGTTTAACACTGTTTGGCACATATCATTTTATTCAGCAGAGTCTGCTTGTGCATCTTATTAACATGGGACCTGTCAGCTCACTCATGTCAGGCATCTCCCACCTTGTGGTATATTGAGGCACTATGGGGGGTATTCAATGCATGGTCACGACTGTCGAGCTGGCCCGACAGCCGTGACCCTGTCCCGTTCTCGGACGGCTCGCCACTGATTTGACAGGCGTGATTCAATGTCCCGCCTGCTGAGCTTCAAGAAGGGGGCGTGGCCGCGAGCTCTGGCCGCAAATCGTCGAGCTGCGTCCCGGGAGCTGGACAATTCCTGGACGTTCTCGGCAGAACGTGTCTGACTGCTTGTAAAGTCGGGCGCATTCTGCCAAGATTCCTGTTCAGTGTGGAAGACAGCACTGAATAGGGCCCTATGGGTAATGGTTTTCTTGCACAAGTGCTCTGCCTCTTGCCTTAGTCACACAAATTCAGACACCACAGCTTACAACCAGTGCAAACAACACAAAATAATTGCAGATGTAATGTCACGAAAACTTTAATGTTTTTTAGACATCTTATAATGTGAAATAAATCTGTGCATTAAAAGATATGAAATACAGAAACACTGAGGTCGTTCCATCTCTTGTCAGGAATAACTGTCGGGGACATTGGACCCAAGATGTCTTTTGAGCACATTGACAATGGATACCTCATGATGAGAAGTGTTCGTATCCCTAAGGAAAACATGCTAAGCAGATACTGCGAGGTACTCCTACATGCTTACCTGTTATATGTACTGTGAGTTCACATATGGTATACATAATCGGCTATCTATTTATTTACAGGTACTTATATAGCGCAGCATATTCCGTTGTGCTTTACAATTGGAAACAACAGTGATAAACAAACTGGGTAGTATTAGACCGACATAGAAGTAGGAGGGCCCTGCTCGCAAGCTTACAATCTCATACAGATTGCAGCACCCCTCAAGCTCCATAACGTGTCATGCTTTTATTTAACTTGCAATTGATGAGTGCACCATTGTATGACTGTATACACCGATAAAAAAAATTGGAAGAGTTCCTTTCTCTCGAAGCAGACCCTGCTACCTGCTGCCCACAGGGAATTTTTGGTTCGTATTTGCTGCATTAGGGTGATGGGAGAGGAACATACAGATGGTTATACAAAATAAATCTCTTTTAAATTATAATAATTCATATAATTATTCATTTTATTATCATTCTGTGATATGTGATATGAAGTATGGTACACTCCCCTGTACAACTGGACAGTGACCCGAGGACACTCTCAACAACAATCACTTTGTCCTGGTGTTGGATTTGAGATATAAATGTTTTTCATTTCCCCATGACAGGTTCTGCCTGATGGCTCCTACATTAAGCGTGGATCCGATAAGATAAACTATTTCACCATGATACATGTGCGGGTCTCCCTGCTCCGCGCAGAGGTGTTGGAACCCCTGATGAAGGCGTGCACCATCTCTATCCGATACGCTACGGTGAGACGCCAGTCAGAGCTAAGACCAGGGTACGTTCTTACCAATGATACACATAGCTTTTCTACTTAACATTACATAGCAAAGGTACGTGGGCATCCAAACATCACACCCACATGTGTTTCTTATACCAAAATCTTGGCCATTATTGTAGGGTTGGATCCCCCTTGCTGCTATACGAGACTCTACTCTTCCTAGAAGGATTTCCACTAGATTTTAGAGCATGTCTGTGGGCATTTGCTTTCATATAGACACAGGAACATTAGTTAAATCAGACCCTGATATTGGGCAAAAAGCATGGTTCTGGGTTGGTGTTCCAATTCATACCAATGGTGTTTAATGAGCGATCTTTGCAGCTAACTGGCCAAAAAACTTTTTGATAGATTTGGTTTACCATACTGGTTTACCATACGGAAGCAGGAAAAGGGCCTTCCCCCTAAACAGTTTATACATCAAAGTTCTTCCTCTTCACAGAGAAGATGTTTCACCTGCTGTAATGTCCAAAGGGTGTATTGATGTGACCCTGAGGAGTTGCATTTTTATTCCTCATAATGACCTGTAATGTTTACCTTATATAGGAAATATAATCTTTTTTTACACAACATTTTTTGTTTTAATTTAAATCAAATTTATAACAAATGTGAGCGACGCTGGCATTTTTAGCCAATAATTTGCACATCCCTCACAGAGATGTTGGCACTCAAAGGGTAGTATTCTATGCGGTCGGCGAGGGGGTTAAAGAGCGAGGATTGCATTAAGTCAACATAAATTATTGATTTTTTGGGGTGGCGAATGTTTTTTTTATAAATGTACTATTTATAGGTTTACTTGTGGTGTTTTGTAGTATGCATTTGTGTGTTTGGAGAAGGATAAAAAAAATTTGTTTATAAATGTTGAAATAAATTAATTTTATACTTTTCAAATTGTATTTTAGGGACAGAGAACCAAAAATTCTTGATTATCAAACACAGCAGCAAAAGTTGTTTCCCCTCCTGGCTACTTCTTATGCCATTGTTTTTGCATCTAAATACGTGGCTAATGTGTACAACGATGTCTACAATGACATTAGAATGGAAAATTTTAATTCTCTTCCTGAGGTAACATGATATTTCAAATGTAAAGCTCTATTAAAGCTATTAACCCTTAATCAGTATAATTTGTACACTGTACCTTGATTGTAAATCGAATTTGATATTGATTACAAAAGTGCAGATCGAACGTGAAATCGAATGTAAAAGCAAAGGCCAAATCGAAAGGGGGTTGAATAGGGTAAATCAAAAGCGAATCGAAAGTAAATCGATACGTATGTACACTCCTTTATATACGTACTGTAATTTGATCATTTAAAAACAAAAATCTTCCTGAAGCCACGAATGGGCAATCCTTTTAGGATCACTTTCCTACTGTAGCCAAATCAGTTGTTATGACTGACAGACCTCAAGAATGAAGAAAAATATATTTGTTTATACGGCCCAAATCATAAATGTACACTCCTCTGACAACTGAGAGATACACTCGCAACTGAAAACGGTCACAATACACCCATATTTTTGTGGAACTGACACATTCGCAGACTAGGGGGGTACTCAATCTTAGGCCACGGCTGTCGAGCTGGCCCGACAGCCGTGACCCTGTCTTGTTCTCGGTCTGCTCGACCGAGAAAAAGCAAGCAGGATTCAGTGTCCCGCCTGCAGCGGGATGAGAAGGGGGCGTGCTCGCGAGCTGCGGCCTGGAATCGGCGAGCTGCGGCCGGGATCTCGTCAATTCCCGGCTGTTCTCGGCAGAACGAGCTTGGCTGCTTGTGAAGTCGGGCTCGTTTTGTGAGATCCCTTGTTTAATGCTGTCAAGGAGGACAGCATTGAATAGGGCCCCGCAGCCATCTCCCCCGTCGGGAGATGGCTGCAGGAGATTGAATACCCCCTTACACTTAATTGCGAAAGCATCGACATAGCGTAAAACTGTGAATCAGGCCCATCACTAGAGAAAGGGAACAAACTGTAGGCCTTCATATTGCATTCTGTATTGTATTTACTGTATTGTGTGTGTGTGTTTCTTCCAGCTTCACGCTCTTACTGCTGGGATGAAAGCTTTTACCACAGAGGTCTGCTCAGGTGGTGTGGAGGTGTGCCGCAGGGCCTGTGGGGGCCACGGTTACTCGCTCTACAGTGGCTTACCGACGCTGTACACTAAGGTTATAGCTTCATGTACTTATGAAGGGGAGAACACTGTCCTATATCTGCAAGTTGCAAGGTACCACTGTCTTTTATAATATTGTAGACTAGAGAAGGAGCTTTACATGGTACACTTATCTCATTTTATCATTATTGTTCATTTTATTTTTTTATAGGTTTTTGGTTAAATGTTTTGCTGGGGCTCAGTCAGGGAAATCAATACCACCTACCGTGTCCTATCTGTCTTCGCCACTCTCCAGTGGTTGCCAAGCAACAACACACTTAGATTTCCTGAACCCAGAGGTGTATTTAAAAGCCTATGAGCACAGGGTGTACAGGTCAGTGATGTGGATGAGTGAACGTACATTATATCATCTGAACTCCATGACTAGTTTCTGATATTTATTTTATATTGTCTTGATTTACCACTGGCGGTAATAATCATGCTGTTTTTCCTTCTTTAAAAAGTAGTTCTTTAATGGAACTTTACCAAGCAATTGAATGGTAAAGTTTACAAGTTTTAGCTGCTTCTGTATTTGACAATAATAAAATAGTTTTACATAGATTTTAATAGAATAATAAATGATAAATAAATAATAGATTTTCTGTCAAGAGGCCACTGCAGGGAGTTCAAAAAGTCCCTGTGCAGTGATTGTGTGCTAAGCAAGTCTTCCCACAGAACGTGTACTAAATAATAACTTAATTGCTTTTAAAGAGTTTATATTCATGAAATACAAGAGCTCTGCTTGTTCTGATGGGTTTCTGGCCTAGCCACCTACCTTGTCCCTCCCCCGTCTCTGATGCCTGTAAAGGAGAATTACAGCCAGAGGCATCGCTCACTGAGGGGGGACTTTTTGAACTTCCTGTACTTCTGATTGGTGCAGTTTGAGGGAAAAAAGCTATGTAATATTCTAATCGAATTCTATAATATTTTTTTCAAGGCTTGTTGAATCTGCAGCAAAAAAAATTGAGAGCCTGGTACTGTCAGGAACGGAACTGTACATGGCATGGAACAACAACTCTGTGGCGCTTGTAAAGGCCTCCATGGTCAGTGAGAACGCTAATCTGCTACCTTGTTATTGCCTCTGTGTTTGTGCATGTGTGAGAGAGAAAGATGTAGTTTCACTTACTTCCAACAGATGGCAGTGTTTCGGAGACACGCAAACGAAAACTAGACATACATATAGATGATAATAGTTGTCATTCGATAAAATCCCTTTATGTCAAGTTCTATAAAAATGACTTCTTGTTGTTGAAGTTAAATGGTCGTACATTTATCTATTTATTAACAGTTTCTTAGCACAGGAAATTCCATTGGAAACAATATTGATAAAACAAACTCAGTAATAACAGTCAAAGAGGTAGGAGGGCCCTGCTGGAAAGCTTACAAACTATAGGGAAATAGGCATTGCTACACAAGATAATAGGTGTATCTATTGCATTGGTTGACCAATTACAAAGGTTCATGGTGGGATGTTTTTTTTTTTTTTTATGGTTACACAGCACTGTTGGCCTAGGGTCAGTGAATCGGGAAGTGAAGAAAGAGGAAATATGTGAGGGTATGTGTGAACTGTACAGCGGGGATGTAATTGAGCGGGAAAGTTTATGAATGTGGCAGGTTCCGGAATTTGATAAGCTTGCCTGACAAGGTGAGTTTTCAGGGAATGATTACATGGTTGGAGAGTAGAGGAGAGTCTTATTGTGCATAGGAGGGCATTCCAGAGTTGGTGCAGCCCAAAGAAAGTTCTGCAATCGTGAATAATGGGCCTTATTCTGGTTGACTCACTTGGATGAAAATTCGCATCCTTGCAAGTCACCCTAACCCCGCCTTGCGAATGGTTAGCCGGTGCCACATATGCGCAAGCGGGATTCGTTCGCAAAGCTTGCAAATGGATGCTTTATATGGCAGACATTTTGTGAGATACGGTTTTTCATAAGGAGCCAGGAGGAGTGGGATGCAGACGAGCAGATCTGCGGGTCCCGGCCAAAGATGCGGAGGGGGGTAAGGCACGGTGAGGGGGGGTAAGGCAGGGCGGAGGGAGAGGGTCTTAACTTTACTGGATGGGGGGCAAAATTTTCCGGCAGAGGGGGGGGGCAAAATTTGTTGTTACACCACTGTTGAAATCCAAAAGAGCTGTTTAGTTTGCCAAGAGATATAGTATAGATTGAGAAAAGCAGAGTACCTAAGACTGAGCCCTGAGCTACTTCAACAGGTAGAGGTAATGAAGTAGAGGTAGATTCAGAAGGGGATACTGTATAGGAAATGAAAAATGAAATGATACGGTGCTTGTTTCCGAGCACGGCGCCCGTCGTGGTACATCGCATGCCTTAAGTTAAGGTAGTTAAGGCATGCGATGGACGCGATGGACCCGATTTTATGTCTTTAACTGGCTCAATTGCCGGTAAAAGTGAAAATCGCGTTGATCGCGTCCATCGCGGCCCCTAATAAGGGGCCGCGATGCTACTGACGCGATCAATGCGATTTTCCCATAGGGAACAATGTTAAAAAGGGATTTTTGTAAGAACTTACCGTTCGAATCCCTTTCTCTGATATGGTCCTGGTGACACAGCTCAACACTGGGATGTAGGAGGGTCCGAAGGAGCCAGGCACCTATCCTAAAGTTTTAGAGGGTAGGCTCCTCCCCTACTGCATCCCTGGACTCTTCAGTTCATCTTTCAAAGCCACTGGAATACATTAACTCAGTACAAACGCCTGCACATATTATATGCACATTTTATAACAGAAAACTGTTAACTTTTAACCATTTTAACATGAACATCATGAAACTTCTGGCATACTTACTGAGCGTAAGGGAGGGATCGCTGTGTCACCAGGACCATATCAGAGAAAGGGATTCGAACGGTAAGTTCTTACAAAAATCCCTTTTTCTCTTTCAATGGTCCTGGTGACACAGCTCAACACTGGGACGTTCCAGAGCCGGTCCTTTGGGAGGGTACGCTCAGGTCTGCAGCTCTCAGCACTGCTCGCCCGAATGATGCGTCCTCCGACGCGAACTCATGGAATCTATAGAATTTGGCAAATGTGTGAACAGATGACCAAGTGGCAGCTCTGCAAACCTGCTCAGCTGTGGCCCCATGTCGAACCGCCCAAGAGGTGGCAACTGACCTGGTGGTATGCGCATTTATTTTGGCCGGTACTGGTCTACCCACTTTGGTGTATGCAAAGGCTATCACAGACCGCAACCACCTAGCAATAGTCTGCTTAGATGCAGGCCAACCAATCTTGTGTACGTCATACAATACCAACAATGTGTCAGTCTTCCTGACACTCTTCACTCTGTCCACATATATGCGTAAGGCACGCACAACATCCAAAGTTCTCAACTTGTCCCTTTTCTCAGAACCCTCTGGGGGTTGAAACACAGGTAGAACTATCTCCTGATTTAAATGGAAGGTAGATACCACCTTCGGTAAAAACTGAGGCACTGTTCTTAAAACAGCCCTGTCATCATGAAAAATTAAGAAAGGAGATTTACATGACAAAGCTCCCAATTCTGAAACTCTTTTAGCAGATGCTACTGCTAACAAAAACACTAGCTTCCACGTAAGAAACTTAAAGTCAGCCGACCTTAAAGGTTCAAAAGGTGCCTTTTGAAGGCATTCCAAAACCAGTGATAGATCCCAAGGTGCTACTGGTTGCTTGTATGGAGGTTTCAACCTGGATACTCCTTGTAAAAAGGTTTGAATTTCCGGCAAAATGGCTATCTTTTTCTGGAAATAGATGGACAAGGCCGAAATCTGCACCTTCAGTGACTGAAGGCTTAGGCCCGATGAAAAACCATCTTGTAAGAATTCCATCATTCTTGATAGCTTAAAATGAGATGTATGAGCCTTTCTTCTCTCACACCATCGAATGTAAGTCTTCCAGACTCTATAATAATTTGCCGAAGATACAGCTTTTCTGGCTTTTATCATAGTCTGTACTACTGCCTCAGAAAACCCTTTTCTTTTCAAAATGGTGGTTTCAATAGCCAGGCCGTCAAAATCAATCGATCTGAATCCAGGTGATTGAAAGGGCCTTGTCTTAGAAGGTCTGGTCTCAGAGGTAGACGCCATGAGTCCACAGACAACCTCTGAAGCCTCGAGTACCAGGATCTCCTTGGCCAATCTGGGGCCACTAAGATCACTGGAACCTTCTGCCCCTGTATTTTCTTCAGAAGTCTCGGTAACATTGGTACTGGTGGGAATGCATAAAGGAGATCTCCCTGCCAGTGAATAGTCATGGCATCCACTGCCTCCGCTAGTGGATCCCTTGTTCTGGCATAGAACCTGGGCACTTGACGGTTGATCCTGGATGCCATCAGGTCCACATCCGGAGTTCCCCACATCGAAGTGATTTGGTGAAACACCTGAGGGTGTAAGCTCCATTCCCCTTCCTTGAGCTCCTCCCTGCTCAGGAAGTCGGCTTCTATATTCTCTATTCCTGGGATGAATATAGCCGATACAGCTGGAACATTCTGTTCCGCCCATAGGAAGATTCTGGATACCTCCCACATGGCCAATCTGCTGCGTGTACCTCCCTGGTGATTCAGATACGCCACAGCTGTGGCATTGTCGGTCTGAATCCTCAAAGGGAGGTTCTGTAACCTGTCTCCCGCCAAGGAAATGACTTTCCAGACAGCTCTCAGCTCCAAGATGTTGATTGGTAACGCTGATTCCTCTGCCGTCCACAGGCCCTGAAGCCTGAGATCCAGGACTATTGCCCCCCAGCCCCTGAGACTGGCGTCGGTAGTTACTATCAACCAGTCCCAGGTCTGTAATGACCGACCCCACTGAAGGGAATCTACTTCTGTCCACCATTTCAAAGATTCTCGGGTGTCCGAAGACAGCACTATCATCTCGGATTTCATGGTCAAAGTGTTTCCTGACCAAGCTGACAAAATGTTCCATTGGAACCTCCGAGAGTGGAACCTGGCAAATTGAAGCGTCTCGAATGACGCCACCATCTTCCCCAGGAGCTTGAGGCACCTCCATACTGAAATGCTCTGAGCCCTGAGAATCTCCTGGACTAGGGTGACCAGATCCCTGGCCTTTACCTCCGGGAGGAATACCCGATGAAGATGGGTGTCCAGTATGACTCCCAAGAATTGGAGCCTTTGTGACGGTACCAACTGAGATTTTTGCAAATTTAAAATCCAGCCGTGAGCCTGCAAAAAACTGATGGCCTCTGCCAAGTGACTCTGCAGCATGGCTGCTGACTCTGCTTTGAACAGGAGATCGTCCAAATAGGGTATTACTGTGATTCCCCTGAGCCTCAGCACCGCCGCCATTACTGACATTATCTTTGTGAATACCCTTGGCGCGGTTGCTAGCCCAAAGGGTAACGCCCGGAATTGTAAATGCAGGTCTCCTATGGCAAACCTCAACAAGGTCTGATGTTCCGGGTGTATAGGAACGTGCAAATATGCGTCCTGGACATCCATGGACGCCAAAAATTCTCCCTGGTCCAGACTCAGGAGTACTGACCGTAGAGACTCCATTTTGAAATGGTCTACCCATAAATGAACATTTAGAGACTTCAAATTTAGTATTGGTCTGAAAGACCCGTCTGGTTTGGGCACCAGGAACAGCGTGGAGTAAAAGCCTTTCTTCCACTCTGTCTTGGGGACTAGTGTCACCACCCCTTTTTCCAAAAGGGAGTGCGCTGCTCTCACAAGAGCTGTACGCAGCCGTGCCTCCTTTGGTAAGGATGTGGGAATGAACCTCTTCGGAGGTGGCCCTCTGAAAGGGATTTTGTAACCCTGTGTTATGATGTCTAGCACCCAGGCATCCTGGTCTAGAGAAGCCCAAGCGTCCCTGAAGAGCGTGAGACGCCCGCCCACTTTTGTCACTGTCGGGCAAAGCCCCTGACAGTCATGCAGAGGGTTTATCCTCTCCTTTATTGGCAGGCTTCTTGTGAAAAGAGCCAAATTTTGACTTTTGTGTCTTGCCTCTAGAGGGCTGAAACCTTCCCCTGAAAGACTGTCCTCGAAAGGACGCACCACCTCTAGGGGAGGGCCGAAAGGACGGCTTAAAAGCAGAAAATCTGGACGTCTGCTTTGCTGAGGAGGCCGGCAGGAATGTACTTTTGCCGCCTGTGGCCTGTTTTATAATCTCCTCTAATTCGGTACCAAAGAGTACCTTTCCTTTGAAGGCTAATGTTTCCAGAGCCTTCTTGGACTCATTGTCTGCTTCCCAGGCTTTTAGCCAAAGCACTCTCCTGGCATTAATGGAGACTGTGGACACTCTGGTTGCCATTTTAATAGCTTCCTCCTCTGCTTCAACTGCATATTCTGCTGCTGCCTTAATCTTTTCTGCCAGCAGTAATGCACCCGGGTCAGCCTGCAGCATGGTGCATAATTCACCAGCCCACTCTATCATGGCCTTAGAAACCCAGGCTGAAGCAATAAGGGGTCGTAAGGTAAACCCCACCCCTTCAAAGATAGCCTTGAGGTTTCCCTCCAGCTTTTTATCCACAGAATCTTTAAAAGCTGCACCGCCCTGTACTGGTAATACAGTAGCCTTGGACAAACGTGCCACTGAAGCGTCCACAACTGGGACCTTTTCCCAGAGCTCCGCATGAGACTCTGGCATGGGGTACAGACTAAGGAATCGCTTAGGCATCTGAAGCCTCTTATCAGGAGTTTTCCAAGCCCCTTCTAACAATTCCTGTAACCCCTCATCTGAAGGAAAAGTAACAGCCTCCTTCCGCTGTCGCTTAAAAACACCTTTAACAGGAGTCTTATCCTCCACAGTCAGCTTTAAAGCCTGCTTCACAGCTATAATGAGATCCTCTATACCAGCAGCAGAGTTCTCTTCCAAATCATCACCCTGATCCCAGGGGATGTCAGTATACTCTCCTTCCTCTTCATCTACCACAGTAGTTAAGGCATAAGACCTTCTAGGGGTCCCTGCCACATCATCCATTTTGTCCAGCATTTCACTGAACCTGTTAATCCCTTTTGCAGTATCCTGCATCACCTGGATAAGTGCAGGATCTGCCTGGGTAAGAGGCAAGGAGCCAGACGACTGCTGAGATGATGGCATAGGTCTCTGTGATTCTACCAGCCCATCACTCTGCCTGTCCAAAAGCTGCACCAAAGCGTTTACTGACCTGCCTAGGGCCCTGGCCCACGCAGGTTCCATATGCTCTGCCCTATGGGGATCACTGCCCATGGGTCTCACATCAGCGCAAGTAATACATAAGCCCCCCTTGGCCATCTGCTCAGGGACAAATTTTTGTGTGCAAACATTGCACGCGCTCAGTGCATTAAGGGCTCCCTCCCCCAAAACCACAGCCTGATGCTCAGACATGACGCAAGTGATAAATGTATATCTATCAGTATACACAGTGCAAACAATGTACAAGCGTTTATACAGAGGCAATGCACCCAATCACTTATCTGTCTGTTGGTTTCAACTGCAGGGAAGCGATGCCCAGGAAATCCAAGTCACTCTGCCAGGATCAGTAAGCCAGCTCAGCTCCGCTGCAAGCGTTCTGAAAGGCGCCAAAGTCAGAGTGAAGGAAGAGACCACAGGTCCCTGCTGCTGCGGGGTCCGTGACCTTTTGGCGCCAACCACCCCCAGCAAGCCGCTCCTTAGGTAGGATTTCCTAGTTCCAGTGTCTCCCCCTCAAATGGGGATCACTTGGAACATGCCTGTCACAACGCTGCTGTCCTCTCATCTAGGAGCTCAGCGTGTAAGCTCCGCATAAAATGGCCGCCGCCATCACGGAGCGCCTGTCCCCCATGATCCCCACCTAAGCGTGGAGCCGGTTTCAGGGTACTCCGGAGCCCAGGCAGCCTTTTAGAAAAGGCTATAAGCGCTGCACAGGTGGACCAGACAGTGTCTCCCCTGTGCACAGTGAGCTGACAGGACGCGCTTCTGTCAGCTCCTGCTGCGCAAGCAGTGTGAGGATTCACTATGAGAATCCTCACACTGTGCCTACCTAGCTAGGGTAAAAGTTAATAAAATAATAAAAATCCCCTAACTACTCTAATTCTTCGGCTGCTCCTGCAGCCCTTTAGAATAGCACCCACTCCAGTGGGCACCTAACACGAACTGAAGAGTCCAGGGATGCAGTAGGGGAGGAGCCTACCCTCTAAAACTTTAGGATAGGTGCCTGGCTCCTTCGGACCCTCCTACATCCCAGTGTTGAGCTGTGTCACCAGGACCATTGAAAGAGAAATTAATTTTAAAATGAAAATCTGGTTGATCGCGGGCCATTAAAATGGCCCGCGATGCGATCAACCCGATTTTACATAGGTGACAATGTGAAATGGGCCAATATGGCCCATTTCACATTGAATATGTCTAAAAAGCATGGTTAATGCCTCTCCCCCCATTTTAACGCCACCCTGGTATTGACGGCAACCCAAAGCATGGCGAGAGCAGCGAGCCCGCGAGGGGCGGAGGTACGCATCCTCCGACCTTTTCATACCCCTACTATCCACGTTGGCTTGGAGTTGAGAATAGAAAGTGTGGCAAACGCAGCGAGCCACCGAGCCCGAAGTGTGGCGAGCCCCGCGAGGGGACGCGGATACCTGTGAAGCCCGCGAGGGGACGCGGATACCTGTGAAGCCCGCGAGGGGACGCGGATACCTGTGAAGGTATCCGCGTCCTCTCGCGAGGCTCGCCACGCTTCGGGCTCGGTGGCTCGCTGCGCTCGCCACACGTGGATAGTAGGGGTATGAAACGGTCGGAGGACGCGTACCGCCGCCCCTCGCGGGCTCGCTGCGCTCGCCACACTTTTTATTCTCAACTCCACACCGACGTGGATAGTAGGGGTATGAAAAGGTCGGAGGGCGCGTACCGCCGCCCCTCGGGGGCTCGCTGCGCTCGCCACGCTTCGGGTTGGCATCAATACCGGGGTGGCGTTAACAATGGGGGGCATTTGAAACATCAGGAGGGTTTTCTATTAAAATGGGGTGTTTTGGGGCATTTGACATTAAAATCAATGCAAAATCTGGTCTCAGGGACCATTATACATTGATTCCAATGTAAAAGTCGGGTCGATTGCATCGATCGCATCGCATGCGATTTGGTTGGCATGCGATGCGATCGGCGCGATTTTTCCGACTCGATGCTTACAATCAAAATCGGTGGCACCGTGCTAGGAAACAAGTACCAATGATACAAATACATTTTTGAAAGGCATAAAATGAAACATAAACATTTGACAACCATCAGCTCTGATCTGTGTTATTCCTGCCTAGGCTCACATACACTACTTGACGGTGAAGGTTTTCATCTCTACACTCAATTCACTTTCAAACCAGCCTGAAATTAAGACAGTTCTGAAGCGGCTGTGTGACCTGTACGCATTGCATGGGATAGTTACAAGTGCCGGTGATTTCCTGCAGCATGGTCACTTGTCAGGGAAACAGCTAGACATGGTCAATACGGCCTACTTGGGCCTCTTAGCCGAGATCCGGTGAGTAACCGCCCTGCTTGTAGGTTTCTGCTGATTGTCACATAAAGCAGAAGAAGGAGAATCATTAGCTTCATTATATTAGGATGAGGAATCGGAGTGATTCGGGTTGTGCTCCGGACCAACACTAACCTTTTACTCCTCTGCAGGAAAGATGCGGTGCTGCTAGTGGATGCCTTTGATTACACAGATGAGGAGTTATTGTCGGCACTTGGGAGCTACGACGGGAATGTGTATCATAATCTGCTTGAGTGGGCTCAGAAGAATCCAGAGAACAAGAAGGTGAGGCTCAGGTGTGCTACTAACATGGCAGTGATCGAGGCCATGGGGTGTTGCATTAAGGGCCTGATTCAGTCCTGCATGTTAGGCAGCATGTATTCCCTGCCTAGCGAACAGGTAAATTCTCATTAAGCTAGGCTACCTAGATATGGAAGGAGCGAGGATCAGGAATGGGGTGTCACCTGTAACCTCTCTAAATCTATTGCCTATGTGTCTGAGCGGTTGTGATGTGACATGTCGACATTCAGGATTTTAGGATGTTGACACCATAAATACATTTCGACATGTTTAGTACAGTATGTCAGCATAATAAATGTCTCCAGCCATAATGACAAATATATATATATATATATATATATCCATTACCCTGACCCCATTTTCTGTATTTTCATCCTTTCGAAAATGTTGACATTCTGACAACATCCCGTGTGAGCGTAGAATTACAAATGTACATGGAAATTCAAGTTACACCCCCCCACCCCCACACACACACACCCACCTACCTACCTGCCTGTGCTGCACAGCTGGGGATAAGCACTTATACAGTGTACAGTAGAGAGCAGCCTGTGACAGATGTTACCCCGACCGAGCCAAGTTGTCGGAGGTATTAGATTAAATACAGGCGGGATGGCTAGCGAGGACTCAGCTGTGACATATCAGCGATATAACCTGTGGACACAATCTCATGTGTCTGTAATCTGTGCCATTATCACAAGTAATGAATAGATGATAAACTAAATTGACAGAAATACAAAATGATATTTGGGTTCGTATGAACACTGGTATAAAATCATTGATTATGGAGACAATCAGACCAGTGTCATTGAAATATCAGTGTTGAAAGTCGAAAGTCCAAGGAACTCCACAAACGGTTACTAATACCCCTTTCAGACATACGCAAAAATCCCGGGTTTTTTCACATGAACGCGCCCAAACCCGGGACTAGTGTATGTCTGAAAGGGTATACCCGGGATTTCACTCCCGGATACTGAGCACCTGCAATTGACCAGGGTTTTTACCGGGGGTTTTTACCGGTATTTAACTCCCGGGTATAATACCCGGCTTATGTCTGAATGGGTTTACCCGGGTTTTTCAGTTTTAAACATGTGATGTTGCTTTTTTTTGCTGCCGGGGCGTGTCCCATTTTAATGATGAAACGCTGAAATGCTTGAAAAGCCTGGCTTATGTGTGAAAGGGGTATACCCGGGTATTTCCCGGATTTGAGGTGTAGTGTGAAAGGGGGTCTGTTACTAAAATCCTGGGAGTGACCTGGGTTGAAAATTCCGGGTAAACCTGGCCAAAATCCCGGGTAGTATGTCTAAAAGGGGTATAATTAGTAGGTTCTATATGGGTAATGTCTGGCAGTAATTAAGTAGAATGTCTTATTATTGTGACAATTCAATTTTCATCAAGTTTGTGAAATCTCTTATCGGGGTATTGAAACTATTGTATGAGAACAGTGCAGTGGGCGATCCCACACTTCCTCTCTCATGGCGTACACTAATCCCTGGGTTATGGCTAAACCAAAGTGCTCTTGCCATAATTGTACTTAGTCTGGCTCTGGGAGATCAAGCAGCAGATCCAATGTGAAGACCAAAGGCAAGCTTGCCTCGGCATGGGGATGAAAAGTTGCGTTGTCCTCGCTGTCTCTAGATCCGTGATGGCTAACCTGTGACACGCCAAGGCACTTTGAGTGACACGTGTCTGACCAACCGGTGTGCAGAGAGGAAAACCCGGAAGTGCGCAAGTGAAGCGGCTAAGCCAGCATGCATGATGTGTCACAAACTGAAAAGGGACAGAGGGGGGGCGTTGCCTGTCCTCTGGAGGGAGCAGAGTTAGCTCCCGCTCTCTATAGTCCACCCCCGCTGCTGTAGTCAGGGACTACAGACCCGCCTCCTGCCGCTGAGTCCTGGCACCTGATCGACAGAGGAGCTTTGGGAGAGGACTGGGCTCCGGCGTCCATTTTGAAAGGTGAGACCCCTTTCCCACACATGGGCTCTGTTGAAAACTCTGCAGGTTCCAAACACCACACCAGTGCTTCTATTGGCAGACACTGTATTAGTGCAGACTTCTTAAATTATATCTTGCTCTTTCACATTGACTTTCAGATTTATAATGGGCATCACGGTGTGTGGCATATGTATAATGGGCATCACGGTGTGTGACATATGTATAGTGGCTGCAAATATCATCAAATTATTGATATTTCTTGAAGTGACATGCGACTCGAGGAAGGCTACACTTTTTTTACGATTTTCGACACACCAAGCTGAAAAGGTTAGCTATCACTGGTCTAGGTCCTAGCATTGATGCACTTATCACCTCATAGGATCTTCTGATAGGGACACATACAGATGACTTAATGAAGGAGAGAATCCTGACAGGGGTCAGGTAAGTATACTTACCCTCCTCCTGCCCCCCCAACCCTAAAACTGCTCTCCTCTTGTAAGTGCCTACCCCTAACCCCCCACCTCCACATCCTAACCCTAAGCCCCCCCACTAGTGCCTAAACCTAACCCCACCTTCCCCAGCCAGACACTAGTTAGCCCAGGTTTCTTACAGATTGGGATGCGGCTGTTGGTATTCCGGCGTCAGCATCCTGATCTTTCCAAAGATCCAGAGCCAGTGTTTAGATGGCAGTCAGGATGCCAATATCGGTATAGTGAACAACTGCATCCCCTCTGATAGTCCTCTAGGTCCAAGGTCCCAGAAATCACCACATGTGTGATGTCATGGTAAGACTTTATTAGGAAAAAGGTAATTCCTCGGTGATGACCCTTTTTTCTGTAAGTTCAGCCCATACAATTGCTTCTTATGCTTTCTTGGTCCATTTTAAATTTGTTGCCTCATTAAACCATAAAAATGACTGTATGAGATACTTACTTTATTTGTCTCCTAGGTGAGCCCTGTGTTTGAGCTGTACCTGAAGCCATATTTGCAAAGCAACCAATCAAAATTATAAAGAAAGATCACATGGAAGAACCGGATATCTGAAGCTAATGCAGTCCCCTATTCTGGAGTCAAAACTCTGAAATCTAACTCAGGTCTTTGTATACTATATAATCCTCATGTAATAACAGTTCTCTCAGGATTGTAGAAATAAAGAGATATCCTACATATCTATATTTTTTAATCTAACATATAGTGCCACCAGTAGTAAGTAAATATTTGCTCAATGACCATGACACTTTGTCCAAGAGAAAATGGAGACTGTCCTATGAGAATTGGGACACTAAGAGGTTGTGCATCTAATGACCAATTTTGATTAAGCTACAAAGCTAAATATTTAAAACAATAAAGTTTAATGCACTGTTTATTCTGCAATTTGTTATTGTGTCTTTTATAATGAATTCTGAAAACAAAACGACACTAGGAGGAGAATAAGGGGGGTTATTCAATCATGGCCACGGCTGTCAAGCTGGCCCGACAGCCGTGACACTGTCCCGTTCTCGGTCTGCTCGACCGAGAACAAGCAGACGGGATTCAATGTCTCGCCTGCAGGGGGAACAGAAGGGGGCGTGGTCGAGCTGCAGCCGCAAGCTCGTCACTTCCCGGCCGTTCTCGGCAGAAAGAGCCCGACTGCTTGTGATGTCGGGCTCGTTCTGTCGAGAACTCCTGTTCACTGCTGTCGGGGAAGACCGCATTTAATAGGGCCCCGCAGCTGGGAGATGGTTGTGGGTGATTGAATACCCCCTAAGAGTTATGGATAGGGCTATTGCAGCTATTGCAGCATCGGAGGTCTGACCCAGCAGGGACAGTCACATGACCACCAGAGTCACCGGAAGCAGCTCCTCAGATAGTACATAACTAGAGACAGTCACACTTACAAGCGATTAGTGATCCCAGGTAAATGAATGTCAGCCTATAGTCTTCAAAATCAGCATTACTGATTACTGAAAAAGCCTCTAATAAACAGATGGCAAAACTTCCAACCTAAATAGTCATGTCCAGTTTATTAGAATATTTTAAGCAGGCAGTACATTATTAATAATTAAAATCGGACTCTACAAATAATATATCCAGTATTTTTATATTTAAATTTTAGTTATACAAAAAACAAAACAAAGTATGGCGTGGTCACAATGTGTATGCATAGATACAGTAATCGAACATGTACATAGCTCAATAGAAGCTTTTCCCCCCTCCAGTATACAGTGGTTAGTTCCTACCAAGGAAGCACAACCGGTTAACCAGTGACATGGTCATGGGCACATAGGAACGATAGTTAACCTTTCTGGTCCTATCCAACAAAGAGCAAAAAAGTAAATGATGGCTATGGAAAGGGGTCTGAACATACACAGTAGATTGCAACTCGCTGTGTATGTGCCCGTGTAATCGCAGACCGGTCAGAGTGACCATACTGACCCCTGTCCACTACTGAAAGCTCCTACGATGGGTGGTTTGGTCTAAAGAATCAGGCCTTCCTTTACATAATGTGGATGGGCAGGTGTGTGTACATAGTTTACCATGGGGAGGGATAACACCAAGATATACAATGGCAGTGGTTCCCAACCCTGGTCCTCAAGTACCCCCAGCAGTGCACGTTTTCCAGGTCTCTACACAGAATCACAAGTGAAATAATTAGCTCCACCTGTGGATCTTTTAAAATGTGCCTGAATAATCTGTGCACCTGCTGGGTGATCTGGAAAACGTGTACTGTTGGGGGTACTTGAGGATCAGGGTTGGGAACCACTGTACTATGGGAAGAAGTCAAGCTGGTGAACGCAGTGAGATGCTCTGATGGGAAACTGTGGATTCTGACATTCATGTAGATGTCACTTTGACGTGTACCACCAAACAAAAAATATTGGTGACAAATGCACCAGTATTCCCTAATGGCAGTGGCCTCCTTCAGCATTTTAATGTACTCCACTACAAAAATTGTTCAGGGATGGTTTGAGGAACATCACAAAGAGTTTAATGTGTTGACTTGGCCTCCAAATTCCCTAGATCTTAATCAATCCAAGTCCGAGCCATGGAGGTCTTACCTTCCAACTTACCGGACTTAAGGTGGCCATACACTAGTACAATTTGGCCCTGTTCTACACAATTTCGATGCTTTGGGCTGATAATTTGTGTGAAGTGTGTCAAATTGTATGTTATTTACGTACAATTCCCATGCACGGTCCTGTGCGCATTGGATCGGATCTGCAGATTGTCACTACAAAAATGACCGCATACAATGTATTGCATGTATACCCCAGCGCCAGTTGCTGAGTTATCCCATGCGAGGCTGCATGAGATATCTCTGCTTAATGTATGGGGGCACTTTAGAAGGATTTACTGCTCACACCTTGGTTCCAGAAACCGCAGGCCACCTTCTGGAGGTCTTGTGGGATCCATGCCTTGATGTGTCAGAGCTGAGTTGGGCCACGCGAGGGAGACTTACATTGTGCAGGAGGTTTTAATGTTATTGCTTATTGGGATGGACAGACAATTATATATATATACAGTAGATACGTTTTTTGTGTGAATGACTGTGTGCACCTCCAGTATTTATATGTGAAGCCCTGAGAACGATCCCATTGATGTCCTTTACATTTGTTTGTGGCATCTTCAAAGTTTTGGGGACAATCTGAAATAGTGTTCATTGTAGCACCCTGTAAAAGCCTTGAAGCTCCACCGTTAGTCCTGCCTGGGGTGTCATTCTCTGCTGGGGTGTTCCTACCACAATCTGATCTGTATCTCCGCACTGACTTTGCTATAAGTACGACAGCAGTGCGCGACACCCCAGACAGGAAGGACAAACTACAAGGATTATACAAGGGGCTAGAATGAACACTATAAATTATCTCTGTTGACCTCATCATGTCCATGCATCATTAGGTATTTACAGCAAAGGCAGCACACAGACTAAGGGGGCATTTAGTTACAAGTATTTTGGTTATAAGATGCTAGAACTAGGGCAACCAATCCCAGGATCGTGGACATTTTTGAGTCCCTAAAATGCCCAGCATTATTATCACTTACTTTGGACAATTTACAGTATTGAAAACAGACTGTGGATTGGGGCAGAGTAGTGGTATAATACCGGTCACATTATCTGTCTTCTCAGGCAGACCCAGCCACCCATATGACAGGTGGAGTTACATGATGCAGTTACTCTCTGTCATCGATAGGCTGGTAGCGGTGACATCATCAATGTGCAGCATACTCACCGCCAATCAGTGACTAAGAGCAGTTACATCACTCTACTCCAGCTCTTCTGAAGAACACTCCAGCTTGATCCCGGAAACCTGAGATTTTTTTTTAAATAGCTATTACCCATAGCAACAGATATATGGTTGCCATAAGCTAAAGCACATCTTTTGCACAAATTTTTATAAACGTGCTTCAAAATGTCTGAATCTATTTTTTATTAAAAAGGACAATGGAGCATTTACTGGCCATATAAAATGTCACTTTAAATACCATAGCAAAAGTAAACATGTTTGTAAAAATGAGGTCTGGTTCTACTGTACTCCTAAAATGTGGACATTCCTAGTGAAGCTGATATACTGTAAAGAGGGTGTAAACAAAATGGGCATTAGAACATAAGCTATTGCAAGCAAAGGGAAATGATAGGAATAGTAGGATGACTGCAGGAAACGGTACTTAAATCTTCAAAACATTAGCAAGAAAAGCTGACTTTTATTATACAAATGTCTGTTTAACAGTTTTTAGAACCTCTGAATACGCTTGTAATATTGTGATGAGATTATTTACGAAACATGCAACCAATCGGAAGGTGTGTACACACGCATTCATTTACTTTCGATTTCCCCAATTCCACCCACTTTTGATTTGGCCTTTGCTTTCCATTCGAGCTGCACTTTTGCAATCAATATCGATTTTAATGTGCATTGAAGGCACAGTGTACACATTCGATCTACTGGATCAAATTTGATACATTCTTGCCTGCACAGTCTATTTCGATATAGAGAAAACTATCTAGAAGCGAAATCTAAATCGGAAACCTGTCAAAATCGAAGCGCGTGTACACACCTTGACAGTCACTTTCAGCTGCCAGACTTGTCCTACACTGTCCAAACAACAGGATCAGTTACCAGCTCATGGTTGTCTGAAGCGGACAGATCGTTCCGCTGTGTGGTGCAGACAGGCATTTAGAGGTCTTCAGCCGTCCTGATGTATAATTTCCCCACCATTATCTGATTCGCTGCAATCTATTTTCTGACATGTCAATAAGTTTGGTCATATATCCCTTGACATTACTTGATGTGGGGACAGCATATACATAAGTAGCCATAGACAATTTACTGCCATTTGTTATACATAGAATAGGTAACACGCATTTGTACTCAGCACCCAGCCTAACATATATCATAATAAACAAAGATCTAGGCTCTTTGCCAGGCTGCCCTAAGCCAAGGTTTGATCGCTACTTTTGTATAGTTAAAACTACATTACAAGTTACCATGGTCGGTAGCGGATAACCAGTATCATTGATCGGTACTCAGAACTGAAGCTCATCTTCTGTTCATTGGTGATGTCCTAGTAATAATGTTTGCCTGCATTACACATAAACCTCATATACGTGACTGCCTACATTCCAATACTGAGGACAGTGATGTGTGCCTTAAGGGTTTGGAAGCTCACAATAAAGCATGGGAAATGTCACCGGACACCATACGTTCATGTGAGGGTTCATGCATGCTGGATAGCAGAACAACGTAACAGTCATAGTAGCAGGACTATCCAGTCTTTGTGGCTGTTAATAAATAAGGATGTGCAGCAGTATGTCATATCATTAGAAAGATTTTGATTGGCTCTTGTACCAGAGGCAGTTGGGACACCCTTGGTCAGTCATCAGTCTTTCTTGCCAATCGGCAAAAAGTCCAGTTATGTTCCACCGTGTTCTCATTGGCTCTCTCGCTCATGTGGTGGACTCGAGTATTCCGGATTGTGAAGCCTTGCTTTGTGATGTATTCCATGAGGTGGACTCTCAGAGAGATTTCCTGGTGGTAATCACAGGGTCCAAAAGTGAAGGAAACTTGGCAATCTCTGGTGTCCATCATGTGCTTATTCCACTTGGTGAAATGGTTGGCGATTCCTTCTAATAATGCATGCACCTTGGTTGTGATGGTGAGCTGGGTTATAATTACAGCAACTGGGTTGGAATATTTGGATAATTTCCTTGTACTAGATAGTTCCACGACTTCTTCGAAGGTGTCTGTAGGATACAAGGGTTTGGGGTCATTCAGACATTGTATTAAAGGTTCAATCTGATAGAAATCGGCCTCTTTCCTAAGCAGTTCAAACTCCTTGAAATCTACAGGCACCGTTAGTTCTGATGTTCGTAGAAAGTTTAAGATGTACCGGAATAGGGAACCATCTCGGTCAATGAAGTAATTGCCCTGGGAGTCTCTGGCGGTGGGGAAATCACCCCTAAACATGGCACCCAACATGGAGTCTGGATAACGAGTCAATGTGGAGAGCGAAGTTGTGTAAACATGACCCCCAACATTTAGTGTGACCGGATCAGACGTCTATAAAAGGGCAAGAAAGTTTCATTAGAGAAGATTTGAAAATATTTCAACATTAATGTACGTAAAAACACCAGGGGTTTATTTACTAAGCATCAGGTTCTAAAACCAGGTGTTTCTTATCCTATTTATACCCCAAAATTGAATTTTGAGCATAAACACGATCGATAGGTTTTAGATCCAATACTTAGTAAATAAATACCTAGGAATTTTGAAAGCAGTTTAAGAAAAAGTTAAGAAATGGCAATAAAATAAAACAACAGGTCACACTTTTTAATGAAAATCTGTATGATAAGATAACAGGATTTTTTTAATATTACGGTCAAATCTGTCTCTCAGTCCATCCGGGGGACATCGGCAACAATGGTGTCAGGTAAAACGCAGGATCTCTGGAGGGAGCTTTCCGAGTGTTTGATTTTAGAGCGATTGTCATCAGTCCGTGAGTGATGCATGGGGAACAGGGTATTTTCTCTATACATCTGATTCCTCCCCATAGTGCACATGGTTTTATCCATTAGAGAGAATTTGCTTTCGCAAGTGAACCAGAATGAGGCCCTAGGTGTGCAGAGGGTACTGCAAAAAGATGGCACATCAAACTAAACCTGTCTTTAGCGAGAGTCCCCCTTACATCCAATCAGCCGCCTGTGGGACATATCAGGATTAGTTTAAATGTAACAAAACTCAAAGGAGAGCATAACACAACTCAAACCAGAAGCAGCTCAAACTTCAGCATGTCGTTTGGCAGGTGGCTCCACCATTATCCTGCTGACTGCCAGGGACCTGCCCACCACCATTAACCCTCCAACTGTGGCATAATGTGTAATGGGCATTATGGTGTGTGGTATAATATGTAATGGGCATTACGGTGTGTGACAATGTGTAATGGGCATAATCCTTGCACACTTGCTGAAGCAAGTGGATGGAAAATGGCAGAGCAAGCTTTTGGTATATCCATATTGTGCTGTGCACTTTATTATCATGTTATGATACCAGTCTTAACTAATACCGCTCATTGTGGTACGTGGATTTTTAAGCCCATGCCTTTTTTAAGTGTCTGAATAAAATCTTTTTTAAACTGATTTATGCACTATAGAGAGTGCTCCTTTTCGATTTTCGAAATAATATACAAGTATATTCTCCAATCAGATGTATCTGTATACAATGTATATTTAAATTGGCTCATCAGTTAGGAAATTAGCATTTTCTTTAAGTTTTAAAATCTGAAAAGAATGAAATACTCCACATACCATGTATCCCCAGTCTCCATTATCCATTTGATCAAATGGCTGATGCTTGGGCTGATGCTTGGAGTGAACCCGACGTTTGTACACGGAGGAATGCATACACTGACCACTTACTCCAGCTTCTGTAAGAGAACATTACAAAGCATGGTCAGTGGGTTCCCACAACACAACACAAGAATAGCTTCTGCAGTATGACAGTCCTTGTAACAGACAGAACTGAGAACTTATATATCATTTCTTAACTTACTATATTCTGCTCTTTGTACAACCCCGCGCCAAAGCACTTCACCTTACACATACAGGTAGTGGACTAGGAGATGGAAAAACTCTGCAAATGAGGGACCCCTAGGATATTTACAGCAATAACCTCCACACAGGTGTGGTCCATAAGTAACTGAAATAACAGTATGATCACAATTGTCTATGGCTGTAAGATGGCATCTCAGCAACTTAAAGGGGTGAGAGAGCAGAGTGCCTTAAAAAAAAAAAAAAAAAAGACGGACACCATTCAATAATGTCTAATAAGCAATGGAGTCAATGCTGGGATCTTAGAGGGAATAGTCAATCACCAGCAACATCAACAAGGAATAACAGAGGCAAAAGCCCGTACTCCGGGATCATAAAATCCATACATTATTATGAAGTATGAGACGAGGAGGAAATGCAGGTGGACGGAGTGTAAATGTCAACCTATCTTGTGCACGGACAATTTAATCAAAACCAATCAGAGATGGCAGAGCAGGGTGCCGTGGAAACACACCTGCTATAATGCACATTTGTGACTCATGTAGTGAAAGGGAGATGCTCTCAGAGGGCATAGGGTGCCCATCTAAAGCTTTAGGAGTTTGTTTCCCAGAGTGAAGCATTGTTCTGGTTCCGCATGGTGGTCTGACTCCCTACTGAGTAACTTGTGGCCTTCTACTTTTCTTGCCGACAACCTTTGTTTACTTTTATTAAAAGTTTAAACGAAGAACATCGACAGGAAAAAATAGGTTAACAATAAAATAAATATTTTATTTGTGCACTTTTTGAAGTAAACAGATAATATATTCGATAGTACACGGGTATTGTGTCAGTAGGTAGGTCCGGAATGGCCCAGTATGATAGCTAACTGTGGAGACACCCAATGTATGGATACACAGTCAGTTGTGACTGTAATATCTCAAAGTATGAAGTTAGTACATAAATGACTGTTTTTCCCCAAATATGCAGCTACACTATTGTAGCATTACCCAAGTAACATGGGCACATGTGACAAAACAATCACCTGATGTATGATGCTTGGATACTGCAGACTGTGGCAAGAAGATTAGTTGCAAAATTCAATAAGCAGTGATTTGTTACATTCCTTTTATCACATGATAACCATACCTCCCAAAATTTGTAGACAGTGGGTAGGGACAAGGTGTGCGGCGAAGGCGTGTGCCAAATTTTTTGGGGCGTGGCCTAATGAAAAGGGGGCATGGTCTATACTCACGGCGCTGCCCGAGGCCACGCTAGCCCCTCTGCCTGCAAGAATAGACACTGTGCGCATGCGCACGTCTATTCAGTGTATTCACGGACGACGACGACGACAGGGGGGTGGGGGGTTGGGGGATTCTCAACTGCCCCCCACCGTGGGACGCGGGAATGTCCCAAAATATCGGGACATTCCCGCGATAAGCGGGACAGTTGGGAGGTATGTGATAACTAATAAGTGCACTCATAGTATATAATGTTGCAGTAAACATAGAATGGGTTGGATACAAAACGCCGGCAGTCGGAATCCCAACGGATCCCATTGAGTATTCTTACCCTAACCCAGGCCTTTGGCAGCCTTACCCTAGCTGTATCCTCCTGCAGCCTAATTCTAACCTCCCTCTAGTTCATAACCCTAACAGTAACCCTCACCCTCACCATCTGGATCTGTCGGCATTGTGACTGTCTGGATTCCTGCTGTCGGGATTCTATCTTCCAGGATCATGACTATAGGAGTCAGAATCCATGAGTAAATGAGACCATTGACAAAACAGCAGAACAAATCTCATAGGGTGACTCCTTGAATCCCGATCTCTCCTCCACCTAGTCTAGACCAGTGGTTCTCAACCTGGGGTACTCTATAGACTGTTTGAGGATACTTGAAAATAATGGTGAAGGAGAAGTCTCCCATTGCCGTAAAGATGAACCACATTGTGTCACTTCAGTTTAAGGGGGGTATTCAATCGTCGGGGAGATGCCCGCCGGGCCCTATTCAATGCTGTCTTCCCCGACAGCATTGAGGGTATCTCGGTAGAATGAGCCCGACGTCACAAGCTGTCGGGCTCGTTCTGCCGAGAACAGCCGGGAAGTGACGAGCTGCCGGCTGCAGCTCAACTCTTCCCGGCCACGCCCCCTTCTCGCTCACAGGCAGGCGGGACATTGAATCCCTCCTGCATGTTCTCGGTCGAGCTAACGGAGAACGGGACTGCGTCACGGCGGTCGAGGAATCTCGACTGCCATGACCCGCACATTGAATACCCCCCTAAGTCTGCAGTGTCATCAGCGTCTCCTCGTGCTTTTGCCCGACCAGCAATCCACTGGGAGCTACCCATGCTGCTCTCAGACATCAGCGTTCATATGCCTGTCCTGACAGGAGTGGAGGAAGCAGCGGCATTAATCACTTAATTGTGTTAACAGGAACCCCAGAGGCAGTACACAGCCAGCGGACAAACACAGGGGGACCCGATTCCTGACCGCACACTACTCCTCCGCTACTCCTTAATATAAGGACACGCACACCACTCACTTACACTCCAGTCGTAAGTACTGTGGATATTTAAAAAATGAGAGGAGGGGTACTGATAAATAAAAAAAACCTAATCAAAGGTTACAGGAGAGAAAAAAGGTTGGGAGCTGCTGGTCTAGATGGAAGGATCTTGCTGAAAGATTAGCTACTTTTGTGTTACAGCTGTTTTCTGCTAATAAAGCTACATGATGGCTGAACTGAATGACCTGGGCAAGAAGCGAGTCAAAAGGAGTCAATTAAGGGCAAGAGTCAGATGTTCCTCAATCTTATCTCGTAAAATATGATCATGTTCACTACTTAGGACCTCGGGCTCTGGAGCATTACGCACCAAAACAGTACCTAGAATTGTACTTTTGGTTATTTGAGTGATTAAAGATTGAACATTATACTGAAGATATACAGATTTAAGGTGTGGGGAAGAAGGAGAGGATTTATATGCCGGATATGCACCTGTGAGCCTCTTGATGTGGCTATACAATGCTGAGAGACCTTTGTTAATAGGTAACTTTCCTTGGCCTAATAGTCTGGATTCTGACACCAGCATCCTCAATAATGTTGGAGTCACATCAATTATTACAAAACACTCCAATGGTTCAGTCACTTTAGAGTGGACAGAATAGTGCAACGATTTATGCAAAATTAGATCTGCACTTCCAGCCTTTAAATTGTAGCTAGCATAAGAGAGGACATAAAATTAGACCACATAATTCATATGCAAAAAAAATAAAAGAGAAAAAAAACAACAACAACACATTTTAACATTTGTTTTAGAGAGATATAAAACAAAACAAGAGAAAAAGAAAAACAATCCTCCAATTGCAAAAAAGAACACACTGACAATAGACTTCCAGAATAACATATCACAAATTCCCAAAGAAAGACCCAAATTCAGGGACATGGGTTCAATTAAACAAAATTGTAATGTTGTAAAAAACTGCAACACTCATTGAACAAATCTACAAAACACACTTCTATAACCTGGTCGCAAATAAATGAAATTTAGTAAAAAAAAAAAAGGAACAGAAGAAAACAATAATGCAGTTAAAGTAGTATCAGTTCTCCAGAAACTAGAATCCTCATAACTAATCTAAGCTCTGATGCAGTTATTTCAAAATTTGAAGAGGGAGGATAGATGGAAAAAGAGGCCAGCCAAACCTCCAATAGCGAAGCAGAAGCTATTTTAAAGAGTTTAACAAGACTAACCTTTTGCAGATCATTAACCATTTAAGTGCCAAGGGACTTTATCAAAATAGGTGTGAAAATTGCAAAGCAAACCTTTTTATTAAGTAATTATTTAACTTCCTCAAGGTGAGCACCTAGGAGCCAGTGGGGTCAATGGAACATATATTAACACATTACAGATAGCAAAGATGTCTCTAAACAAGACAACCAAGTAAGTTTCAGAATCTCAATAATGTAGGTACATCTGGCCCTCAATTTGTTATCTTCAAGATACAGTACTTCAAGTATTAATCTAATCAGAACTCTGATAAAGTTCTAAGGTAATTGAAGCTTATGTAGAAAATATACTTCCTGTCATCGCTGGGGGGGAAAGCCACTCAGTGCATACACACTGAGCCGCTTTCCCCCTGCCTGGCGCTGTTGGAGTGGGGTGGGCGGCTTTGCATAGCGCAGCGCTATACAAAGCCATCTACAAAGCCGCTCATCTGATGGTACACATTGGGCGGCTTTCTTTTTTTAAATGCAATATTTTTTATTGATTTTGCAAGAAAAGCAAAAAATAAAACAAGAAAACAAAACAATATCACAGACAGTGGCATCTTGGTACAGCAGTATTTGTATAGTGGAGATACATAATCTCTAGTGTGTTACATAAGTACCTTAACATGTGTCACGTGTACTCACAAATAATAGTATCAGGATGTATATACCCATCACCGTTCCAAGATATCAACATATAAATAGTTCTACACAAACCCGGAGGCGCCATCCGGGCTGTCGGGAGCAGCTGAGTATGGAGAGGCACAATCGCAGAGACATATTGTATATGGTGTATAATACACTACCAGCTTGTAGGATAGAATGACTGAATAGGAAAAACCACTGTCTAAAAGAAAATAAATATAAACCCGAAACAACCCATATTAATGCTAACAAAGAAAAATCCCAAAAGGACCCAAATCAACCCCCCAAATAACCCCCCACCCTGTATGTCCCTCCCCCAACCTGGGAATACCTGGAGCCCTGAATCTAACATCCCCCCCCCCACTACCTAAAACCCACTAACCTATCGTAACAATCCCCCCACCCCCCTTCCCAGCATATACAATATTCAAGAAGGATATTCAAAACAGGATGTGCTGGGGGCTATTAGTATAGGACCTTAAAGAATGTAGAGACGTACCATATCTTTCCTCTAAATACTGTATAACACTGCAGCACACACAAACCAGTAATCAGGATATTACAAATAGAACAATAAAGGACGACCCTTATATATAGGTAAAATATACAACATAGCCAATTATAGGAAAATCATGTCAGGAGATCTTAAATCAGGCCATTTCTCGGTTCCTTGGAGAAGTGTAGCGAATATATTAAAGTCAGGGGAATGACCAGAGTGTAAGAACGTGACAATGCAAATAGGAATATGTAGCAACCAGAATCTTAGCATGTCTGGCAGCCACAATACTGGTAAGCAATGAAAACCAATGCTGCTAAAAGTAGATGTAGAGATGGCATGATAGGTGACCGCCGTTGAACACAGGGTCTCGGGGGTAAACATGCTCACACTTAAGTCCGGAGTATATTCGGAGAGGGCCAGCAAGGGGCCTGACGTAGGAGAGTCATCAAGAACCATTGTACTATTATGCTCAGGAGTAATCAAAGAAGTTGGGGTACCTCCCAGCACCCCATCCAACAGGGACAAGAGTCTGGCAGAGGAGTCAGATATTGCGTCCAATATATGCTGGAAAGGAGATTCCATGGTGACGTATGTAGTATGCACTGAGTTATATGTAGCAGCACTGAACATAATAAAATTGGTGGAGGCTAGCACTCCGCCAGGATTGGGATAATTTCTAGAAAGTTCAGTCTCACCAAAGAGCTCACCACAGTTGGAGTGGATCAATGGAAGCCCAGATGAGATGATAACCAAGGGTAAAACAGCCAGAGCAAATATGTCGGGTCCTTGCAACCTGTTGTTTCGTCAGAGGTACTAACCGGCAATGTGAGGGCGCTGTCCAATATTAATTCCCACCGTAGGTAAGTTGTATCCCAAAATTAGAGGATTTGTTGGAGGTCCGAGGCGTCAGGTCTAGGAGGATGTGTGCAGGTGGCCACAGTCCAGGGAGCAAGCGGGCAGGACGGCACAGACACACCCTGCGCGGACCGCGGCAGCGCGCCCTTAACGGGAACACTTCCCGCTCTCACCGCTCACTGTAACAGGGAGCAGCCAGCGCCCGTAACCAGCCCGCTGCAGCACCCAGAAATAACGCGGAGATTAAGCAGAGAGAAACACAGGACGCCAAATAGCAAATCCAAGATGGCGCCTAGCCTCGTCCGCAGCAGGGATAGCAGGCCAGGGGTCTCTGCTCGTCCAAGTTATGGCGGTCAGGTGGGCATTCAGCGGTCCATCGGGATCGGGAGGTCTCCAGAGATCGAGGCAAGCAGGGCAGGGAAGCCAGAAACTCCTCAGGCAGGATAGAAGTACAGGATTTGTACGGAGCTCAGCTTCCCCGCGTGCACCCGCTAGCTCAGTCAGGCCACGCCCCTCACATTGGGCGGCTTTCAGCTCAAAATCACCCAGTGTGTATGAGCCTTTATGGGAAAATCACTACTTATGGGCCTGGTAGGTGAATTATTTCGGATAATATATTTCAATATCCATATAAGCTCATCAGAAACCTCTAATAAAGCTGGCAAAGTATCAGTCAAATATGTATATAGCAACACGCCCTGAAACCTATACAGTGAGGGAGAGCCACTATCCGTAAATTGCGGGTAACCTGGTTCTGTGTTTGAATCATGGAGGCAGACTGTTGCTTCGCTATATGTAAAGTTGGTAACGCATTGGAGCGATGTGGGCATAATATGCTGTTTCGTAACATCAAACTGCCTTCATAGTTCAGTGTGTACAAGTGTTGCATGTTCCTGTGGTCAGTGGAAACAGATGCTAATTTTGATGTGCTAGAGACATGATCTTTCCCTCCTTTATTAACATCATGCCAGTATATACAGTGTTACAGGCAATCCCTGCTGATAGACATTCGTAGCAAGTCAGAACGAATGCCCACTGAGGAAGTGTGTACCCAGCTTAAATCATGAAAGCACTCACCCAGTTGAGCATCAGTCGTATCCATCCTGGTAGAGAGCTGTGTAATCGGTGATTTAAATTCTGGCATAGCCTCTGTAAGTATTTTTTTTTTTGCTCCAGAAAGAAGGGACGCATTGTGTCTTGAATTGCCTTCACTAGATCTCCATAAGTGAGGGGAGTTGAGGGCAATTCCTGCGAAGATCGTTCAGCACTATCTGACTGCACAGGAGAGGTAGATGCAGCTCTAACCCCTGGAGAATCCACCACAGCAGCCATAATAGCTACGGCCTTCTCCCCCTTGTCTGCTCTTTTCCTGGTTCTACCCGGCATGGCGGGAGTAAGGAATTTCTCCATTCATGGTGCAGAAACTTGAAAAATAAATAAAAATGGGTAACATTTTCCTCTCTCATCTCCTTCCTTCTTTTCCTCTTCCTTCTCTCCTCCTTTTATTTCCATCTCCCCCCTTCCCCTACTCTTTTCAAATAAAGCTCTGAGACTGTGAAGCTGTTGTAAATATCATAACAGCTGTAACTGAATAAAGTTGTAGCTTCAGCTTAAATCTGTTGTTGTGCTGGGGCTTTGGCTAGAGTTGTAGTTATGCTGAGCACTGAATGCTGTGCTGCTTGGGGTGCTGAAAATGGCTTGCTGCTAGCTATGGGCTCCAAGACACTGTATGCTGCACGTTCCGATTGCCCACAGCATACCAGCTACACCACTGCTGCCCAAATCCATCAGCAGGGATCCGGGAGCCCAAAGTTCAAGGCAGCACTTACAGAACAAAAACCAAGGAGCAAAGAAGTCAGGAGGTACGGCTGAAGCAAAGGTAAGTAGGACTTGTGGAAATAAGAGGACAGGTGCTGGCACTTGAAAAGATGGTTGGGTACTTGTTTCTTAGCACGGCCACAATCGCGGGCATTGTGTGCCTTAACTTTAAGGCACACGATGCCCGCGATGTCCCCATAGGCTTCAATGTTAAAATATTTTAACATTGAAGCCTATGCGATGGACCCGATTTGTCCATAGGCTTCAATGTTAAAATATTTTAACATTGAAAATGAGTGCATTTAACATAGGTAAAAATGGGAAATGGCCCAATATGGGCCATTTCTCATTGGGTATGGCCCCGTCATATGTGTGTAAAAAATAATAGCCCCCCATTGTGACCGCCACCCCCACGATTGACGCGAACCCGAAGCGTGGCGAGCCCGCGAGGGGCGGCGGTGCGCGTCCTCCGACCTTTTCATTCCCCTACTATCCACGTTGGCGTGGAGTTGAGAATATATAGTGTGGCGAGCGTAGCGAGCCACCGAGCCGGAAGCGTGGCGAGCGCAGCGAGCCCCGCGAGGGGACGCGGATACCTGTCAAGCCCACGAGGGGCGTCCATCGCGGGCTTCTCAGGTATCCGCGGGGCTCGCTGCGCTCGCCTCGCTACGCTCGCCACACTATATATTCTCAACTCCACGCCGACGTGGATAGTAGGGGAATGAAAAGGTCGGAGGACGCGCACCGCCGCCCCTCGCGGGCTTGCTACGCTTCGGGTTCGCGTCAATCGTGGGGGTGGCGGCCACAATGGGGGGCCATTATTTTTTACACACATGCCGGGGCCATAGCCAATGAGAAATGGCCCATATTGGGCCATTTACCTTTTTTTTCTATGTTAAATGTACTCAGTTTCAATGTTAAAATAATTTAACATTGAAGCCTATGGAGACGCGATGGACCCGATTTCTTCATAGGCTTCAATGTTAAATTATTTTAACATTGAAGCCTATGGAGAAATCGGGTACATCGCGTCGTGTGCATTTTGGTATGCACCCGACGCGACCGACGCGATTTTTTCCGACACGACCACCACGATAGAAATCGTGGTGGCCATGCTAGGAAACAAGTACCGATGGTTGAAAGGGCTTCAGCGATGGGAGGTGTGGAAGGCTGGAATGTCAGCACCATTTGCCTGCAGTTGCTGCTGGGAGCCTTGTATTGGGCCCTGGGCAGTCAGGCTTTGTCAGGAGATGCCAGGGGCTGCAGTGGTGCTAGGATGATGCGGTGACACATGTTGCCGGAACCAGAAGTTGACAGAGGATTTTTTTGCAAAGTAAGTGACGAGTGGTCAGTGTTTTGGGGAGGTAATGGAGGGTGGCTAGAAAAATAGACAAATGGAAATGTCCTAGTCATATGCTGCAAACAACCGGTGTCTTAGGAGAGCCACTCAGTCTAATTCTGCGGACAGTAGGCATCTCTGTGCACAGGATGGCCGCTGAGCCATTTGCATACTGGAAGTGAAATCACAGCTACACATGCACCTCTGAGTCATGCTCAATGACTCATATATATGTAGTGAGATCATTACAGATAACAATGTTTTGTGTGTTTGTACCTTTTTTCATTCTCTTTTTTTCTATATTGCCTCAATGCATGAATTATCGTTTATTTTATAATGTGTTAGCAAATATATCCGCTGAGACTTGCTATTGTGACCATTGCTAAAGTACACCACGTCATAAACGTGAATTTCACTTGAACCCACATATTGTGACATTAATTTCTTTCCGCACCATTATATATTTTTCCTTCTTCAACTGACTGTTCCCATATTGCACACTTTGAGTGCAGGCTTTCGTACCCCCCCTTTTCCATATATGTATATATATGTGTAGGGGGGGGGATTGTGAACTGATGAAAATGTCTCTTATGGAATCTAAATAAAGACGTAAATGAAAATATTCTGCGTTGGAATGTGCCTTTACCCATTCTAATTCCATCCTGAATTGTACAATGTCATCAGTACAGTAGAAATGTAAACGTTTCTTGATCCTACATGCATTCACTGTAGGAAGGGGTCGGAGTACATTATCCTCCCAGGTCCCTCCACTCTATGCTGACAGAACACAGAGTTGATTCTGGCATTGCCCACGTTATGTAGGTCTCCAGGAAAATGACGAGTCAGCCATTTTCCTAGTGATTTTTATACTGTACATATCGCATGGAAAAAAAAAAATTGACGCCACACCAAGGCGGAGAGGTAAGTATTAAAGGAAACAAGGTGTGTGGTGTAGGCACTACACAGGGAAACAAAGAACTAGAATAAGTGTGTCCGGAATACATTACTATTTAGATGAATTACACAATCAGGAATGGTTCAAGAGGAACAGCAGAAATATGGGACTGTAACTACCAGGCTCTGTACTGCTCTTGGTCAGTCTATTCCAACTTCTTTTGTTCAGCCAATCAGTGAGGAAGGTTGTGCCTGATTGGCTGAACAAAACTTGTTGGAAGAGACTGCCCACCCACCACATGTGCAGCACTAGACCAGGAAGCTACAGTCTCCCCCGACAGAAGCTCAGCTGGTGAGACCCTAAAGCCCAGGACTGAACCAGAATATCAGCAGGAGGCTACTGACAGCTACATTTCACAATACAATCCCCATCTGGGCTTAGGACATCCAGGCTACAACTCTGGATAGGAGCCCTGCCTTCCTAGCATGACTACATCTCCAGAGCCAGGCAGTGCATGCACTGGCCACAACTCCTGTTTGCCACAAAACTAAGACTTTCGCCATCCAGAAGAGGACTATAGGTATGGACACAGGTATGGGTCATTGGGTCGACGGTCACTAGGTTGACACATGAAATAGGTTGACACAAGCATAAGGTGGACATAGACAGCATAAATTTGAAAAACATGCAGACTTATTCCATGTCGACCATATAAGTGTACCGCTTCGCTCACAATGCCTCGGGCACTATTATATTCTCACTATATGCCCACTTGGATAGTAAAGTATGAATAACCATGAAAAACGCAAGTCGACCTTATTCATGTTTACCTTTTCAATGTCGGCCTAATGACCGTGTCAACCTATTACGTGTCGTCCTATATTGGTCAACCTAATGCTTGTAGAAATGACCGAATCCACTATAGTACTGGGTTAAAATCCCTACTCCGGTGCTTTTCTGGCAGCATAGGGACATTTTTTATGTGGATAATATACAAATAATGTGCTATTTATACATTAACATGGATACAAACTACTTAACAGTTGTTTTTTTCACCACCGTATTAATCGGATAGTTTTTATCATGATTTTTGTATTTTTACAACGTGTCCCCTCGCGTGCTCACTGCTTGCCACACTTCGTGCAAGGTTCCTGTCCCACCCGTAGCCCACTGGGATAGTAAATGATAACTTTTTGAAGCGGTTGACCTTTTCATCCTGTTGACCATTTGCATAGACCAGTGGTTCTCAAACTGTGGGTCCTGACCCCAAAGTGGGTCCCGAACTTCTCAGCATGGGGTCACGACTCCATGTTGCTGACCATCAGGCTGATGACTTTTCTAATCTCAGACAGTGATTCAAGGAGTCTGGAAACTCTGTTGTATTGTCTGTTATGTCAGACTCCTCCCATCATTCTGTGCCTCCGCAATGCTGCCGTGTATGTGTTGTCTGCGGACTACACATGTGATGCGATGACCTCCTGCAGTAACTTTCTGGGGTCCCGTAATTATTTTTAATGTCTGATGGGGTCCCAGAGCAAAATAGTTTGAGGACCCCTGGCATAGACCAATTGGAGTTAACATACTGACGGCCTATCAACTGGATACCCAGCCCCAGGTTGAAGTCTCCACTGATAGTAATGGTGTCCTTCTTATGGCCATGAAGTGTGAATTATGGAACAAACCTGGAAGCAGCTGATATCTTCCCCACAGGATCCTTAGCTCGCGGTGCACAGTGAAAGCGTGATTTCTAAAGATGACTGGTCTTCTGTCACAAAGGCACACCAGACCTGGGAAAGGAGTAAGTATGAGCAGGGGTCAGCTAGAATGTATCCTCCTAGAATGTGAAGGCACAGACTATGTTGTCAAGACAAAAAGAATGTCAGCACTTGCTAGAGAGATAAAGTCCTAAGACATTATGTTGAATTATTTTAAGACACCAAAAATTTCCCATATACAGTACGACAGTAGGCTAAAAGTCGGGACGGGTTTACCTCACTACAGATGGTAAAACTGCAGCAGAAAGACTAATACTCCTGGGTAGTTAATGTGGTGAGAATTATACTCCTTTCACACCGCACCTTTTACCCGTTATTTTGCCGTCTTTTTTTTACCGTTTTAAAACGGTAATTTGTGCAGTCTGAAAGGTGCAGAGTGAATTTACCGGTTCTATTGAACTGGTATTTCTAAATGGTAATAAAGCAGGGTCCTACCCATTTTAGACACGTTTTTTTCATCCACTGTTTTCTATGAGTTAAAACAACCCGTTTTAACCCATAGAAAACAGTGTATGAAAAAAAAAACAGTGTTGTGAAGGAACAAAAATTGCATTGAAATACCGTTTTAAAGACATGCGGTGTGAAAGGGGTGTTAGCTGGCAGACATGTTTTTTGAAACGTTTTAAAATACCTGGTCAAAGTTTTGCGACTGACAGTGTCATAAGTGAACTAAGAAATAATGAGAACACCACTGCCACCTACTGGTTAGGGCAGAAGATGCCTTTGCTATATATATATATATATATATATATATATATATATATATATATATATATATATATATATATATATATATATATATATATCCCCCAAACAACCGGCACTCCCCGCTATGCAACAACTGTCCTGGTGCCTTTCCAAAATAAGTAATATACGTCCAATAAGAGGATGGCACTCAGTATAATAAACCAACAGGAGTCATGGATCTTGTCCCTTTTATCAAGACATGATAAAAGGGACAAGATCCCTGAAACGTTGACTATCATCTGACTCCTGTTGGTTTATTATTCTGAGTGCCATCCTCTTATTGGACATATATATAAGGAAGGCCGATAAAGGAGGGGCTGTGGTCCTTCAGGATTTGGCCAACTATGATCGAGAAATCAGGAGGCAGTTAAGTGACAGTGTCACGTATGAAAGGCTGTCCTACAACCCAATGATGAGAGTAAAAAAAGAGGTTGACAGTTTGATTGCTATGGCCTTGGGCAGTGGATGGATAGATTAAGTGCTGGCAGGTTTTTTATCTGTAGAGCACCCAGTCTGTCCAATTCTATATACACTGCCCAAGGTCCATAAATCTTGTATTGAACCACCGGGCAGGCCGATAATTTCGGCACGTGACTCGGTGTTACAACCGTTGGCACAGCTTGTGGATTTTTATCTGCAAGAATGTGTCAGCAGGATCGACAGCTACATACGTGACACAAGTCACTTTCTGGAGGGTTTGAAGGCCCTGGGTGAGATACCAGATGGTTGTTTCCTAGCGACCATGGATGTTAGCTCCCTCTACACCGTCATCCCACATGGTGACGGTGTGGAGGCGGTTAGAAAATGTCTCTGTAAAGGTCCATATTCAGGACCACCGATTGAATTTGTCCTGTCATTATTGAAGGTTGTACTGGAGAGAAATCATTTTATGTATAACAAAGAATTTTTCTTTCAGCGGTCTGGGACTGCTATGGGCTCGAACCTGGCTCCTGGGTACGCTAATATTTACATGGATGAATATGAGCGGAACCATATTATGCCAGTGTTCGGGTCCCATATACGTTATTATCGAAGATTTATCGATGATATTTTTATTATTTGGCAAAGCAGTGAGCAATCCTTTTTGGCAATGATAGAGAGCTTAAATTCTCTCAGTACTCCGGTGAAATTTACGGCTGAGATTAATCGTGAAAAGATGAGTTTTCTGGATGTGCTTATATTCAGAAAAGATGGAAGACTCGCCCATACCCTGTTCCGAAAATTGACTGACAGGAACACTCTGCTGTCAGCAACTAGTCACCACCCTGAGGCCCTCAAGAACAGCTTGCCAGTATCGCAATTTATGCGAGTTCTACGCAACAACTCGGAAGAAGAACTGGCAGCTGCTCAAATAGAGGAAACCAAACAGAGGTTTCATGAACGAGGCTATAAGATGACATCTGTTGAGAACTGCCTCACCAGGGCACAGTCTTTATTCCACAAGGACACTCTGAGAGAGAAGCGGCAGGATGCCGATAGGTTGCTCTTCAGTGTCAAATGTGATACTAAACTGCGTGCGGTACAGCGCTCCATTAAGAAAAAATGGGAGATAGTAAAAACTGACCCAGATCTCAGTAAGGCTAGAAATGGGCCGCCTTTGCTAGGCATAAGGAGAGGGTCAAATCTCAAAGATTTACTATACCGTACCAATGCCAATTCAGATGATGTCAAAAAAGATGACGGTAAGACCTGGCTGACACGGAAGAATGGATGCTATCGGTGCCTAGGTTGCACGACGTGTCGGTCCCTGATGGTCGGTAGCTCTTTCCCACATCCACAAACGGGAAGAAGGATTCATTTGCGACATAAAATGCATTGCCAGCTTGACTTTGTAGTTTATATCCTTCAGTGCCCCTGCAGCTTAATATATGTCGGCAAAACGAGGAGAACATTCCGAGAAAGAATGACACAGCATCGTTCCGACATACGCTTGGCCCTTGAAAGGGGCAATACGGATAAGCCAGTAGCTGCACATTTTGCCTTGAAAGGACATCAAATATCGATGTTGAAATGTATGATCATCGATTGGGTGCCTCCGCTACGTCGGGGTGGTGACAGGGACCTATTGTTATTGAAAAGAGAGTGCCGCTGGATACATGATCTGGACACTATTGCCCCAAAAGGGCTGAATGAATATAACCATTTAGGAATTTTTCTTCAGTAACTAATACTATGGATTTTCCTTATGATTTCTTTGTGGCTTCCTGTTTCGGAGTTTTTTCTGAGAATTTTTTTGAAAAATTTTTCTCTAAAAAAAAGTTTTTTCTGAATTTTTCTTGAATTATTTTTTCATACAGGGAGGGGTAATTGAGACTGGAGGCCCATTGTGTTAATGTAATTGTTTTACAATACTGAATAATGGTGTTGTCTCATGTGATGATTGTTATATGTGTGTTTGTGATAAGTTAGTGTTACATTTTCATGTTTTTTAATGATATGGTATGCGCCGGTATTAGAGAGTTCAAATTGCCCTAATGATGTGGTTAACATATGGACGTGGTAGTGTTGACCATCTCCGCTTCAGTTGTTTTACTCTGACAGAAGGCGCTGTAGGTTTAATAAACACAATGAGGATAGTAATGGCCGTGCGTTCCACCAGTGAGAGTGAGTGGAACGCACAGCGGCTGTTGTACAGAAACGGAAGATCCGGCTGCCTGCTGGACCGCAGGACAGGTGACTTCCGCCGCAGTGGAACGCACGCCAGGATGGCGATGCTGTATCCGCGAATGGAGCAATGGATGTTGTTTGCTCTTCAACTAAATGTAATGTATTTAATATTGTGCCAGTCGGCGATCTTTTGTTATGGGTGAGCAATGGAGCGGAGGTGGTGTTTAAGGGTGACTTTTGCGGATAGGTTGTTCCCTGGTGGGAGGGATTACTGGGCTCATAAATGCCGGCACATGCCATCAGGGATTTGTCTGTGTGTCTTGTAAGAGGAGGTCATGATTAAGGCCACGCTCCGTGGCCGAAACGTCGACCTGACTGTCTACATGTGATTCCTTTTTGTGATATGGAATAAAACTCCTGCTGAAAGTTTATAACTCAAGCCCTGGTGAGTGCCATTATTCTTTGGATTGGACTGTATTTGTGGCCTGCATAAGGACCCACTGATGTGCGACCCCAGGCGGATGCTGGATTGTGAAAGTGAGTGCCGACCTAAACCAGGATTTGTATAAAGAGCAAGTTGGACTTTCTCTTTTGGCTGTGCACCCTGCTAACCCTGGACTGCTTATTTCGTTTGAAGAGGCGTGTCTATGGAAGTAAAGATATGTATACAAGCATTTTTTTCTAAAGATTGCATTTTTCACTGCTTTGTTATTTTTTCCTCAAAGACCAATGATATATCCCGAAGAATTTTTGGGTTGCTATTAGAGCGGTTTTAGACTGAGTTTGTTTATTGGGCCTCCAGTGCTATAATACGTAGTACCTTGTATGTTTTGTGGTGTTTGTTATGTTTTGTGATTTTTAGGGCTCCACCAAGCTCTTTGTAAATTTTTTCAGTGGCTAAATTATGTCAACTAGTCAAGGTTTCCTCAGTGATACGTTGTTAAGCGATGCCGAAAATGTACAGCTATCACTGAGGCATGATGAAGCTGATAAGATATTATTTGATCAGTTGGAATTCAACTTGTTGCCCCAACTAACCCCAAGTGAAGTCTATAACAAATTGAATAGATTAAAAAGGAAAGAGGTTGAATTAATGCTCCATGGGCAATTTTTGTCTGAGTATTTTAGGTCAAAGCGTATCCCTAGAGGGTTTAGAATTTCTAATATTCCCACCATTGGCCGCAGAAACCCCAGTTTTTGCAGTAGGTGGTGTAGTATTTTGAATAAATGTTCCTTAGACCTACTACTCCTCGTGGTTGAGGAAGTAGGAGTTGAGCTTGTTAAGGTCAGGGAAGAGATTTCCAAGTTCGATGCAGAACACACACCTACGTTAGTCTCTGATAAAACTGAACCCTGGCTGATAAAACTGGGCGCACAGATTGAGAAATATCAATCAGAACTGGTCCTCTTTAAGAGGAAGAAACTCGACATAGTCGAACAAGATTATAAAAATCATACAGTTTATAAATGGTTATCCGGTGACGGTGACCAAAGGAGGGGCCCAGTTAGATTTCGCCAGAGGAGACCCCAGAGGGAGTACAATTTTGACACAACCACCTCTAATTCAGCATCTGATTCAGAAGCAGCCGGATCTAGACCGCCGACAGGTGCTTTTTTAGGGGTGGAGACCAGAGCTCAGAAATTAGACCCAGAAAAAGCAGACCGCATCCGCGGAGGGGCCGCAAAAAAAGCTGCCCAAAAGGGGCGGAGAAGGGGCAACAGGAATTGATATTTAACTTGTCAAAACATCACTTGACCAGTGCAGAAACATCATTGCTCTCAAAGGGCCTCAGCTTCGTACCCACGTGTAAATTTGACAGCTTTAATTGGTCTGTAGACCATTACAAAATGGGTAGGAAGCTGAGACTCAATGAGTTTTTTACAAAGGATAAAGACAGGGACAAAGGCAATAGAGTACCAACTGAGGTTGAGAATGTGAGATTTAAATCCCCAAGTACCTTTGACCCTATGTCGAATAATCCTAATATTAAGACCTTTCTTAGATTGGTTAACGAAGATGTGACATTAGGATGTGTTGACAAAGTGCCATTTGATAATTTGACGGGAGCTGAGAGGGAGGCCTTGAAGACTTTGAGATCGGACTTCAATATAGTCATAAGGAAGGCCGATAAAGGAGGGGCTGTGGTCCTTCAGGATTTGGCCAACTATGATCGAGAAATCAGGAGGCAGTTAAGTGACAGTGTCACGTATGAAAGGCTGTCCTACAACCCAATGATGAGAGTAAAAAAAGAGGTTGACAGTTTGATTGCTATGGCCTTGGGCAGTGGATGGATAGATGAAGTGCTGGCAGGTTTTTTATCTGTAGAGCACCCAGTCTGTCCAATTCTATATACACTGCCCAAGGTCCATAAATCTTGTATTGAACCACCGGGCAGGCCGATAATTTCGGCACGTGACTCGGTGTTACAACCGTTGGCACAGCTTGTGGATTTTTATCTGCAAGAATGTGTCAGCAGGATCGACAGCTACATACGTGACACAAGTCACTTTCTGGAGGGTTTGAAGGCCCTGGGTGAGATACCAGATGGTTGTTTCCTAGCGACCATGGATGTTAGCTCCCTCTACACCGTCATCCCACATGGTGACGGTGTGGAGGCGGTTAGAAAATGTCTCTGTAAAGGTCCATATTCAGGACCACCGATTGAATTTGTCCTGTCATTATTGAAGGTTGTACTGGAGAGAAATCATTTTATGTATAACAAAGAATTTTTCTTTCAGCGGTCTGGGACTGCTATGGGCTCGAACCTGGCTCCTGGGTACGCTAATATTTACATGGATGAATATGAGCGGAACCATATTATGCCAGTGTTCGGGTCCCATATACGTTATTATCGAAGATTTATCGTTGATATTTTTATTATTTGGCAAAGCAGTGAGCAATCCTTTTTGGCAATGATAGAGAGCTTAAATTCTCTCAGTACTCCGGTGAAATTTACGGCTGAGATTAATCGTGAAAAGATGAGTTTTCTGGATGTGCTTATATTCAGAAAAGATGGAAGACTCGCCCATACCCTGTTCCGAAAATTGACTGACAGGAACACTCTGCTGTCAGCAACTAGTCACCACCCTGAGGCCCTCAAGAACAGCTTGCCAGTATCGCAATTTATGCGAGTTCTACGCAACAACTCGGAAGAAGAACTGGCAGCTGCTCAAATAGAGGAAACCAAACAGAGGTTTCATGAACGAGGCTATAAGATGACATCTGTTGAGAACTGCCTCACCAGGGCACAGTCTTTATTCCACAAGGACACTCTGAGAGAGAAGCGGCAGGATGCCGATAGGTTGCTCTTCAGTGTCAAATGTGATACTAAACTGCGTGCGGTACAGCGCTCCATTAAGAAAAAATGGGAGATAGTAAAAACTGACCCAGATCTCAGTAAGGCTAGAAATGGGCCGCCTTTGCTAGGCATAAGGAGAGGGTCAAATCTCAAAGATTTACTATACCGTACCAATGCCAATTCAGATGATGTCAAAAAAGATGACGGTAAGACCTGGCTGACACGGAAAAATGGATGCTATCGGTGCCTAGGTTGCACGACGTGTCGGTCCCTGATGGTCGGTAGCTCTTTCCCACATCCACAAACGGGAAGAAGGATTCATTTGCGACATAAAATGCATTGCCAGCTTGACTTTGTAGTTTATATCCTTCAGTGCCCCTGCAGCTTAATATATGTCGGCAAAACGAGGAGAACATTCCGAGAAAGAATGACACAGCATCGTTCCGACATACGCTTGGCCCTTGAAAGGGGCAATACGGATAAGCCAGTAGCTGCACATTTTGCCTTGAAAGGACATCAAATATCGATGTTGAAATGTATGATCATCGATTGGGTGCCTCCGCTACGTCGGGGTGGTGACAGGGACCTATTGTTATTGAAAAGAGAGTGCCGCTGGATACATGATCTGGACACTATTGCCCCAAAAGGGCTGAATGAATATAACCATTTAGGAATTTTTCTTCAGTAACTAATACTATGGATTTTCCTTATGATTTCTTTGTGGCTTCCTGTTTCGGAGTTTTTTCTGAGAATTTTTTTGAAAAATTTTTCTCTAAAAAAAATTTTTTTCTGAATTTTTCTTGAATTATTTTTTCATACAGGGAGGGGTAATTGAGACTGGAGGCCCATTGTGTTAATGTAATTGTTTTACAATACTGAATAATGGTGTTGTCTCATGTGATGATTGTTATATGTGTGTTTGTGATAAGTTAGTGTTACATTTTCATGTTTTTTAATGATATGGTATGCGCCGGTATTAGAGAGTTCAAATTGCCCTAATGATGTGGTTAACATATGGACGTGGTAGTGTTGACCATCTCCGCTTCAGTTGTTTTACTCTGACAGAAGGCGCTGTAGGTTTAATAAACACAATGAGGATAGTAATGGCCGTGCGTTCCACCAGTGAGAGTGAGTGGAACGCACAGCGGCTGTTGTACAGAAACGGAAGATCCGGCTGCCTGCTGGACCGCAGGACAGGTGACTTCCGCCGCAGTGGAACGCACGCCAGGATGGCGATGCTGTATCCGCGAATGGAGCAATGGATGTTGTTTGCTCTTCAACTAAATGTAATGTATTTAATATTGTGCCAGTCGGCGATCTTTTGTTATGGGTGAGCAATGGAGCGGAGGTGGTGTTTAAGGGTGACTTTTGCGGATAGGTTGTTCCCTGGTGGGAGGGATTACTGGGCTCATAAATGCCGGCACATGCCATCAGGGATTTGTCTGTGTGTCTTGTAAGAGGAGGTCATGATTAAGGCCACGCTCCGTGGCCGAAACGTCGACCTGACTGTCTACATGTGATTCCTTTTTGTGATATGGAATAAAACTCCTGCTGAAAGTTTATAACTCAAGCCCTGGTGAGTGCCATTATTCTTTGGATTGGACTATATATATATATATATATACACATACATATACACACACACACACATACATACGTGTGGTGTCAGCGGCACTCAGGGTAAATGAAGAGACAGAAGACCTGATATCTTCCTACGTTTCGAGACCTTACGGTGGCGGCACTCAGGGTAAATGAAGAGACAGGAGACCTGATATCTTCCTACGTTTCGAGACCTTACGGTCCCTTTAAAGGGACCGTAAGGTCTCGAAACATAGGAAGATATCAGGTCTCCTGTCTCTTCATTTACCCTGAGTGCCGCCGACACCACACGGATATACAGCCGGTCTCCCACGGGCTATTCTCCGGCGCGCACCAGCTTATTACCCCCTACTTGGGACACAACTAGGAGTGCCGCTCTGCCAAACACATTGTATATATATTTTTTTTTGCAATAACATATTGGCCCAAACATGCGACTTTTCCAAAATGCAGAGGCCACATACCCTATTAGAGTGTGACATGGGTTCCAGGTGCCATGGTGTGGCTCCTAGCACATTGACATTACTGCAGAGCAGAACACAACAGTGCAGACATTCCACAGTTCAGGTTTAGGTATTTACATGCTTGGCCACAGGTGACTTAGTCATCTTGATTTAACGATCTGTTCTAAGCATGGATGAGGGCCCTTATTCTGGTTCACTCGCAAAGGCAAATTCCTTCTCAAATGGACAAAACCATGTGCACTGCAGGTGGGGCAGATGTAACAAGTGCAGAGAGAATTAGATTTGGGTGGGGTTTTACTTCAAAGTGAGATCTATATTGCAGTGTAAGAATAAAGCAGTCTGTATTTTCCATGCACAGACGTCAACATAGACACCCTAAAATCATTTAAAACTCATGTCGACCCTGTCGCCCTTGTGACTGTCTACCATTAGTGGTCGACCATATGACTGTCTATGATGAGACCCCATCACTTTTTCTCCTGGAATTTGGGAAACAGGGACCGGCTCAATGATCTCGGGGCTGGTTAGGCTCGGGAGGGGAGAGGGGGGGGGGGGGGGGGGGGGGCACGCCCATTTTTATTTTTACATAAAAATGGTCTATTTTTTATATGCACCGCTGCAATTGGGCATCTAACTAGAAGCAAAATCATCAGCGGCATTAGCTTAAAGGTGCAGAAGCAGCTGTGGTAAAAGATCACCAAATCAATATAGAAATACAGAATCATAGAATTTGACGGCAGATAAGAAACAGTTGGCCCATCTAGTCCGCCCTAAACACACATACATGCGCACTTACACTATAGGGTTAATCTTTGTCAGAAGTCAATTAGCCTAGCAGTATATTTTTGGATTGTAGGAGAAAACTGGAGTACCTGGGTGAAACCTATGCAAGTACAGGGATAATATACAAACTCCACACAGTTAGAGATGTGGTGGGAGCCATATAACAAAGGAACGGTTATCATTACCTTTGGAAAGCTACAGTGACTGAGGCATTGTTAATTCTATACCGGTAGATTGTTTGCTGAATCTGTCTCTTGCTTCTCATTTGGTGTTAGGGAGCAGCTTCCTGCAAAACAAAAGAAGGCATCAGATAAATGGCGAATGTCTGAAAGAGTTAGTACTGCTAACATAATACACCAAAAATAGGGCAGGACAGAGCAGTACGACTGCCAGATGATACAGTATACGCTTATCACATTTCATCGGATGTCACAAGACTGTGCTTACATAACCAAAGCTTCTTTACAAACTTGGGAGAGTTCACAATATTGGCTTCCAGTCACACAGATGCAGGTGAGCACAGTGGCCAAGTACTATTTCACATTAGATTAACTGGAAAACACAAAAGTACAGCAAGATTGATAGAGGGGGGCTATTCAAATCAGCTTGCTGTTATGCCGGTACTCGCAGGTGTTATCAACTTAACCACCCCGCGGCAATGCGGTTTGCGCCGCACTAGGGCACAAAACAGCATCACTGAAATAGTTTTTTCTTACTATTTCTCGCACCCCAGGAGGGGCACAAGCAGGGATCTCCTTTTTGGCCGTAGCAGCTCACTCATTAAAATATCTAATGACGATTGCTTTTGGTACTAGAGGAAGAAGAGGAGAAGCACATTGACAGCAGGTAGGGTGTAACCTGGATGTTACTCTGGGGAAGATGTATGAAGCAGTGATAAGGGAGGAGAAGTGATAAAGTGCCTGGTACTTTATCACAAGCCAATCAACTCCCGACTGTTAAGTTACAGGCTGGGTTTAAAAAAGGGACAGTTATCCTATCGTTCCTGCATCTCCACGATCAGGAGGTCCCTACACACGTAAAAGAAAATCCATTATTATGGAACACTAAGAAAACGTGGCATTGGGTGAGACACCAAAAGGGCCTCAACTCACATAAGTCATTGCACCTTCCACTCTTGAATAATCCAGACTTTCAAGATGGCAAGGCTGCATATCCCTTCAATATCTGGAGGGCGGGTGGGATGCCCACACTTAATGCCTTGGTAGATAGACCAACGCATAAAATATTGACATACACGGAGGCGGTGGAAAAATATCCCTGTCTGGTGGGATATCCCTTGGCCTTCCTACAGGTTAAACACTACCTTAGCTCGGTTGTCCGTCAGTTCTCCAATGGAGATTGGAGTAATCCAATAGATACTATGTTGCTCCAAGAACCTTTGGAAAAAAAGGCCATAACTTGTTATTACCAGCACTTCAGGACTATATACGATTACTCCAAGTCAGGGACGGGAATGATGCAGTGGACCTCGAAATTTCCAGAGTATGAAGCAGAGGATCTTGTTAAGGCGTTAATCAAATTCTGTACAACAATATCCTCAACTATGTATGTTGAAATGTTTCTCAATATCTACCACAGGGCGTATATATCTCCCCATAGAAGCTATTTTATGGGTAACAAGGAAACCAGTGAAAGTTACATCAACACACTTTCTATAGATATCAGAAAGCAGATTCAGGAAAGCATGAAACATACATCCTGGTTTCTACTGCGGTCCTTGGCAGATGATCCGCCAATAGATCTTGGGCAATAGTGCCGACCTAGCTGCGGGGATGTGGGAGTGGTGGGGGAGAGAGAGCATTATTGTTTTGTCATTATTCGTTATGTTTTATTTGTTTGGATGTTTGCAAGATATACATGTACAATTGAATATTTGATATGTCATATGTACGAGATATACAAAAAACAGACATAAGACGATTTGCATCAAGAAGTTAAAAAATAAGAAATTTCTATTTTTGTAAATCCAAAAATGCTACTGATGTATCACAAACTGTATGGAAATCCTGTATTCTCTAATGTACAGATTACATGTATGTTCAAATTTGTATTATATATTGACTGTGCTGAATAAAAAGTAAAAAAAAAAAAAAAAAAGGGACAGTTAGTAGCTGATTGGCCGGTGATAAAGTACCAGGTAATTAATCACTTCTACAACTCATCACTGCTTCATACATCTACCCCTCTATGGAGGGTTCTGTGCCCAGGGGGTCTATAATAAGAAGATAATTTAGAGATGGAACTGATGGCAACATGAAGGCTGGATTTCAGCCCTCATACACCACATTTCTGTCCTCACTGAAAATGGCTGAGAATTATACAGCCAGATCTCAACAGAGGAACAAGTCAAATGCAAAGCTCATTGCTGTACCCTATCTGCTACTGTATCCGTTCGACAGAACTACGATGTCTAGATGTTGTGGTCAACCATGCTGAGGTCGAACCCATCTAGTTATACACCTAAAGATAAGCCCCGTACACACGTCAGAGGACAGTGAGGATTCCCCCAAACGGCATGGTCGCAGCTAATACAGGGAGCCCGCTGCATTTAGCCGTGAGCCCCACTGTTTTAGCGGCTGCACACGACATTTCCACGCCACTGTAAAAACCCAGCGACGTGGGAACAGCGTGTGCAGGGGGTGAGTTAAATACTGTCTGTGCGAGCTGTGACGCCCGGAAAAAAAAAAAGTATATCTCTATCTGTTCCTACCTCCAATCTCCTCCACTGCTCCCTCTCTCGCCATATGCAGCAAGTTTGAAACAGATTATGTTGTTTTCACTTTCTGTTAAGGAGTAATTTTGTGCATCAAGTGGTCACTAGCGGTACTTCACATCAAAATGGTGATAAGATTTAGTATATATATATATATATATATATATATATATATATATATATATATACATACATACGTGAACTAAAAAGTGACAAGTATCAAAATATTCCAACAGCAATGTATTTATTACTTAAGGTGTAGTTTCACGGCGCCTTGCTACTTCCGGGTTCTACGCTCGGCACAAACTATCTAAAATAAAGTAACTTTACTCCATGCCAACATGGATAGTTCATACCCCCACTATCCATGTAGGCATGGAGATGATTTTAGATAGCTTGGCGAGCGTAGCGAGCCCGCAGCGTGGGCGATCGAAGCGAGCCCCGCAAGGGGAATCAGACGCACGGCGCCATGCTGGCACCGTGGAACTACACAAGTACCTTACTTAATACTAACGGGCATATTTACCAATGTTATTTTTACTGAAATAATGTGAAAATGGAAGTACATTATTTTAGGATCACATAAATGCATGAAGGGGCAATTGGTGAATCCACAAAAGGCAATTTATTGTAATCAGATCGTCAGGCTGGCGAAAAAAAAAGGGGGGGGGGGTCAAAGGGGACACCCACATTTAGCCCTGACCTTGTAAGGGGCCAAAAAGTTTCTGAGGTGCTTTGGCTTATAAAGGCCACCCACCCACCTGCCTACATTCCTGGAAGGGAACTTACTAGGATTTACCCTCCATTAACGCCACTTGGCCTGGTCATCAGGCTACCCCTCCCATCTGTCCTTTTTTGTCCTGTCCCTGCAATGGTGACGGTCTATCCATCTAGGTAGAGCAGGCCTGCAGGAGCCTGTATTGCGGTGCCGACAGTACCACGGAGGTGTGTTTCTAAAAGTGACAGCGTGGAAATGCTGTCACCCACTTGGTCTCATTTATGAACAGGCAGTTATTATTTATTAACACCCCCTCAATTAAATATTCACAATGAAATGTAGATTTAATGTAAAAGCGCAGGTGTTATTATGGCCCACATTGCAGCAGAGATTTATTACATTGCATAGTGAACATCAATAATCAGTTTTTTTTTTGTAATAATAAAACACATCCGCTGCTCAAGTGGTGGTGGGGATGGAGGGCCCCAGAGATATACTGGGCCCGAAGATTTCTGCTGCCATCCCTGCAGACCGCATTTTCTATACTTGTAATGGGAAATCTTATCGAATTTACAGTAATATATCTTGCTCTGCTCTGACAGGCAGAGTACAGCTCAGAGCCTGCTCCTGTGATCAGTCTTTTGTGTCTAAATAAGCCACAGGCTGATAACTGAGGAAAATAAGTAGCTGCAATGAAATAAAACTTACATGCATGTTTCAGTACCTAGGGATCAGTGCCCATCAGGCTCCTTCTCTCCGATCTCCCGGTCAGGTGATCTATGACCGTGAACCGAGATGCTGTGAAACTTCTGGCAAGCAACATTAGCTTACAGCGCCAGCTAACCGGAGCCACAGAGCAGGAGCACAGCATATAGCTTAACGGACCACGCGGAGCTCAGCGGGACACTTGGGATAGGTGTTAGCATTGTCAGGGTTAAGGGGAGGTGCAGAAAATGGATTAACTCCAGACACTCATTCCCATTCATCTTAATTGAATTTTCCCCAGTGAGTCATCATTTAATTCTTCAATAAGAAAAACTTGGAATTATAGTGATTTAAAGTCAGTGCTAGGGTCATATTATTACAGAACTCTGTGGAGACTCAGCCTTATAATTTACAGTAAAGAGTATATTATACCCTGTACTAGTGCCCTGTCACGGCTGTGCCACAGGACACTTGCAGGGGTTCCAAAGTTGGTGGTCCAGTTTCACATCAAATTATACAGTATATGGTGCTAGTGACTGCCAATCTGGACAGGTAGAAATAGTTTGGGAACAAGTGCCATATACTTAAGATGACATAAATCAAAATATTATAAAAAAAAGTGTCACAATGAAAATAATGCATTAGAATAAATTCATTCTGGTCAAAAATAAAAGTGAAAAACATAGTCCAGGTAAATCTTATCAAGTTCCATTCACAATATTCCTGTATAACACTGTATAATAATGAACATTTACAAAAAGTGATAAACAAATAACTTTAGTACATTGTGTTAACAATACAGAATGTGACCAAATAATAATAAATAAAACACAAATTACATGGATAATGATTATAATAATTCATAGATTAACTTGTAAGTATAATATAAAGGTGGGATCAATATGTGCGGTAAAATATATGTGATAGATATTAAATTGATCGTTGTTAGATACTGTAGATATATATTAGATATAAATGTTACATAGGAGATATAGATATGAGAATTATTAGATACTGTACATAGATGATAGATAGATTTATGATAAAGAGAGAATGATAGTTATTAGATACTGTACATAGATGATAGATAAATATATGATATAGATAGATAGATAGATAGATAGATAGATAGATAGATAGATAGAATTAGTGGTGGGGTCCGGGACAATTAGAAGCTGCCTGTCTGACGCCCCCATGTGATAGAAAGGTATGTGCAAGCCCGCCCTTACCCGTATTATGCCCAGTCTGGCTGTGAGGGATGCAGGGGGGCGAGGCACGGCCAGCAATCACCCCAGTGTGCAAAAAAGAACTACGGCCTTCTCCTGACTCCTCCCACAAACCCGCGGACTGAATACAACTGGTCCTCTTTGCTTTCCGTATACGTGCCCAGCCCACGCCCGCACGCTGATTGGTGGTTGCGTAGTAACACTCTCCGCTCCCCTCTGGCCGCTTGCTCCTGAGACGGTGAGGGGCGTGGCCGATGTGTTCGACACACCTCAACTGTGATTGATCTAAACCAGTCAGCTGACGATCGCAGTCTGGTCCGGCGTGTCTGCGCTCTGATTGGTGGAAATCCTTGCGAAGGGCGACGTCTTGTCAGAGGACAGAGGCAAGATGGCAGCGCTTAGGAGATTTCTCTGCGGGGGCAAGGTAACGAGAGTAGCAAGGTACAGTGGGATTGAGTATAACAGGAGAGCGGTGCTAAGTGTGTCCTTGTCTCCACAGAGCGGAGTGTCGGTGCTCCTGCAGAGGGAGTTCCACAGGACCTCGCCAGCCGCCCTGCAGGTACAGTGTACCCTTGGTGTGTGTGTGTGTGTGTATATATATATATATATATATAATATTAGTGTGTGTGTGCTGGTGGATATTATTTCTTCCCCATTCCATGTCTGTGACCTGTATAACCGCAGCTCCTGTAAAAGCCTTGTCCTTCAGTGTGACTTCTATATGGTGCATGTCAGCTTCATATCCTAATTCTGTCCCCTCTTAGTACTTGCAGCACTGTGCTGCTCACGTAAGACAGGAGGTGGCGGCTGCCAGTGGTATGTGGTTATGAAGCCAGTGTGGGCTTTGGGGGCACGTGGGAGGTCAAAGTGTTATGTGGAAGAAAGAAGTGGGGGCTGCAGAGGCTATGTTGATGAGCGGCGGGGTTGCCCATTGCTGCTTTGTCATACAAATAACAGAAATATTTCCCTTCTGTCATTCCAAGTGCAAAACACAGAATGTAGCACTATATGCAATGTTAAGACTTTGTATTGGAATGCTGGTTTTAATGAACTCAAAGAATAAACTTTGATAATTTTTGTAATTTTTTTTTTTTATCATTTAAAATCTAAAATACTAGTTGGCCCAATACCCAAATGCAGCTGTGAAAGCCTACAGGTATGGCAGTACATGCTGTGACAGTTTGAGATGTTGAGAAATGTATGTACTGTCTGTCAAATATTAGGGTTTCCCATAGTGAGCCAATTCTAACAGACCTTTTCAGTACCCTTTATAAAGCTAGAACATGTGTTATTGTTTTGGCCCACTACACCAGTTTTTATAAACCGTCCCATCTTATCCATTCCTTTGTCAATTGCTTTTTTACCATGCTTTATTTTCCAGGGATGTGTGACATTTAACCCTTTCAGGTCTGATGTCTAGTCAGGTTCAACATCCCTAGTGCTAGTAGCAGATCCAATGGAGAGCCACTTTAACCCCTTACCGACGCAGCATGTTTTTGCCTTCCTGACAGAGGCCTTTTTTTCAAATCTGACAGGTATCACTTAAGTGGGGATAACTTTTTTTTGCTTTTACTTATCCCAGTGATTTTGAGATTGTTTTCCCGTGACACATTGTACTTTAAGTTAGTGATAAATTTTGGTCGATACAGTTTTTTTTTTTTTTTGTGAAAAATACCAAAATGTCGTAAAAAAAATGAACATTTAGCAATTTGCAAAATGTTACATTTTCTGCTTGTGAGACAAATAATCATACCACTCAAAATAGTTAATAACTAACAAAGACCATATCTAAACTTTATTATTACATCATTATTTCAACTTTCTTTTATTTTTTTTGGACGCTAGGGGGCAGCAGAGTCTAAATTTTACACATAACACAGTAAACGCTGCTTTTGGCTGTTCACGTTTGAACAGCCAATCGCAGCGATCGCCCATGGCGGGGGGCATCGCTGCCCCCCCTGGGCAATGAGGGAAGATGTCTGCTGTCAGGGACAGCAGACATCGTCCCTCTGTCACCGCGTCTCTAGACGCGGTGACAGTTACAAGTCATGACGTACATTTATGCCATGTGTCGGGAAGTACATCCCGACCATGACGTAAATGTACGTCAAATGTCGGGAAGGGGTTAAAATAAGAACATTAACATCATTCAACATTCAATGTAGACCATTTTTAAATAATAATAATAATAATAATAATAATAATAATAATAATAATAATAATAATAATAATAATAATAAAAAAATACTTTAAACCAGACTGTTTTAATTGCAAAAATACATTTGGACTGCAAAGGGTTAATATGCAAAACAAGGTAGATATTGTTGAATATGTGTTTTTTATTGAGGATATTTATATTTTCATACACTTAAATGTGTCTTTTAAATGACTTGAGGCAGGAAGTTGGTATGTGACGTTCCCTGTATAAAACACACAATAATTATTGTTAGGTGACCGTTCGGGATGCTTTGAACCAGGCCTTGGATGAAGAATTGGAACGAGATGAAAAGGTGTTTATCTTGGGGGAGGAAGTCGCTCAATATGACGGCGCATATAAGGTAAAGTATATCTTTAGTCTTCTCACTTTCATGGGATAAAACTTGAATGAGGTGATACTAGAACTTTCTGTTAATGGAACTGACATTTAGGAAAATCCACAGTGAAGTACTCATGGTATTTATAACCAAATCCCCAGTGTGATCTGTTGCCTACAAATGTAAGGTGGTTTCCACCTAATAATCTATAGCCATGTAGACCTACTGCACAGAAGAACTGTAATATAGTATAGTCACTCTTAGGTCATACCATTCTACATGCAAATGAATGGCTCAACACAAAAATGAAACCACATAGACGGCTGCAGAGCAGCAGTGTCAGTGTGAGCATACAGGTGTAAATCTGTAGTAAGGAAGAGGATCCTTACAATAAAATGCACACCAGTGGACTATGGCAGTAGGTCATTAGATATGAGGTGGTCTAAGGATACTGCCATGCTATAGAGAGGCAAGTTACTGCTATATTTGACAACTGCTTGGAGGGCTGGTAGAGACCCAGCTAAGTCACCGTGACCACAAGAGGAATGTAAGTAGTTGGCAAACTAGAGCTTATTCTGACCACAGGTACAGTGGGCTCACCAGGTAAGAGGGCATGATCGGGAGACCTTATAAAGTGTGCAAAATCCAACTGTAACCACTGAATGAGGGCAAATGGCGGAGGAGTGCAGCCAATATCAAGGCCCAGGTGACGAGAAACTGCAGCTTGTATAAGTGACCTAGCAGTATTATAAAATAAAAAAAGCTATAGTTATGTCTCCTAAAATGTATTGTCTTGTATTTCAGATAAGTAGAGGTCTTTGGAAAAAGTATGGCGATAAAAGGGTTATGGATACTCCGATTTCTGAGGTATGTGACATACTGTATCATAAGTAGAAGATAACTCTCTGTGACAGGAGCCTGGAAGATCTCTTATTTAGCCAGAGAAGATCAGCACTGGTGCATATGGACCAGCTTGTTATAAGTTTCTAGAATATGCCATTAATGCAGAGGTTCCAAAATGCAGTCCTCAAGGCACCACAACAGTCCATGTATCCACGTGTAGTCCACCTGTGGCCAAGCATGGGTGTACCTAAAACTTGGACTATTGGTGACTGTTGAGTTGATTTTGAATTGGTGATGCTGAACTTGGAATTTGCCTTTGCGAGTAAACCAGAATAAGGGCCAATCTTACTTCTCAAATGGACAAAACCATGTGCACTGCAGGTGGGGCAGATGTAACATGTGCAGAGAGAGTTAGATTTGGGTGGGGTTTTACTTCAAAGTGATATTTATATCGCAGTGTAAAAATAAAGCAGTCAGTATTTACCCTATAGAAACAAAATAACTCTCCCAAATCTAAATCTCTCCACACTTGTTACATCTGCGCCCCCCCGCAGTGCACATGGTTTTGTCCATTTGTAAAGGAATATGCCTTTGCGAGTGAACCAGAATAAGGTGTATTGTGTCTACATTTAGGAAGGATTCATGGTGAAGTCTGTGCTTTCATTAGTGCAAGTCTTAATATATATATATCCCCCCCCCCCCTTCTTTTTCAGATGGGCTTTGCAGGCATTGCTGTCGGTGCTGCCATGGTAAGTGGGCATTTTCGCTTTGCCGGATTGTTCTGTATGGAAGCTGAAGTATCAGTGTATTCATTCAGTTTCATTTGTATCACAGGCTGGACTGAGGCCGATCTGTGAGTTCATGACCTTCAACTTCTCCATGCAAGCCATAGATCAAGTCATTAACTCTGCTGCTAAAACCTATTACATGTCAGCAGGCCTCGTGCCTGTCCCTATTGTATTCCGGGGGCCAAATGGGGCCTCGGCTGGTGTGGCTGCCCAGCACTCCCAGTGCTTTGCTGCCTGGTACGGGCACTGCCCTGGATTAAAGGTGGTGAGCCCCTGGAATGCAGAAGATGCTAGAGGACTACTGAAAGCCGCAATCCGGGATAATAACCCAGGTAAATGGATTGGCCATTGCTCCCACAGACCCCCCTTAACTATATTCTCTCTCCAGTGATCCAATGGAGCCTCTCTGACATGTACCTGTTTCCATTACAGTGGTAATGCTAGAAAATGAGTTAATGTATGGTGTTCCATTCGAAATGTCTGATGAAGCTCAATCAAAAGACTTTGTTGTTCCCATTGGTAAAGCGAAGATAGAACGGCAAGGTATGATTGGGTCTTTATCATTTAGGATTTGAAAGTATAGCGTTAATATGCTGTGTGTCTTCTATGGGGGGACTTTTAGGTTGTGATGTAGACTTCCTATCTGTCACTTTGACATCTTTGAAGGGTCATACACTTCGTAGTATTGTATAACTGTGTACAGCAGTGGTGTCAACTCATGGCCCTCCAGCTATTGTGGAACTACATGTCCCAGCATGCCCTGTCATAGATTTTATATAATGGATAACTAAAACTGTGGCAGGGCATGCTGGGACGTGTAGTTCCACAACAGCTGGAGGGCCATTTGTTTGACGCCACTGGTGTACAGGCTGCTTAGTAACAGGGGTACATACAACATAAAAACCTTGTGTTAGGGGAGATTTTCTTATTTATTTGCTGATGAAACAATCTCTGTATAAGAGATTTGGGCTACATGCTTCTTGGTAAATGATACAGCTAAAGATTTAATTTGTATACTTGCCATTTAACAGGCTGCTAAATCTAAAATACAAAAGAGGGAGATTCCATTGTTTTGCACACCCAATCTCCCGTCTAAAATCGATGTATGTTTCACGCTAATAGCATCCAGAACGACCAGGTTTAGCCAAGTAACACCGCTAAATCTGACTGGGCGCAACGCGAAAATTCTTTCCCAAAATGTTTTATAGGAAAATGCTATGGATGACCTTTTATTGAAAACCAGTTAAAGTATTTACATTTACTAAAGGCCCATACACACTGGGTGACTTTGAGGTGAAAGTCGCTCAAAACAGCAGGCTTGAGTGGCTTTCAGCTCAAAGCCACCAGTGTGTAGGGCCCGGCAATGAGCGCTGCTGCGCGCTCCCACATCATCGCCAGGAAAGTTGTTAATCTGCTGGTTACACCAGCAGATGTGCAGCTTTCAGGAAGGCTTTGCATAGCGCTCCCCTATACAATGCTGTCCTCCCCTTCCTCCATCGGCGCTGGGCAGGGGGAAAGCCGCTCAGTGTGTATGCACTAGGCGGCTTTCCCTGCAACGATGATTGTCATCATCGCTGTCCATACACGCTGGGCATAGTCGCCCAGTGTGTCGCTGGATTATGACTGCCATACTATAAAAAATCTGCTCCGTTGGCTTCTTGGGAGAAGTATGTTCTGGTCTTACATGCTGTTGTACCTATTTCAGGAGGGACAATAACCAAGGTTAATATGTTATTATAGCCTGCGAGGTTCTGGCTGTTTGACTTTGAGGCTTTGAGTGTTTTTTTTTTTTTTTTTACGCACCAATCAATTGCAACACAAAATAGACCTGGTTTTGCCTTGTAAATGATGGCTTTAATGCGAAAGTGGGAACACTCACAGAAATTCCCGGACAGCCTGCACCTCGCAGACTATAACCTATTACCAAAAACCTGCATTGTTCAAAGAAAAGGGCAACATGTGTTGTAATCTAGAACTGCTTTAGTAGTTGGTTGAATTATCTTCTATTTAAAGTTGAATGGCTTCTTTACAGTTATTTGAGGTAGGCATGTAAGTATGTAGTGTGTAACCTACACCTGTCCTTGACCCACAGGAACTCAGATCTCTCTGGTCTCTCATTCGCGTTCTGTCGGTCATTGTTTAGAGGCTGCCAATGTGCTGGCTAAAGAAGGAATTGATTGCGAGGTAAGAATTAAATCTAGCCATGGAAAACTAAAGCCGGACCCCATTGACCAGTGATGGCTAATCTTCACACTCCAACTTTATCATGACCAAATAGCAATACTAGCAGAGCATGCTGGGATGTGTAGTTGAACAACAGCTGGAGCGTCCAGGTTAGCCATCACTGCCATAGACCAATGCCACATCAAGTCTCTTTTTTTAAGAATGCGCTGGTAGAGTTAATGTGCAGAGACACACCAATGGGTATGGACTCGTGAGGACAACCCATTGCTTTCCAGATGTTGTGAACATATAAATTCCAGGATACCCAGACAGATAATGTAACTTTTATTCTATTAATTTTTGGATGGTATCCAGAATTGAATCCTATGTTGGTGAATCGCAGCCTATTGAAATACATATGATTTATAATAGTTTTACCATTTTAAATTACATGAAGACTTAGCCTATATGTCTCTTTTAAAGGTCATCAACTTGCGGACTATTCGGCCAATGGACACTGAAGCAATTGAAGCTAGCGTGGTAAAGACCAACCATCTGGTGACCGTAGAAGGCGGGTGGCCGCAGTTTGGGGTAGGAGCTGAAATCTGCGCCAAGATAATGGAAGGTAATGTTCTAATAAGCATGTACAGATCTATACATTTTTATCCCCGGATGATTAAGTTAAATTGGATTTAATTTGATTGTTTTTAATAGTTGTTCCCTTATTTATCAGTTTACCTACTAATTGCTTTTACCTCATATCTAAGCTGTTCATTTTAAGTTAGATATCTGGATATTACTGGCCAAATATGCCTCAGTAGTACAGTATGGCCCGACATTGACCCCGGTGCCAAGAAATGGTTCTTTTAAAAACTGACAAGTACTAGTATCAGTCATGTTCATATATGTAGTGAGAATAACAGGAGAGAAGTGGGTTGAGTCTACCAGTTTAAATCCAAAAATGAAACTGAACCTTTGATAGACTGGTGTTTACAAAATAGAACCATCAATAACTGGACCACAATTTAAAAATAAATCAATAAATCTGTCTGCTTTTAATCGGTGGCCACATATTTACATAATCGTAAGAGATAAGTGACCTAAAGTCAGAGCACAACTTCTATCAATAGCATAAATGCATGGGGCTGGGGACAAGGGCAGAGCTACTATAGGTGTACAGTTGAAGCCCCTGTCAACTTTGTTCCTTAGGTCGTGGCTCAGCCATGGCTATCCTATTGTTCTCAGCAGCAATACAATACATAGAACAATACAGTAGGGGATTAGCATAGTAATCCTATTACTCACTTAATCCAATTAACAGGCTAAATGAGGAGGGCTCCATCTGTAAGTAGTACAGCTGATTTGGGGCCCAGAGCTGAGTAGGCCCACATTCTCTATCAGTTACATGTGTGATTTTATACTTTTTTTTTTTTTTTTTTTTTCCTCATTTAGTTGGTACATAACGGCCTATTTATATTTAGTTTCACAGATGGGGGTTACACAGATTTAGTTTCACCTCTGGATATCCTCCTTGTAATGTGATATAAAATTAACTGGAGGGTAATTTTCATAATATGAACTGTGGCTGTGTAATGTGTCATAATATGAACTGGGGACACTGTCCTAATGTCAATTGGGGGTACTGTGTTGCATAGTGTGCTTTTAGCTGCCCTGCAATTAGGGATGCAACTACCGGGGCGTTTTTTTTTTTTTTTTTTTCAATCCCGGAATTCAGGATTGGATTCCCTAATAAAAAAAAATACCAACCCGCATATTTTACTTACGGTGCGGCTAGGAGCTATGTGGGGAGGCCAGGGGATGGAGCTGGATGGGTGATGCGGGCGAATCAGCCAGGGTGGGTTCCCTTATGGAGTTGGGAGGGCAGCACAACCAGGACGAGGTGGGTTGTGCGGCTTGTGCAGCCTGACCAGGACGAGGTGGGTTGTGCGGCTTGTGCAGCCTGACCAGGACGAGGTGGGTTGTGCGGCTTGCGCAGCCTGACCACCAACGTCTTCATGCTCCCGGGGACGGTAGAAGCCGGGCAGCGCCTGAGAACCTGCTCAGATGCTGCCCAGCAATAGACTGTGCATGCACAGTTTAATCCTGGGATTGAATTCTTGGCTTTTAAGGAACAAATCCTGGGATTGGCCACCCTACCTGCAGTGTGACTACTGCAGTGTGATAAAGGGCACCCAAACAACAGATTAATTGAAGTGGTCTACTTCAGGGCAAACAGGTTAAACATAACTGAGCAGTGTGTCTAAGCCTTAACGCTATTACTCGTTGTAAATGCTCCATATGTTTTGAAGTTGAGTTTCTTCATAGTTATAGCCCTTTCATAACCTGTCACAGAACACAACGGTAGAATTTTAACAGTGGTTGAAGCGTAAACATTCCTAAGAATAAAACTAATTTGCAGCTTCTGTCCTCTGATGGCTCAAGCAAATGGCAGCTTACAGTATTTTCATGTAACAATGTTCTTCTTTGGCAGGACCTGCATTCAATTACCTGGATGCACCTGTGTTCCGTGTGACTGGCGCTGACGTGCCCATGCCTTATGCCAAGATATTAGAAGACAACTGCATACCACAAGTAAAGGATATCATATTTGCAGTTAAAAAGACACTAAATGTTGTCTAGGTGTTTATAATCTATAAATGGTACCATACATGTCTTTAACATCCGTATCCCACCTATATTTTTTTCTCTGGATTACCGTTCTATAAAGACCAACCATTTCATTTATTGCTGGGAAACTGACTTGTTTACGCAGATCAGGTAACTTACAGGGGGTCTCTGATACAGGGGACTGCAATCAATTGGAAACACTCCAACCAGTGTCTCTGTCTCATTGGAGAAATGTGTTACAAGTAGAGATGAGCGGGTTTGGATTTATTTGGATCTCAAAGAAGGATCTGATTGGCAATCCAAAACACTTGACAGCTAATAACCAATAGAAAACTCCGAAATTGCAATCATTTGGCTATAAAAACAGAGTAAAACCAAACCCGCTTATCTCTAGTTACAAGGTGGACAATATTTATTGGGAATAACTAATTCCGTACTTCTGTATAAATGCTTCGGTCCGGTTCCTGTAATGAAGATAAAATATATAATGTTGCTTTGTACGGCAATAAAAACCTGTATTTGTTTTGGGAATCTTCTCATTTCTTATGCTTTTGTGTAATAATGTTGCATCTAAAATCTTAGGTGGCAATTCAAATGATTCCCAATCTGCACAACACTCGCTGCACTATACAGTGTGAGGTTCTTGCTGAAGTGTTCGATAACCCCATAGAGTAACTCTGCATAGTGCATAATGAAACCAGTATAAAAATGCTGAATACCTGCAGCATGAACCATGGCATAACATGACCAGTAAATGCCGTAACCATTCCTGTACATGCAATCATGACACTCAGACAGTGGTGGCTGTATCCAAAGGTTTGGGAACCATTGGTGAGGAAGTGATGGTAAGAGCGGGAGGGAAGAGGGTCCTGCTTGTGAGACCTTACAGAGCTAAAGGGGATTTAATGACTGAGAGGAGATGGTATAGCATGGGTCTTCAAACTGTGGCCTTCCAGATGTTGTGAAACTACAAGTTCCAACATGCATTGCCACATTTTTTTCCTATAAGAGCATGCCAAAACTGTCAGGGCATGCTGGGACATGTAGTTCCACAACATCTGGAGGGCCATAGTTTGAAGACCCATGGTATAGAGCGTTGGGTTAGGAGGAGAGATGGTTGGCTTTAATTGGGTATTGAGAACTTGTGTAATATCTGGGCGCCCGATTATGTGATTGTATGCCTTAACTTAAGGCATACAATCACATGCGATGCGATTTTCGACCAAATCGCATGCGATTTTCCATAGGATTCAATGTTAAAAGGGTTCATTTCCCCACTATCCAAGTGGGCATAGAGTTGATTTTATATAGCGTGGCGAGCGCAGCGAGGGGACGCGGATTATTTAAAATGTATTCCGCGTCCCCTCTCGGGGCTCGCCACGCTATATAAAATCAACTCTATGCCCACTTGGATAGTGGGGAAATGAACAGGACCCTTTTAACATTGAATCATATGGAAAATCGCGTCTATCGTATGCGATTTGGTCGTGATGCGATTTTCCGACCCGATCTTAAAATCGGGCGCCCAGTTATTACACAAGTACCAGAACTTAGATAAAGCTCTTTATGGACAGTCTGATGGGAAGGATGAGAGAGTGCCAGAGGTATATTGTGTGGTACTGATGGAACTCTGGTAAATGTGTTCTGAATAACATAAAACACTGCCCTGCTGCAGCTGATGGAAATGGACTAAAGTCACAGACAAACAAAAATGTCTCTACATATTAACTTAAGATCTATCCTGAAATAGCCAATGAAATCTGGTTACTGGCATCTGAAGGGAAGATGTAAGAAGTGGTGGTCAGTGCCAAATGTCCTATAGTCAGTGTAACTTATCACTTAGATCTAATGTATTCAAAGTATCGCTATATATACCTCTCCCTCCATCACCCCCTCACATAACCCACTGTCCCCTCTCCCTCCATCACCCCCTCACATAACCCACTGTCCCCTCTCCCTCCATCACCCCCTCACATAACCCACTGTCCCCTCTCCCTCCATCACCCCCTCACATAACCCACTGTCCCCTCTCCCTCCATCACCCCCTCACATAACCCACTGTCCCCTCCCCTCCATCACCCCCTCACATAACCCACTGTCCCCTCTCCCTCCATCACCCCCTCACATAACCCACTGTCCCCTCTCCCTCCATCACCCCCTCACATAACCCACTGTCCCCTCTCCCTCCATCACCCCCTCACATAACCCACTGTCCCCTCTCCCTCCATCACCCCCTCACATAACCCACTGTCCCCTCTCCCTCCATCACCCCCTCACATAACCCACTGTCCCCTCTCCCTCCATCACCCCCTCACATAACCCACTGTCCCCTCTCCCTCCATCACCCCCTCACATAACCCACTGTCCCCTCTCCCTCCATCACCCCCTCACATAACCCACTGTCCCCTCTCCCTCCATCACCCCCTCACATAACCCACTGTCCCCTCTCCCTCCATCACCCCCTCACATAACCCACTGTCCCCTCTCCCTCACATAACCCACTGTCCCCTCTCCCTCCATCACCCCCTCACATAACCCACTGTCCCCTCTCCCTCCATCACCCCCTCACATAACCCACTGTCCCCTCTCCCTCCATCACCCCCTCACATAACCCACTGTCCCCTCTCCCTCCATCACCCCCTCACATAACCCACTGTCCCCTCTCCCTCCATCACCCCCTCACATAACCCACTGTCCCCTCTCCCTCCATCACCCCCTCACATAACCCACTGTCCCCTCTCCCTCCATCACCCCCTCACATAACCCACTGTCCCCTCTCCCTCCATCACCCCCTCACATAACCCACTGTCCCCTCTCCCTCCATCACCCCCTCACATAACCCACTGTCCCCTCTCCCTCCATCACCCCCTCACATAACCCACTGTCCCCTCTCCCTCCATCACCCCCTCACATAACCCACTGTCCCCTCTCCCTCCATCACCCCCTCACATAACCCACTGTCCCCTCTCCCTCCATCACCCCCTCACATAACCCACTGTCCCCTCTCCCTCCATCACCCCCTCACATAACCCACTGTCCCCTCTCCCTCCATCACCCCCTCACATAACCCACTGTCCCCTCTCCCTCCATCACCCCCTCACATAACCCACTGTCCCCTCTCCCTCCATCACCCCCTCACATAACCCACTGTCCCCTCTCCCTCCATCACCCCCTCACATAACCCACTGTCCCCTCTCCCTCCATCACCCCCTCACATAACCCACTGTCCCCTCTCCCTCCATCACCCCCTCACATAACCCACTGTCCCCTCTCCCTCCATCACCCCCTCACATAACCCACTGTCCCCTCTCCCTCCATCACCCCCTCACATAACCCACTGTCCCCTCTCCCTCCATCACCCCCTCACATAACCCACTGTCCCCTCTCCCTCCATCACCCCCTCACATAACCCACTGTCCCCTCTCCCTCCATCACCCCCTCACATAACCCACTGTCCCCTCTCCCTCCATCACCCCCTCACATAACCCACTGTCCCCTCTCCCTCCATCACCCCCTCACATAACCCACTGTCCCCTCTCCCTCCATCACCCCCTCACATAACCCACTGTCCCCTCTCCCTCCATCACCCCCTCACATAACCCACTGTCCCCTCTCCCTCCATCACCCCCTCACATAACCCACTGTCCCCTCTCCCTCCATCACCCCCTCACATAACCCACTGTCCCCTCTCCCTCCATCACCCCCTCACATAACCCACTGTCCCCTCTCCCTCCATCACCCCCTCACATAACCCACTGTCCCCTCTCCCTCCATCACCGCCTCACATAACCCACTGTCCCCTCTCCCTCCATCACCCCCTCACATAACCCACTGTCCCCTCTCCCTCCATCACCCCCTCACATAACCCACTGTCCCCTCTCCCTCCATCACCCCCTCACATAACCCACTGTCCCCTCTCCCTCCATCACCCCCTCACATAACCCACTGTCCCCTCTCCCTCCATCACCCCCTCACATAACCCACTGTCCCCTCTCCCTCCATCACCCCCTCACATAACCCACTGTCCCCTCTCCCTCCATCACCCCCTCACATAACCCACTGTCCCCTCTCCCTCACATAACCCACTGTCCCCTCTCCCTCCATCACCCCCTCACATAACCCACTGTCCCCTCTCCCTCCATCACCCCCTCACATAACCCACTGTCCCCTCTCCCTCCATCACCCCCTCACATAACCCACTGTCCCCTCTCCCTCCATCACCCCCTCACATAACCCACTGTCCCCTCTCCCTCCATCACCCCCTCACATAACCCACTGTCCCCTCTCCCTCCATCACCCCCTCACATAACCCACTGTCCCCTCTCCCTCCATCACCCCCTCACATAACCCACTGTCCCCTCTCCCTCCATCACCCCCTCACATAACCCACTGTCCCCTCTCCCTCCATCACCCCCTCACATAACCCACTGTCCCCTCTCCCTCCATCACCCCCTCACATAACCCACTGTCCCCTCTCCCTCCATCACCCCCTCACATAACCCACTGTCCCCTCTCCCTCCATCACCCCCTCACATAACCCACTGTCCCCTCTCCCTCCATCACCCCCTCACATAACCCACTGTCCCTCCCCCACTGTCCCCTCTCCCTCCATCACCCCCTCACATAACCCACTGTCCCCTCTCCCTCCATCACCGCCTCACATAACCCACTGTCCCCTCTCCCTCCATCACCCCCTCACATAACCCACTGTCCCCTCTCCCTCCATCACCCCCTCACATAACCCACTGTCCCCTCTCCCTCCATCACCCCCTCACATAACCCACTGTCCCCTCTCCCTCCATCACCCCCTCACATAACCCACTGTCCCCTCTCCCTCACATAACCCACTGTCCCCTCTCCCTCCATCACCCCCTCACATAACCCACTGTCCCCTCTCCCTCCATCACCCCCTCACATAACCCACTGTCCCCTCTCCCTCCATCACCCCCTCACATAACCCACTGTCCCCTCTCCCTCCATCACCCCCTCACATAACCCACTGTCCCCTCTCCCTCCATCACCCCCTCACATAACCCACTGTCCCCTCTCCCTCCATCACCCCCTCACATAACCCACTGTCCCCTCTCCCTCCATCACCCCCTCACATAACCCACTGTCCCCTCTCCCTCCATCACCCCCTCACATAACCCACTGTCCCCTCTCCCTCCATCACCCCCTCACATAACCCACTGTCCCCTCTCCCTCCATCACCCCCTCACATAACCCACTGTCCCCTCTCCCTCCATCACCCCCTCACATAACCCACTGTCCCCTCTCCCTCACATAACCCACTGTCCCCTCTCCCTCCATCACCCCCTCACATAACCCACTGTCCCCTCTCCCTCCATCACCCCCTCACATAACCCACTGTCCCCTCTCCCTCCATCACCCCCTCACATAACCCACTGTCCCCTCTCCCTCCATCACCCCCTCACATAACCCACTGTCCCCTCTCCCTCCATCACCCCCTCACATAACCCACTGTCCCCTCTCCCTCCATCACCCCCTCACATAACCCACTGTCCCCTCTCCCTCCATCACCCCCTCACATAACCCACTGTCCCCTCTCCCTCCATCACCCCCTCACATAACCCACTGTCCCCTCTCCCTCCATCACCCCCTCACATAACCCACTGTCCCCTCTCCCTCCATCACCCCCTCACATAACCCACTGTCCCCTCTCCCTCCATCACCCCCTCACATAACCCACTGTCCCCTCTCCCTCCATCACCCCCTCACATAACCCACTGTCCCCTCTCCCTCCATCACCCCCTCACATAACCCACTGTCCCCTCTCCCTCCATCACCCCCTCACATAACCCACTGTCCCCTCTCCCTCCATCACCCCCTCACATAACCCACTGTCCCCTCTCCCTCCATCACCCCCTCACATAACCCACTGTCCCCTCTCCCTCCATCACCCCCTCACATAACCCACTGTCCCCTCTCCCTCCATCACCCCCTCACATAACCCACTGTCCCCTCTCCCTCCATCACCCCCTCACATAACCCACTGTCCCCTCTCCCTCCATCACCCCCTCACATAACCCACTGTCCCCTCTCCCTCCATCACCCCCTCACATAACCCACTGTCCCCTCTCCCTCCATCACCCCCTCACATAACCCACTGTCCCCTCTCCCTCCATCACCCCCTCACATAACCCACTGTCCCCTCTCCCTCCATCACCCCCTCACATAACCCACTGTCCCCTCTCCCTCCATCACCCCCTCACATAACCCACTGTCCCCTCTCCCTCCATCACCCCCTCACATAACCCACTGTCCCCTCTCCCTCCATCACCCCCTCACATAACCCACTGTCCCCTCTCCCTCCATCACCCCCTCACATAACCCACTGTCCCCTCTCCCTCCATCACCCCCTCACATAACCCACTGTCCCCTCTCCCTCCATCACCCCCTCACATAACCCACTGTCCCCTCTCCCTCCATCACCCCCTCACATAACCCACTGTCCCCTCTCCCTCCATCACCCCCTCACATAACCCACTGTCCCCTCTCCCTCCATCACCCCCTCACATAACCCACTGTCCCCTCTCCCTCCATCACCCCCTCACATAACCCACTGTCCCCTCTCCCTCCATCACCCCCTCACATAACCCACTGTCCCCTCTCCCTCCATCACCCCCTCACATAACCCACTGTCCCCTCTCCCTCCATCACCCCCTCACATAACCCACTGTCCCCTCTCCCTCCATCACCCCCTCACATAACCCACTGTCCCCTCTCCCTCCATCACCCCCTCACATAACCCACTGTCCCCTCTCCCTCCATCACCCCCTCACATAACCCACTGTCCCCTCTCCCTCCATCACCCCCTCACATAACCCACTGTCCCCTCTCCCTCCATCACCCCCTCACATAACCCACTGTCCCCTCTCCCTCCATCACCCCCTCACATAACCCACTGTCCCCTCTCCCTCCATCACATAACCCACTGTCCCCTCTCCCTCCATCACATAACCCACTGTCCCCTCTCCCTCCATCACATAACCCACTGTCCCCTCTCCCTCCATCACATAACCCACTGTCCCCTCTCCCTCCATCACATAACCCACTGTCCCCTCTCCCTCCATCACATAACCCACTGTCCCCTCTCCCTCCATCACATAACCCACTGTCCCCTCTCCCTCCATCACATAACCCACTGTCCCCTCTCCCTCCATCACATAACCCACTGTCCCCTCTCCCTCCATCACATAACCCACTGTCCCCTCTCCCTCCATCACATAACCCACTGTCCCCTCTCCCTCCATCACATAACCCACTGTCCCCTCTCCCTCCATCACATAACCCACTGTCCCCTCTCCCTCCATCACATAACCCACTGTCCCCTCTCCCTCCATCACATAACCCACTGTCCCCTCTCCCTCCATCACATAACCCACTGTCCCCTCTCCCTCCATCACATAACCCACTGTCCCCTCTCCCTCCATCACATAACCCACTGTCCCCTCTCCCTCCATCACATAACCCACTGTCCCCTCTCCCTCCATCACATAACCCACTGTCCCCTCTCCCTCCATCACCCAACTCATTTGCCCCCTGGCACCTAGTCTTGTATCATCTCAGCCCCCCCACCCTCCACCCTCCGTTCTATGTTGGGCTGAATATATTAGTAGGGACTAGTAGCTGTTTTGTCAAAACATTTTTAAATATGGTTTGACTGTTTATAGTTATAAAACTTTACATATAGGTGTAAAATAATGGGGTTTTATTTGCTTTTTTTATTTTATAAAACTACTATCTTATTTCACTACTTGTACACAGTAGCCATAGTGCCACCCCTAATAACAGAAGAGGAGGGAGCTGTAACTTGCAGCATGTGGTCCCCTCCTTTATCCACTAGAAATAGCTGCATGCTTCTGTTAGGTAGGGCATTTCCAGTCTGATCCTGTTATATACAAGTTTTAGTCTTTGGTTCCATTCACCTGTTACTTTCCTTATACTCCAGGAAATGTCGTTAGGACCTTTGAAGCATTCCTTGGACCGAATATAGGCACAACTGCTTGTTCTACAAGATCTATAGCACGAAGAGTCCAGTTACACCCCTGGGCAGCAGTAGACCTGTCTACAATGATTTTGGGTAATGTCCAAGTATTTTTAGCCTCCTTTATCATGACCACAGTTCAGAGACGCAAGAAAAAGGAAATATAATAGTTACAAAGGGGTATGAACTATGAAGCAGTGATAAGAGTGTAGACATGTGCCATGGCAATCAGTCAGCTGCTACTGTAAATTTATAGAATGTACTTAATACATGTTACTTCAAAGCTGATTGGTTGCTCTAGCCCAGGGCTGGGCAATTGCGGCCCTCCAGATGTTGATGAACTACACATCCCAGCATGCCTTGCATCAGTTTCAGCATGGCCACATAGCAAAACTAATGCCAAGCATCCTGGGATGTGTAGTTCATCAACATCTGGAGGAACGCAATTGCCCAGCCCTGCTCTAGCCCCTTTCTTCACACCTATCACGTCTTTATATGCCTATCCCAATTACCCTTCGCTCTTTACACAGCTCTTTTGAGCCTTCAAGATTTAAATTGAAAGGCAACATAGAAGGAACCACCAAGACTTACCAGGGACCAACTCCATGGAGGGATCTGGACACCAATACACAAATATTTGCACACCCAAGCACTTTGTATACTTTCATAAGCCAATATACAGAGGCCACTCAAATGGCAGAAGTAGGGGTACATTTATCACTGAGCCAATTAGGCGGCGAGTCCAAACCCAGAACAAATTGGTAAATTCACCACGATCTCTTCTAGGAATTTTGACTCCTTATACTAGTGGTAGCCAACTCCAGTCCTCGAGAGCTACCAACAGTTCACATTTTCCAGTCAACCTAGCTACTGCAAAGGTGCATTCATTACTCACTAAATCATTTTAAAAGATCCTCAGGTGGAGCTAATTACTTCACTTGTGATTCTGTGAGATCATCTGGAAAATGTGCACTGTTGGTAGCTCTCGAGGACTAGAGTTGGCCTTATACTAACTACTGATTTATTAGGAAGACTGCAACTGTGAGAAACCAGCTCCTCTAGGGTGAAGAGACAAAGAGATCAGTCTCTTTTTGGAAGTAGTTCTCTGCGAATCCATAGTCACATCGGCTATTTAAAATATAATATGTTAAGATGGTAAAAGCTTCTAACTGGTACACCAGGGAGTAATGAAGATGGCACTACCAATATAGAAAAATAGCTGCAAATATTTAACACACAACCTACAAACCGTCCCCCTTTCCTGCAATCTTCAACATTTCAGAGGTCATATTGGCCATTGATAAACATAAATGGTGTTGGGGGAGCCAATTTTCACACGCTTTCCCCGCCGGTATCCTAGGCCTGCTGAGGTGGTATAGCTTTAGGTCATCTTTAGCGTTACACTTAATGACCTAGTACCTAAACTGCTTTTCACTTCTGTATCACTTTTTGACATCCTACTTACTAATTCTCACCAAGTACCGAGCTGCTCCTATTCGTGTAACACAGTTTAACATTTAAATTCTTGCTCCCTATAGTCTTGTCACCATGGCAGATTGCCTCACGTTTGTGAGAGGTTAATAAGTGCAGTAGATCCTGCAATGTTTTTAACTGTATGGAATCAGATTAATAAATGAATTTACTAAACAAATAAACAATAAATCACGGGGTTGGTTTATTATTTTAATAAAAATATGACTGAATATACATTGTAGTAATGAGCCCCTTAATCATAACCACAACTCCTCTGCATTCTTAAAACAGATTGTAAAGTGCAAATTAAAAAGGAAACTGAAGTTCGGAGCCATGTGTACCATTGATATTAATACAATTTCTCCTTTCTGCAACTAGATTATGAATTTCAGTAACAGATTTGACCATGTAAACATATCTTACTGCCCTACAGTACCCGGAATGTATAAACGCAAAGCTGAACAATGACAGAATGGAATTGTATGCTCATCCAATGGCGTCACAAAGGGGGTGGGAGCCGCTCCCAGGTGTCATCAAAAGGCTCAGTGACCCTAACATTATGTACAGCACCCAGCTCCTGTCACTGTGTGGGAGCTGGGAATTCAGTAACGAAAGCATGAGGTGAGGAAGCTAAGCCAAACACCATTATCATGCACACGGATGGAGTCTTCATCAAGCATCCTGTGCCAGTATGGAAGGTGACACCTCTGCTGTCTCCTGAAGCCTTATGACCCCCATAGATATATTGAACCAATGTCTTGGATCCCCTGACAGTTGATATCAGCAAATTGGACATTTTTAACCCCAGATTGCGGATAACTGTGAATTGGCAAATTGGGGAAGCAGGACATCTAGGGGGCCATAAGCTTGCTGATACAATGGGTTAGGGCCGGGCAATTGCGGCCCTCCAGATGTTGAGGAACTACACATCCCAGCATGCCTTGCATCAGTTTCAGCATGGCCACATAGCAAAACTAATGCAAAGCATCCTGGGATGTGTAGTTCCTCAACATCTGGAGGGCCGCTATTGCCCAGCCCTGGGTTAGGTCTATGTGGTTATACAAGTCAACTTTGTGTATCTTGCATGTGGTTTGCAAGGCGCATGGCCTAGTGCTGAGCATACACACCTGTGACTGATGGTGTACAGAACTCGGCCCTAGCTGCACTTGCACCTGAAAGAGGCAACAGGACGGTAATGGGGCTCTTCCATGTAAGCATGGTTCAGTGTGCAGGCATATGAAGAGTTGTGCATGTGTGCACTGGGTATAGGCTTCTGCAAGGGTGTACACATGTTGAGGGCAATGACAGAGACTAGAAATCCCTTTCCACGGGTATGGGCGCGCCGAGCTGCATGCTGTAAAATATATGCATTACTGTTTTTTCTGTGTATACAAAAAAAAAATGACACCAGACTTGCTTCAAACATACACACTCTGTCCTCAATCTAAAATACTATCTAGGACTGCAGTGCTTTAAAAGTTCTCTAGTTTAGGACCCACGTTCTATATACCGGTCTGTGGAAGTACCCCTTGGAAATTGCCAACTTCACCAGTAATGAACCACCAGCCTATGCTTAGAGCAGTGAAAAAACACCACGTTATTTTAAATTTCTAAACAGAGCAGGTGTATACTCTATGATGCACCTGATTGGTCGATGGATATAGCCAATCAGAGTGCCACATTCACAACTGAATGAGAAGCAGCTTGAGTAGTTATAATGGGAATAAAGCACTGAATCTAACAGTACTTCCTAATGTTGTTAAACTATGGTACAGGTAAAACTGGCTGGAGGTAAAATCACAAAGAGAGGAGATCTCCAAAAGTGAACATCTATCAAACCTACTTTTGAAACTAGCTACACAAACATCTGTAATTATAACAGGAGGACCACTAACCTGTTTTTGTTAGCAGTCAGAATGTAAGAATAAGCCGCAAATTGAATTTAAATCTAAGTCGCAATCGGTAGCCCTAAAGTTACAGCTGGAGTGGGAGCCACAGTTGTAGAGTGAAGATCCTTAATAGATCTCCATTTCTTAATATAAAAGAAAAATGAACAGAATCTAAGGGATAGGGTCACTAGGTCTATACTATTTAGGTCGACATGCATTGGGTTGACCAGGGCTTCGGTAGACACCTCAAATAGGTTGACATGGCTAAGGTCGACAGGGTTGGAAGGTCGACAGAAGCATTAGGTCAACAATGGGAAGGTTAAAAGTCAAAAGATGGTAGGGTATTTCACCCTACCATCCACTAAGGCAGGCTTTCCCAACCACGGTCCTCAAGGCACACCAACAGTGCAGGTTTTAGTGATATCCAGGCTTCAGCACAGATTGTTTAATCAGAATCACTCAGGTACTAATTAAGTCACCTGTGCTCAAGTCTGGATATCACTAAAACCTGCACTGTTGGTGTGCCTTGAGGACTGTGGTTGGGAAGCCTGCACTAAGGCGTGGTGGGAGAATAAAATGGTGTGCCGAGCTATGCGAGTGGACGCAGTATACTTTGATGGTGTCTATGTCGACATTCAGGACAAAAAAAATGTGAATGTCGATCTTTTAACTGTTGACCTTCCCATTGCTGACCTAATGTTTGTGTCTACCTTCCAACCTTGACGACCTTAGCCATGTCCATCTTCAGTGGTCAACCCAATGACCCATACCCGAAATTAGATGGTGGTTGAGAACTGACAATCTCCCAACAATGTTCTTACTATGATGCCACAAGCAGACACGTTTCCGCTGTTCCAACACATTGCTTTTTTTTACGGGTTCTTTGTTTCAAATTTTAAGGTCCTAAAAAGCTATTACCAATATCAAACATGTCCTTTTAAAAATATAATGCCCCCCCATCCAAAGTATAAGGGGCAGACCCAATAAGTGGCCAGAACCATACTTAAATCTGCCAATCAGGTCCAGGGTTGTGTTTTCCTGATGTCACAAAAAGGTTATTTCTCGTAGCACAGACAATAGGCCAGACAATTGCATTTTCAAATTCACATATCAAAAAGTGGTCTTGCTCCTATGAGCTTAAAGGGAAAAAAAACCTCTTTATGACCAGGAAACCCACTCAGACCAGGTGACTGTTGGCGTCTTGTCTTCTGATGGAATTCTGGACTGAACAGGGGAAAGAGCACACAATGAAGAAGATTTGATAAGACAGAGCTATTTAATAATAAGTGAGACTGGGCATCTGTTTTCCTACTCTCAACCTTCCTTAAAACGTAAGGCATTCTCTTAAGTACATGTTTTCATTTACAGAACGGAAATCCTGATATAAAACAATAAAATATCTGAACAGCGAGCGGGCTAAGCTGTATATATCCACATTCACTGCCTGCTCAAGTCTGAGCATTCAGCTGGTCCGCGGGGCACTGTGATCATTCGTCTCCGCTTTCTTCAGTGCGCCCTTTCTGAAGTTTTTAATGGAACTGAGTAAGGCTCCACGGTCTGTACCGTTAACAGAGGTGGGGGCGGATTCTGTTGGCACGTCCTTGCTTGGAGGGAGGAGAGGTGCAGCTGGTGGTAGAGGCGGAGGAGGGGGAGGTGCTGGTATTTGAAATGTTGAATTTCCTGTACAAAATGAAAGAAATGAAGTTAATTTATATAATACATTACGTCCAGGAGGCCTTAAGGGAATAGTCGATTTGAAAAGCATTCAGTCACTATGTATGGAGTGATATGTATGGCTTATGTTCTCCCCCTGTGGCTTATTGACCCGTGATTTCCAGCAGGTATAGTACAGAAAAACAATTACGGGTACTCTCCAGATACATATTAAAGTGCGGTCTGTATGTCTAATAATGGGCACTTTACCATTCACCGCAAACCACTACCGCTGGTATTTGTTTCAGATGCCACACTATTATACCACAAGCCTTCCACATAAGATACAGGTGTAGTGTCCTGTACAATTCTTCCATGACTGTCAATATCCACTGCCTGCAAGCAGCGCTACATACAGTATCTATAGACTGTTAAGTCCAACTCAGGTAACCAAACACAGGCTTCAAGCCATGTCGCACAGGATGAACCCGAGTTACTGGCAGGTCTTTCCTCTGCCGACACATGAGAAGACATCATCTCCAAGTGCCGGTGAGCAGCCTCTGTATTGTGTTATAATGGGACCCAGGTTGTCCATTTACACTGCCCTGTTACCTAGGTCCTTCCTGGGTTTAATCTCGCTTGCTACCCGATCTGATTCACAGGGAACGTTTTCCCACTGAGCAGTGTCCCAGGTTAACCGGTCAATAACCAGGGAATAAGGGGTATTAATATAAAAGCCTAAATAATGGTGTTGTGTGACTGTTGCTGCGTGAGACATTTTCCCTTCTGCAAAACAACTTGCATTGATTGTGCTTCCGTACAAGGGTCCTTAATATGGAAAAGAGAGGTTATGGGTGCATTCCCAGCACTGTTAAAAATTAAAACCTAAAAAAACATGAAGTAAAACCATTGTGACACATGAGATGAAAACCATTATGAGTGTCCCTTTCAACTATTTTATAATATAGTTTCACTATATTATAAAATCAATTACAATACTGTACTTTTTTTTTTTTTAAGGCAGCAATCATTTACATGACAAAATCAACCTGGTTTTGCAGTATAAATGACTGCCGCTTTAAATAAAAAAAGACCAATCAAAATCTCACACCCCATTACATTATCCCACCCAGAGTGTCTGCAAGAAGCTACTTCCCAAAAATGTAATGTTCCCATATACCTGTATTAGTGTTCATTCTAGCACCCGCTATCTTTGAAAACCCATGAAGTTCCTCTTCCCTGCCTGGGGTGTCGCTGTCTGCTGTAGTGCTTCTAGCACAGTGTTGTCTGTATATCAGCAATGATATGCAAACCAGACCTGTGCTAGAAACACCACAGCAGACAATGACACCCCTGGCAGGGAAGAGGAACTGCATGGGTTTTCAAAGATAGCGGGTGCTAGAATGAACACTTCTGTGTCTGTTAATCGGTGATGATCATACACGTATAATATGGGTCTGCACCTGTTATCTGTGTAAGTTACTCTGACTAGGAAGGGCCTCTTACTCATTGCCACCGCCTCAGTCCACTGGACCTGGTAAGGTTGGAAATGCATGAAACTAGACGGCATTTAGCAGTTTGTATACAAATATTCCAATGTGCATAAGAACATGTAACCAGATGCCGATGTTATCGATGTAATACAGAACATGTAACAAACATTAAATGACCACAAGGCAGACAGAAGGAAATCTAGATGGTAGGTGGTGGACATCATGAATTTAGTGCACCACTCCAACATACTTCTAATACCTATATAAATGGACTAGGAAGAAGGAGAAGACGATCTTGCTTTAGAAACCACAAGAAGTTGTATAATAATTTCGGGCCGTCTCAGAATAGGTGGTGGACATCATGAATTTAGTGCACCACTCCAACATACTTCTAATACCTATATAAATGGACTAGGAAGAAGGAGAAGACGATCTTGCTTTAGAAACCACAAGAAGTTGTATAATAATTTCGGGCCGTCTCAGAATATATCTGATTAGCTACAATAAGCAAATCGTGTCACTTACAGATGTATCCTCATACTTCATTGGTGCAGTCTCACCCAATACGCTCTTGGCGCACCAGGCCACGTGAGACTGTGCCAGTGTCTGCATCTTGTGCTGCATGTCATATTGAGGCTAGATGTAGGCGGACACATCTGTATTAGCAGAATGAAGCTACTATTACAAAGATCATGGCATTTTGTTTCTTCCGCCTCCACCTGGTCAGTCTACATCTACTCCAGCAAGAGAACTGCAATATATGCTGGATTTTGGTAAATGTGAGGGGCTGCTCCGGAACCTCATGTTGCTCTAACGTTGCAGCACCTCAGTGTCAGGAACACAAAGTCATCATCCTGGTGTAGGGTGATACATGTCTAGATGGAGGTGAAATGTTGAAGACTCCCTACATCTGGTCTTCCAGTCCCCTATTAAATCTCTGAGCGAGCAGTTTCTGACGGTATTGCTCCGCTGACTGAAATTCAGGCTAACACTGCTCTTCACCTCTATGCGGGGATTCAAGTATTGTACACGACAGCGGTCACTTGGCATACAACACTGAGGGACATTTCATGCCAGTAGTTCTGATTTCAGGAGACTCTATTGAGCAGAGTATTGTTCATTAATGAATACTGCGCAGCAGTAAATAGGAGAGCAGCCACATCTAATCCACCTTGCAGTATAGAGACAACAAGTGATGCCGCTTGGATATCACTGATGTCGTACAAAGAGAATAGCTACAAATAGTAGAGTATTTCAAGGGTATTCATTCCCGTGCCAAGTACTCCAGGGAAAAGTGGGTTCTACTACCTATGTTAGCCTGGTAATTACGCCATATAGTGTCTGTGGGTTACAGAAGTCAGACAGTATAATAAGCGGATAACATTCCTCCTCCTAATCCCCTTTTCATTGAGAACTATTATCTTGTGGTTCTTGTCGGTCTCTCCTAATCACAGAATGGATTTAGAGCCCTTTTACACACAACCAAGCGCTAACTTTAAATAATTCCCGTGTACTTGAAACTAGACCCAAATAATACTTTTTTTTAATGCACGTGTGAAAGAGTGTCACTGGTATTAGAACCATTTAAACCAGCAGGACTGCTCTGAGAAGATGTTGGACTGTGCACTGCGGTGACGCGGTTTTACTCTGCACTGCCCCCAAGTGGTTGCAAACAGCACTTTTTGAAGTGACATAATGAAGCGTTTGCTTACTTTACCGATAATTCACGTTCAAAATGATGCATGCTCTACATTGAAGACAGCAGAGAGGGGAGAAAAAAGGACACCAATCATTATTTACATCTTACAGACAAACTCGTACATGTAGGAACGGTTATTGTCACACTATAACCAGGGGTGGTCCTATCCTGTATGAAGCAGCAGGGTTTAACCCTTTGAGTGCCAAGTGAATTTGTCAACATCGGTGTCAAAAATGGTCAAGCAAATATTTGTAATCATAATGACCTGTATTTCTTACCTTAAATAGGAAATGTATTTATTTTTATTTATTTTTTTTACACTTTTTTTTTTGTTTGAATATATATAACAAATGTTAGTGTTTTTACCGGATATCCTGCACATCTCTCACAGAGATTTTGGCACTCAAAGGGTTAATAGACAGTAAAAAAGGCGTGGGATAGACCTTGCAGTTCAATAAAGTATTTACACACACACACACACACAGAAGGAGAGATGTATCAAGACTTGAGAGAGATAGATAAAGGGCAGTACGTACGGTGTAATGGTTAGGATTACTGCCTCACAGCGCTGAGGTCATGGGCTCTATTCCCACCATGGCCCTAACTGTGCGGAGTTTGTATATTCTCCCCGTGTTTGCGTGGGTTTCCTCTGGGTACTCCGGTTTCCTCCCACAATCCAAAAATATACTGGTAGGTTAATTGTCTCCCAACAAAATTAACCCTAGAATGTCTGTGTGTGCATGTATATATGATAGGGAATATAGATTGTAAGCTCCACTGGGGCAGGGGCTGATGTGAATTTTCAACTATACTCTTTAAAGCGCTGCGGAATATGTAGGCACTATATATAAAAAAAAACTGTTGGTACTTGTTTCCTAGCATGGCCACAATCGCGGGCATCGTGTGTAATTTTTAGTGGTATACGACGCGACTGACGCGATGCCCCCGATTTTCCCATTGAAATGCATTGAAAATAGTCAAAATCGCGTCGGTCGAGTCGTATGCGGCTAAAAAAGCCTTAAATGGTCCAGACGCGATGCCCACGATTTCCCCATAGGAAACAATGTTAAATGGCTCAATGTACTCGCGATGGCCCCGATTTCTCATAGGGAACAATGTTAAATACCTCAATTTCACCAAATCATCATAGGGAACAATGGTAAATGGGCCAGAAAGCCCCAAAAACCCCCCAGAACAGTGAAATGTCCCCCCAAAAGTACTTTACGCCACCCCACGATCAACGCGAACCCGAAGCGCGGCGAGCGCAGCGAGCCCGCGAGGGGCGGCGGCACGCGTCCTCCGACCTTTTCATACCCCCACTATCCACGTCGGCGTGGAGAATAGAATAGTGTGGCGAGCGTAGCGAGCCACCGAGCCCGAAGCGTGGCGAGCGCAGCGAGCCCCGCGTGGGGACGCGGATACCTTCACAGGTAAACGCGTCCCTTCGCGGGCTTCACAGGTATCCGCGTGCGCTCGCCACGCTTCGGGCTCGGTGGCTCGCTGTGCTCGCCACACTATTTTATTCTCAACTCCACGCCCACGTGGATAGTGGGGGTATGAAAAGGTCGGAGGACGCGTACCGCGTAGTTTGGTGCTGGTTTCAAACATATGGGGGACCCCTACGTCTCATTTTGGAACCAGGACTGGACCAGAAGCTCGATGCTGGTTTATTAAAGATAGGAGAACGTACGTAATTTCAGGGACATTTGGGTAGTTTCTGTTGTCATTATGACTTAAAAAGAGTAAACACAGTTGTTTGACAATAAATGGCTTCACCCAACCACTAACCATGAGTGAAAGAAAATTCAGATTTATCGTTCATATTCCCTGACAAACGGCCAGAAAATCACAATTTCTGCTAGGGTATGTAGACTTATGAGCACAAGTGTATATATATAGGTATGTGGCAAATTTGCAACTGTATGCAACGAAGGGTAAAATACAGGGGAACGCATCAAAATTGTGTGCCCCCCCCCCCCCCCGGATCCTCGCAGACTTCATGTTCGGTAGGGGTTGGCTGTAGGAATACTCGGCAGCCAAACAAGAAATGACATCGCCATCGAAAAACATGAATTCTGTATATACTGGATTTAAAGAACAAAACCAGACCAGCTGAGGTGCAGCTCGGCGGAGACATGGGAGCTTAGCAATTGTATAACTCAGTAGTTCCCAAACTGTGTGCCTATGAATCCTGGGGTGCCTCGAGGCATTGGCAGGGTGCCCTTGGTTGGGGGTTCAAGACCAATTACATTGATTTATGGTGAATGTAATAAGAAAAACCAGTGCTTGTGGCTTCCAATCGTAACATATGTGGACAAACAGAAATGAGTGCTGTACTCCATCACATAACGGAACCTAAGGGTGACATACACAATTTTGGGGACCACTGGCCTCATTGTCACTTCAAAGTATGAGGGTCTATTTACTAACTCACGGAGAGAGATAAAGTACCAACCAGTTAGGAGAATGTTTGTTGCTAGTTTCTCGCTCTTGATTTTCTCTCTGTCCAGGACTTCTTATACTTGCCCAAAAGTTTTGATACCTCTCTCCCAGAGTTTGCTGTCTGTAAGAATGTTTATGTGTCAGCACCTGGTGATCTCTCAGACGCAGGAAGCGTCTTTAGGGAATGGAAACGCTTCAGACTCTGACTTGTTGGCTCAGACTATAAGGGGATTATATTACGGTGTGTACACATTTGGTCCACATGATGCTGGAGTATCCACACACACACACACACACTGCCCAAATTCAGATGCCGCTTCGTAGTTTGTGTAAACAGGTCTGCCAGCTCATTTGCTGCCAGGGAATACTAACAGTTAGGTCCACCCCTGACTACAACAGTCATCGTGTTCTTTGGGTAAATTCAAGTTATTATTTTGAACTAAAGACAAGAATGAACGGGTGCCCCTATTATGCCAAGTACATGCCTAAACTGGCCAGATAGGAGTGCAAACGGAATTATCCCTGCAATTTTATTTTTATTAAGTATAATGCTAAACAAGTGTAGTCTAGCAGGGGACTAGTTACTGTATGCCAGCAACACACTAGTTCAGATGTTCATAATGAAGGGAAATCATACATGTATATACATTTAATGGGTGGTTAGATGGGCATTGAAGCATTTAGGATACAAGACTTTAAAAGCAAAGCAGTGATCTCACAAAATGCTGACAATTGTAATGCGTGGTACTGTATCATCCTAAAGGGGTTTATTAACATGTAGCTTTGTTGGGATATTGAATTCACAATTTTTAAAATGAACTAAAATGAATTGAAATATATCTTGCTCATCCCATCCAATCATCTCCAAGCACAAGAATGCAGAGTGCATCCCATCCAATCATCTCCAAGCACAAGAGTGCAGTACTAAAAACAATGGCTTGTTCTGATTGGACACTGCTCTTGGAATCAAAAGCTGGCTGATGTTTTCAGTCCTGTATGTAAGCTCTTCCAATAGAGCACCGCATTGCTACTGTATGCACTGGTACCTTGCAGAACTGGGTCCCCTGACTAATGTATTAGTAGACCCTTTACAAAATGTGGATGCCAGGATGGCAGTCTAGTGAAGAGGGGGAGATTTATCAAAGAGGAGAGTGAGACCTAGTACCAATCAGCTTATGGTTGGTACTTTTAGCACTCGACTTTATCTCTCTCTCTTTTGATAAATCTCTGCCTACATTTATAACGCAATGGTCTGTCTAGTTCCACCCTCCAAGTGTTTTATGTAACCAGACCCTATTATCTCCTTCTCCCATATGCTGGACAGCACAGCTTATCTATCAGCACATCTGACTGTAGCCCCCTTGTACACCTGCTGTGGGGGACACAGCTGGGTGATCACATTCAAATGCCTGCCACTGAATGTACTGACGGACACGCAGATCAGTAAGTGTGTATATTTACCTGGATTAGCCTCGGCGATGACATGCCCAGCTTAATCCATGGAGAGAGATAAAACATCAGCCAACCAGCTCCTTCGTCTCTTTTGTTCACACACAGCCTGTGGCATGGCAGTTAGGAGCCGATTGGCTGCAATCTCTGCTAAATATCCCCGTTGTCAAGTTTTTTACATGTAACATTCTAGATGGAACCCAGGTAAAATGAAACGCTGATGGCTCTGGCTTTGAGAATACCTAAGCCACATCATGTATGTTCTGTACATACAGCAATGCTTGCTGAAATTATGCTGGAGACACGCAGCGAGCACTGAGCATGCAGTACTGATGTAACCGTCCTAGTGGGAGTCCGTAATATTAAACATATGCAACATTACTTGACTTTCCATTATTTATTCTATTAACAAGACACTTGGCACATGCAGTTAAGATCAGATACTCCATTTTGGCACATGCAGGCAGGTGCAAGAACAATTCTCAACAGAGGGTGAGGAGAGAGAAGCAGCAGGGGGTGCAAAAAGAGCGACTTGTTAGCAGCCACATGGAGCAGGAATCCATGACAGTCACACTACGTCAGCCAGTGCCCTCCACACCTCTCCTCACAGGAGCACAGGGGGATCAGTCACTGCATCGCCCAGTGCCTTCCACACCTCTCCTCACAGGAGCACAGGGGGATCAGTCACTACATCAGCCAGTGCCCTCCACACCTCTCCTCACAGGAGCACAGGGGGATCAGCCAGTGCCCTCCACACCTCTCCTCACAGGAGCACAGGGGGATCAGTCACTGCATCGCTCAGTGCCCTCCACACCTCTCCTTACAGGAACACAGGGGGATCGATCAGTCACTACATCAGCCAGTGCCCTCCACACCTCTCCTCACAGGAGCACAGGGGGATCAGTCACTGCATCAGCCAGTACCCTCCACACCTCTCCTCACAGGAGCACAGGGGGATCAGTCACTGCATCAGCCAGTGCCCTCCACACCTCTCCTCACAGGAGCACAGGGGGATCAGTCACTGCATCGCCCAGTGCCTTCCGAACCTCTCCTCACAGGAGCACAGGGGGATCAGTCACTATGTCAGCCAGTGCCCTCCACACCTCTCCTCCCAGGAGAACAGGGGGATCAGTCACTGCATCAGCCAGTGCCCTCCACACGTCTCCTCACAGGAGCACAGGGGGATCAGTCACTACATCAGCCAGTGCCCTCCCACACCTCTCCTCACAGGAGCACAGGGGGATCAGTCACTACATCAGACAGTGCCCTCCACACCTCTCCTCACAGAGCACAGGGGGATCAGTCACTACATCAGCCAGTGCCCTCCACACCTCTCCTCACAGAGCACAGGGGGATCAGTCACTACATCAGCCAGTGCCCTCCACACCTCTCCTCACAGGAGCACAGGGGGATCAGTCACTACATCAGCCAGTGCCCTCCACACCTCTCCTCACAGGAGCACAGGGGGATCAGTCACTACGTTAGCCAGTGCCCTCCACACCTTTCCTCACAGAGCACAGGGGGATCAGTCACTACGTCAGCCAGTGCCCTCCACACCTCTCCTCACAGGAGCACAGGGGGATCAGTCACTACGTCAGCCAGTGCCCTCCACACCTCTCCTCACAGGAGCACAGGGGGATCAGTCACTACATCAGCCAGTGCCCTCCACACCTCTCCTCACAGGGGGATCAGTCACTACATCAGCCAGTGCCCTCCACACCTCTCCTCACAGAGCACAGGGGGATCAGTCACTACATCAGCCAGTGCCCTCCCCACCTCTCCTCACAGAGCACAGGGGGATCAGTCACTACATCAGACAGTGCCCTCCACACCTCTCCTCACAGAGCACAGGGGGATCAGTCACTACATCAGCCAGTGCCCTCCACACCTCTCCTCACAGGAGCACAGGGGGATCAGTCACTACGTTAGCCAGTGCCCTCCACACCTTTCCTCACAGAGCACAGGGGGATCAGTCACTACGTCAGCCAGTGCCCTCCACACCTCTCCTCACAGGAGCACAGGGGGATCAGTCACTACGTCAGCCAGTGCCCTCCACACCTCTCCTCACAGGAGCACAGGGGGATCAGTCACTACATCAGCCAGTGCCCTCCACACCTCTCCTCACAGGGGGATCAGTCACTACATCAGCCAGTGCCCTCCACACCTCTCCTCACAGAGCACAGGGGGATCAGTCACTACATCAGCCAGTGCCCTCCACACCTCTCCTCACAGAGCACAGGGGGATCAGTCACTACATCAGCCAGTGCCCTCCCCACCTCTCCTCACAGAGCACAGGGGGATCAGTCACTACATCAGACAGTGCCCTCCACACCTCTCCTCACAGAGCACAGGGGGATCAGTCACTACATCAGCCAGTGCCCTCCACACCTCTCCTCACAGGAGCACAGGGGGATCAGTCACTACGTTAGCCAGTGCCCTCAACACCTTTCCTCACAGAGCACAGGGGGATCAGTCACTACGTCAGCCAGTGCCCTCCACACCTCTCCTCACAGGAGCACAGGGGGATCAGTCACTACGTCAGCCAGTGCCCTCCACACCTCTCCTCACAGGAGCACAGGGGGATCAGTCACTACATCAGCCAGTGCCCTCCACACCTCTCCTCCCAGAGCACAGGGGGATCAGTCACTACATCAGCCAGTGCCCTCCCCACCTCTCCTCACAGAGCACAGGGGGATCAGTCACTACATCAGACAGTGCCCTCCACACCTCTCCTCACAGGAGCACATGGGGATCAGTCACTGCATCAGCCAGTGCCCTCCACACCTCTCCTCCCAGGAGAACAGGGGGATCAGTCACTTTCTCTATGGCCCAAGTGCTGTTCACCATCAAGTCCAGCCAGGCATCTGTAGCCACTGCTGTTGCTGAAGCCACTACAACAGGTAAGGAAGTGGAGCTAGAACGTGACTCTGGATCCCTCTAAATGAATCTGGTGGACATTTTAAATTTGACGCCAGATTGAAAGCCAATTGGATGAGCTTGTGGTTTGGCAGTCATTTGGTCTGCAAGCTCTGATTGGCTGGTGGCCGGTACCACATTTGAAATGTTCATTGGCTTTGCTACTCCAATATGCCAGCTATTTAAGCAGGCAGGCAGCACCCGCCTGACTGCGGGTGCAGTAGAAACATCACGGGACTCCCCATAGACTCCGCCGGCGCTGAGTTCCCCAAGCCGCTGTGGGGTCTGCGTGACCATTGCCACACCACTGGCAGCAGCAGTGCTAAATGTGCTATAATAAACAAATCCGCTCATCAATGGGGGTTATGGCATGAGTCATGTGACTGGACAATGGGAGGGAAGGAAAGGAGGGAGAGGCGAGCTACACAAAGGCTGCTGCCTGTAACTTGTCAATAAACAAACATAATAGCAGTCCCTCCCCTCACTTGCGGGTTGCTAAGCACCCAGTCACAGCAGCAGTGACTGAGAAGCTGTGGACAGCCTGAGAGGGAGGCAGCAGATACTTCCTAACTGTCAGGCATGTGCACAACTGGCCCAAGTTGTGCATAAATGTGCTGACCTAGGGGGCACATGGCACCCTGTCCCCCAGCCCAGACTGCCACTGAACATAGGGGTACATATTGTATGGTGATCCAAATTAAAGTGACTTCCACTTCAAGTATGACAAAAGTGTAAGCGCTCTCAAAAGCAGAGCTCTAGCCACACCAATTGTGACACCTCTATATATATCCGCAGCACCATAGATATAATGAGGAGATAGATATATATATATATATATATATATATATATATATATATCCATTTAGAAATGTCTTTCTGTTGTCCCCTGCATGCTCCAGAAACTGCACTTTAAAAACAAAAAGAACTGTAGCCAGCATTTCTGCCAGTTTCCATGGATTGGGCACAAGACAGGTATTCCTGACGAAGCACAGCATTGAGATGCCATGTGAAACGCGTTGGTCCACCCACTACACTACCAACCTGTCTCCTTGAGCAAGATGCTGACATCAGCCTGTTCAAACAATTAATAGGACAAGAGATACAGGCGGCTGTGGAAACTGACTAAACACTAAAGGAGTGAGGGACCTAAACCAAGTAATAAAACCTTTCCGTCTTTATTCCTCCCTTTTATGCTGCACTGAGTATACCGGCCTCCGCCGCTCAGCTACACCGTGTGTGCACATAGAACTCCAATCCCTCTGCATCAAGAGTGATCGGCCGCCGACACTCCGCTGCGGTGTTTGTGCACAGACCCTTGCGGGCATTAGAAATACCCCCCTCAGCTGTCAAACCGGGAACCCATTCTGCAAACATACTCACGGGCAGTGTCCCGCTACCAAGGACCGCTTGTACTAACCTTGGACACTAGTTTCATAGAGCGGTAATACGGAACCCTGCAGCCAGGCAGACACACGCCGGCTTATTGTTATACCAATGTTTGTTTTAAATATTGCATGCTGTTGTTGCTATATATATTTAATTTTTAATTCTATAGCCTATTCAATTGAATGATTGTATCACACTATTTATTAACATTGCTTAAATTGCATTTATTCACAATGCAGTTATGTTTACACATAATTAATATACCATGTTAAAATATCCTACCGTCTTTCTTCTATAACAGTGGTTCCCAACCCTGGTCCTCAAGTACCCCCTACAGTGCATGTTTTGCAGGTCTCCGCACAGAAATCACAAGTGCTATAATTAGCTCCACCTGTGGATCTTTTCAAATGTGTCTGAATAATGAGTGCACCTGCCGGGTGACCTGGAAAACGTGCACTGTTGGGGGTACTTGAGGACCAGGTTTGGGAACCACTGTTCTATAACATTAATCTAATGCACCACCAGTCCTCCTCTACAACTATTAATACATTAGGGATTACAAGAGAAATATTCACCCTGACGGTAGCACGAATAACCCCTGTACACCTTTCTTCAGCACAATAAAATCACTAAAGGCCCATACACGCTGGCCCTGGGCGATTTTGAGCTGAAAGCAGATCAGTTTACTCTTTTTGAGCTGCTTTCAGCATAAAAGCCACCCAGTGTGTACGGGCTAGCAATGGTCATTGCATCATCGCCGCTTATCTGCTGTAGACACACACACATACACACATACAAACCCAGTGGCGTTTAAGACATCAATGAAATTCAGCAAAATTATACAGGGTTCTACTTGGTTTTAGGTGCTGCCAAAGGCTCCAAGTTACACTCCAGAGTTGCTCTTCTCTTGCCTGCTATTGCTGGACAGTTATAGCGGTGTTGTCTGTGCAACTCCGACCTAAACTACCCATTTCAATGGAAGGTGTTGATAACACTCTTAGCTCCATCAATCAGTAGCAGAAGGGAGAGCAGCTTTAGAGGGGTGATCAGACAGGTGCCTGACTAACCAATAGGCTGATTAGGCTGCAGCCTAGGGTGCCAGGGCTGGGGGGGGGGGGGGGGGTTATAGCTGAGGAATAAAATGAAGGCCTAATTTGTTCCATGCTTGTTAGCCATCACCCTTCCCAATGTATTGTGGGAGGGTAAAGTTCTAAAGGTGACTGCGCCAATGTAACTTACTGATGGAACCATTACTTTATGTACATTGTGCTACAGCGCCAGCTGGGCAGCCTAAAGCCAAAGTCTCCTACACCACAAGCATTAGATCCTACATGCCAGCTGTATAACCTTAGTTAGGAAAATTCCCAAGGAATACTTCCAAGGAAAAAATCAGGCGCTTGACAGGATATGTCTTTCTATAGGTTAGCTGCTGCTCAATGGGGGGATAGTCAGTCCCCACCTGAAAGGAAGGCAACAAAACAAATCACGCCAAAGCATGTGAGCAGCGCTAAGAAAAGGGTTGGCACACACTGGTAGGTACAATATATAAATTTTACTGAATAAAATGGAACATATAATACATAACAATATGAATCACAATATAAAAACAATTATGGTACCAAGTAAAACTGGTTCTTCACGTCACAAGAAAACAATGGATATATGTATAAGTCCAGATTGGACAGTGGTTGACGGTGGTAGGGTAAGGGCAAGGGGAGGAGAAAACCAACAATCGCAGGTAAGTGCACTTTACCAATGGTCGGAGGTCTGGATGTCCAGTGATGTCCACTGAGTGGAAATTGAAGTCCTCACAATGGTGTATGGTTTGTGAACAGCTGTTATCAGTCGGTCGGCTTCCGCTTAAATGGGTACCCCTTGTATATTTGATGATGGATGGAGGGGGGGGGGGGGAATCGAATACCCCAGAAGAATCCAAGGAGCGGTGTCTGCCAAACACGATTAGAGATGAATGAAGTGGTGGTATCCGTTCACTTGACAGTGTCCTCCTTTGCTGGCAAGCTGGAATTATGCCGCAGGATGTTTGGGAGGAACAGTGTCCACCAGGCAGAGTGGGGGAGAGTTGGTTGGGAGAAGGGGAGGATATGCAGGGAAAATCCGTGGGTGTTAATACACCTAAAGCAAGTGGGTCCAATCTGGGTGGGGGAGTCCACACTTGGAGTACTTTGAGTGAAGAACCAGCAGTCCACTGACGCGTTTCACTGCCAACTGCAGCTTTATCAAAGGTGTTATACATATATCCATTGTTTTCTTGTGACGTGAAGAACCAGTTTTACTTGGTACCATAATTGTTTTTATATTGTGATTCATATTGTGATGTGTTATATGTTCCATTTTATTCAGTAAAATTTATATATTGTACCTACCAGTGTGTGCCAACCCTTTTCCTAGCGCTGCTCACACGCCTTGGCGTGATTTGTATAACCTTAGTTACATGCACATGGGCAGTATGACTGGCGAGTTCCTGAGCGCCCATACACGGGTGTTTAGCAGCATTACAAGGGGGGCTACATGTGTGGGGCACCTGGAACCTGTAATCTGGCCCTGGGTCAGACTCACTGGTATCACACCACTGTAGAATGATGGGTTTCATTATATCTTCAGAAGCTTCACTTAAACCTAAAGTACTAAATAAAAAGTCTGCAAATAATAAAACTCGTCTATAATAAATACTGATTAATAATATTAATATATATTACAAACAAGTTTTGTAAATTAGTATTACTCTTTCCTTTACCCGTATCACTATTCCCAGACCAATTATACTTCATCAAAATGAATGGAAGCTGGATTCCTAAACACAAGATTCCCGTTACCCCTGGTATAACGAGTGCAGCATTGGCCCGGCAGTGAATGGGCCATGTATGCTTATCCATAGGTATGTTAGATAGCAGAGATGTGCTGATTGATGCCAGCGATGGGGGAACAGCAATGTACTGTATGAGCACAGGGTACGGATGATGGCAGTGGATATTGTTCTGGGCATGGTGGAGAGATGTTAGTATGGAGAGAAGCAGCTGGAGGCAACATACCAGAAGCCGACCACACTTACCTCACATGTGATCTTGGAAAACAAATGCATGCGTTAGGGTTTACCCATTAAATGTATCATACGGTTAAAGTGAAACTAATATCACTTGATTTGTTTTAAGGTGTTCCTGTATCACAGTGGGGGCAGCCATATTGTCCTCTGAACCAACAGTCAATAGTCATATCATTTATTCAGTTCACAAATCAATAACCTCCGCCTTACTGTAGTACCTAATCACAGCCTGCAGATGTCACTGATGTAAATGCCAACACTGCTGTTGAAAGGGGGTAATGTTTAGACCAGTTTCCCAATTTCAGTCCTCAGGGACACATAATTTTGCATGTTTTCAACATTTCCTACTTGCTGCACAGGTGTATTCATTACTGGCTGACACCTTTTCATAGTTACACATTTGGTGCCAATAAACTTGTTGTGAAACATGAGGAGAGCTATAAAATATGTACCATTAGGGGTACCAAAACCTCCAAGGACTTTTCCTATTGCCAAATATTTTTATAATTTGCATAACAAGTGGGCATCACGGATGGTGTAATGGTTAGCATTACTGCCTCACAGCGCTGAGGTCATGGGTTCAATACCCACCATGGCCCTAACTGTGCGGAGTTTGTATATTCTACCCGTGCTTGCGTGGGTTTCCTCCGGGTACTCCGGTCTCCTCCCACAATCCAAAAATATACTGGTAGGTCAATTGGCTCCCAACAAAATTAACCCTAGAATGTCTGTGTGCGTGTGTCCATGTGGTAGGGAATGTAGATTGTAAGCTCCACTGGGGCAGGGACTGATTTAAATGTTCAACTATACTCTGTAAAGCACTGCAGAATATGTGTGCGCTATATAAGAAACTGTTAATAAATAAATAAATAATAACAAAAGCAAAATCATTAATTTGAACACATCATTAAAAAGCACACATAGAATAGATCAAATTTTACTTTAAAATGGACTAAGGGAAATAAAAACTTTAAAAATAAATACATCATTTTACCGCAATTACTTAGCTACAACTATTGTATACAAATGTGTCAAAGACTCCTCTGAATTTGGAATGTATTCAGCTATTTGTTCCAGGTGTAGTGGTGCTAAATAAATGCTTTACGGGCCCCATACACTAAGCGACTTCTCCCCTCCGATCCTCCTTAAGCAATGGATCGCACGCAAAATACTCGCCCCGATCCCCGGAATAAGGTGAAATTGGGGGTATGGGTCATTGGGTGACCCAATTTAGGTCGACATGCATTGAGTCGACCGCTGGAGGTCAACAGGGCTTAGGTCGACATGGCTAAGGTTGACAGGGTCGGAATGGTGTCCAAAGGTTGACATACGTTTTTCACAGTTTTTGTCCAGAATGTCAACATGGACACCAACTAGGTGTACCGCTAGCAATGCTTCGGGCAAGCTGCCTCCCTGCAATCGGCACACTATTTAATGACCCCACCTTGCTGGAGTGGATGATGGGGCATGAAATACCGCTGTCACCACATGTCAACATTTGACCTTTAGTGGTCGACCCAATGTATTTCGACCTAAATAAGGTCGATCGAATGACCGAATACCGAAACTGGTCCAAAATCGCATAGCCTTTAAGGACAACTGGGACAGACAGATCTAGGTATTACTTGTCTTTCTCATTCTTTTTTGTTTGATTTATTTTACCAATGGAAAGATTTGTGAATCAGAGACTGAAATATGTGTCTCTCATTTATTGATTTTAATTAGTAAACTGCATCTATAAATGCTTCGAGAATTGGGCTTTAAGCATACCTCCCAACATGACCCTCTCCAGGAAATACAAAATGCTCTGCTCCGGGACTTCCCTCTTAATGTATGATTACCTTCATCTGTGTTGAAAAGGTTCATTGATAAGAAAGGTGTTTCAACACGGGTGATGGCAACCATAGGTTACCAGGGTAGTGCAGGAGCGGAGCAATGTGTCCCTCCTGGAGGGGTCATGTTGGGAGGTATGCTTTAAGCCATCTTTATCCACATGGATATATGTCAAGAAGAGAACTCACCTGTTGTAGACGGGGGCGTAGGAGAGGACGGCGATGTCAGGGAAGAACTTGTTCCAGAGCCCGCTATCCAGAAAACGGAGGAACTTTATGTTATTATTTAGATGGATGAAATAAAACCAGCAATACAACACTCACTAAGCCGGGGGCAATGACCAAACATAACCCATCTCTTTCATTACAGTGGTGGGATACATAGACTAAAGCCCTGAACACAACATGCAATAAAGGCAGACGATATGCTTGGTATTGATATCATTAACAAAATTATAGGGCACAGCGTTCAGTGTGTATGAACGAGAATGATGTGTGCTCCCATGGGTCCTTCTTTCTCGACAATTATCTTTATAGTTTAAAATCGCCCATTCTGTAGCTCCAGGGAGTTCAAGGGAAATCGTAAACGATATCGTCAGCCTTTATCGCATAGTATGTATGCAGCCTAGGGTTTATAAGGGAAGAAACCTTCTAAAAAGCACAAGTGGGGTGTTGCCCGTAGCAACCAATTAGAGCTAGCAGTTACCAAGTATATTCGATAAAAGAACTAGAATGTGATTGGTTGATATGGGTAACATTAAGACCAGGGATATGTAACTTCAGTCATTGAGAGCTACCAACAGCTCACATTTTCCGGACCACCTAGCAGGTGCACAGCTGTATTTATCACTCACTGATACATTTGAAAAGATCCACAAGTGGAGCCAATTACTTGGTAGCTCTCGAGGACTCCGTTGGCTACCACGGACCAATCTTCTTTAGAAGGTCCGATAAATCCCCCCATGTACACAGTTATAGCAGTACCTCTATATATACATAAGAATGTCTGGTAAACACACATACTGTACAGTGTGTAAGGAAAACAAAAAATAATGTTGGAGTGATTGCATTTTATAACTGGTGCAAGGCAAGTAAGAAAAAAAAATAAGAGAAAATGCAGGTGCACACTCTAAACACTAAGAATACTGGCAATCAGAACCAATATAATAACCTGGAGCAAAACTGATGTTCTTAGCATCATTTTGGGCCAAAAAATAAGGCCAGATGACCTCATCTGGTGGGTCCCTAACATTCCTGGGGCTAAAGTCCCTCCACTACCACCCCAGCACAGTGCAATTGCTCTAAGTATGTTAAAAAGTGATATACCGTATTTGCAGGCGTATAAGACGACCCCCCAACAATAGGACAAATACTAAAAGGAGAAGCCGCAGGGGGGAGCTTCGTCAGCTCTTCTGCTTTCCACCCCTGCTGGCCTCTCCGGATCCGGCCGTCATCTTTCTTCTGCCGCTGGCCTGTCCTTGCCAGCGGCGGCGCTGCTTCTCGTCTTCCTGCAGAAGGCGCCGGAGATCTTCTTTCTTGATCCCGGCATCTTCTGGCCTCTTCAGCGGCCGCAGGAGCTCTTCTCCCCGCCGCAGTCTTCAAAATTCATCATTTTAGAACTGCTCATGTAGGATATGGTTTGTCCACCATGGCTTTCTCTTTGAACAAATAAAGGGGGGTATTCAATGTATTCAATTTGCCCAATGGGGGAAATAGCAGCGGCTCCCTATTCAATGCTGTCTTTAGCGACAGCATTGAAGCGGGATCACGGCAGAACGGGCCTGACTTTAGATATACAGGGCTGGCCAATAACAGCCCTCCAGATGTTGATGAACTACACATACCAGCATGCCTTGCATCAGGTTCAGCATGGCCACATAGCACAACTAATGCAAAGCATCAACAGCTGGGGGCCACTATTGCCCAGCCCTGCTTTAGAAGCTGTCGGGCCGGTTCTGCCGATAACGGCCGTTGATTGTCGTGATCCCGGCCGGAGATCAACAACCCACAGCCGTTTTACAGCCACGCCCCCTTTGCGCCGATCGGCAGGCGGGACATTGAATCCCGCCTGCCGTTCAGATGTCAATCAAAATGCAAACGGGCCAGGATTGCAGCGGTCGGGAGGGATCGACAGCTGTGATCCTGGATTGAATACCCCCCAAATAGTTTAACAAAAAATAACTGTTACATTAGTGAAAAGACGTTAAGGTACAAAAAATTGTTAGAAGTGTTCCAATGATATCCCAAGGTAGCCCAGCCACAAAAACCCAGAGTGCACCAGCATTTTCTCTTTTTCGTCACTACAAGGCCCAGCATGCTAGCACATCTTATGAGGTTTGGAATTGAGGCGTGTTGACCATTCCCTCCTCGTAAAGCAAATAAGAATCTGTCTGGTAAAACAGTTAAGAAATAAAAAAAAAAGCAAGCGGCCAAATGCATTTGGATCACAACATACTTTTCCCTTGTATAAGTTGGTTGTGAGGTAAAGGTCTTTTCTCCAGGAGAACAGAAAGTGTAACTAACAAAGAACCAGAAATCTGGTAATTACCTGAATTATTGGAATTGTTGCATTTTATGGTCTGCTCCTCACCAGAATCGCAGTTTGTGCGCTTAGACTTCTAGAGAGCAGGAATAATAGAACATGTTATTCTGGCAATTATTGCTTCATTAATAATGATTTCAAAGAACACATAAAAAAATTATAATTCTACTTTACTTACTTTTCGTGCTAATATTTTTCGCTTCTTCTTTTCTTCCTCTGAGCCGTGATGGGACTGTGCTCGTGTCAGTCGTCTGTGCTGGTAGATCTACAGGATTTTAGAACAACATTTAGAAACAGGTTAGTATCTGTACTTTGGGGGGTATTCAATGTGTGCCAAGATTTCCAACAGCCAGAAATATTGGCACTATTTGACAAGAGCAGGTTGGACTTTAATTCGACCTAGTCAATCAATTTTCCAATGGTCGGAGAGACCGTGGATCGGTGAAAAAGGAGGCAGATTGTCGAAAAATTACATAATAGTGAAAACTGCATAAACATTTGTCCAGTGATTTTGAGATTGGCGCGTTCAAACAGGTAGACGCACTTCAGGAACTTTCTTTTATACCATGCTGGCATACAGTAGCAGAAATGCCTTGTACAACACAATCAGAGGGCTCCTGAAGGACCGCCATACGGTTTTGTCATAAAGAAACAGCGGAATAGCTGGATTTAAGATGGAAAGAAATAACAGTAGAAGAACAGCACATGCAGTTGGTTTTAGGAATAGGAAATTACCGATTTTTGCTCCTCTGCCAGTCTCTTCTCCATACATTCTTTGGCGGTTTTCAGGGCCTCTTTTAACTTGGAAGGAATCTGCAAGATTTTAAAAGACCAAATCAGAACAATGGAATATTTAACAGTAAAGCCCAGTACACACGGGGCGACTTGACGTTCCGAGCTGAGTGAGGTGGTTCAGCAGAGATCAGTCAGCACACATCGATGCACCTACAATGTGTGCTGACCAGTGTATTACCTATACTGATAGGCAATCTAAGCAGGACAGACAGTGAATGCACTGTCTATCTTTACATGCGATAGCAACGCCCGGGACCACGCATCGCCATAGGTTGTACACACGGAGCAATCCGTGTTTCATTTCTAAGTGATATAGACAGATCGCTTAAAAATAGGGCTTAAGTCGTGCTCGTGTTTATATGGACATTGTACGATTTCTGTATCATTATTTCTGTTTTGTCTTGAATAAAACAAAAAAACAAATACAAATAAAAGAGTTAGGGATCAAATCACCCCGTGTGTATGCCCCTTTAGAATCATTTTCAGGGTGCACTGTTATTATACTGCCAGTAGGTGGCATATACATCCCAGCTTATTCTGCTACTTGCTTTTAATAAAAACTTAATTTGAACATAAAATAAAACAAGTTGTATTGGAGAAGGTTAATTCCAAATAGGTGTGCTAACTCAAAAACAAAGTAAAAATCACCCAACAGTGGCGTATGCTTTTATTTTAAATGACGCTATATGACATCACACAATGACAACTTCTTTGTTCTACATGGCCAGACACTCTAGAGCAGCGGTTCCAAATTTGGGTGCTGTGGCTCAGGACACTTGCAGGGGTGCCTTTGGTTGGTGGTCCATGTACAATTCAAATTATTAGTATAGAGTATGTAAAAGGCAAAACCAGGGGGGGCGTGGCCTGACTGAGCTAGCGGGTGGACGTGGGGAAGCCGAGCTCCGTAAAAATCCTGTTTCTATATCCTATCTGCGGAGATTTGGGCTTGCCTACCCTGCCTGCTTCGACCTCTGGTGCCCTCCTGATACCCCTGGACCGCTTGGCACCCAGCTGGCCGGCTTGACTTGGCGGCGCGAGGACTCCTGGCCTATTTCCTCCTGTCACTGGAGAGACTGAGACCCGGCGCCATTTTAGCCACTCTGTTCGGCGGCTTGAGACTCCTGTGGGTTGCATCCGTCTACTCCCCGGGTGCTGCGGAGGCCGGTGGTTACTCCCTGTACAGGTGAGCGGTGTATGCGGGAAGCGTTCCCGTCAGGGTCACGCTGCCGCTGTCCGCGCAGGGGGTGCCAGCCTTGTCCTGCCCGCATACTCCCTGGGCTGTGGCCGCCTCTGTACATCCTCCTGGCCCCGTCATCTTGGATCTCCAGCAGATCATTTGATTCTTTGATTCGACTACCCTATCTCCTCAGTGCTAAGTACAACTGGATACTGTCTCCATAATACTGGTTGCTTCGTTACTAACCTCAAGATGGAAGCGTTACTGAACTGTGCCCTGCAGGCTATTGCATCTTCTGCTGACAGGCTTATAGCCAGACTGTCTGCTATACAGTGGGACACTGTTCCCAGCCCCTACATTGAAGATGCATTGGACGACAAGTCTGAAGACACCCTGAATATATGCTGTGACACTGAAAGTCTCATGTCTCCTGCTTCTCTACTTATCTGCTCCTCGGCGGACAGACATATATTCAATCCATCTGATATACAGTGTGTTATTATGTCCGACTCTTCTACGAAGGCTGCCCGTACTGATGTGCCTGCGGCCGCTATACATGCATCCCGTGACGCTGAAAACCCTATGGCTCATGTTTCTTTATTTGTCCGGGACTTGTGCACACAGGACTCTACTCTAGCTAATGATAGCTCCTTTAAAACCATGTCCTGCTATTTCCTGTTTGCTGATCTTTGCTCGGGACTGCCACACATTAAGGATAGTGACCCTGGATGTTATATGCGTTCCTTGCGAGATGCTGAAAACGAGTTTCTTATCACCTTTTTAGTTTATTATGGCTCCGTGGATTGGCCAGACTAAGCTCTCGTACAACATCAGTACACACGTGGTCGTCCCATACTTCGCTGATATTTTGTTGATCTCCCATGTGAACTACAATTCAATGTTGTATCTATATCCTGCTAATATTGAACATTTTTACTGCTGTGATTCTGTATACCACATAAAGTATTGACAACCCTTATGTCTTCTCAGAGCGTGATTGGTATTACATTGTTTGGGTACAGTACACAACTTTTCATTTGTAGCACTACTTCTTATGGCATCAAATGTTCTTCATGTTAAATGCAATATATTGATGCACTCAGGGGAATGGCTAGTCTATTAAGGCTGGGTTTGGGGCACTAAATATGTGCATAGCCCTCAGCAGATCCTGTTATTCATATCCTGATATTATCTGGGGGGGGGGGGGGGGAGGGGGTGCTAATTACAAAAGGGTGGGCATAGGTAAGGGGTCGGGAATAGATAGATAGTATAAGGTGGGTAGTTAGTAGTTGGGGGGGAACAGTTTAGGGATCCAGGTGCACCTCAGTTGGGGCTAGGTAGTACAGGGTGGGGGGTTTCATGGGAGGTTTGATTTGGGCATTTGAAGGGGGGAGGTTTATTTTGACTTGTTAGAATAATACTAGACAGTAATATTTAGCTATTGAAGTTGCTACTGGCATTACTTTGACTGTAAATCATATTAGTACATGGTGATTTTGCTCCTTTCATGTCAATGTTTAAATGTGAACATTTCTTTGCTTGCTCCGCTATGTTCTTACAAACGGTACCCGAGTAGGCGCCCTCGGGTATCTACATGTCCTGTATTACTCCAAAGAAATGTGTTTGAATAAGACATCCTGTTTCTAATATCCTCTTATAATTGCCACCAAGATGCTTATGCCTAACTACGTGTTTTTACTTGTTATAAGCAACAGCTATGTAATACTTGGAGGGGTGTGTTTAATGTATTTTTTTTTTTTTTTGGTACTCAAAAACTCAATAAAAAACTACTGAATTTAAAAAAAAAGGCAAAACCAGAGGAGTAGTGTGCGGTCAGGAATTGGGTCCCCTCTGTGTTTGTCCGCTGGCTGTGAACTTTCAGCGGTGTTCACGCCAACGCCTGTAGAATTAATGTTGCTGCTTCCTTCACCCATGTCAGCACAGGGCAGGTGAATGCTGATGTCTGAGGGCATCGCGGGTAGCTCCCAGTGGATTGCTGGTTGGAAAAGGGCACAAGGAAGCGCTGGTGATGCTGCAGGTAGAACCGGAAGTGACCCAACGAGGTTCGTCTCCACAGCAATGGGAGACTTAATCCACCATCGGGAGACTTCCTCTCTTTCTGCCATTACCAATATTATTTTCAAGTACCCCCAACCGGTCTACAGTGTACACCCAAAGGCAAAAGTACCCCATGTTGGGAACCACTGCCCTAAAGTCATTCAATAGAATAGAATGTAGGGGATAGGGAGGGGATAGAAAAATACAATATTCTACTCTTTTGCAGACATGCCATGAGCACAGAACATGCAGATTACATGTGAATATCTTTTTGTTAAATGCAACAGTTTCACCCTCATATTCCATCTCTCTCTTCCCCTCTGTATCTTTCTCCAAACCTCTCCTCAGTCTCTCCCCCTTATTCCCTGTCTGTCAAGCAATCATCAAACTCTGCTTCCCCATCAAAAAACAAGATGTACCAAACCTTGGAGAAACAAAGTAGAGAAGTTGCCCAAAGTTAGAATTGGATTGGTTACTTTGGACAACTTCACATTTTGCCAAGGTTTGATTCACTTGCTCCGCCCCTGTCCCCAACTTACCCTCTTTCCTATGTCGCCCCATATAATCCCTGTAAACATACACAGCCACAGTACCTCTGCGCAATACACCTGAATGTACACTGTATATACACAGTCCCAGTAACTGTTCCCATTACACCTGAAAGCACACAGCCCCAGTAACTGCGCCCATTACACCTGAGTGCACACAGTCCCAGTAACTGCGCCCATTACACCTGAGTGCACACAGCCCCAGTAACTGCGCCCATTACACCTGAGTACACACAGCCCCAGTAACTGTTCCCATTACACCTGAAAGCACACAGCCCCAGTAACTGCGCCCATTACACCTGAGTGCACACAGTCCCAGTAACTGCGCCCATTACACCTGAGTGCACACAGCCCCAGTAACTGCGCCCATTACACCTGAGTACACACAGCCCCAGTAACTGCGCCCATTACACCTGAATGCACACAGCCCCAGTAACTGTTCCCATTACACCTGAGTGCACACAGCCCCAGTAACTGCGCCCATTACACCTGAATGCACACAGCCCCAGTAACTGTGCCCATTACACCTGAATGCACACAGCCCCAGTAACTGTGCCCATTACACCTGAATGCACACAGCCCCAGTAACTGTGCCCATTACACCTGAGTGCACACAGCCCCAGTAACTGCGCCCATTACACCCGAGTGCACACAGCCCCAGTAACTGCGCCCATTACACCTGAATGCACACAGCCCCAGTAACTGCGCCCATTACACCTGAATGCACACAGCCCCAGTAACTGCGCCCATTACACCTGAATGCACACAACCCCAGTAACTGCGCCCATTACTCCTGAGTGCACACAGCCCCAGTAGCTGCGCCCATTACACCTGAGTGCACACAGCCCCAGTAGCTGCGCCCATTACACCTGAGTGCACACAGCCCCAGTAACTGCGCCCATTACACCTGAGTGCACACAGCCCCAGTAACTGCGCCCATTACACCCGAGTGCACACAGCCCCAGTAACTGCGCCCATTACACCTGAATGCACACAACCCCAGTAACTGCGCCCATTACTCCTGAGTGCACACAGCCCCAGTAACTGCGCCCATTACTCCTGAGTGCACACAGCCCCAGTAGCTGCGCCCATTACACCTGAGTGCACACAGCCCCAGTAGCTGCGCCCATTACACCTGAGTGTACACAGCCCCAGTAGCTGCGCCCATTACACCTGAGTGCACACAGCCCCAGTAGCTACGCCCATTACACCTGAGTGCACACAGCCCCAGTAGCTGCGCCCATTACACCTGAGTGCACACAGCCCCAGTAGCTGCGCCCATTACACCTGAGTGCACAAAGCCCCAGTAGCTACGCCCATTACACCTGAGTGCACACAGCCCCAGTAGCTGCGCCCATTACACCTGAGTGCACACAGCCCCAGTAGCTGCGCCCATTACACCTGAGTGTACACAGCCCCATTAGCTGTTAAGCAACTGGCAAGTTACATCCTTTCGCCCCTCATATGGTGTAACAGCACCTTATGCTGCAGCCTGAGAGAGGGGAATAATGAGTGTGCAGTGTGTTACCAGGCTGTCACTGCACATGTCAGGCCAATAGCATCATTTATAATATAAGATAGTTAGAACTCTGTAAAACCAATAAAAATGTACTTTTTTTCATCTGCTTGCAGATCATTTGGTTTTATATTTCCCACTTTAAACAACCTGGTCACTGAATCCATTTCATTGCCACTAATATCACTTTGGGGCTGTCCCCCGGCACCCACACCAACGTGCAGTCACCAAGATAGGATGCACGACTGGTGTTGTGGCTAGAACACTCTACGGACGCATTTCATGCACAATTTTCAATCCCTGACATTTTCTAAACCTCAAATCGGTCGAACTACATTATCCTTTCCACAAGCAGAACTGGAATAGCCGGTTCCTTCTTTATGGCAAAAAACACAACACAAACATTTCTGTGGCATTCCTGTGCGTTACGTAACCATCCCACAGAAGGACAGCCGCCATTATCTAAACAACGGAAAGATTTAACTTGAGGTAACTTTACTCTGAACGAAGCAATGTCAAATGACAAATCTGAAAGACATACATTACCTTACACTGAGGTTTTTCAGTGTTCATCAGCGTCACGTCACTGAACAACCTGTAAGGCAACAGATCAATTTTAGTGTCACACTTTGAAGAAATAGTATAAAACCATATTTTAAAGCAAATCTCACCTTTAAAGGTGCCCACACTCTGTAAGATTTTTTAAACTATATGGCCGTTTCCAATCATTCAGATCGACCAATTGTTTAAAAACTTACCATGTGTGGGCATTATGACGATCCAATGCGGGTGCCCGCGGGTTGTTCATCAAACCTGCTGATCTCTTCAGCAGGGAGAAAGGTGAACGACCCTTTGTGCAGGATTTCCATGACATCTCCCCCCCCCCACTGCAGCTGGAAGATGGAGATAGCGAGGCCACCAGCGGGCAGGAGATTTCAGAACATCTATTCACACTACTGGGCATCCACTAATTGGCTGCCAATCAGCGGCAGCCCATTGATATGAATGGGAAATTTGGTAGCGGCGGGCGGGCAGAAGGTAACAGGTGGGGAACCATCAAAACTTTCTATGCACTCATTCCTTTCTGTAACAGCGGAACATTAATAACATGTAGATGTTGTAGTAAATTGGGCCATGCAATTATGCTTTTACTCCCATCGCTATACTAATATAATTACAGGAGAGCCCAGAACTAACTTGCAGTAAAGGGAGTGAAGGTCCCCATACACCAGCGGCCATGTTTCCCTGATTGGCGGACATTGATGATCCGGCGGGGGATCTGAGAGATTAAGCAGGTTAAAAATGCCTGATCTGAAGACAGGGTCAAGGAATCAGGGATTTTAAACAAGTTTAATAATTCTGATTCCCCAACCGGTGCATCAGGGGATCTGCGATATATGGGGCTATTAGAATGTGTCACATGACAAATTTACAACGAAAACCCAAGACAAGACATAGAGGATGCAGAGTGGAAAACAGTATCTAGCGTATTGCATCTTCATGCATCTCATGTTCCAGGTGTAGGGCTGACGCAAGGTGCGTTCTGATAATGATTCAGCGATTTGAGGAGTAGGGGCAGTGCGGTTACACAGATGTGCAGAACTCAATATGGGAGAATAAACACATTAATGAAATGCAAGTTAAATTGTGCTGGACTTGCATGTAACTGTGTATTGGTCCAACATTGTGGGTGCTGGGTAAAGCAGTTACCCCTCCCTCTCTGCATACTTCTATACAGTGAGTGGCTGTCAGCATTCTGATTGGTAGATCGCTCCAGCCATCCACCAATCAGCATGCTGGCAGCCGTTCACTGCCTCCCCGCTCTGACTTTGTAGCTTCCACTCAGCCTGCTTGAAGGCCTTTGGCCCCAGTGTGCCTATACAGTAACATGGAACTGAAATGCCCCATACATGTAATTGTGAAGGGACTCACGGCATCTGCAGGATCTGAGAGATGGATGGCATGCCAGATTTACAGGCCTCGCATGACAGGATGGATTCCAAAACAGACACTGAAACACAAGACATACATGTTACGCCATTGCTGCAGAACCATACAATAGCTGCTAATGGCATTTAGGAAGTCACAGTAATAACAGAGCAATTAGCACAGCCACCTAATGTGATGCCTGCACAGCTCACACTAATAGACTATAGGGTAAACTTACTAAGCAGTGCTTTATCAAATCCTCCGCGGCTTCATTGGTTTTGATATTAAACAGAAAATATTCCTGGTGGCGTTTATAATATTATTGCACCTTTAAATGCAAAAAGCAAAAAAGCTGAAGATGCAGCAGCTTTACAAAGTTCTGCTTAGTATGAATACTTTTAAAAAGGTTTTGAATATGGCTTTGGTCTATTTCAGTGGTTCCCAGCCCTGGTCCTCAAGTACCCCCAACAGTGCATGTTTTCCAGATCTCCTCACCGAATCACAAGTGACATAATTAGCTCCAACTGTGGATCTTTTGAAATGTGTCTGAATAATGAGTGCACCTGCTGGGTGATCTGGAAAACATGCACTGTTGGGGGTACTTGAGGACCAGGGTTGGGAAACACTGGTCTATTTGAAAACAGTTCAATGTAACCATTTGTACAGAGTAATGGGTTCTTGTTTTACTGTACTTCAACTACAGGCTGAGTCTCCTGTATCCAAAATACAGATTTGTTTTAAGCAGGACTGAGATCATGACACCTTTGCTTTCTGATGGTTCAATGGGATTGGGATCGTTTGGTCTACAGCAGGCATGTCCAAGGTTGGCCCTCCAGCTGTTGTGAAACTACACATCCCAGCATGCTTTGCAATAGTTTTAGCATTCTCTAATAGCAAAACTGTGGCAAAGCATCCTGGGATGTGTAGTTTCACAACATCTGGAGGGCCAATGTTGGACATGCCTGGTCTACAGCAACTAGGTTGACATCACTAGATCGACAGGCAGCAAGGTCGACATGGGTCAAGGTTGAAGAATAGGAAAAGACCAGGAGACCAGGGTTCCCTTGCAAAGTCTGTGACGTGTTTATTTTTCAGGATACAGACATCCGACCATCCAGCCACCAGAGGCTGTCAAAATGATGGTCCCTGCTAGCTTTCTTATTACAGTTATATACCTGCTATACCACTGATTGGGCCACATTCAAATAAGGAGTTTTACATATAATACCCCTTTTACACCGCCGAAAAATCCGGGTCAGCGGCGGGTCAGACCCGGATCTTCGGCAGTGTAAATCCCTAACGCCGTGTCCCTTTACACGGGACTTCTACCCAGGTCCTGACCTGGGTAGAACACGGCTAGGACCTGGGTAGAGGGCGGTGTAAATGGGAACGCCGGGTCGGATGAACCGGCTCCCATTTACATGAATGGGGAACGTCCAACCTGCGGACCGCAGCGTCCGCAGGTTGGACGGATTGTCAGTCTGACACGGACAGCCGGCGCTGCTGTCTGCTATACTCTGCAGACAGCAGCGGTGGCGGGGGAGGGAGGTGAACGGATGCCTGTGTGCGGCATCCATTCACCTCCTGTCCAATGGCGGGGGGGTGCGCGCGGGGACTGGGGGCAGCCTAGCAGCTTACCTTAGTGCTGGGCTGCCCCCAGCAGCGTTCCGGGTACGGCGGCGTCGATCGGCGCTTGAAGATGACATCGCGCTGTCATCTTCAAGCGCCGGGAAGGGGCGGGAGGGTGGTGCGGGCGTTTAAGCCCATCCGGTGTAAATGCCCCTAAACGCCGGGTCGCACCCGGCTTCAACCAGGGTCCAAAAAGCCGGGTGCGACCCGGCGTTTTGGTCTAAAAAGGGTATTAGGGATCCCTCTAACTTATTTAAAAACACATACATATATAGATGACAAGTATTCCTGTACGTTTCTGCTTCAGTCTGCTAAGGTAATAGGTTTCCACTGTCGTAATGCAATGTATATTGAGTTATCTTTGGATCGCCATATGTTAGCTTCTGACAGGAATAGAAAATGTCTTTGACAAAGTCCTTGGTAAATGAATTCTGAATGTTGCGATCAAATGTTCAAATACAATAGTAATACTGTAAAGTCCCATATTATCAAGGTCGACAGGACATTAGGTCGACATGAGGTTTTTCACTTTTTATTGACACGAATGTCAACACATGGACACAGTTTGAAGTGCACCGCATCCCCTTGCTTCGCTTGCCATGCTTCGGGCACACTATTTTCTTATCCCACCGCGCCCTAATGGGTGGTAGGGCATGAAATACCGCCTGTCGGCACACGTCGGCTCAAAAAAAAAGAAGAGAAAAACGCCATGTCGACCTTTTGACTGTCCACCTTGCCCATGTCGACCTAATGATCTGTCAAACTAAACCCATGTCGACCTTGCCCACGTCGACCTAATGATCTGTCGAACTAAACCCATGCCGACCTAGTGGGCTCGACCCAATGCTTGTCGACCTAGTTGCTGTAGACCTAATGACCGTATCCCATTCAATGTGCACAAACTTGGTTCATGCACGCAATTATTCAAAGTTGTATAAATCTACCTTCAGGCTGCGTGTATAAGGTGTACATGACACTACTGCATTCTGTACTGGATCCCATCCCCAAGACATCTCATTTTGGAATGCAGATACTGTATCACAAACCACAGTAAAATCCAATCCCCAAATGGCTTCTGGTCCCAAGCATTCTGCATATGGGACACTATGAAACTGTACTGAGTCCTGAGAAGAAAGCTATTTCCCCACAAACACTCTATACAGAAGAATACAACAGCAATAGATATGGTCTGAGCACCCGGTGACTATCGGGGGAAATGCATCAAAACTTGGAGAGAAAGTGGGGAGAGATAAAGGCTTTACTAAGTCTAAAGGTGGCCATACACACGCAGATTTATCTTCAGATCTGGCTGGTTGGAACAAAAACATGGTTATGGATGAGAGCCAATGACAGTTGACAGTAGAGAGCAATAAAGTGGACTTAGAAAGTGTCAGCCAATCAGCTCCTAATTACCTTGTCACAGACTGTTTGAAAAATGACAGTTTGGAACTGGTTGGTTTGTGCTTTATCTCCATTTCATTTATCTCTCCCCAAGGCTTAATAAATAGAACCTAAAGTATAAGCCAATCAGCTCCTGTCATGTTACAATCTGTGTCTGGAAAATTCTTCTGTGACCGTGGTTTTTTTTTCTTTACCTTTGAGCAAACGTGTACATGGGAACAGCACTCAGTATCAATTGACATGGTTTCCAATTTACACTGTCCTGAGTGTTAATGACACTGGGGAGAAAAAGTTCCTGTTCTAGGCCCACACTAGTGACTGGTGAGTACATATTATTAGTATCATCAACAACAATAATCATTTATTATTAGTCCATGATTCTTTTGTAATATAATGTCACAGTGACAGTGTACTGCAATTGTGATGTCACAGTGTACTGTGACATCACAATAACAGGAGAGACTATACCAGTGGTGACTCCTGTGCTGGCTCATTTGTCACATGTGACTAGAAGAGAGAAGGTGTATACTTAATTTCTTATTGAGATACATTGTTTGCAATAACTTTCATGGTGATGGCTCCGAGGAGTCATCACCTTTTACTACTTATAGCTGCGGCTTTCATGATTTACATCACACCGGTTTCTGGATTGGAGCTGCTGGAAGAGAAGGATGTATTCAGGACCGTGAACTGCCCAGCATTCATAGTGTTTGACACAGCAGCATACCTGACGGACATGACCATCATGCTAGAATGCCACTGCAAGCCAGAAGAGATCAAGTCTGTAGTGTGGTACTATCAGAAGAATTTGGGTGGTGATCTCAGCCGGGTGTTCACAAATGTCAACGGTGGAACCCAAGTGGACAGCAACAACATGCCGAGTAACACCGATGCCCTGAAGAGGTTCAGCATCCAAGTGTATGACCTTGTACTATTTCGGGCACAAACCAAAGACTCCGGGCACTACATTTGTGGCACATGGGATAAGCAGTTTTTCTATGCCTATAACATTGACATCCAAGATGCCCTAACAGCAGATGTAGAGTTTTCAGTAAAGAACGATCATCCACAAGAAGACCTGGTAATGAACGGCTTTACAGCCTTCACGTCTTTTTCAGACTGGTCCGTATGTGATCGCTGTGATGTGCAAGGAGAACAAATGAGAGTGGGCTTATGCCATGTGAGGAGTGACCATCTGTTCCCAAGGTATCTGCTCAAGATGAAAAAAGAGGCTCCATGTGGCTCAGGCGCTGTCCCAGCAAGATTTAAGCGATATCTAACTAATCGCAAGCCAGAGATCCAGATCAGGCGCTGCACATCACCCTGCAGGAAAACACCATCCAACCTCCTACATAAGATCGGCAAATGGATAACTGGTGCCTTGAAACGTATAAAGAAAATTTGGAATTATATTCCTTTCCTTAAAAAGATACCAAACTCACTAAAGGCACCAACGCAAATGTTACAGCTTCTAGCAGGCAAAAGCCTCACCCTTCAGTGCCCAGGAGCCAAACCAGGGCAAATTGTGGCTTGGGATAAAGAGGGGGATAATGACACCCATAGACTATATCGATCACAGTACCTACTTGGGCCTTCTGACAATGGCAGAGTAACAACAGACTACGGAGAGCATCTGAACATCCGTTCCCTAGAACTCAGTGACACAGGAATGTACTACTGCTGGCTCCAACAGAAGATGAAGGCTGGATTCAGGCTGACTGTGCTAAAGAGTGACTTAGTAACTCGGTTTAATGATCCAGTGGCTAGACTTACCATGAAGACCATCATAATCCTCTTGAGCTGTATAGTCATATTATTCGTACTCATTACCTGTGTCATGTGTTGTGGCTACTACTTCCGATGTGGGCCATTATAACTGCAGAGACTGCTGCCACACTGCCCGGCCACAAGGCATCACCAAAGGCCGCTGCTGTCACACCCAACTAACATCTATAACAACAAAACCTCCAGAGGCCATAACACCTCTCTGGAGGCCACTAACCCAGCCTATGTCACTCACATAGCCGGTCCCAAGCCCGGATAAATGGGGAGGGGTGGTTTCTATGGTGAAAGAACGCAACCAATGATAGTACAACTCTCCAAAACAACAGCAAAATCTAGCGCATATGGCAGAACCGATACGCAAGAGGCAGCTGGGGCCTTGGGGAAGAATGGACTACCAGCCATTGTTACAGAACAATCATTTAATGATGAATGTTAGTGATGGTGACTAGGCTCCTAAGTCTTCTGTACTAATATCTATAGTAATAAATTAGCACAGTGGTTCTCAACATTTTTTGAAACACTGCACTTTAATTCAATAATTCTTTGCAATAACACCCCACCCCACCCCCAATTAATACAAAGTATACATTGGACATAGTCAGCAGGAAGTGAACCGATGATGTAGGACCATATGTAACAGATATATGCCACTGGCAGGATGTAATAGCACGACTATCCGAAGGCGCCATTCAGATTCATCAGACTAATCATAGACAATAACTTAAGGGGAGATATTGGTTGTATTGTAGGGCATATAGATCCAGCTTACAGGAAATTTAAACAGAATGTCCACATAAAGAATAAGAATCAAGTATCATAGTAGTATTGTAATGTCCAGCTAACAAAAGAAAAATATACAATAAAACAAAAAGCAAAATCCCCCCCCTGTAGATATGGAGACAATAAACTAATGGCCCTAATCTAGGCGGAACATGACCCAGCCCCCCTCAGCAAATACAGATGTATATCAGACGTGGCATTTGTAAGTATGTTATATATTAGGCAAACATCAGCATAATCATAAAGACAGAATATGTATGAAGGGATACATCAATATAAGTAAAAAAAAAAGAATTAGACCACTAATGGTAGACAGTAGGGAGGCCAATCCCAGGATCGGGATCGGCGGGATCCCGGGATTTTGGCCTAAAATCGTCGGGATTTCAATCCCGGGATTGAAGCTTTCAATCCCGAGATTTCGGGATTAGTACCCCAGTGCCTAAAGACGGGCAGCGCTGAGCACCTAATGGCTCAGATGCTGCCCGACTCGCTGCTGACCCCCGGTGGACAGCTGGTTCTGTGTTCACTGGCAGTGTGCTTTGATGACAGGCATGACGGCGCCCAGGCTGCGCAGCGTGACCCCGGACATCACGCCACGCTGCGCAGCCCGTCCACCGCCATTCCGGTCAGTGCAGCACACTGTCAGGGATCCGGACGCCCAGCCACATGCCCACTGTGTTGCCATCGCCCGCACGCACGCCCCGCCGCTGGAGATGGATGGTCGGATCCGGACGCCCGGACACATGCCCGCTGTGCTGCTATCGCCCGCCCCGCCGCTGGAGATGGATGGTCGGTCCTGCTGCTGCCTGTCACCACTACCTCTGTAAGTGACAGTGCAGGGCAGGGGGGATGGGCAAGATTGGGGGGTGGCTGTGGCATTTAGTGACATTTGGGGGCGGGTCATGTTTTTTTTATTAGGGAGGCCAATCCCGGGATTCCCGGGATTGAGCATTTTTCAATCCCGAATCCCGGGATTGAAAAAATGCCCCGGGATTGGCATCCCTAGTAGACAGTGAGTAAGTCGACACCTAAGAATGGTCAATATAGGCTAGGTCAACAGTGACAGGCCGACATAAGCAAAAAGGTCAACATAAAATGGCCGACACTGGAAAATGTCAACACCTGTTTTCATGGTTTGTGTATCCTCCCCCTTTTTCCACTAGCAAGCCGCGTCGCACCCGGGATTTTGTACATATTTTTTAATGACCCGGCTTGCAAACACTTTCCCATTGGAAGCCTGGGAGAAGAGAGCATTTCCCAGCGGTGGCTCTGTATTGCAGTGAACAGGACCCGGGTCACCCATTTCCACTGCCCTTGGGCTCCAACCCGGGTTGGAGTGGCTGACCCAGGATTTTGCATGGGGATGCGTTTCCACTAGCAAAAAAATCAGGGTTGATGCGCGACCCGGGATATTTTTGCTAGTGGAAAAGGGATATAAAACAGTAAAATCCAATCCCCAAATGGCTTCTGGACCCAAGCATTCTGCATATGGGACACTATGAAACTGTACTGAGTCCTGAGAAGAAAGCTATTTCCCCACAAACACTCTATACAGAAGAATAAAACAGCAATAGATATGGTCTGAGCACCCGGTGACTATCGGGGGAAATGCATCAAAACTTGGAGAGAAAGTGGGGAGAGATAAAGGCTTTACTAAGTCTAAAGGTGGCCATACACACGCAGATTTATCTTCAGATGTGGCTGGTTGGAACAAAAACATGGTTATGGATGAGAGCCAATGACAGTTGACCATTTGCTTGGAAATGCTGGAAAACTGACAAACTGTCCCTCATCCATAACCATGTTTTTGTTCCAACCAGCCAGATCTGAAGATAAATCTTACAAGTGTATAGGCACCTTTAGAGAGCAATAAAGTGGACTTAGAAAGTGTCAGCCAATCAGCTCCTAATTACCTCGTCACAGACTGTTTGAAAAATGACAGTTTGGAACTGGTTGGTTTGTGCTTTATCTCCATTTCATTTATCTCTCCCCAAGGCTTAATAAATAGAACCTAAAGTATCAGCCAATCAGCTCCTGTCATGTTACAATCTGTGTCTGGAAAATTCTTCTGTGACCGTGTTTTTTTTTTCTTTACCTTTGAGCAAACGTGTACATGGGAACAGCACTCAGTATCAATTGACATGGTTTCCAATTTACACTGTCCTGAGTGTTAATGACACTGGGGAGAAAAAGTTCCTGTTCTAGGCCCACACTAGTGACTGGTGAGTACATATTATTAGTATCATCAACAACAATAATCATTTATTATTAGTCCATGATTCTTTTGTAATATAATGTCACAGTGACAGTGTACTGCAATTGTGATGTCACAGTGTACTGTGACATCACAATAACAGGAGAGACTATACCAGTGGTGACTCCTGTGCTGGCTCATTTGTCGCATGTGACTAGAAGAGAGAAGGTGTATACTTAATTTCTTATTGAGATACATTGTTTGCAATAACTTTCATGGTGATGGCTCCGAGGAGTCATCACCTTTTACTACTTATAGCTGCGGCTTTCATGATTTACATCACACCGGTTTCTGGATTGGAGCTGCTGGAAGAGAAGGATGTATTCAGGACCGTGAACTGCCCAGCATTCATAGTGTTTGACACAGCAGCATACCTGACGGACATGACCATCATGCTAGAATGCCACTGCAAGCCAGAAGAGATCAAGTCTGTAGTGTGGTACTATCAGAAGAATTTGGGTGGAGATCTCAGCCGGGTGTTCACAAATGTCAACGGTGGAACCCAAGTGGACAGCAACAACATGCCGAGTAACACCGATGCCCTGAAGAGGTTCGACATCCAAGTGTATGACCTTGTACTATTTCGGGCACAAACCAAAGACTCCGGGCACTACATTTGTGGCACATGGGATAAGCAGTTTTTCTATGCCTATAACATTGACATCCAAGATGCCCTAACAGCAGATGTAGAGTTTTCAGTAAAGAACGATCATCCACAAGAAGACCTGGTAATGAACGGCTTTACAGCCTTCACGTCTTTTTCAGACTGGTCCGTATGTGATCGCTGTGATGTGCAAGGAGAACAAATGAGAGTGGGCTTATGCCATGTGAGGAGTGACCATCTGTTCCCAAGGTATCTGCTCAAGATGAAAAAAGAGGCTCCATGTGGCTCAGGCGCTGTCCCAGCAAGATTTAAGCGATATCTAACTAATCGCAAGCCAGAGATCCAGATCAGGCGCTGCACATCACCCTGCAGGAAAACACCATCCAACCTCCTACATAAGATCGGCAAATGGATAACTGGTGCCTTGAAACGTATAAAGAAAATTTGGAATTATATTCCTTTCCTTAAAAAGATACCAAACTCACTAAAGGCACCAACGCAAATGTTACAGCTTCTAGCAGGCAAAAGCCTCACCCTTCAGTGCCCAGGAGCCAAACCAGGGCAAATTGTGGCTTGGGATAAAGAGGGGGATAATGACACCCATAGACTATATCGATCACAGTACCTACTTGGGCCTTCTGACAATGGCAGAGTAACAACAGACTACGGAGAGCATCTGAACATCCGTTCCCTAGAACTCAGTGACACAGGAATGTACTACTGCTGGCTCCAACAGAAGATGAAGGCTGGATTCAGGCTGACTGTGCTAAAGAGTGACTTAGTAACTCGGTTTAATGATCCAGTGGCTAGAGTTACCATGAAGACCATCATAATCCTCTTGAGCTGTATAGTCATATTATTCGTACTCATTACCTGTGTCATGTGTTGCGGCTACTACTTCCGATGTGGGCCATTATAACTGCAGAGACTGCTGCCACACTGCCCGGCCACAAGGCATCATCAAAGGCCGCTGCTGTCACACCCAACTAACATCTATTACAACAAAACCTCCAGAGGCCATAACACCTCTCTGGAGGCCACTAACCCAGCCTATGTGACTCACATAGCCGGTCCCAAGCCCGGATAAATGGGGAGGGGTGGTTTCTATGGTGAAAGAACGCAACCAATGATAGTACAACTCTCCAAAACAACAGCAAAATCTAGCGCATATGGCAGAACCGATACGCAAGAGGCAGCTGGGGCCTTGGGGAAGAATGGACTACCAGCCATTGTTACAGAACAATCATTTAATGATGAATGTTAGTGATGGTGACTAGGCCCCTAAGTCTTCTGTACTAATATCTATAGTAATAGATTAGCACAGTGGTTCTCAACCTTTTTTGAAACACTGCACTTTAATTCAATAATTCTTTGCAATAACACCCCACCCCACCCCCAATTAATACAAAGTATACATTGGACATAGTCAGCAGGAAGTGAACCGATGATGTAGGACCATATGTAACAGATATATGCCACTGGCAGGATGTAATAGCACGACTATCCGAAGGCGCCATTCAGATTCATCAGACTAATCATAGACAATAACTTAAGGGGAGATATCGGTTGTATTGTAGGGCATATAGATCCAGCTTACAGGAAATTTAAACAGAATGTCCACATAAAGAATAAGAATCAAGTATCATAGTAGTATTGTAATGTCCAGCTAACAAAAGAAAAATGTACAATAAAACAAAACGCAAAATCCCCCCCCCCTGTAGAAATGGAGACAATAAACTAATGGCCCTAATCTAGGCGGAACATGACCCAGCCCCCCCTCAGCAAATACAGATGTATATCAGACGTGGCATTTGTAAGTATGTTATATATTAGGCAAACATCAGCATAATCATAAAGACAGAATATGTATGAAGGGATACATCAGTATAAGTCAAAAAAAAGAATTAGACCACTAATGGTAGACATTAGGGAGGCCAATCCCAGGATCGGGATCGGCGGGATCCCGGGATTTTGGCCTAAAATCGTCGGGATTTCGATCCCGAGATTTCGGGATTAGTACCCCAGTGCCTAAAGACGGGCAGCGCTGAGCACCTAATGGCTCAGATGCTGCCCGGCTGACTGCTGCTGACCCCCGGTGGACGGCTGGTTCTGTGTTCACTGGCAGTGTGCTTTGATGACAGGCATGACGGCGCCCAGGCTGCGCAGCGTGACCCCGGACATCACGCCACGCTGCGCAGCCCGTCCACCGCCATTCCGGTCAGTGCAGCACACTGTCAGGGATCCGGACGCCCAGCCACATGCCCACTGTGTTGCCATCGCCCGCACGCACGCCCCGCCGCTGGAGATGGATGGTCGGATCCGGACGCCCGGACACATGCCCGCTGTGCTGCTATCGCCCACCCCACCGCTGGAGATGGATGGTCGGATCCGGACGCCCGGACACATGCCCGCTGTGCTGCTATCGCCCGCCCCGCCGCTGGAGATGGATGGTCGGTCCTGCTGCTGCCTGTCACCACTACCTCTGTAAGTGACAGCGCAGGGCAGGGGGGATGGGCAAGATTGGGGGGTGGCTGTGGCATTTAGTGACATTTGGGGGCGGGTCATGTTTTTTTTATTAGGGAGGCCAATCCCGGGATTCCCGGGATTGAGCATTTTTCAATCCCGAATCCCGGGATTGAAAAAATGCCCCGGGATTGGCATCCCTAGTAGACCGTGAGTAAGTCGACACCTAAGAATGGTCAATATAGGCTAGGTCAACAGTGACAGGTCGACATAAGCAAAAAGGTCAACATAAAATGTCCGACACTGGAAAATGTCAACACCTGTTTTCATGGTTTGTGTATCCTCCCCCTTTTTCCACTAGCAAGCCGCGTCGCACCCGGGATTTTGTACATATTTTCAATGACCCGGCTTGCAAACACTTTCCCATTGGAAGCCTGGGAGAAGAGAGCATTTCCCAGCGGTGGCTCTGTATTGCAGTGAACAGGACCCGGGTCACCCATTTCCACTGCCCTTGGGCTCCAACCCGGGTTGGAGTGGCTGACCCAGGATTTTGCATGGGGATGCGTTTCCACTAGCAAAAAAATCAGGGTTGATGCGCGACCCGGGATATTTTTGCTAGTGGAAAAGGGATATAAAACAGTAAAATCCAATCCCCAAATGGCTTCTGGACCCAAGCATTCTGCATATGGGACACTATGAAACTGTACTGAGTCCTGAGAAGAAAGCTATTTCCCCACAAACACTCTATACAGAAGAATAAAACAGCAATAGATATGGTCTGAGCACCCGGTGACTATCGGGGAAATGCATCAAAACTTGGAGAGAAAGTGGGGAGAGATAAAGGCTTTACTAAGTCTAAAGGTGGCCATACACACGCAGATTTATCTTCAGATGTGGCTGGTTGGAACAAAAACATGGTTATGGATGAGAGCCAATGACAGTTGACCATTTGCTTGGAAATGCTGGAAAACTGACAAACTGTCCCTCATCCATAACCATGTTTTTGTTCCAACCAGCCAGATCTGAAGATAAATCTTACAAGTGTATAGGCACCTTTAGAGAGCAATAAAGTGGACTTAGAAAGTGTCAGCCAATCAGCTCCTAATTACCTCGTCACAGACTGTTTGAAAAATGACAGTTTGGAACTGGTTGGTTTGTGCTTTATCTCCATTTCATTTATCTCTCCCCAAGGCTTAATAAATAGAACCTAAAGTATCAGCCAATCAGCTCCTGTCATGTTACAATCTGTGTCTGGAAAATTCTTCTGTGACCGTGGTTTTTTTTTCTTTACCTTTGAGCAAACGTGTACATGGGAACAGCACTCAGTATCAATTGACATGGTTTCCAATTTACACTGTCCTGAGTGTTAATGACACTGGGGAGAAAAAGTTCCTGTTCTAGGCCCACACTAGTGACTGGTGAGTACATATTATTAGTATCATCAACAACAATAATCATTTATTATTAGTCCATGATTCTTTTGTAATATAATGTCACAGTGACAGTGTACTGCAATTGTGATGTCACAGTGTACTGTGACATCACAATAACAGGAGAGACTATACCAGTGGTGACTCCTGTGCTGGCTCATTTGTCACATGTGACTAGAAGAGAGAAGGTGTATACTTAATTTCTTATTGAGATACATTGTTTGCAATAACTTTCATGGTGATGGCTCCGAGGAGTCATCACCTTTTACTACTTATAGCTGCGGCTTTCATGATTTACATCACACCGGTTTCTGGATTGGAGCTGCTGGAAGAGAAGGATGTATTCAGGACCGTGAACTGCCCAGCATTCATAGTGTTTGACACAGCAGCATACCTGACGGACATGACCATTATGCTAGAATGCCACTGCAAGCCAGAAGAGATCAAGTCTGTAGTGTGGTACTATCAGAAGAATTTGGGTGGAGATCTCAGCCGGGTGTTCACAAATGTCAACGGTGGAACCCAAGTGGACAGCAACAACATGCCGAGTAACACCGATGCCCTGAAGAGGTTCGACATCCAAGTGTATGACCTTGTACTATTTCGGGCACAAACCAAAGACTCCGGGCACTACATTTGTGGCACATGGGATAAGCAATTTTTCTATGCCTATAACATTGACATCCAAGATGCCCTAACAGCAGATGTAGAGTTTTCAGTAAAGAACGATCATCCACAAGAACACCTGGTAATGAACGGCTTTACAGCCTTCACGTCTTTTTCAGACTGGTCCGTATGTGATCGCTGTGATGTGCAAGGAGAACAAATGAGAGTGGGCTTATGCCATGTGAGGAGTGACCATCTGTTCCCAAGGTATCTGCTCAAGATGAAAAAAGAGGCTCCATGTGGCTCAGGCGCTGTCCCAGCAAGATTTAAGCGATATCTAACTAATCGCAAGCCAGAGATCCAGATCAGGCGCTGCACATCACCCTGCAGGAAAACACCATCCAACCTCCTACATAAGATCGGCAAATGGATAACTGGTGCCTTGAAACGTATAAAGAAAATTTGGAATTATATTCCTTTCCTTAAAAAGATACCAAACTCACTAAAGGCACCAACGCAAATGTTACAGCTTCTAGCAGGCAAAAGCCTCACCCTTCAGTGCCCAGGAGCCAAACCAGGGCAAATTGTGGCTTGGGATAAAGAGGGGGATAATGACACCCATAGACTATATCGATCACAGTACCTACTTGGGCCTTCTGACAATGGCAGAGTAACAACAGACTACGGAGAGCATCTGAACATCCGTTCCCTAGAACTCAGTGACACAGGAATGTACTACTGCTGGCTCCAACAGAAGATGAAGGCTGGATTCAGGCTGACTGTGCTAAAGAGTGACTTAGTAACTCGGTTTAATGATCCAGTGGCTAGAGTTACCATGAAGACCATCATAATCCTCTTGAGCTGTATAGTCATATTATTCGTACTCATTACCTGTGTCATGTGTTGCGGCTACTACTTCCGATGTGGGCCATTATAACTGCAGAGACTGCTGCCACACTGCCCGGCCACAAGGCATCATCAAAGGCCGCTGCTGTCACACCCAACTAACATCTATTACAACAAAACCTCCAGAGGCCATAACACCTCTCTGGAGGCCACTAACCCAGCCTATGTGACTCACATAGCCGGTCCCAAGCCCGGATAAATGGGGAGGGGTGGTTTCTATGGTGAAAGAACGCAACCAATGATAGTACAACTCTCCAAAACAACAGCAAAATCTAGCGCATATGGCAGAACCGATACGCAAGAGGCAGCTGGGGCCTTGGGGAAGAATGGACTACCAGCCATTGTTACAGAACAATCATTTAATGATGAATGTTAGTGATGGTGACTAGGCCCCTAAGTCTTCTGTACTAATATCTATAGTAATAGATTAGCACAGTGGTTCTCAACCTTTTTTGAAACACTGCACTTTAATTCAATAATTCTTTGCAATAACACCCCACCCCACCCCCAATTAATACAAAGTATACATTGGACATAGTCAGCAGGAAGTGAACCGATGATGTAGGACCATATGTAACAGATATATGCCACTGGCAGGATGTAATAGCACGACTATCCGAAGGCGCCATTCAGATTCATCAGACTAATCACAGACAATAACTTAAGGGGAGATATCGGTTGTATTGTAGGGCATATAGATCCAGCTTACAGGAAATTTAAACAGAATGTCCACATAAAGAATAAGAATCAAGTATCATAGTAGTATTGTAATGTCCAGCTAACAAAAGAAAAATATACAATAAAACAAAAAGCAAAATCCCCCCCCTGTAGAAATGGAGACAATAAACTAATGGCCCTAATCTAGGCGGAACATGACCCAGCCCCCCTCAGCAAATACAGATGTATATCAGACGTGGCATTTGTAAGTATGTTATATATTAGGCAAACATCAGCATAATCATAAAGACAGAATATGTATGAAGGGATACATCAGTATAAGTCAAAAAAAAGAATTAGACCACTAATGGTAGACAGTAGGGAGGCCAATCCCAGGATCGGGATCGGCGGGATCCCGGGATTTTGGCCTAAAATCGTCGGGATTTCAATCCCGGGATTGAAGCTTTCAATCCCGAGATTTCGGGATTAGTACCCCAGTGCCTAAAGACGGGCAGCGCTGAGCACCTAATGGCTCAGATGCTGCCCGACTGACTGCTGCTGACCCCCGGTGGACAGCTGGTTCTGTGTTCACTGGCAGTGTGCTTTGATGACAGGCATGACGGCGCCCAGGTGACCCCGGACCTCACGCCACGCTGCGCAGCCCGTCCACCGCCATTCCGGTCAGTGCAGCACACTGTCAGGGATCCGGACGCCCAGCCACATGCCCACTGTGTTGCCATCGCCCGCACGCACGCCCCGCCGCTGGAGATGGATGGTCGGATCCGGACGCCCGGACACATGCCCGCTGTGCTGCTATCGCCCGCCCCGCCGCTGGAGATGGATGGTCGGTCCTGCTGCTGCCTGTCACCACTACCTCTGTAAGTGACAGTGCAGGGCAGGGGGGATGGGCAAGATTGGGGGGTGGCTGTGGCATTTAGTGACATTTGGGGGCGGGTCATGTTTTTTTTATTAGGGAGGCCAATCCCGGGATTCCCGGGATTGAGCATTTTTCAATCCCGAATCCCGGGATTGAAAAAATGCCCCGGGATTGGCATCCCTAGTAGACAGTGAGTAAGTCGACACCTAAAAATGGTCAATATAGGCTAGGTCAACAGTGACAGGTCGACATAAGCAAAAAGGTCAACATAAAATGTCCGACACTGGAAAATGTCAACACCTGTTTTCATGGTTTGTGTATCCTCCCCCTTTTTCCACTAGCAAGCCGCGTCGCACCCGGGATTTTGTACATATTTTCAATGACCCGGCTTGCAAACACTTTCCCATTGGAAGCCTGGGAGAAGAGAGCATTTCCCAGCGGTGGCTCTGTATTGCAGTGAACAGGACCCGGGTCACCCATTTCCACTGCCCTTGGGCTCCAACCCGGATGCGTTTCCACTAGCAAAAAAATCAGGGTTGATGCGCGACCCGGGATATTTTTGCTAGTGGAAAAGGGATATAAAACAGTAAAATCCAATCCCCAAATGGCTTCTGGACCCAAGCATTCTGCATATGGGACACTATGAAACTGTACTGAGTCCTGAGAAGAAAGCTATTTCCCCACAAACACTCTATACAGAAGAATAAAACAGCAATAGATATGGTCTGAGCACCCGGTGACTATCGGGGGAAATGCATCAAAACTTGGAGAGAAAGTGGGGAGAGATAAAGGCTTTACTAAGTCTAAAGGTGGCCATACACACGCAGATTTATCTTCAGATCTGGCTGGTTGGAACAAAAACATGGTTATGGATGAGAGCCAATGACAGTTGACCATTTGCTTGGAAATGCTGGAAAACTGACAAACTGTCCCTCATCCATAACCATGTTTTTGTTCCAACCAGCCAGATCTGAAGATAAATCTTACAAGTGTATAGGCACCTTTAGAGAGCAATAAAGTGGACTTAGAAAGTGTCAGCCAATCAGCTCCTAATTACCTCGTCACAGACTGTTTGAAAAATGACAGTTTGGAACTGGTTGGTTTGTGCTTTATCTCCATTTCATTTATCTCTCCCCAAGGCTTAATAAATAGAACCTAAAGTATCAGCCAATCAGCTCCTGTCATGTTACAATCTGTGTCTGGAAAATTCTTCTGTGACCGTGGTTTTTTTTTCTTTACCTTTGAGCAAACGTGTACATGGGAACAGCACTCAGTATCAATTGACATGGTTTCCAATTTACACTGTCCTGAGTGTTAATGACACTGGGGAGAAAAAGTTCCTGTTCTAGGCCCACACTAGTGACTGGTGAGTACATATTATTAGTATCATCAACAACAATAATCATTTATTATTAGTCCATGATTCTTTTGTAATATAATGTCACAGTGACAGTGTACTGCAATTGTGATGTCACAGTGTACTGTGACATCACAATAACAGGAGAGACTATACCAGTGGTGACTCCTGTGCTGGCTCATTTGTCACATGTGACTAGAAGAGAGAAGGTGTATACTTAATTTCTTATTGAGATACATTGTTTGCAATAACTTTCATGGTGATGGCTCCGAGGAGTCATCACCTTTTACTACTTATAGCTGCGGCTTTCATGATTTACATCACACCGGTTTCTGGATTGGAGCTGCTGGAAGAGAAGGATGTATTCAGGACCGTGAACTGCCCAGCATTCATAGTGTTTGACACAGCAGCATACCTGACGGACATGACCATCATGCTAGAATGCCACTGCAAGCCAGAAGAGATCAAGTCTGTAGTGTGGTACTATCAGAAGAATTTGGGTGGAGATCTCAGCCGGGTGTTCACAAATGTCAACGGTGGAACCCAAGTGGACAGCAACAACATGCCGAGTAACACCGATGCCCTGAAGAGGTTCGACATCCAAGTGTATGACCTTGTACTATTTCGGGCACAAACCAAAGACTCTGGGCACTACATTTGTGGCACATGGGATAAGCAGTTTTTCTATGCCTATAACATTGACATCCAAGATGCCCTAACAGCAGATGTAGAGTTTTCAGTAAAGAACGATCATCCACAAGAAGACCTGGTAATGAACGGCTTTACAGCCTTCACGTCTTTTTCAGACTGGTCCGTATGTGATCGCTGTGATGTGCAAGGAGAACAAATGAGAGTGGGCTTATGCCATGTGAGGAGTGACCATCTGTTCCCAAGGTATCTGCTCAAGATGAAAAAAGAGGCTCCATGTGGCTCAGGCGCTGTCCCAGCAAGATTTAAGCGATATCTAACTAATCGCAAGCCAGAGATCCAGATCAGGCGCTGCACATCACCCTGCAGGAAAACACCATCCAACCTCCTACATAAGATCGGCAAATGGATAACTGGTGCCTTGAAACGTATAAAGAAAATTTGGAATTATATTCCTTTCCTTAAAAAGATACCAAACTCACTAAAGGCACCAACGCAAATGTTACAGCTTCTAGCAGGCAAAAGCCTCACCCTTCAGTGCCCAGGAGCCAAACCAGGGCAAATTGTGGCTTGGGATAAAGAGGGGGATAATGGCACCCATAGACTATATCGATCACAGTACCTACTTGGGCCTTCTGACAATGGCAGAGTAACAACAGACTACGGAGAGCATCTGAACATCCGTTCCCTAGAACTCAGTGACACAGGAATGTACTACTGCTGGCTCCAACAGAAGATGAAGGCTGGATTCAGGCTGACTGTGCTAAAGAGTGACTTAGTAACTCGGTTTAATGATCCAGTGGCTAGAGTTACCATGAAGACCATCATAATCCTCTTGAGCTGTATAGTCATATTATTCGTACTCATTACCTGTGTCATGTGTTGCGGCTACTACTTCCGATGTGGGCCATTATAACTGCAGAGACTGCTGCCACACTGCCCGGCCACAAGGCATCATCAAAGGCCGCTGCTGTCACACCCAACTAACATCTATTACAACAAAACCTCCAGAGGCCATAACACCTCTCTGGAGGCCACTAACCCAGCCTATGTGACTCACATAGCCGGTCCCAAGCCCGGATAAATGGGGAGGGGTGGTTTCTATGGTGAAAGAACGCAACCAATGATAGTACAACTCCCCAAAACAACAGCAAAATCTAGCGCATATGGCAGAACCGATACGCAAGAGGCAGCTGGGGCCTTGGGGAAGAATGGACTACCAGCCATTGTTACAGAACAATCATTTAATGATGAATGTTAGTGATGGTGACTAGGCCCCTAAGTCTTCTGTACTAATATCTATAGTAATAGATTAGCACAGTGGTTCTCAACCTTTTTTGAAACACTGCACTTTAATTCAATAATTCTTTGCAATAACACCCCACCCCACCCCCAATTAATACAAAGTATACATTGGACATAGTCAGCAGGAAGTGAACCGATGATGTAGGACCATATGTAACAGATATATGCCACTGGCAGGATGTAATAGCACGACTATCCGAAGGCGCCATTCAGATTCATCAGACTAATCATAGACAATAACTTAAGGGGAGATATCGGTTGTATTGTAGGGCATATAGATCCAGCTTACAGGAAATTTAAACAGAATGTCCACATAAAGAATAAGAATCAAGTATCATAGTAGTATTGTAATGTCCAGCTAACAAAAGAAAAATGTACAATAAAACAAAAAGCAAAATCCCCCCCCCTGTAGAAATGGAGACAATAAACTAATGGCCCTAATCTAGGCGGAACATGACCCAGCCCCCCCTCAGCAAATACAGATGTATATCAGACGTGGCATTTGTAAGTATGTTATATATTAGGCAAACATCAGCATAATCATAAAGACAGAATATGTATGAAGGGATACATCAGTATAAGTCAAAAAAAAGAATTAGACCACTAATGGTAGACATTAGGGAGGCCAATCCCAGGATCGGGATCGGCGGGATCCCGGGATTTTGGCCTAAAATCGTCGGGATTTCAATCCCGAGATTTCGGGATTAGTACCCCAGTGCCTAAAGACGGGCAGCGCTGAGCACCTAATGGCTCAGATGCTGCCCGGCTGACTGCTGCTGACCCCCGGTGGACGGCTGGTTCTGTGTTCACTGGCAGTGTGCTTTGATGACAGGCATGACGGCGCCCAGGCTGCGCAGCGTGACCCCGGACATCACGCCACGCTGCGCAGCCCGTCCACCGCCATTCCGGTCAGTGCAGCACACTGTCAGGGATCCGGACGCCCAGCCACATGCCCACTGTGTTGCCATCGCCCGCACGCACGCCCCGCCGCTGGAGATGGATGGTCGGATCCGGACGCCCGGACACATGCCCGCTGTGCTGCTATCGCCCACCCCACCGCTGGAGATGGATGGTCGGTCCTGCTGCTGCCTGTCACCACTACCTCTGTAAGTGACAGTGCAGGGCAGGGGAGATGGGCAAGATTGGGGGGTGGCTGTGGCATTTAGTGACATTTGGGGGCGGGTCATGTTTTTTTTATTAGGGAGGCCAATCCCGGGATTCCCGGGATTGAGCATTTTTCAATCCCGAATCCCGGGATTGAAAAAATGCCCCGGGATTGGCATCCCTAGTAGACCGTGAGTAAGTCGACACCTAAGAATGGTCAATATAGGCTAGGTCAACAGTGACAGGTCGACATAAGCAAAAAGGTCAACATAAAATGGCCGACACTGGAAAATGTCAACACCTGTTTTCATGGTTTGTGTATCCTCCCCCTTTTTCCACTAGCAAGCCGCGTCGCACCCGGGATTTTGTACATATTTTTAATGACCCGGCTTGCAAACACTTTCCCATTGGAAGCCTGGGAGAAGAGAGCATTTCCCAGCGGTGGCTCTGTATTGCAGTGAACAGGACCCGGGTCACCCATTTCCACTGCCCTTGGGCTCCAACCCGGGTTGGAGTGGCTGACCCAGGATTTTGCATGGGGATGCGTTTCCACTAGCAAAAAAATCAGGGTTGATGCGCGACCCGGGATATTTTTGCTAGTGGAAAAGGGATATAAAACAGTAAAATCCAATCCCCAAATGGCTTCTGGACCCAAGCATTCTGCATATGGGACACTATGAAACTGTACTGAGTCCTGAGAAGAAAGCTATTTCCCCACAAACACTCTATACAGAAGAATACAACAGCAATAGATATGGTCTGAGCACCCGGTGACTATCGGGGGAAATGCATCAAAACTTGGAGAGAAAGTGGGGAGAGATAAAGGCTTTACTAAGTCTAAAGGTGGCCATACACACGCAGATTTATCTTCAGATCTGGCTGGTTGGAACAAAAACATGGTTATGGATGAGAGCCAATGACAGTTGACCATTTGCTTGGAAATGCTGGAAAACTGACAAACTGTCCCTCATCCATAACCATGTTTTTGTTCCAACCAGCCAGATCTGAAGATAAATCTTACAAGTGTATAGGCACCTTTAGAGAGCAATAAAGTGGACTTAGAAAGTGTCAGCCAATCAGCTCCTAATTACCTCGTCACAGACTGTTTGAAAAATGACAGTTTGGAACTGGTTGGTTTGTGCTTTATCTCCATTTCATTTATCTCTCCCCAAGGCTTAATAAATAGAACCTAAAGTATCAGCCAATCAGCTCCTGTCATGTTACAATCTGTGTCTGGAAAATTCTTCTGTGACCGTGGTTTTTTTTTCTTTACCTTTGAGCAAACGTGTACATGGGAACAGCACTCAGTATCAATTGACATGGTTTCCAATTTACACTGTCCTGAGTGTTAATGACACTGGGGAGAAAAAGTTCCTGTTCTAGGCCCACACTAGTGACTGGTGAGTACATATTATTAGTATCATCAACAACAATAATCATTTATTATTAGTCCATGATTCTTTTGTAATATAATGTCACAGTGACAGTGTACTGCAATTGTGATGTCACAGTGTACTGTGACATCACAATAACAGGAGAGACTATACCAGTGGTGACTCCTGTCAGAGGCGTAACCAGAAGTTTGTGGGCCCCATAGCAAAATTTATAATGGGGCCCCCCCATGCCCATTACACGACACACCACAATGACCATAACACATTATATAACATACTGCAATGCCCACAGTCAGTCCCACAAATCAGTGGTTCTTGTACATTTCTATGAATCAGGTGCATATATCTATCCTGTTGTCATACAGACAGCTCCCAAGCACACATATGCCCCACACTATATATACTGTACACACACACACACATCCCACACTATATATACTGTACACACACACATCCCACACTATATATACTGTACACACACACATCCCACACTATATATACTGTACACACACACACACACACATCCCACACTATATATACTGTACACACACACATCCCACACTATATATACTGTACACACACACATCCCACACTATATATACTGTACACACACACACATCCCACACTATATATACTGTACACACACACATATCCCACACTAATATATATACTGTACACACACACACACATCCCACACTATATATACTGTACACACACACACATCCCACACTATATATACTGTACACACACACATCCCACACTATATATACTGTACACACACACATCCCACACTATATATACTGTACACACACACACACATCCCACACTATATATACTGTACACACACACATATCCCACACTAATATATATACTGTGCACACAGACACACGTGTGTCCCACAGTATGTACACACACTGCTCTAGTCCAACTGCATCCATCCACCTTCAGTAACAGCAAGGCAGTTACTGACTGTATGTCAGTTACTGACTGACATGGACTGTATGTCCATGTCCATACAGTACAGCGGGGTCAGGCAGTCAGATACATACAGTTCCCCTCCCTTGGTGAGCGCTGCTGTCCACACGTCCTCTCTCCCAGCATACGGCTGCAGTTCCCCAGTGCCAGGCCGTCTCTGCCCCGCACAGCGCGGCGCAACACCTCCCTCCCGGCAGCAGTGTCCTGCTTACACCCAGCATGCAGCTGCCCTTCCCTGGTAAGTGTCAGGCGCCGTCTCTGCCCGGCACAGCGCGACACCCCCGCCCCCCGCACGCACACGCGCGCTCCTGTCCCGCGCCGTGACATTTTTTTAAATAAAGTAATTAAATAACTATGTAAGCACAGTCACGGTGCAGGGGAGTGCTTGCTGTCCATGGGGCCCCCCCAGCCGCCGGGCCCCATAGCAGCTGCACCCCCTGCACCCTCGGTAGTTCCGCCACTGACTCCTGTGCTGGCTCATTTGTCACATGTGACTATAAGAGAGAAGGTGTATACTTAATTTCTTATTGAGATACATTGTTTGCAATAACTTTCATGGTGATGGCTCCGAGGAGTCATCACCTTTTACTACTTATAGCTGCGGCTTTCATGATTTACATCACACCGGTTTCTGGATTGGAGCTGCTGGAAGAGAAGGATGTATTCAGGACCGTGAACTGCCCAGCATTCATAGTGTTTGACACAGCAGCATACCTGACGGACATGACCATCATGCTAGAATGCCACTGCAAGCCAGAAGAGATCAAGTCTGTAGTGTGGTACTATCAGAAGAATTTGGGTGGAGATCTCAGCCGGGTGTTCACAAATGTCAACGGTGGAACCCAAGTGGACAGCAACAACATGCCGAGTAACACCGATGCCCTGAAGAGGTTCGACATCCAAGTGTATGACCTTGTACTATTTCAGGCACAAACCAAAGACTCCGGGCACTACATTTGTGGCACATGGGATAAGCAGTTTTTCTATGCCTATAACATTGACATCCAAGATGCCCTAACAGCAGATGTAGAGTTTTCAGTAAAGAACGATCATCCACAAGAAGACCTGGTAATGAACGGCTTTACAGCCTTCACGTCTTTTTCAGACTGGTCCGTATGTGATCGCTGTGATGTGCAAGGAGAACAAATGAGAGTGGGCTTATGCCATGTGAGGAGTGACCATCTGTTCCCAAGGTATCTGCTCAAGATGAAAAAAGAGGCTCCATGTGGCTCAGGCGCTGTCCCAGCAAGATTTAAGCGATATCTAACTAATCGCAAGCCAGAGATCCAGATCAGGCGCTGCACATCACCCTGCAGGAAAACACCATCCAACCTCCTACATAAGATCGGCAAATGGATAACTGGTGCCTTGAAACGTATAAAGAAAATTTGGAATTATATTCCTTTCCTTAAAAAGATACCAAACTCACTAAAGGCACCAACGCAAATGTTACAGCTTCTAGCAGGCAAAAGCCTCACCCTTCAGTGCCCAGGAGCCAAACCAGGGCAAATTGTGGCTTGGGATAAAGAGGGGGATAATGACACCCATAGACTATATCGATCACAGTACCTACTTGGGCCTTCTGACAATGGCAGAGTAACAACAGACTACGGAGAGCATCTGAACATCCGTTCCCTAGAACTCAGTGACACAGGAATGTACTACTGCTGGCTCCAACAGAAGATGAAGGCTGGATTCAGGCTGACTGTGCTAAAGAGTGACTTAGTAACTCGGTTTAATGATCCAGTGGCTAGAGTTACCATGAAGACCATCATAATCCTCTTGAGCTGTATAGTCATATTATTCGTACTCATTACCTGTGTCATGTGTTGCGGCTACTACTTCCGATGTGGGCCATTATAACTGCAGAGACTGCTGCCACACTGCCCGGCCACAAGGCATCATCAAAGGCCGCTGCTGTCACACCCAACTAACATCTATTACAACAAAACCTCCAGAGGCCATAACACCTCTCTGGAGGCCACTAACCCAGCCTATGTGACTCACATAGCCGGTCCCAAGCCCGGATAAATGGGGAGGGGTGGTTTCTATGGTGAAAGAACGCAACCAATGATAGTACAACTCTCCAAAACAACAGCAAAATCTAGCGCATATGGCAGAACCGATACGCAAGAGGCAGCTGGGGCCTTGGGGAAGAATGGACTACCAGCCATTGTTACAGAACAATCATTTAATGATGAATGTTAGTGGTGGTGACTAGGCCCCTAAGTCTTCTGTACTAATATCTATAGTAATAGATTAGCACAGTGGTTCTCAACCTTTTTTGAAACACTGCACTTTAATTCAATAATTCTTTGCAATAACACCCCACCCCACCCCCAATTAATACAAAGTATACATTGGACATAGTCAGCAGGAAGTGAACCGATGATGTAGGACCATATGTAACAGATATATGCCACTGGCAGGATGTAATAGCACGACTATCCGAAGGCGCCATTCAGATTCATCAGACTAATCATAGACAATAACTTAAGGGGAGATATCGGTTGTATTGTAGGGCATATAGATCCAGCTTACAGGAAATTTAAACAGAATGTCCACATAAAGAATAAGAATCAAGTATCATAGTAGTATTGTAATGTCCAGCTAACAAAAGAAAAATATACAATAAAACAAAAAGCAAAATCCCCCCCCTGTAGAAATGGAGACAATAAACTAATGGCCCTAATCTAGGCGGAACATGACCCAGCCCCCCTCAGCAAATACAGATGTATATCAGACGTGGCATTTGTAAGTATGTTATATATTAGGCAAACATCAGCATAATCATAAAGACAGAATATGTATGAAGGGATACATCAGTATAAGTAAAAAAAAAAGAATTAGACCACTAATGGTAGACAGTAGGGAGGCCAATCCCAGGATCGGGATCGGCGGGATCCCGGGATTTTGGCCTAAAATCGTCGGGATTTCAATCCCGGGATTGAAGCTTTCAATCCCGAGATTTCGGGATTAGTACCCCAGTGCCTAAAGACGGGCAGCGCTGAGCACCTAATGGCTCAGATGCTGCCCGACTGACTGCTGCTGACCCCCGGTGGACAGCTGGTTCTGTGTTCACTGGCAGTGTGCTTTAATGACAGGCATGACGGCGCCCAGGCTGCGCAGCGTGACCCCGGACATCACGCCACGCTGCGCAGCCCGTCCACCGCCATTCCGGTCAGTGCAGCACACTGTCAGGGATCCGGACGCCCAGCCACATGCCCACTGTGTTGCCATCGCCCGCACGCACGCCCCGCCGCTGGAGATGGATGGTCGGATCCGGACGCCCGGACACATGCCCGCTGTGCTGCTATCGCCCGCCCCGCCGCTGGAGATGGATGGTCGGTCCTGCTGCTGCCTGTCACCACTACCTCTGTAAGTGACAGTGCAGGGCAGGGGGGATGGGCAAGATTGGGGGGTGGCTGTGGCATTTAGTGACATTTGGGGGCGGGTCATGTTTTTTTTATTAGGGAGGCCAATCCCGGGATTCCCGGGATTGAGCATTTTTCAATCCCGAATCCCGGGATTGAAAAAATGCCCCGGGATTGGCATCCCTAGTAGACAGTGAGTAAGTCGACACCTAAGAATGGTCAATATAGGCTAGGTCAACAGTGACAGGTCGACATAAGCAAAAAGGTCAACATAAAATGGCCGACACTGGAAAATGTCAACACCTGTTTTCATGGTTTGTGTATCCTCCCCCTTTTTCCACTAGCAAGCCGCGTCGCACCCGGGATTTTGTACATATTTTTAATGACCCAGCTTGCAAACACTTTCCCATTGGAAGCCTGGGAGAAGAGAGCATTTCCCAGCGGTGGCTCTGTATTGCAGTGAACAGGACCCGGGTCACCCATTTACACTGCCCTTGGGCTCCAACCCGGGTTGGAGTGGCTGACCCAGGATTTTGCATGGGGATGCGTTTCCACTAGCAAAAAAATCAGGGTTGATGCGCGACCCGGGATATTTTTGCTAGTGGAAAAGGGATATAAAACAGTAAAATCCAATCCCCAAATGGCTTCTGGACCCAAGCATTCTGCATATGGGACACTATGAAACTGTACTGAGTCCTGAGAAGAAAGCTATTTCCCCACAAACACTCTATACAGAAGAATAAAACAGCAATAGATATGGTCTGAGCACCCGGTGACTATCGGGGGAAATGCATCAAAACTTGGAGAGAAAGTGGGGAGAGATAAAGGCTTTACTAAGTCTAAAGGTGGCCATACACACGCAGATTTATCTTCAGATCTGGCTGGTTGGAACAAAAACATGGTTATGGATGAGAGCCAATGACAGTTGACCATTTGCTTGGAAATGCTGGAAAACTGACAAACTGTCCCTCATCCATAACCATGTTTTTGTTCCAACCAGCCAGATCTGAAGATAAATCTTACAAGTGTATAGGCACCTTTAGAGAGCAATAAATTGGACTTAGAAAGTGTCAGCCAATCAGCTCCTAATTACCTCGTCACAGACTGTTTGAAAAATGACAGTTTGGAACTGGTTGGTTTGTGCTTTATCTCCATTTCATTTATCTCTCCCCAAGGCTTAATAAATAGAACCTAAAGTATCAGCCAATCAGCTCCTGTCATGTTACAATCTGTGTCTGGAAAATTCTTCTGTGACCGTGTTTTTTTTTTCTTTACCTTTGAGCAAACGTGTACATGGGAACAGCACTCAGTATCAATTGACATGGTTTCCAATTTACACTGTCCTGAGTGTTAATGACACTGGGGAGAAAAAGTTCCTGTTCTAGGCCCACACTAGTGACTGGTGAGTACATATTATTAGTATCATCAACAACAATAATCATTTATTATTAGTCCATGATTCTTTTGTAATATAATGTCACAGTGACAGTGTACTGCAATTGTGATGTCACAGTGTACTGTGACATCACAATAACAGGAGAGACTATACCAGTGGTGACTCCTGTGCTGGCTCATTTGTCACATGTGACTAGAAGAGAGAAGGTGTATACTTAATTTCTTATTGAGATACATTGTTTGCAATAACTTTCATGGTGATGGCTCCGAGGAGTCATCACCTTTTACTACTTATGGCTGCGGCTTTCATGATTTACATCACACCGGTTTCTGGATTGGAGCTGCTGGAAGAAAAGGATGTATTCAGGACCGTGAACTGCCCAGCATTCATAGTGTTTGACACAGCAGCATACCTGACGGACATGACCATCATGCTAGAATGCCACTGCAAGCCAGAAGAGATCAAGTCTGTAGTGTGGTACTATCAGAAGAATTTGGGTGGAGATCTCAGCCGGGTGTTCACAAATGTCAACGGTGGAACCCAAGTGGACAGCAACAACATGCCGAGTAACACCGATGCCCTGAAGAGGTTCAGCATCCAAGTGTATGACCTTGTACTATTTCGGGCACAAACCAAAGACTCCGGGCACTACATTTGTGGCACATGGGATAAGCAGTTTTTCTATGCCTATAACATTGACATCCAAGATGCCCTAACAGCAGATGTAGAGTTTTCAGTAAAGAACGATCATCCACAAGAAGACCTGGTAATGGACGGCTTTACAGCCTTCACGTCTTTTTCAGACTGGTCCGTATGTGATCGCTGTGATGTGCAAGGAGAACAAATGAGAGTGGGCTTATGCCATGTGAGGAGTGACCATCTGTTCCCAAGGTATCTGCTCAAGATGAAAAAAGAGGCTCCATGTGGCTCAGGCGCTGTCCCAGCAAGATTTAAGCGATATCTAACTAATCGCAAGCCAGAGATCCAGATCAGGCGCTGCACATCACCCTGCAGGAAAACACCATCCAACCTCCTACATAAGATCGGCAAATGGATAACTGGTGCCTTGAAACGTATAAAGAAAATTTGGAATTATATTCCTTTCCTTAAAAACATACCAAACTCACTAAAGGCACCAACGCAAATGTTACAGCTTCTAGCAGGCAAAAGCCTCACCCTTCAGTGCCCAGGAGCCAAACCAGGGCAAATTGTGGCTTGGGATAAAGAGGGGGATAATGACACCCATAGACTATATCGATCACAGTACCTACTTGGGCCTTCTGACAATGGCAGAGTAACAACAGACTACGGAGAGCATCTGAACATCCGTTCCCTAGAACTCAGTGACACAGGAATGTACTACTGCTGGCTCCAACAGAAGATGAAGGCTGGATTCAGGCTGACTGTGCTAAAGAGTGACTTAGTAACTCGGTTTAATGATCCAGTGGCTAGAGTTACCATGAAGACCATCATAATCCTCTTGAGCTGTATAGTCATATTATTCGTACTCAATACCTGTGTCAGGTATTGTGGCTACTACTTCCGATGTGGGCCATTATAACTGCAGAGACTGCTGCCACACTGCCCGGCCACAAGGCATCATCAAAGGCCGCTGCTGTCACACCCAACTAACATCTATAACAACAAAACCTCCAGAGGCCATAACACCTCTCTGGAGGCCACTAACCCAGCCTATGTGACTCACATAGCCGGTCCCAAGCCCGGATAAATGGGGAGGGGTGGTTTCTATGGTGAAAGAACGCAACCAATGATAGTACAACTCTCCAAAACAACAGCAAAATCTAGCGCATATGGCAGAACCGATACGCAAGAGGCAGCTGGGGCCTTGGGGAAGAATGGACTACCAGCCATTGTTACAGAACAATCATTTAATGATGAATGTTAGTGATGGTGACTAGGCCCCTAAGTCTTCTGTACTAATATCTATAGTAATAGATTAGCACAGTGGTTCTCAACATTTTTTGAAACACTGCACTTTAATTGAATAATTCTTTGCAATAACACCCCACCCCACCCCCAATTAATACAAAGTATACATTGGACATAGTCAGCAGGAAGTGAACCGATGATGTAGGACCATATGTAACAGATATATGCCACTGGCAGGATGTAATAGCACGACTATCCGAAGGCGCCATTCAGATTCATCAGACTAATCATAGACAATAACTTAAGGGGAGATATCGGTTGTATTGTAGGGCATATAGATCCAGCTTACAGGAAATTTAAACAGAATGTCCACATAAAGAATAAGAATCAAGTATCATAGTAGTATTGTAATGTCCAGCTAACAAAAGAAAAATTACAATAAAACAAAAAGCAAAATCCCCCCCCTGTAGAAATGGAGACAATAAACTAATGGCCCTAATCTAGGCGGAACATGACCCAGCCCCCCTCATGAAATACAGATGTATATCAGACGTGGCATTTGTAAGTATGTTATATATTAGGCAAACATCAGCATAATCATAAAGACAGAATATGTATGAAGGGATACATCAGTATAAGTCAAAAAAAAGAATTAGACCACTAATGGTAGACAGTAGGGAGGCCAATCCCAGGATCGGGATCGGCGGGATCCCGGGATTTTGGCCTAAAATCGTCGGGATTTCAATCCCGAGATTAGTACCCCAGTGCCTAAAGACGGGCAGTGCTGAGCACCTAATGGCTCAGATGCTGCCCGGCTGACTGCTGCTGACCCCCGGTGGACGGCTGGTTCTGTGTTCACTGGCAGTGTGCTTTGATGACAGGCATGACGGCGCCCAGGCTGCGCAGCGTGACCCCTGACATCACGCCACGCTGCGCAGCCCGTCCACCGCCATTCCGGTCAGTGCAGCACACTGTCAGGGATCCGGACGCCCAGCCACATGCCCACTGTGTTGCCATCGCCCGCACGCACGCCCCGCCGCTGGAGATGGATGGTCGGATCCGGACGCCCGGACACATGCCCGCTGTGCTGCTATCGCCCGCCCCGCCGCTGGAGATGGATGGTCGGTCCTGCTGCTGCCTGTCACCACTACCTCTGTAAGTGACAGTGCAGGGCAGGGGGGATGGGCAAGATTGGGGGGTGGCTGTGGCATTTAGTGACATTTGGGGGCGGGTCATGTTTTTTTTTTTATTAGGGAGGCCAATCCCGGGATTCCCGGGATTGAGCATTTTTCAATCCCGAATCCCGGGATTGAAAAAATGCCCCGGGATTGGCATCCCTAGTAGACAGTGAGTAAGTCGACACCTAAGAATGGTCAATATAGGCTAGGTCAACAGTGACAGGTCGACATAAGCAAAAAGGTCAACATAAAATGGTCGACACTGGAAAATGTCAACACCTGTTTTCATGGTTTGTGTATCCTCCCCCTTTTTCCACTAGCAAGCTGCGTCGCACCCGGGATTTTGTACATATTTTCAATGACCCGGCTTGCAAACGCTTTCCCATTGGAAGCCTGGGAGAAGAGAGCATTTCCCAGCTGTGGCTCTGTATTGCAGTGAACAGGACCCGGGTCACCCATTTACACTGCCCTTGGGCTCCAACCCGGGTTGGAGTGGCTGACCCAGGATTTTGCATGGGGATGCGTTTCCACTAGCAAAAAAATCAGGGTTGATGCGCGACCCGGGATATTTTTGCTAGTGGAAAAGGGATATAAAACAGTAAAATCCAATCCCCAAATGGCTTCTGGTCCCAAGCATTCTGCATATGGGACACTATGAAACTGTACTGAGTCCTGAGAAGTAAGCTATTTCCCCACAAACACTCTATACAGAAGAATACAACAGCAATAGATATGGTCTGAGCACCCGGTGACTATCGGGGGAAATGCATCAAAACTTGGAGAGATAAAGGCTTTACTAAGTCTAAAGGTGGCCATACACACGCAGATTTATCTTCAGATCTGGCTGGTTGGAACAAAAACATGGTTATGGATGAGAGCCAATGACAGTTGACCATTTGCTTGGAAATGCTGGAAAACTGACAAACTGTCCCTCATCCATAACCATGTTTTTGTTCCAACCAGCCAGATCTGAAGATAAATCTTACAAGTGTATCGGCACCTTTAGAGAGCAATAAAGTGGACTTAGAAAGTGTCAGCCAATCAGCTCCTAATTACCTTGTCACAGACTGTTTGAAAAATGACAGTTTGGAACTGGTTGGTTTGTGCTTTATCTCCATTTCATTTATCTCTCCCCAAGGCTTAATAAATAGAACCTAAAGTATCAGCCAATCAGCTCCTGCCATGTTACAATCTGTGTCTGGAAAATTCTTCTGTGACCGTGGTTTTTTTTTCTTTACCTTTGAGCAAACGTGTACATGGGAACAGCACTCAGTATCAATTGACATGGTTTCCAATTTACACTGTCCTGAGTGTTAATGACACTGGGGAGAAAAAGTTCCTGTTCTAGGCCCACACTAGTGACTGGTGAGTACATATTATTAGTATCATCAACAACAATAATCATTTATTATTAGTCCATGATTCTTTTGTAATATAATGTCACAGTGACAGTGTACTGCAATTGTGATGTCACAGTGTACTGTGACATCACAATAACAGGAGAGACTATACCAGTGGTGACTCCTGTGCTGGCTCATTTGTCACATGTGACTAGAAGAGAGAAGGTGTATACTTAATTTCTTATTGAGATACATTGTTTGCAATAACTTTCATGGTGATGGCTCCGAGGAGTCATCACCTTTTACTACTTATGGCTGCGGCTTTCATGATTTACATCACACCGGTTTCTGGATTGGAGCTGCTGGAAGAAAAGGATGTATTCAGGACCGTGAACTGCCCAGCATTCATAGTGTTTGACACAGCAGCATACCTGACGGACATGACCATCATGCTAGAATGCCACTGCAAGCCAGAAGAGATCAAGTCTGTAGTGTGGTACTATCAGAAGAATTTGGGTGGAGATCTCAGCCGGGTGTTCACAAATGTCAACGGTGGAACCCAAGTGGACAGCAACAACATGCCGAGTAACACCGATGCCCTGAAGAGGTTCAGCATCCAAGTGTATGACCTTGTACTATTTCGGGCACAAACCAAAGACTCCGGGCACTACATTTGTGGCACATGGGATAAGCAGTTTTTCTATGCCTATAACATTGACATCCAAGATGCCCTAACAGCAGATGTAGAGTTTTCAGTAAAGAACGATCATCCACAAGAAGACCTGGTAATGGACGGCTTTACAGCCTTCACGTCTTTTTCAGACTGGTCCGTATGTGATCGCTGTGATGTGCAAGGAGAACAAATGAGAGTGGGCTTATGCCATGTGAGGAGTGACCATCTGTTCCCAAGGTATCTGCTCAAGATGAAAAAAGAGGCTCCATGTGGCTCAGGCGCTGTCCCAGCAAGATTTAAGCGATATCTAACTAATCGCAAGCCAGACATCCAGATCAGGCGCTGCACATCACCCTGCAGGAAAACACCATCCAACCTCCTACATAAGATCGGCAAATGGATAACTGGTGCCTTGAAACGTATAAAGAAAATTTGGAATTATATTCCTTTCCTTAAAAACATACCAAACTCACTAAAGGCACCAACGCAAATGTTACAGCTTCTAGCAGGCAAAAGCCTCACCCTTCAGTGCCCAGGAGCCAAACCAGGGCAAATTGTGGCTTGGGATAAAGAGGGGGATAATGACACCCATAGACTATATCGATCACAGTACCTACTTGGGCCTTCTGACAATGGCAGAGTAACAACAGACTACGGAGAGCATCTGAACATCCGTTCCCTAGAACTCAGTGACACAGGAATGTACTACTGCTGGCTCCAACAGAAGATGAAGGCTGGATTCAGGCTGACTGTGCTAAAGAGTGACTTAGTAACTCGGTTTAATGATCCAGTGGCTAGAGTTACCATGAAGACCATCATAATCCTCTTGAGCTGTATAGTCATATTATTCGTACTCAATACCTGTGTCAGGTATTGTGGCTACTACTTCCGATGTGGGCCATTATAACTGCAGAGACTGCTGCCACACTGCCCGGCCACAAGGCATCATCAAAGGCCGCTGCTGTCACACCCAACTAACATCTATAACAACAAAACCTCCAGAGGCCATAACACCTCTCTGGAGGCCACTAACCCAGCCTATGTGACTCACATAGCCGGTCCCAAGCCCGGATAAATGGGGAGGGGTGGTTTCTATGGTGAAAGAACGCAACCAATGATAGTACAACTCTCCAAAACAACAGCAAAATCTAGCGCATATGGCAGAACCGATACGCAAGAGGCAGCTGGGGCCTTGGGGAAGAATGGACTACCAGCCATTGTTACAGAACAATCATTTAATGATGAATGTTAGTGATGGTGACTAGGCCCCTAAGTCTTCTGTACTAATATCTATAGTAATAGATTAGCACAGTCGTTCTCAACCTTTTTTGAAACACTGCACTTTAATTCAATAATTCTTTGCAATAACACCCCACCCCACCCCCAATTAATACAAAGTATACATTGGACATAGTCAGCAGGAAGTGAACCGATGATGTAGGACCATATGTAACAGATATATGCCACTGGCAGGATGTAATAGCACGACTATCCGAAGGCGCCATTCAGATTCATCAGACTAATCATAGACAATAACTTAAGGGGAGATATCGGTTGTATTGTAGGGCATATAGATCCAGCTTACAGGAAATTTAAACAGAATGTCCACATAAAGAATAAGAATCAAGTATCATAGTAGTATTGTAATGTCCAGCTAACAAAAGAAAAATATACAATAAAACAAAAAGCAAAATCTCCCCCCGTAGAAATGGAGACAATAAACTAATGGCCCTAATCTAGGCGGAACATGACCCAGCCCCCCTCAGCAAATACAGATGTATATCAGACGTGGCATTTGTAAGTATGTTATATATTAGGCAAACATCAGCATAATCATAAAGACAGAATATGTATGAAGGGATACATCAGTATAAGTAAAAAAAAAAGAATTAGACCACTAATGGTAGACAGTAGGGAGGCCAATCCCAGGATCGGGATCGGCGGGATCCCGGGATTTTGGCCTAAAATCGTCGGGATATCAATCCCGAGATTTCGGGATTAGTACCCCAGTGCCTAAAGACGGGCAGCGCTGAGCACCTAATGGCTCAGATGCTGCCCGGCTGACTGCTGCTGACCCCCGGTGGACAGCTGGTTCTGTGTTCACTGGCAGTGTGCTTTGATGACAGGCATGACGGCGCCCAGGCTGCGCAGCGTGACCCCTGACATCACGCCACGCTGCGCAGCCCGTCCACCGCCATTCCGGTCAGTGCAGCACACTGTCAGGGATCCGGACGCCCAGCCACATGCCCACTGTGTTGCCATCGCCCGCACGCACGCCCCGCCGCTGGAGATGGATGGTCGGATCCGGACGCCCGGACACATGCCCGCTGTGCTGCTATCGCCCGCCCCGCCGCTGGAGATGGATGGTCGGTCCTGCTGCTGCCTGTCACCACTACCTCTGTAAGTGACAGTGCAGGGCAGGGGGGATGGGCAAGATTGGGGGGTGGCTGTGGCATTTAGTGACATTTGGGGGCGGGTCATGTTTTTTTTTTTTATTAGGGAGGCCAATCCCGGGATTCCCGGGATTGAGCATTTTTCAATCCCGAATCCCGGGATTGAAAAAATGCCCCGGGATTGGCATCCCTAGTAGACAGTGAGTAAGTCGACACCTAAGAATGGTCAATATAGGCTAGGTCAACAGTGACAGGTCGACATAAGCAAAAAGGTCAACATAAAATGGCCGACACTGGAAAATGTCAACACCTGTTTTCATGGTTTGTGTATCCTCCCTTTTTCCACTAGCAAGCTGCGTCGCACCCGGGATTTTGTACATATTTTCAATGACCCGGCTTGCAAACGCTTTCCCATTGGAAGCCTGGAAGAAGAGAGCATTTCCCAGCGGTGGCTCTGTATTGCAGTGAACAGGACCCGGGTCACCCATTTCCACTGCCCTTGGGCTCCAACCCGGGTTGGAGTGGCTGACCCAGGATTTTGCATGGGGATGCGTTTCCACTAGCAAAAAAATCAGGGTTGATGCGCGACCCGGGATATTTTTGCTAGTGGAAAAGGGATATAAAACAACTCATTCACTAGCAAAAATAACCTGGCTCGTTGCGCAGGGACATGCATCGACCTGGGTTTTTTGCCAGTGGAAATGCTTCCAAAGGAGAAATGGACTCCAACCCGGGTAGTTACCTGTGTTGGACTCGAGATGCTACCAGGTCGAGGGGCAGTGGAAATGGGTAACCAGGGCCCCATACACTGCAATATAGAAGCACCCACTAAGAGATGCTCTCGTCTCCCAGCGCTGCTCAGCCCCGCCTCCCGATGACATCACACACCCAGCTTTATGCCGGATCAGGTGACTAGTGGTAAAGGGTCTGCAAGCCGAGTCACACACCAGTACAAAATCCCAGGTGTGACCCAGCTCTTCTAATGGAAATGTGGTATACAGTAAGTCCCTGACATGAAAGGCAGCATGGAGGGGTAACCAGAGTTTTAAAACACATTTCACTTTCAAAGAGTACATCACATGTTTTCTATCATTTCCATATTGCCGTATTGGATTGACAAGCGATGAATATATCATCTACATAAGCAGGATAATACTCACCCACTGATAATGATGGAGCGGGTGGGAACTGGTCCACAGGTATAAAATCGGGAGGTCTGCCGTATGTCATTTCATACAACAAATGGCCAAAGCAGTGAACGTCAATACTCTCCAATGTCTGGAAAAATCAGGATAATTCAGTTACCAGGTTTATCATTTTCCAAACAGTAGGGGTAATTCAGACCTGCTCGCTAGGATGTGTATATTTGCTGCTTAGCAAGCAGGGAAACACTGCCCGCTGAACGCACGTCCACCCCACCGTACTTCTATGGTGGCCATTCTTCAGATAATTCGGGGCAGGCGCTAACATCATGTGACGTCATCCTCTCACCCTCGCAGTGGTCCGCCCAGCGTTGCTATGGGAGCGTCCACCGTTTTTGTTGAAACGCCCCACAGTAGGATACAGCAGGGGGTTAAAAGGTGGCCAAAACACTTTCACAATATGGCCCTTTCCATTTCGACCTATTGTGTCGATAAATTGTTTGAAAAGTCCCATAACATATGTGTTTTACCTCCGTATCCAATCTGATGTGCGGTCCAGTGCGCATTGGATCAGATACGGACAGATCACCAAGGCTGCCGCATTGGTCAGATCCTGTGGCAGTCAACAGCATTGCATGTGTTACATTGTATGCAAAAGAAACGCATATGATGTATCGTATGCGTTCCAGCTGCTGGGAAGTCTGGCGCATCCCCATCAGACAATATCCGAGGTATTGCATAACTCAGCTTAAGGGACCTACGCAGGGGCAGACGAGCGTTCTGAGCGCAGCTACTTCACTCACAGCGCTAGGTCTCTCTCATCACACAGCGCATGTGCTGAGCGAGGGGTCAGTGTTCTCCGTTGAGAACACTAGCCCCAACCCATTTATAACCTGCGTGCAGGTTATTAATCGCCACCGGATTGAGACAGGTGGGGCCGCGCATTTAACTGTGTGGTCTACATACACAGCGATTTACGTACGAGCTTGCCGCCTACGTCACTGCTGACTGTGACTGGGTCAGCGGCGCAGAGGTTTCCAATGTCCTGTGGTGGGTTTTGCTGGGGCAGGACAAACCTGCCCTGGTAGGTTTGTCCTGCCCCAGCAAAACCCACCATTCAAAGGGTTATTGTATGGGGGTCTTAAGAGCAACAAGATGGGAACGTTGAATGAACACTTTGTTTAGAGTCTACATATACGTTAAATAATATTATCATCAATAGGGAATCTGTGGTGTGCAATTATTGCATCTGATCTGGCTAAAGGCCTATGTGGTAAAACCAATATCTATTTATGCTATTTAAATAGGGGAATTAGCTTTGTATGAAGGTTCAGTGACAGCTAAAAGTGGACATTTGTGGGTAGAATTAACCTTTAAGTGACACTGCGCTTCCCCCTTACACCCCACTAGAACCCAGACCAGGCCGCTGGCTGCAGACTCACACTGATCTTTCTGAACTGAGAGAAGTAGGATCGGTAATAGGACGGCAGCCCAAGCAGCGAGTTCTCCAGGTCCATCAGACGACAGGTGTCTCCCTCCAGCATCACATTGGAGGCATGAAGATGCCCATACGGGAAGCCACGGTCCTGTAAGAACTTAAGTACCTGGGGATATGACACAGGTGACATCAGAACAACATGTAATGCCCCAACTTCAGCAGACATCTGCAGAAACCTGACCATGTTGGTTCCAAGGAATAAAGTAATTGTGACATTAACCTAATAGGTCACCTCTTACTGGTGTTCATTTAAAAAAGCTGATAAGGCCTAAGAGTAAGCCACCAGGAATTACCAACACCACCTTCTGCACCATTACACTTTAACCTGTTATGTTTGCATCTGTATCTAATTGTGAATACAGATGATTAGGAAATCACCTGCGAAGCAGTGGTTATGAGTGTAGTAGCTGACAATGAGGTGGAGGATATCCTTGCTGGCCACTCAGGATCTCATCTAATCTTGATTACACGAGTAAAGGTCCACACACACTGGGCGACTATGCCCAGCGTGTATGGACAGCGATGATCATGTTCATTGCTGGGGGAAAAGCTGCTCAGTGCATACACACTGAGCGGCTTTCCCCCTGCCTGGCGCCGCTAGCAGGGAGAGGACGGCGCTATGTAAGGCCATCCTCAAAGCCGCTCTTCTGCTGGTAATACCAGCAGATGAGCGGCTTTCCCAGCGATGATGCGGGAGCGCACAGTAGCGCTCACGGTTCATCGCCCGTCCATACACACTGGGCGACTGAGCTGAAAGCTGCTCAAACATGCTGTTTTCAGCGATTTTCAGCTCAACGTCGCCCAGTGTGTATGGGCCTTAATACCTAGAATTACATTGGATGAAGAGACTAGAAAGGTTTATTTGCCAGTTTCCAGCTATATCATTCTGATTACTACAATACAAACTGTAATACCTCTAGAATCTGCCTCCCAAACATCTTGATTTGCTGGAGCTCCAAGCCTTGGATTTTCCGGGGATTACAATATTTCTTTAGAAAGGGATCTTTCGGTTTGGCCTAGAAGAGAAGAGACAGTTACAGTATCTGACAGAGAAGGAAGAGACTAACAAATCTCACCATAAACCAGGAAATGTGGACAACCATCCACAATGAGGCTTCGGCGCACACACAGCTGGCTGAGCGTTACTACCACAATAACCCCGCGTAATGGAGATCTCTCCTCTGGAGTTAATCAAGAAATAAATTGGAACAAATGTAACTAATGAGCACAGCCAATGCAATAATTATGCCCCTTTCAGACCGCACTTTGTAAACGGTATATTGCCGTTTTTTTACCGTTTTAAAACGGTAATCTGTGCGGTCTGAAAGGTGCAGATCCAATTAACCGGTTTGAAAATACCGTTTTTTCAAACCGGTTAAAATGCAGGGTCCTACCCGTTTCAGACCCGGTATTTTGGGATCAAAATCGGGTCTGAAACGGTATTTAGGACCCAGCCAATGAGCTGGGTCCTAAATTCAGAGCAGCGAATATTTAATGAGCACTCATTAAATATTCGCAGCACTGGAGCCGCCCCCCCCCGCGCATGTGTCGACACCCCCACACTTCGTTGTGGATCCCGGCAGTGAAGTATGGTCGGGGAAGCACTTATGAAAAAAAAGCGTCTTTCAGAAAATGGCTGCCCCATAGGAAAACCTGTTTTAAAAAAACTGTCTTTCGTATGGGGGCAGCCATTTTCCGAAAGTCACTTTTCTTATAAGAAAAGTGACTTTCGGAAAATGGCTGCCCCCATACGAAAGACAGTTTTTTAAAACTGATTTTCCTATGGGGCAGCCATTTTCTGAAAGACGCTTTTTTCATAAGTGCTTCCCCGACCAACTGCAGTGCCGGATCACGCAACGGAGGTACCGGCTGCACAGGGGGGGGGGTTTAGCCCTGGGGTGGGGGGGATTTGGGGGTGTCAACCCCCGGGGGAGGTGGGGTGGGTCTGCCAGTGTAAAAAAAAACGCACTTAAACGGTAATATACCGTTTAAGAGATGCGGTGTGAAAGGGGTTTTACCTGGCAGACCCGTTTTTGGAAACGTTTCCAAATACAGGGTCAAAGCCAGTTTTGCGGTCTGAAAGCAGCATAACTTCTAATGAGTTCAGTCCGCTTGTATATCAATTTAGAAGATATACGAGCATTCTTTAATATTTCATGCACATCCTCTCGGGTGTGGCTCTAATGAGACAATTTTTAGGTAAGCACCAAAAGGATGGCATGCACAATGAGTGATAAAGGTTGACACAGTAAAAAGGCTACACATGACAAGGTCAATAGGACCTTGTACAGGGTTTTTTTGGGGTCAATGTTGATACCTGAGCATCAGGACCCCCAATTAGTGTAACATTTTGCTCACTATGCTTTACGACAGGTTATAGTTACAGACCACATGGATTGTAAACTATAAGAATAAAGTTTAACTCTCTCTGCACAGGTTACATCTGCCCCACCTGCAGTGCACATAGTTTTGCCCATTTTGAGAACAAATTTGTACAGCGATCAGATCTGAATAAGGGTCTATACTTCTGTAATGTCTTCTCTGCATAAAACATTGTAGGTTTGATAGATACAGAATATAGGGAGATATTCTGCATCCGGCAAGGCACGATACACTACAACATAAATTGGAAATCTGTCATTGTATTTGTTGTATGTGTGTATGGGACACTATGAAGCAGGAATAGTAAAGGGCTAGTAATACAGCGATTACCTTATAGATCAGATCCTTCAGGGTTCCCTTTTCATTGAAAGGCCTAATAACAAGAGCAGACAACTCGCTGGCTGTGGCGAATGTGACTCCATAGATGTTCGGATGCTGGGGAGAGGATGGAACACATTTACCAAGGAGACAATTATATGTTAATCACCGCCTACATGGCCCAGACACAAACCAGTCCGGAACATAGCTGCGAAAACCAATGTCTACAACCAGTAATTAAATGTAGCATTGGTAAATACTGCCAGGAATGCCTGAAGGGAACATATAGTGATGGGAAGTGTTTGTGCGTTACATCATGTAATCAGATCTATCCTAAAGAAGCCCCGGGTGATAGACACGGTGTCAGACAAGTTGGGAATTAATAATGCATTCCTTTTCAGCTACCCATACAACAGGTACTAATATACCATGTTACGCACATGTGTACAAGAGAATTTCCATTTATTTAGCATGGAAGCCTACCATAGAGATTGTAGACCCATTTCTGGATTGCAACATATGGGTTATGAACCACGGGTGGTGAAACTAAATAATTCTGCTATCAGAGGGGTTAAACAAAATCATTATGCCACCTGGTCACTGTTTATAGTATCTGCAATAACTACGCTACTAAGGGGTAGATTTATAATTCCTGTTTTACCGATCCTTACCAGCCCCGTTCCGCTTCACCACTTTATCGTGGTAAAGCGGCCCCGCACATCGCCTGAATGTGCTAATGTAGAAGTCTTTGTTATGGGAGTGCGTTATCCCCACCTGACGGTGATACGCGTCCTCCCATAATGGCTGTACGCTCCTCCCTGGGTTGTAGTACTACGCATGCGCCGGGTTGCGTGCCTCACTCTGTATTCTCGGCGCATGCGCAGTTGTTTTCAATGGTCAGTGCGTCTTGCTGGTCTCCGGCGTCTTCAAATTAAAACTGCGCATGCTCCGGGTAATATTTGCCGGGGATTCTGGGATGCTGTATACATGGCGCATGTGCAGTTTTAATTTGAAGATGCCAGAGACCAGCAAGACGCATTGAACATTAGAAGTAGGAGACCCGCAACGCCAGAAAAAAGATGGCGTTCCGGGATGGGGCTCCATAAAGAACGAAGCACCACATCGCCGGATAATGTAAGGCTCAGGTGCTCTGTTTAAAATATTGCATCTGCGTTAAGTCTCCGGCCTACACCGCCGCCTGTTTAACACCCGCATCGCGGGTGTCATAGATCAGGGGAAGCGCTATCCCCTGCCATAAGGCACGGGGATAGCGTATATTCCCCTGATCGACATAGGGTAAGTGCTCATTTCAATACAGCTTACTGGCAATAAGATGAATGGAACTAGTTTTTAGATTTGTTCCATAAGACATGGGAGCGGTAGAAGAATTGGGAATCCAGCTATACTCACAGACCACGACTGCAGGAGTTTGATCGCGCACTGAAAATCTTTATCTTGTAGATACTTGTCAGGACCTAAATCAGCCTGAAACAGAGAAGGGAACACCTTTATCAGGGATTTTCATATACAAAAATAAAGAATGGTGTGCACTGGAAAACCAACATCGCAACAATTAGCATAATAACATTTTATACTAGCTCATATGTAACACAGTGTGACCGGACTAGTGTAAAAACTAAATGCTGATAATTTAATATGCTTACCATACTTTAAAACGGGACACTCGTGAATTACACAGGATCTGTGGCTGGATGACATCATGCCTGCATTTCACCTGAAGAACCGATGTAATTCATAAGTGTGCTGGTTTAAAGGGGTCATATGGTAAGCTTACAGGTGCCTGTCCTTTCGTTTCCCTCCTATATCCCTATAGATTGTAAGCTTGCAGCAGGGCCCTCCTACCTCCAAGTCTGTCTGTTGTTACCCAGTTTGTTTTATCACTGTCTACTATTGTAAAGCACAACAGAATCTGCTGCGCTATATAAGAAACTGTAAATAAATAAATAAATAAATAAATAAATGTACTTGTTTCCTAGCACGGCGCCCACGATTTTAATCTTATGGCATCGGGTCTATCTGAACGCATCGCATGTGACCCAATCGCATGCGATGCGATGAGACCCGGTTTTTAATTGTACAGCCACCCTGATGGGTGATTACTATGTTAAATGTACCCCCAGACCCGATTTTTCATTGTACAGGCACCCTGATGGGTGATTACTATGTGAAATGCACCCCCAATTGTTAACGCCACTATAAACGCCAACCCGAAGCGTGGCAAACGCAGCGGGCCCGCGAGGGGCGGCGGTACGCGTCCTCTGCCCTTTTCATACCCATACTATCCACGTCAGCATGGACTTGATTTTATATAGTGTGGCGAGCGCAGCGAGCCCCGCGAGGGGACGCGGATGACTTCATATGTAATCCGCTGTGCTCGCCACGCTTCGGGCTCGGTGGCTCGCTACGCTTGCCACACTGTGTAAAATCAACTCCACTCCGACGTGGATAGTGGGGGTGGCGTTAACAATGGTGGTGCATTCCTGCATATAACATAGTAAGCACCCATCAGGGTGGCTGTACAATGTAAAATCGGGTCTGATCGCGTCGCATGCCATTGTAATGGCATGCAATGCGATTTTAAAATTGTACACAAAGCCCTTAAAAGCCTAATATCGGGTCCCATCGCATACCTTAACTAATGGTATGCGATGGGACCCGATGGGCGCCGTGCTAGGAAACAAGTACCTAAATAAATGTGTCCTCAGACATCTAGCCTATATATGTCATACAGAGCAAGATGCCCGGCGTGAGTGGGCAACCGGTTTTGCAAGTCAGATGCCTTTTTCCACAAGCTCGCTGTCTAGGGGTCATCCTTGACTCTGAACTTCATTCCTCACATTCAATCTGTCTCTACATCATGTTACATGCATCTAAAAAACATATCCAAAATTCGTCCGTACCTTACACAAGACACTGCAAAAACTCTAATCCATGCACTCATTATATATTACGCATTGATTATTGCAATGGCCTCCTTACCGTTCTTCCTAAGAAAAGACTCTCACCACTACAATCCATTTTGAATGCAGCTGCGCGGCTGATCTTCCTTGCTAGACGTTCATCATCTGCTGATCCGCTCTGTCAGTCCCTACATTGGTTGCCTGTATTTTACTGCATTCAATATAAAATACTTTCATACAAAGCCATTGCTCTGGCTACACCGACTTCTATCTCTTCGCTTATCTCAAAATATATCCCCACCCGACCTCTCCGCTCTGCATAATATCTGCGTCTCTCATCCACACTCATTACTTGCTCCATCTTACACTTGCAGGATTTTTGTTAGGCAGCACCCACCCTATGGAATGCCCTTCCATGCACAATAAGACTCTCCTCTAGCCTCCAAACTCTCAAGCGTTCCCTGAAAACTCACCTCTTCGGGCTAGCTTATCATATTCCTGAACCCCCACATAACCTCCAGTAGCATTCCTATCTAATTGCATCCCATCAGGACTGTTTTATAATCTGGTGGGACGGACATGCTATGGAATCCTATACTTATGTATCCCTCCTATTATCCCTATAGATTGTGAGCTTGCGAGCAGGGCCCTCCTACCTCTATGTCGGTTTGTTGCTACCCAATTTGTTTATTCACTGTAGTTTCCAATTGTAAAGAGCAATGGAATATTCTGTGCTACAGATGGAGCCCTCCTCATTTAACCTGTTGATAGGATTAAGTGAGTAATAGGATTAATATGCTATGTTATTACTGTATTTTTCTACAGTATGTATTGTATTGCTGCTGAGAACAATAGGATAGCCATGGCCAGCCATGACCTAAGGAACAAAGTTGAGAGAGGCTCCAACTGTATATAAGAAACTGTAAATAAATAATACATTTTTATTTTTTCCAAAAGAATGCATGTTAATGCAATGCACGGTGCACGAGGAGACTGTGCTGATTAACGTGGCATATTGTATTGTGACCAAGTCTGTATACAGAGCAGAACAGAACTTTGGGAAAAAAGCTGCAGCTGCTACATTGTAATACTTGCTGTAGAGATTCAGAGACTAAAGGCCCATACACACTCAACGACTTTCAGCTGAAAATCGATCAAAACAGCCGTTTTGAGCGATTTTCACCTGAAAGTTGCCTGGTGTGTATGCACCCCCGACTGCCGATGATGCGCGCTCCCGCATCATCGCCAGCGAGATGGGCAGTCAGCTGGTTTTACCAGCACATCTAGCGATGATGGCTGGTTTTTCAGCCATAATCGCCAGGTGTGTACGCAGCGCGGGCTGAAAGATGATATGCTTTCAGGCCGGCTGACCGCCCGGCTCCCCCGCCGGCTGCAGATCATACTCACCGCCGCTGAAGCACCGCCCCGTTCGTCTGCCCGGCTCCATAGTTCTCCAGGCTGCAGCTGCTCTCGCCCGGCCACAGACTGAGTCAGCTGACGCCCCGCCCCGCCCCTCCCGGCTTCTATCCGCCCTGCTCCCTCCGACTTGCTCCACACGGAGCATATAACTGTACACTGGCCACCAATGTTATTAGCCAGTAATATAGACATTGCTGGCACATATATATATATATATATATATACACATACACACACACACACACACACACACAATTATGGAAGAAATAACGTCACTCCAGGCTCTTGAAACTACAGTACTTTTACTGCACTGCCAATGGCGTTTCGGGATTTTACCTGTTCGCTTGGCTCCGAATATACACAGCCCAGAGATCAGTTCTGAATCAGGCCTCAAGAACAGAAATGCACTGAATAAAATGGCCGCTGCTCCCACCCTTGGAATACAAACCCCGCCCATTATGTAAATAGCCTTTTATATGAAAGATTTTCAGCAAAGTCTTTCTCCTCCTGAAAATCTCTCGCTCTTTGGGAAAATAGCTCAGTGTGTACATACTATTTTGGTGACAGATATATCTTTCAAAGATTTTGGCAAAGTCTTTTGAAATGAAAATCTTCGAGTGTGTATGGGCCTTAACTGTCCACACACAAACAGATATCATGTAAAACCCAATTTCCCTTGAAATCCAGAACACAACTGATCATGCCCACACACACAGAACGATTGGGCAAATGATCAGAGGGGTCATTTACGGACTGCTAAACATTTACCACATCGTTCATTATGCCTACACACTGAACGATGTGGCCAAATTGTGCACAGCCTCCCGCCTACATTGGATCGTGATCATGCCCACACACAAATGATTGGTCGTTCCTATTGGTCAGAAACGGCCATATCGTTTAAAAATCTTAGCGTGTGTGGGCACGTGTCATATAGAACCTTATAGCAAGTGTCATATAGAACCTTAATCATCAGTCTCCTGTTACATCCTAGTTATATTGCACTGTGTTCAAGACACGTTTTCAGAAAAAATGCAGAAGAGACGACGCTAGAACATGTCAATTGACCTGGTGCGCCAAGAGGGGCTGTTTGGTGTGACCGCAAAAAAGATGAATGAGGACACATCTGTATACTTAAAAATACATCATGGTCATACAGTCAGAAACACATACTTATCAGTATACTGACAGCTGAAATCTAGCGCGCATAAGATAAAAGGCACACCACTCCCATTGTAGAGAGTACAGCCTTATGACATGCATTCCTAAAGCACATGAATATTGCTACCACCTTTTATACTGTATATAACTTGAGCCAGCCCAATAATATATTTACCCAGCTTAAAACCAGGTGCTCTTTTGGTTGCGTTTTACACCTCATAAGAAAATATCTTTTCCGCAATCTCCAACCTAGGAAAAAAAAAAAAGAAGATAACATGGGTCACCGATCACAGGCAGCTTCAGTCACCAAGAATATTCCACTGTTCATATACCAACGTATCTCACCTATATCTTTCAGGGGTTCCACCACCTCAAACTTAGGTTCTGATCGGAAGAACATTGACACTTGTTGCAAGGCAATTTCTGCAGGTATATAGAAGAGGGCTGTATCAGCTTTATCACAGGAATAAGCTCCAGCAGTTGAGACGGAATGAAGACAGTGTTTCAGGGGCGTGTGGGATGCTGGTGGACCTTCGATGTTATTATTTTTTTAAAGTGGCAATCATTTGCACAGCATGGTTTTACCTTGTAAATGACTGCCCCTTTAAAAAAAAAAAAAAAAAAGTTCAATGTGGACAGCATCCTGCACGTGCACCGAACATGGCTTTCATTACATCACACCAAACACACATACATACATACATACATACACACACACATACATATATATATATATATAAATACATATATATATATATAAATACATATATATATAAATACATATATACATATATATATATATATATATATATATATATATACATACATACATACATATATATATATATATACATATATATATATACACATATATATATATATATATATATATATATATATATATATATATATATATATCTCCTGTCAATCCGGCACTGCCCACCAGTATGTTTCAATAACTTGCCCGGGTGCTCGTTCCGTGTGCAGGAAAAACCTGACCACATGCATAGAATCCAATGAGACACGTCACTCCAGGTCTGGTAAATTTCAAAACAACGTTTATCTGGTGCCTACGGCGTTTCGGGACAAGCCCGTCTTCAGGACATACCTGAGTATGTCCTGAAGACGGGCTTGTCCCGAAACGCCGTAGGCACCAGATAAACGTTGTTTTGAAATTTACCAGACCTGGAGTGACGTGTCTCATTGGATTCTATATATATATATATATATATATATATATATATATATATATACATACACACACACACACACACACACACACATACACGATTGACGCCAACCCGAAGCGTGCCGAGCGCAGCGAGCCTGCAAAGGGCCGGCAGTGCGCGTCCTCCGACCTTTTCATACCCCTACTATCCACGTCGGCGTGGAGTTGAGAATATAAAGTGTGGCGAGCGCAGCGAGGCGAGCACAGCGAGCCCCGCGAGGGACGCGTATAACTTCACAGGTATACGCGTCCCCTCGTGGGGCTCGCTGCACTCGCCGCGCTTCGGGCTCGCTGCGCTCGCCACACTTTATATTCTCAACTCCACGCCGACGTGGATAGTAGGGGTATGAAAAGGTCGGAGGACGCGCACAGCTGCGCTCGCCACGCTTCAGGTTGGCGTCAATCATGGGGTGACGTTCACAATGGGGTTGCGTAACTTTTTAACCATGACGGGGCCATATACAATGTGAAATGGGGGTACTTGTGAATTATCCGGGCTGCTGATTTTGTCCTTAAGTTTAGTTAACTTAAGGACACCCGACCGACGTGATGCCTTTGATTTACCCCCAAATCGCGGGCATCGCGTCGGTCGCGGCCGTTATTGGCCCATTTCACATTGTCATTTTATTTTGCACATCATTTAACATTACTGTAATAATTTTAACATTGCTGTCTATGGGAAATCGGGTCCATCGCGTCTTTTAACATTACTGTCTATGGGAAATCGCGTCGGTCGCATGGCGATTTTTCGGGCGCGATGAAAAAAATCGGCAGCCCGGATAACTCACAAGTACCGAAATGGGTCATATTGGCCCATTTCACATTGTTTCCTATGTAAAATGGACTTAATCAAGTCAATCTCATCTTGTGCCATTATAATGGCACAAGCCCGAAGCGATGCTCCCGATTTCAATGTTCAAAATATTTTAACATTGAAGCCTATGGCAAAATTGCGTCCATCGCGTCGGGGGCCATGTTAATGCACGTGACCGACGCGATGCCCCCGATTTTGCCTTTGCCGGCAAAATGGACCTGATTTCAAAGGAAATCGGGTCCATCGCGTCCATCGTGTACCTTAACTTTAAGGTACACGATGGACAAGATTGTGGCCGTGCTAGGAAACAAGTACCTATATATTTTTTTTATATTATTTATTTATTAGGAAGCTATCCATTTTACATTCTACCACTTTAATACTGAATACAAAAAGAAGCCCTCATTAGTGTGAGTGGTAGGATTACCGATTTCTTTACAGTTCACGGGATTTAAAACCACTACTGAAATTTTTGTTTTACATAAATCTAATAATCCAATTATACTGACAAGCATCACAGTCTTGCAAATCCATCTACTTTGCATTAATAGGTTACTCATTTGAAAAAGAAAAAAAACCCACATACATCTAACAAAACAAGATACAACAAAAAAAAAAATATGGAACAAAAAAGCATCTTAAACCCTACAGGGTGATAACTCAGATGGACCACGCAAAAGCACAGTTTTAACATGGGAAACTTGCCCACCTGCTACTGCAGAGTCTGCTCCTATAAGGGGCCTCATGAGTTTCTGTCAATTATAATATCAATGGGTTCTGGGCCCAGTCCAGAGGCTGACATGTACTTGCATCAACAAATGTGTACGGAGCTAATATGTGAAATTAATGCTAACGCTACTGCCTAGAAATGCATTCAGTGGCCCACCAGAGACCGCGCAAATCTCAGCGGCTGCACATAAATTTGCAGCACAGATAATTCAGTCTGAGTGCCATGTTACACTCTGCAGCATTGCAATCCTTGTCCATTGTCTGTAGATGCAGGACAGCATCGATCATAAACTGCAGAGCATGCACAACTTTGGAGACACTTGTGAAATAAAAGTGAAGCAACACGATAATGTCTTAATTGTCACTATGAACGTAGAGTAAAAAGTGATGTTTTCTTAATAATCCCAATTAAAAGCGAAACACTGAATTCCAGTGCAATATCCCAATTAAACTCTGATCCCTGACAATAACCACCAGCGATCATCTGATGAGGTGGCTCCTCCCAATGATTACGTGGCTCCTCCTCTAATGCGCTCCAGAAGTTGCTCCCTTCGATCCCATTGGAGACTGGCTTGTGGTGCAGCATCCTGAAGACTCAACCCTATCTGATCCACTGGATCACATGTACACAGGTAAGTAATCATCACATTCCACACAAAAAGAAATTGTGGCCAATAAAGGAGCATCCTCATGTCACCATCCCTTTCAGTTTTCAGCCTTTAGCATTGCTAAATTACATATAAACCAGAGCCAGATCATCCGCTTGTCAACCTTAGCCCTCACGGGTACTGAGGAACCCAAAGTACAGTAATTAATCAGTTTATTTCTGCACTGCCAGCTGTTCTCCAGCAACTAACTGCAGTGCGCCGCTTAGTGACTCAATGGGAGAGGGCAAGCCACAGCACTGTGGTGGCACACTCAGGACTGAAATACAATATCAACAAAAGGTAAATCAATAGACAGTGGAAAGATGGAGTCATGGAAAAAGGCTTATATACGGACGGGGGAGGGGGGGGGGGGATATACCACGTCTGTTGTTTCCTATTACAGTTGTGACTGATCACGCAATCCTTCCCACCTACTCGTTAATGTGGCTGTATAGTCCGGCAAATGACAAATGAATGTATACAATGTACACAAGCTACCTGAGCTCCCGCAGGGATTGTGCGCAGATCACAGGCAGCTGCGTCTGCTGTTATTATCACTCTATTATTCCCACTGCGCTATACCATAAGTGACGGAGCAGACATGTCCCTTATACTCAGCAGCTATTACAAAGGTCTTCTCCAACATAAATAGCATTACACGCTTGTAGGAAAATGGAATTTATGGGTAAGAGTTTTGGGTATTTTATTGTCGGAAAATAACTTCTAACATGCGAAGCAGAGAGGCAGATTTATTAACCTGGTGAAGTGATAGAGTGGTCCAGTGATAATGCACCAGCCAATCAGCTCCTGCCATTTTTCAAACACAGCCTGTAACTCAACAGTTAGGAGCTGATTGGCCGCTGCATATTTCTGACCATTTTATCACTTCACCAGGCTTAATAAGTCTGCTCCTCACTCACATCCTATCTGGAAACCTACTGAGACACACCAGGGTCCTCTACAGAGCATAAAGAGGAGGATCAGGGACAGAGTACATTTCAGATTATTAAATCAAGAATGTGAATGGAAATCCACTGTATGAAGATTACAATAAACCTTTGCATTGGTAATCAACATGTCATAGGTCCATTCAATTCAAGATATTCTGAGAATCTATATATAATTCCAGGCCTGTCCCATCTCCTAAATGCACATGCAGTGGAAGCTTTGGCACGCACCGCAACACCTCCCACTGAGAGGAAGATGGGATAGACTTTGGAGAGGAGGAGTGGCTGCCAGGAGGGGAGGGTTGTCAGCACAAAGTCAATGAGGGTGTGGTCTCTGGATGGAACAGCAATGGAGCAGGTGGACTGTGGAGGAACAGCAGAGAGGTAGGCGGAGTAGACAAGAGCAAATAATGAGGTGTCTTGGGTTCAATACAATAGTCAATTTTAATTTAGTGTTCCCTCTAAGCTTCTTTTGCAGCGTGCCGCAACCTGCCCATTTTTGGGCAAGTTGCGGCACCCTGCAAAAGAAAATCACCCTGCCCTTTTTGTGTGTGGCACGGTGTGCCCTCACACTGCCCCCACTGCGCTGACATGCCGCTTAGAACTTTCGGTTTGTGTAATGGGTATCCTAGTGCTGTGTGCAATTTTTTTATACATGATTTTTTTTTTTATGTAAATTTCTAATATAAATTGTGCCTTCCGGATTGAAAAAAGTGCCCTGCCCGGTGGTCAGCGCCCTGCTCTAAAAAAATCCTACAGTGAAAACTATAATTAAGATAAAATATAATAATCATTCAGGTACCGGATGGTACGAGCCTGTAATTATTTATTTAGAAACAGATAACAGTAACTGCCCTCCACTGAGGCAGGGCTTATAGATCAGGTATATATGGTAAGGTGATAACAGATCATGGAGCCACCATAGGAAGAGAAAGAGATAGCAATATAAATGAACAAATATATTGACTGCAAAGTACTAATATCTTTAATATGATTCATTAGTCTATGTTTATTACAAGTCTCCAATATCAGATTGATCACCTACCAGTGTAATTTGCAGAGTAGTTATTGGGGTCAAGGAATTTTTTCACTGATTCATGATTGCTAAGGATGTGATTGGAGGTGATAACATTCAAATAGTTTTGTAGCCCCTTCTGTCTTTCTGCAATAAATTCCCGATCCATGTTCCCGATGAGTTTCTTAGGAGGCAGAGGGAGACTTAGACCGGAGATCTGGGAAGACAGAAAAGTTCAGAGTAAGGTGGTATAATTTATGAATCACAATCCTAATCTAGAACACAATCATGGAAGTTTGGCATGGATGGCAATTCCAAATTGGGGTATGGATTATTTGGTCTACAACAAGTTGTTAGACAAGCATTAGGTCGACATGACTATAGGTCGACAGGGTCATTAGGTCAACATGAGTAAGGTCGACCGTGAAAAAGTTGACATGTTTTTTTCTTATTATTCGACACAGTCAACATAAACACTAAAACATACCACCGCTGCGCTCGCCGCGCTTCGGGCATGGCGCCTCGCTGCACTCGGCACACTATTTTATTCTCCCACCACGCCCTAGTTGATGGTAGGGAATGAACTACCGCCTGTCGGCACAAAAAAACAGTAAAAAAAATAAATAAAAAAAAACATGTTGACCCAATGACCATATCCCCCAAATCGTGAGGCAAAGTTTTGTTTGATCCACAGACAGTGTGGTTTGCCAAGCCAGGCCCAGTGTTCTTACCACTTTCAGTCTACTTGAAAGGGAAAAATATGATGAATTTCTGTGCAAAGATTCAGCTTTTTAGAAATAATACAACATATTTTAGGGTGTGAATAAAAGTATATAGAGTGTTAATAGGGCGACACCAGGTGGTCAACAGTCAATAGGCCAACAGGGTCAAGAACAGTATTCAATGTGGCGGCCGAATACAAGCGACCCTCGCCATTTAACGCCCGCACTGGCCGCTCATCCTATTCAATGTTCCGGGGAACCCTTACTGTAGAGCCGGGTCAGATCCGGGATTTACTCCATTTAAACTGTGGTGCCCACCCGCAGTGTAGACGAAGGCGGCGCTTGGAGATGACATCATCTCCAAGCGCCGGGGCTGCGGTGATCCCCGTCGGATACACCGATCACCGTGCTGGGGTCAGCCCAGCACCAAGGTAAGCAGCTGGGCTACCCCCAGCCGTCTCCCGGGAGGTGAATGGATGCCGCACACAGGCATCCATTCATCTCCTCCGCTACCGCCACTGCTGTCTGCAGAGTAAAGCAGACAGCAGTGCAGGCTGTGTGTGCACCCCCCCCCCCCCCATCCAACCTGCGGACGCTGCGGTCCGCAGGTTGTATGTCCCCCAGTGATGTAAATGGGAGCCGGGTCATCTGACTCGGCGTACCCATTTACACCGGCCTCTATCCAGGTCCTAGCCTTGTTCTACCCAGGTCAGGACGTGGGTAGAAATCCTGTCAGGCCTCTGACCCGGGTCTGACTTGCCGAAGACCCGGAGTTTTCAGGTGGTGTAAAAGGGGTATAACTGTAACCCTCCCCCGGTGCCTAAAGCTGGTACACACTGAGACAATATTGGCCGATATGTAGTTTCTGGCATAACTGGAGCAACCTATGTTGGGTGGTCATATTCTGCGGAGATGGTGAGGTCATGCTATTTTATAAAAAGGGGCATTTGTACACTTCTGTTTACAAAGACAAATTATAAGTTTTGCTAATAGTCAAGTCTCTGTTGACACCTTAATATTAAGGATCTCTGTATAGGGTGAATATAATTCTTATTTAAGAATACTGAAACATCCGTATAGCCTGTTGGAGTGGGGAGGTTAAGATTAAGGTCCCCCATCCAGTAGGGCGCATGCAATACCCTAACTCCCCCAACAGCTGCCGAGTGGCAGAATCGCATACGATACATTATATGCAGTCCTTTATCATACAATGCATCATAAACAATCCCAGCAAGGACTATGGGGCTGCGATAAATATTCATGGCAGTCCATAGGATCTGTGACTGAGGGGTGCAAGTGAGCACCTCACATCACCATTGCAGGAAAATGACACGCAATGTGTCACTTTTCATGTGATCCGTCGCAAGAATGCGTTGGAATCACATTAAAAAATAGCCAAATCACACTAGTGGCGGCCATTAGGCTGCAGGGACTTTTGCTAGGAGTTAGTGACTTGCTTATTTTTATGGTTTTAGATGGTTAGCATTTCATATTTCACAATCCTATTTGCCCTATTAACATACTATTATTGGGGGATTAGGTCGAAAAGCATTGGGTTGATATGCAGAAATGTGAACATGGGTCTAGGTCGACACAAGTATTAGGTTGACAGTCAAAAGGTTGACATGGGGTTTTTCACAGTTTTTTGAGCCGACATGTGCATATCATCCACTAGGGCATGCCCGAAGCATGGCGAGTGCAGCAAGACATGGGGGGGGGGGGGGGGGGACGTCGACGCGGTGCTAGGTTTCAGTGTCTGTGTTGACTGTGGACCTTACCCACGTTGACCTAAACCCATGTTGACCTTTTTTGCATATCGACTTAATGGTGTCGACCAACTTCTTGTAGACCTAATGATCCACACCCATTATTGGGATAGCTTGCAGTGGTATTGCTCAATGAACCGTAGATACGCACACACAAAGGAAATTCAATGGCACACGCTCAAATGTCAATGTGAGTGATGAGAATGAAGAACAAATAGAAAATGTATTTGATGCACAAAATTAGGACCGATTTCATTCTGAAAACAGCTGAGTCCTGGAATCTATGAAAGATGCCAAGAGGCAATCGCCTGATCTAATGCACAAATAAAGTCATTATTCCGAAGCACTGGATTGCGTATAAAAAAAGGCACTGTTCCATATTTATGATCAGCTGAGACCGGAACAGCCTTCAAAGCTGAAGACAGACTCGTGTCTGCTGGCTGACGGATAATATTGTAGGAATAACCCCCCCAAATAACATGAAAACATCACAAGCTTTGCAAGCTTCATTTAGTAACCTGAACTAGTGGCGTTATACAATGTGCTGCATCCGTTCGCTTCTCGCCGACCATCTGTCGTGAAATCCAATTTGTGCACAACAAGCCCAGGAGAAAGCCGGGATACAGAGAGGTGCTCGGGTGCTTTAATGAAGAGGTTATGGGATGTGTGAGAAGCAGCATTACTGAGAATTTCTGTGCTAGGTGTGAGCGATGGGAGATGATCAGTTCTGACAAGCGAGTGAAAATCCAATTACACCTGAAACAAATGCACATTACAGAGCAAAAGCCCTGATAAATGCAATGGAAGAGCAGCATTAGAACTGAAGCAGTGGAGCATTCTCCATACTGCTCAGCGATATCTCTGCCGCAATGACGGCGCAGTACAAAAATACAGATGTGTCCATGGGGCTTACACAGAGCTGGAATACAGTGCACTTTGTATAACATGAGCTCCAAATATTCTTACAAATCCTTTCCCATGAGCACTTTATGCTAATGCTACATCCCTGCATCATGCACAGCCCCCCCTGCTGGTTGCGGTTCTAATCTCCAGCCGCGCCATCGAGCAGAGGTCAGCTGCACCATTGGACACTAGATCAGTGGTTCCCACCCACAGTCCTCAAGTACCTTTATTAGTTCAGGTTTTCCAAGTCACCCGGCAGGACCACTGTGTACCCCTAACTGTCATTTTGAAAATCCACAGGTGACCTGGAAATTGTGAACAGTTGGGGGTACTTGAAGACCGGGGGATAGGGTCCACTGCATTACTCTATGGCTGCTTAGAATGGGCAGTGGTATATGGCCACGGGTGGCAATGGAACTGCTACTTTCGATTAAATCCCTGACACCAGCACAGACGTGATATACCTGCGGTTAGTCTTGCCGGCGGGAGTGGTGGTGGTGGTGGTTGGGGTTTGCGGGCAGACCTGCCGCTCAACTATACCAGTTGGTAATGGTGGATGGTGGGCGTGTGCTGTAGACCTGGCTGTGAGCGGGGATCGGTGTTTTCAAAGGGGGTGGGGATGTGTAGAACGCTGATCTAGGGGGGGGTGGGTTTGTGTATAATGCTGGGCGGGGGGGGGGGGGGGGGTATGTGTTAAGGCAGAAACTATGTGTGTATAAGGCTGTCAATCACTCTGGTAACCCCAAATGGCTAAATGTATAAGGGATACACTGAAACGTTCAGCCCAAATGTTTTGGGCAAAATATGCCAAAATCCCCTGTTTCCTACATACACACAGGTTTTCTGTATACTATTGTTAGCACAGGTAGCAAAAGTCTGTTTTGTATACATATTAGTAATACTGCCACGCTGGAACCACAAATACTAGTAAAACTGGGCGCGGGCATATTTATTTTCTGTACTGTGCCAATATTTTGAGATAGAGGGTTGGGAATATGTGGGTTGGCAGTGTAAGTGCAGCCAAAGCACACAAATAGCATTGCTGAACAACCTGCATCTTATGTGGACCACAAGAAAGTATATAATGTGGCAGGCAGATCACTGGCAGGTGCTAAATGCGAATTGGTTAGCAGGACGGCATTGGTTGTCCACATCAGCCCAGCTGAACGCATCTGAATTCCTCCCACAGATACAGATTGTATGCATTATTACAGTTATACTCTCATATCCGACAACAGCAATAGTGATCTTCTAAGACAGATGTGTCGACAGATTTGATCTTAACTAAAACTATGACTCAGGGTGATACATTGGAGAAAACCGCGCACATTGGTGAAATTGTGCCATGAATTCACATCTTTAAGGGGGGGTGTTGCCCTTTGCAACCAATCTGATTCTAGCTCTCATTTCTCTATTGCAACCTAGAAAATTATAGACAAAATCTGATTGATTGGTTGCTATGGGCAACATCCCTACTTATCACTTTTGAAAACTTTGCTAAAATTTACCCATAGGAGTCTTAGCATAAAACACATAGGGGCAGATGTATCAAGTAGCATTAAGTGCATCTCTGCACTTAGCACTAGTTAACGGGGGGGGGGGGGCATTAAATTTTTTCATATGTATTACTAGCACACCTAACATGCGCTAGGTACAGCCCGCCGAGTAACGATGAGCGGTGCTGTCCCCTGCAATCCCCCTCAATAATTGGTGGCCAGGACTGAAGGGACAACACTAGGCCTGCTGCTGTCTCCGAGCTGAGCATGAAATCTCGCGATAAAAGTGAGATCTCGCACATGACCAGAGAGCTGGCCGGGGGAGAGAGGGAGAGTGTTTTTTAAATGTGAATGCGCAGGCCTAAGGGAGGGCAGATAAAGAGAGAAGTGGAGACCGTAAAAAAAAGGCTCTCCTTATTGACTGGTCCCTGCACAGTACATCGCCATGATACGGATGCCCGCTTTTCCATGTTATGCAGGAGAGGCGGGACCTATTATTTATAAAACATAAATGCCTTTTTAATACATCTGCCCCAAGACCATTTGTATGATGAAAGCTCCCTCAGAAGACGCATGCTCGTCTCAAGTTGTTATATTGAATAAAGCCATGGAAATAAGGCACTGAATCATATTTTGAGAAAATCTGTTTAATAGGGTCCGAGCATCTTTTTGTTACTCTTCACATCCTACTTCTCCATTTATCCCCAGCATAAAAGCGTGGGTGCAATGAGACCATTGCGACCAATGAGATCAGGAAAATATTGTCAGAGGCGGAGAGTCACGGGTGTACTCGTGTGCTTATATCAATGCAGGCAGGAGGCAGGATTACAGCCACAGGATAAGGCAAGGAGCAAGGTCCTCACAAAAGATTAGTAGCTGTGCAAAGCTCCTGGCAAACTAATGCAAGACGACAGTTACGTCAAAAGTCCCTTTCCATTAAGCAAGGTTCACGCATCCAACAAGTGGTTGTCCGGTCTTTATGTACACATGCAGGCACATAGGCCTAATTCAGAACTGATCGCAGGGAACATTTTGTTTGCAAATGGACAAAATCATGCTGCCCTGCAGGTGGGGCAGATGTAACCTGTGCAGAGAGTTAGATTTGGGTTGGGGTGTGTTTAAACTGAAACCTAAATTGCAGTGTAAAAATAAAGCAGCCAGTGTTTACCCTGCACAGGAACAATCGAACCCACCCAATTCTAACTCACCCTGCACATGTTACACCTGCAGTGCAGCATGGTTTTGTCCATTTGCAAACAAAATGTTCCCTGCGATCAGTTCTAAATGAGGCCCATAATCCGCACTGTTGCAGTCAACTAAATGCCCCTGTACGTTTTATTATAATAAAACACCTAGGGCTATCTTAGGGGCAAAGCATACACTATAGATTGTAAGCTTGCGAGCAGGGCCCTCATACCGTTGACTGTCTGTAAATACCCAGTTTGTTGTATCACTATCTCCTACTCTAACGTGCAACGGAATATGCTGCGCTATATAAGAAACTGTTAATTAATTAATTAATAAATAATAAAATTACCCCACACTTACAACATGATGGTTCTTTATATGAAATACAAGACAGAACAGAATACAAAATTATATTTTGACAGATAAAGTAGTATGCGCCTCAATGTTTTTTGTATGTACGATTGAATGATTATAGTAATTCTGAAACAGCAAAAACCATATTAAGTGAAAGGCTTCAAATTCATGTTAATAAATAATTATGTTCTGCGCAGACTTTCATTTAAAAGTGACTCCATTAGATCCACCACTACACTTATAGACATCACTGACAGCCCACGACCATGTACAGTGTAAGGCTGGGGTAGCCAACCCTAGTCCTCGAGAGCTACCAACAGTGCATGTTTTGCAGGTCTCCTCACAGAATCACAGGTGAGCTAATTAGCTCCATCTGTGGATCTTTTAAAATGTGTCAGTGATTAATGAGTGCAGCTGTGCAGCAGCTAAGTTGTCTGGAAAATGTGAACTGTTGGTAGCTCTCGAGGGTTAGGGTTGGCTACCACTGGTGTAAGGCCATGTAAGTAGGTAGATGCAGTAACAGCCTGTTAAGCTCAACATTGCTCATTTGCGACTGGACTTCAGCATGGATATCCTGAAAACCTGGCCAGTAATGGGAAATGGTAGATTTTTAAAGCCATCATGCCCTATAAAACCTTCCTATCAGGGGCATAACTAACTATTCAGCGCCCCCCCGCCGCATGTTTATTCGGCGCCCCCCACCTAACCTGCCCCCCCCCCCCTTCTTCCCCCCCGCGGTCTGAGTCATCTCGCCTGGCTCTCTGTCCGGACCTTCCTGACGTCACGGTCCCGGCCGGCTCCTGCTGCTACAATGAAAACGGACTCTTAGAAAATGGCTGCCCCCATACTGCAGACAGAAAACTGTCTGCAGTATGGGGGCAGCCTATTTCTAATTGTCAGTTTTCATTGCAGCAGGAGCCGGCCGGGACCGTGACGTCAGGAAGGTCCCGACAGAGAGCCGGGCGAGACGCAGACGCGGGTAACTATAGCCCCGCAGCCCCCCCAATTTCTCTGCGCCCCCCCCCCCGCCACCGCGGGGGCTGCGGAGCTATAGTTACGCCACTGCTTCCTATGAACTGTGAACCATCTTACCTGCAGGCTATTGTTGAGCAGGTCAAAGTCGCTGTATCTTCTCACAATCTGAAAAACATCATGTGTCACAACTATAAACTTTAATGTCCTCTCATAAATGTGCATAAGTGTGAGCAAAGGCTTCAGCATGGAAAGTCAGATAAACAAACATGTTACTACAGTATAACAACCCCCCCCCCCATCTGTCCAATCCTTCTTGAGACACTCCTAGTTTTTTTTTAGTAGTGCCCTAATACAATAACCCTCATAGTAGTGCCCTATTTAATGTTATGTCCCATAGTAGAACCCTAGTTTATTTTATGAACCATCGTAGTTCCCTAGTTTACATGGTTACATTGTAGAGCTGTCATTACACATTGACCCTTATTCTGGTTCACTCGCAAAGGCAAATTCCTTCTCAAGTGGACAAAACCATGTGCACTGCAGGGGGGCAGATGTAACATGCGCAGAGAGAATTCGATTTGGGTGGGGTTTTACTTCAAAGGGAGATCTGTATCGCAGTGTAAAAATAAAGCAGTCAGCATTTTCCCTGCACAGAAACAAAATAACTCACCCAAATCTTAGGGCCCACCTAAACCTCTAGGCCCCATAGCAATGGCACCCACTATATAGTTACACCCATATGTGTGTCTCTTGATGCAACAAATCTGATACAATGCAGAATTTTTCATTTCTAAGAATAAACATTACCTGCCAGCTTGTCTCCATTGACACTCCTCTCTGGATCCGTATTATGTATTCCTGCAGAACAGAAGCACAGTATTCAGCGAGGGATTATCATATACAGCATCTGGTATCAAACAATTCCTGGAGTTATTGTAAAATAAAGTGTTAAAAGTAATTGTATAAAAAGCAAGGACTAGCAGCAAGTGATAGAACTTATACCCCTTTTAAAATAAGGTTGGACAAACATTTAGAGAAAAAAAACACATCCAGGGGTACAACCAAGGTCGTTTCTAGAGGCGGGCAAGCCGTGCAGCAGCCCTGGCACCGCACGGCTTGTCTGCCTCTTAAACAGCTGGGGCGCCCGGCAGCTCCCCCCAATACCGCCGCCTCCCTTCCTCCTCCCCGATGGCCACCACAGTTAGTGGGCACAGCTGATTTCTCAGGGGAGGGGAGGGAAACACATTGCGCGTCTCTCCTTCCCCTTGCTCACTGTGTCACTGGGCTGTCAGCCAATCAGAACTCGCGGGCTGGCAGCCAATCAGGAGCCAGCCCGTGAGGTATGAATGGCAGACGGCTCAGGTACACAGTGAAGGGGAAGGTGAGACGCGCGATGCACTGCGCTCCCCTCCCCAAGGAAGAAGAAGCAGCAGCGATGGCAGCGCAGGGAGACCCAGAGACTGTGAGTTGTGCTGCTTCTGGCACTTGGGGGCATATGTGTGGCACTGTGGGGGCATATCTGGCACTGTGGGGGCATATATGTGTGGCACTGCGGGGGCATAGCTGTCAATGTGGGGGCATATATGTGTGGCGCTGTGGGGGCATATATGTGTGGCACTGGGGGCATAGCTGTCACTGTGTGGGCATATATGTGTGGCACTGTGGGGGCCTATCTGGCACATTAGTAAACGGCATCAGTTGTGCGACAGCGGCGCGTGGGGCATAATGTGTAATGAATGGCTGACGGCTCATGTACACAGTGAAGGTGAAGGAGAGACGCGCGATGCGCTGCGCTCCCCTCCCCAAGGAAGAAGCAGCAGCGATGGCAGCGCAGGGAGACCCAGAGACTGTGAGTTGTGCTGCTTCTGGCACTTGGGAGCATATGTGTGGCACTGTGGGGGCATATGTGTGGCACTGGGGGCATAGCTGTCACTGTGCGGGCATATATGTGTGGCACTGTGGTGGCCTATCTGGCACATTAGTAAACGGCATCAGTTGTGCGGCAGCGGCGCGTGGGGCATAATGCATAATGGGCAGTACGGTGTGGGGAGTATTGTGTAATTGCCATCACAATGTGGGGTCTAATGGGCATCATGGTAATTAATGTGTAATTTTCATCACGGTGTGGCATAATATGTAATTGTCATCACAGTGTGAGGCGTAATGTGTAATTGTCATCACGGATAGACAGTGTATAATGATTTAAGTAGCCTGTAATTGTTTGGCCTTGATCTGTGAGACGTACTAGGTCACTGTGTGGCCTTCAGCCCGCCAACTTAAGTGCGGGAGGACAATGACAATTCCTGCGGTAACCGATGTCTGGTCATGCAGGTTGCAAAAGTGTGATGTAAGGTAATTGTTTTCCTGCTAGACCACGCCCGTATATTAAGCCATGCCCATTTTAAAATAAAGCCACACCCCCTATTTCAGCACGTGCAATTTTTTGATACCATGTTATGTATTTTGGGGGGGGGGGAGCATTTTTATTTCTTCGTCCTGGAGCTAAATTGTCTAGAAACGGCCCTGGGTACAACCCATAAACAATAAACAGTATTAACCCAAAACTACAATAGGTAGATTAAATTTCAGGAGGGCACCACAGCTAGACCTTACCCTATAAGGTTGAACGTATATGTCTTTTTAAACCTCAACTACTGTGTTACTACAGTATGTAGTATCCACTACACATGAAACCTCTCCACTTCAATCCATTACTCTAACCCTGTACCACACAGTCAGTGTCTACTTCTTAGCAAACATATTTATTTATTAAGTTACTTGTATATTGCCAGCATATTCTGCTGCATTTACACCTGATATTATTCAGCCATTCAGCACAAAATCCACCCCTGTTCCATCACACAAACCGAGAAGCTTGTGCAGAAAAGTTAAATATTTGGGGCATGTAAAATTCCGGTGCGTGCCCATATAGAAGGGGATAGTATATTCAGTGGTGTAACAATAGCCCCTATCGATGCGCCGCACTACTGCCGGGACCAACCTTACCCCTCTGCTTGTCGCCGCGACCCGCAGATCTACTTGTCTGCGATCCTGGCTCTACTCCTGGCTGGCTCCTGCTAATGAAAAATAGCCCACACAAAATGTCCTCCCCCTTACAGCAGACACTTTATGAGAATGCTAAGAGGAGGCGTCGGCCTCCTCTAGCATCCTCAAAAACGGTCTGCTGTTAGGGGCAGCAATTTTGTGGGGGTAATTTTTATTAGAAAGAACCAGCCAGGAGAAGAGCAGGGACCGCAGACAATTAGATCTGTGGGTCCTGGCCACAGACCCAGCACAGGGTTGGGGGCGCTGCCAAATTTACGGCGGGGGGGAGCTCACTGGGAACATTTTATTGACCGCTGATTACACCTGCGGTCAATGATACCCCCATGTACTCTCCCAATTGCCTCTATTGTCAGAGACTGGAGGTAGTTTCAGAGGAACTGAGGGTAGATCAATGCAGAACTAAACTTGAAATCTGAAATGGCTCTAAGATACAATGTTGTTAAGCTGAAAGAGTGACACAAAAGGGACTACATTCCTGCAAGCAAGCCTTGTAAGAACGCAGGAACCAGCCAAGAGGATTTTAATACACCAAGGACATCCAAGCTCAATGGGGACTATTGCTTCTTGAATAAAGACTTATCGCTAAATGCAAGATGTGATTTAGTTCATGTGTTATTGTGATGGCATTACAGGAAAGTGTTGCAGTTGTTATATTTCTATGCATTGTGTATACCACTGTGACCAATAGTCCTAAAACAAAGTATTTTCTGTTGGTGCTTCGTAAGCTGGGGACACACTAGCTGATATGTTCCATTAGCAATTTCAGTGATATTTTTCCGATATAGTGCATACACACTGAACGTTATGGCGCTTGTGTAGTTTCATGGCGGCAGTTATGTAGTTAGAGTAGTGTCCCTGTCAGAATCAGCGTAGTGTTCCCGCGGACAGCATAGTCAGCGTCCCTGTCAGAATCAGCGTAGTGTTCCCGTGGGCAGCATAGTCAGCGTCCCTGTCAGAATCAGCGTAGTGTTCCCGCGGGCAGCATAGTCAGCGTCCCTGTCAGAATCAGCGTAGTGTTCCCGCGGGCAGCATAGTCAGCGTCCCTGTCAGAATCAGCGTAGTGTTCCCGCGGGCAGCATAGTCAGCGTCCCTGTCAGAATCAGCGTAGTGTTCCCGCGGGCAGCATAGTCAGCGTCCCTGTCAGAATCAGCGTAGTGTTCCCGCGGGCAGCATAGTCAGCGTCCCTGTCAGAATCAGCGTAGTGTTCCCGCGGGCAGCATAGTCAGCGTCCCTGTCAGAATCAGCGTAGTGTTCCCGCGGGCAGCATAGTCAGCGTCCCTGTCAGAATCAGCGTAGTGTTCCCGCGGGCAGCATAGTCAGCGTCCCTGTCAGTATCAGCGTAGTGTTCCCGCGGCTGCAGCCGTTGGGCTACGCTAACAGCGTAGCTTAAGCTGCCACCGTGAAACTACACAAGTCAGGCGTTCCTGTTAGAATCAGTGCTGTGTTCCCGCCCGTTCGCAGGCAGCCGGAGCTTACGTAGTCATATTACATTATGTGGGAACCATTGACCATTGTCTTGACCGCCTGTCAAGACAGGTGTTAATGTGTTTCTGAAACACCCCCACTTTCCACGCCACCGAGCCCCGCGAGGGGATGCGGATCACTTTACATATATTCCGTGTCCCCTTGCGGGGCTCGCCACGTTTTGGGCTCGCCACACTTTATAACATCAACTCAACGCTGACGTGGATAGTGGAGGTATGAAAAGGTCGGAAGGACACGTAACGCATCCCCTCGCCATGCTTCGGGCTGGCGTGGATAGTGGGGGTTTCAAATGGAGGCATTTGCCAGTTGTAACATGGAGCACTGGCAAATGTTTCCTTTATTGTGCATGAGACACACTTGCGTCCGCACCCCCTCTTTGTGCAGGAGACGCACGCGCTACCGAACCCCTAACCCTGTCGGCAGGGTTGCTGTACCCTGCCGCAATAGTTACTCCTGCGTCTCAGACAAATGGAGCGCCTCTCCGCCGGTGCCATGTGAGAGACGCTCACTAAGCTTGCCAGGGACAGAGATGCAGTTCCTGGCAACAGTACGGTAGTTACACGGCGGCAGCCTAAGCTACCCTGATAACATAGCTTAGGCTGCCGTCGTGAAACTACACAAGTAAGGCAGCCATGGGGCTACACTAATAACGTAGCTTCAAAATGTAGAGTAAAGCTGCTGCCGTGAAACAACACAAGTAGCAACGATATTCCTAGCAATAGTGATGTCATCCTGTCCCGCTTCGTGCATGCAGTCATTGACTATATACAGTATTCAAAATTGAGCTGCAGGTACAGATTACAGAAGACCTCGCTAATGACTCGTTAGAGCACGCATCATTAACAATTACACTGGTGATTTTACAAATGATATCGGTCAAAATAGTGGGGCAGATGAATTAAGCCTTAACAAGAGATAAATGCAAGGGTGATAAGGAGAGATAAACGTCCAGCCAATCAGCTCCTTACTGACTTTTTTCAAACACAGCCTGTAACATGTCAGTTAGGATGTGATTGGCTGGACATTTATCTCTCTTTATCACCTTTGCATTTATCTCTTGTTAAGGCTTAATACATCTGCCCGATTGTTTGTATTATCACTGTGCACCCAGATGTAGTCCATTCTTCTAAAACAATGGACATATGTACTGAATATTTACTAAAGGGTGAATAAATAGGGCCATCTAGATTTATAGAAGGCTAAATACTCCACCTCTGAGGTGGTGTACCGCCAGTGACCACTAGAAGCCATCCAATGGACCAAATGTCGCCTCAACAGAAAGTAAAAGTCAAATGATCGGTTTCAAAAAGACAGAGATTGGAGTTAAAAGCCCATCAAAATGATGGTTTGGTCCCCATCTGCTCCTAACTACTCTATATAAGGGACACGGTCGGTTGGTCGACAGTCATTAGGTCGACATACTGGAAGGTCGACAGGGTTCTAGGTCAACATGGGACAAGGTCGACAGGTGGTATTTTATGCCCTACCATCCACTAGGTCGTGGTGGGAGAATAAAAGTGTGCCGAGCGTAGCAAGGGGATACGGTGCACCTAAAACTGTGTCCATGCCGACCTTTTGACTGTCGACCGAACCCATTTTGACCTAGACACCTGTCGACCTAGACTCCTGTCAACCTTCCAGTATGTCGACCTAACAGTGTTGACTCAATGACTGTCGACCCAATGATCCCATTCCCTATATAACTACTCTTAACTATGTATAACTATGAAAGGTTCTTGTTTCCTAGCACGGCGCCCGTCGGGTCCCATCGCATACCATTACTTAAGGCAGTGGTTCCCAAACTTTTTTTAATCACGGCGCCCTAGAGCATCAAAACGTTTTCAAGTCACCCCTAGACCAAATGTTTCTTAATTTAATTTTTTTTTTTCTAAATTTCTCAATAAGTGCATTGCGTTTATCTCTCACAGTTACCTGGTGAGGGACAGGATTTGCTCCTGTTTGTCCACATATATTATGATTGGCAGCCACCAGCACTGGTTTTGCCTGTTACATTGACCATTAATATTATGAATTGATCCTGGTCCACTAACTCAAGGCACCCCTGCAAGTGTCCTGAGGCACCCCAGGGAGCCTAGGCACACAGTTTGGGAACCACTGACTTAAGGTATGCGATGGGACCCGATATTTGGGTTTTAACAACTTCATATACAATTTTAAAACCGCATCGCATGCCATTACAATTTCATGCGATGCAACGTGATTTCCTATTGATTACAATGTTAAATGCACCCACACACCCAATTTTTAATTGTACACCCAACCCTGATGGGTAATTATGTGAAATGCTTACCCATTGTTAACGTCACCCCAGTATCAACGCCAACCCGAAGTGTGGCGAGTGCAGCGAGCCCGTGCGGAGCGGCAGTACGGGTCCTCCGACCTTTTTATACCCCCACTATCCACGTCGGCATGGAGTTGATTTTAGATAGTGTGGCGAGCCCCGCGAGCGGGCGTGGAATACATGTGAAGTAATCTGCTGCGCTCGCCACACTATATAAAATCAACTCCACGCCGACGTGGATAGTCGGGGTATGAAAAGGTCGGAGGACGCATACCGTAAAGCTCACCACGCTTCGGGTTGACGTTGATAGTGGCGTGGCGTTAACAATGGGGGGGATTTGACATACTAATTAACCATCAGGGTGGGTGTACAATTAAAAATCGGGTCTAGGGGGGGGGCATTTAACATAGGAATCAGCCATCAGGGTGGCTGTACAATTAAAAATTGGGTCTAATCACATCGCATGCGATGCTACCCGATCTCATAGACCCGATGCCATACAATTAAAATCGGTGGCACCGTGCTAGGAAACAAGTACCCTATGAAATTCAAAGAGACTGGATACTTATTTACCCCCCAGTAAGGACCAAATAGATCAGGGGTGGGGAACCTTTCTTGTGCCAAGGGCCGTTTGTATAGGGAAAAAAATCTTTCGCGGGCCATATGTAAAAGTTTCTCTTACAAATTGTCCTGCTGCAGCCGTCCCACACTCCGGCGGCTGCCGCTGAATAGGACTGACAGTCTCTGGCTACTGTTGATTAAGAGGAATCTCGCAAGAAATACCGACCTCAAGTGAGAATTCACCTGTAAATGACTCCCGGCAAAGCCGCTGGGCAGGTGGGAGGGCCACTCAGAACGGCTAAGGGGGCCACATACGGCCCCCGGGCCTGAGGTTCCCCACCCCTGAAATAGATGATCAGGTAAGTTTTTCTTTACACTTTTTTTTACTAGATTTGCAGCAAATTTTTAGAAAACTTCTTTTTAATTGATGTATCACAGCAGTATAGGCAAATACAGAGGGGATTACCGGTTGCCCAGAAACCCCGCTCCTCTTAGGAAGTGTCCCAAATTCTGACAATAGCAATGGTGTATAATACGATTAGTAGAGGTGCCGCCACACCATGCAGTGTAAGGGACAAAGCTGCTGCACATGCTCAGTGGTAGCAGCGCCGTGTGCTCAGCGATCTGTCACTATCCGTGTTCTCAATAGAGAGAAAATGGGCGATGACTAGATATTTCAAGCAGGATTTAAATATCTAGCCTGGCAGTTGCAGGGCTGTGCATCGCTATGGGGGCTACACACACACACACAGCGATTTGCGCTTAATTTGTAAGCGATCTAGTAGAATCGCTTAGAAATGGGGCTGAAATCACCCCAGGTGTATTGCCCCATAAGCCATACCTGCTTATTCAGACATTTACAGGGGTCTGATATAATATCAAGAGAAAAACAGGCTGCACAAACAGGACAAAAACTGCAGTTTCATCATCCTGGATATTAGGAAATGTGCTCTGTGAGGACAAGAGGAAACAGACTCAGTTACGGATATGAACAAGTAATATTCTACTGCTCCCTTTCCTATGAAGGCTGTACACTGTACTCTGAATTTTGGACAAGAAAATCGATCATTTTGTACTAAAGCTGTAACAAACGTAAACCAAAGATTTTATAATCTGTCAGGAGCAGCGTTTGGCCCCTTATGCACACTTTAATCCTAAAACCCGGCTGACATCAGCCCTGTCAACCTATTTTATGTGTTGAATCTAAGCCCTTGCAATTCGACTTGATGGTGCGTACACACGGGGAGATTATAGCAAATATCGCTGGCAATATGGTCGCTGAGCCAGCGATGGGAGTGTGCACCGGCGATAAATCGCCGGGTGCGCGCTCCCGTTTTCTGCCCGTAGTGATCGCTGGTCACAGGAGCATGTTCCTGCGACCAGCGATCACTACGGGCAGAAAACGGGAGCGTGCACCCATCGCTGATTTCCACTGCCGGGCTCCCCCGGCAGTTTCTTTTTCATCAGCGACCATCTCTGGTCGCTGATGCAAACGAGGCACCGAGCGATATATTGCTCAGCGTGAGCGATATATCGCCCCGCGCGCACAGGGCTTAAGATTCGAGTGCTATGCAATCTTTGCTATCTCTGTACTTTTTACATACAATTTGCACTATATAGTCATTGCTGCCCTGTCTATCTGGGTTTCGATTTGTGCTGCCACATAAGTGCGCATCAGGATCGCAAGGTAAAAAAACGGTGCGATCTGCATGCGATTTGGACTATATAATCAAATTCTCATGCTGATTGTACCCATGTTGACACACCATTATGCATCTGAGCCTTTTCAAAGGAACGGAGTTGTAAGGTCAACATACATTAAATACAATTACCTTTCTAGAATCCAATATTTGTTATCTTGTAAATAAAAATAACTACAAGTCTTCGGTCTGCCCTAATTTGTCTTATAGGTACACCAAAGACACTCTAGGGGCTGGTAATTTATACATTTCACAAATATTTAAAATTAAATAAAACAGGATGTGAAAAAAAAATGTAGGTCACAGCTTAACACACATATAACATGCAAAATATTGGTGATTTATGACATTGGCACACAGTAAGCTGCGCAAAGAAATACAACCTATCAACTCACTATGGACTGGTGACATCACTAAAACACAGACACATATGAGTCATTATCATGTGTGCCTCACGCACTGTGTGTGCTACATTGCAGTCACTAAGATTACTTATCTAAAGGAAATGACTGATCTTCAGATTTACTGGAGATTACACCTCACCACGAATATATAAAATGAAAACAAAAACATGTATATGTATGTCAAGTCCCTAAAGTACAAGGCTACCAGATGGAGACTGGTTTAGGCGATAAGGGGGGGGACTTAGGACTTGTGGGGAGGGGGTTTAGGCTGAATGCAGAGGGGGTAGTTTTAGGTAGTGGGGTAAGAGGGTCAGGAACTAGCGGGGGTGGGGTGGGGAGTAAGGGTCAGGCTGTTGGGAGAGAAAGTACACTTAACTGACCCATCTGGATTTCGTCCATGAAGATGCCCATGATGGTTTTCCAATCGCTACCATCTCAACCACCAGTCATCTGCATTGGCGTCTATCAGCTATCTGCTGGATATATTAGGGGGCCCCTGGCATCGGGCAGCACATATTGCATAGCTACCCCATATGTGCCAGTTATATATTATATGCCAACTGTCCCAACTTTGGCAGGACAGTTGGGATTTTCAGACCACAACAGAGGTGATTAATAATGCGGATAGGGGTGGGGTTCGGGTGGGTCAGGACAGTTTGGGTGCAGCGCTTACTTGACCAGATGTGCCAAGTGGTACGGTACAGTCTACAGCTGGCAAATGGAGGTACTGGCAATCATGGCATCTTATCTTCTTACTTATCAGTAGTAACAGTCAGTGAGGACACACACTCACATTGTACAGCATAAACATGCCCATTGCCCACATGAAGAATAAGTAGCAGGTTATATACTGCACATTTCCGTCATGATCAATAGTAAAAAAAACAGTTATTACAAGCCGGTCACCACCTGCACAGAGGTGTCATGGTATTCAATCACTTCAGTCTATCAATTCATTTACAGCAATGGAGACTAGCTAAGCCCGCTCGAAGCAAAAGCTTAATCTGCTACCTTGTAATTGCCTCTGTGTTTCTGTATGCGAGAAAGACGTGGTTTCAAATGGTACTTATGTAGTTTCACAGCAGCAGTTACGTAATCAGTGTAGTGTCCCTGTCAGAATCAGCGTAGCGTTCCCGTGGGCAGCGTAGTTAGCGTAGTCAGTGTCCCTGTCAGTATCAGCGTCGTCTTCCTGCAGCCAGCGTAGTCAGTACATTCGCGGCTAGCCAGAGCTTACATAGTTAGCGTAGTCAGTCAGCGTTACGCAGTTCGCGTAGTCAGTCAGCGTTACGCAGTTCGCGTAGTCAGTCAGCGTTACGCAGTTCGCGTAGTCAGTCAGCGTTACGCAGTTAGCGTAGTCAGTCAGCGTTACGCAGTTAGCGTAGTCAGTCAGCGTTACGCAGTTAGCGTTACGCAGTTAGCGCAGTCAGTCAGCGTTACGCAGTTAGCGCAGTCAGTCAGCGTTACGCAGTTAGCGCAGTCAGTCAGCGTTACGCAGTTAGCGCAGTCAGTCAGCGTTACGCAGTTAGCGCAGTCAGTCAGCGTTACGCAGTTAGCGCAGTCAGTCAGCGTTACGCAGTTAGCGCAGTCAGTCAGCGTTACGCAGTTAGCGCAGTCAGTCAGCGTTACGCAGTTAGCGCAGTCAGTCAGCGTTACGCAGTTAGCGCAGTCAGTCAGCGTTACGCAGTTAGCGCAGTCAGTCAGCGTTACGCAGTTAGCGCAGTCAGTCAGCGTTACGCAGTTAGCGCAGTCAGTCAGCGTTACGCAGTTAGCGCAGTCAGTCAGCGTAGTCAGTCAGCGTTACGCAGTTAGCGTAGTCAGTCAGCGTTACGCAGTTAGCGTAGTCAGTCAGCGTTACGCAGTTAGCGTAGTCAGTGTTACGCAGTTAGCGTAGTCAGTCAGCGTTACGCAGTTAGCGTAGTCAGTCAGTGCTTATTACATTGTGTGGAAACCATTGACATTTTAACCTGCCTGACATGACACGTGTGATTATGTTCGTGAAACACCCCCACTATCCACGTGAGCCCGAAGCATGGCGAGCACAGCGAGCCCTGCGAGGGGATGTGTTATGCGTCCTCCCAACCAGTTCATACCCCCACTATCTACGTTGTTGTGGAGTTGAATATATAAAGCGAGCCACCGAGCCCGAAGCGTGGCGAGCCTGCGAGGGGACGCGGATTACTTGATGTGTATTCCGCTGCGCTCGCCACACTTTATAAAATCAACTCCACACCGACGTGGATAGTGGGGGTATGAACAGGTCGGGAGGACGTGTAACGCATCCGATCGCCACGCTTCGGGTTGGCGTGGATAGTAGGGGTTTGAAAAGGAGGCATTTTCCAGTTTGTATCATGGAGCACTGGCAAATGCGTCCTTTATTGTGCATGAGACGTACTTGCGCCCTCACCCCCCTTTGTGCTACTGAACCTCTAACCCCATCTTCCTGAAGCGGACACTGGCAGGGTTGCCGTACTATGCCGCAGGAATTACCGAGACACACAAGTGTATGAGAAGCTTGTGCGTTTTAGGCAGATAGAGCGCCTCTCCACCAGCACAGGGGATCTGGCCGTTACCGGCGCTGTGTGAGTGGCACTCGCTAGGCTTGACAGGGACGTTTGGACAGAGCTGCAGATCGCAAAGACAGCACAGTGTCTACGCTGCCTGACTGGGACACCACGCTGATGACGCAGGGCTGCTGCGGGGACACTACGCTGACAACACTAGGCTGCCGTTGGGCTACGCTGACAACATAGCTTAGCCTACGCTGAAAACGTAGCAGAGCCTGCAGGGCCGGCGCCACCACTAGGCAAATCTAGGCATTTGTCTAGGGCGCCGGCCACTGGAGGGTGGTATTTCGCCCCCCCCCCCACCCCTGCCACCCGGGTACCTGTCCTGCGGCGTATATGTGCGTAAAAGCTGGCGGCGGCAGCGGGGGGTCCCTGCAGTCAATAAGAAATAACGAGCGCTATCCGCCGGGCTATGCGGAAGCGCTTCTGTTTTAGAAACAATGGCCGCACGCTGATTGGCTGAGATTCAGTCAATCAGCGTGCGCCGTGCGACCAGTGTTTCCAAAAGAGAAGCGCTTCCGCATAGCCTGGCGGATAGCACTCGTTATTTCTTATTGGCTGCAGGGACCCCCCGCTGCCGCCGCCAGCTTTACAGCGCCGCAGGACAGGTACCCGGGCGGCGGGCGCCCCCACCCCGACTTGCCTGGGGCGCTCTGGTGCCTTGCACCGGCCCTGAGAGCCTGCCACCGTGAAACTACACAGGTACCTTTCAAACTCATATAATATACATATATCCATCCAATAAAAAAGGAGTATGTGATAGGCATAGAATTAGAGTGCTGCAATCTGTAACAGATAATGGTACTCTTTACCTAGAAGGGCGCCAGCGATTGAAATCGCGGTCGTCGGGGGTAAAAATCGCGGTCATCGCGGGCAAATCGGGATGGCCGCGATGCCCGCGATTTTTCCATAGGGAACAATGTTAAAAAGGCTGATTGACCGCGATTTTACTGTTAAATGGCTCAATGGACCCGATTTGGCCATAGGAATCAATGTTAAATGGGCCACAGAGCCCATTAACCCTTAAATGTCCCCCCCAATTTTTAACGCCACCCCACGATCCACGCCAACCCGAAGCGTGGCGAGCGCAGCGACCCCGCGAGGGGCCGCGGTACGCGTCCTCCGACCTTTTCATGCCCTACTATCCACTAGGGCGTGGAGTGAGAATAGAATAGTGTGGCGAGCGCAGCGAGCCACCGAGCCCGAAGCGTGGCGAGCGCAGCGAGCCCCGCGAGGGGACGCGGATACCTTCACAGGTAGACGCGTCCCCTCGCGGGCTTCACAGGTGTCGGCGTCGCCACAGACACCTGTGAAGCCCGCGAGGGGACGCGTATAACTGTGAAGGTATCCGCGGCCCCTCGCCACGCTTCGGGCTCGGTGGCTCGCTGCGCTCGCCACACTATTCTATTCTCACTCCACGCCCTAGTGGATAGTAGGGCATGAAAAGGTCGGAGGACGCGTACCGCCGCCCCTCGCGGGCTCGCTGCGCTCGCCACGCTTCAGGTTGGCGTGGATCGTGGGGTGGCGTTAAAAATTGGGGGGGACATTTAAGGGTTAATGGGCTCTGTGGCCCATTTAACATTGATTCCTATGGCCAAATCGGGTCCATTGAGCCATTTAACAGTAAAATCGGGTCCATCACGCCTTTTAACATTGATTCCTATGGGAAATCGGGAGCATCGCGTCGCGGGCATCGCGGGTACATTTATGGCCGGCCGCGACACGACCGACACGATTTCCATGTTTAACATGGGTTTCAATGGGAAATCGCGGTCATCGCGTCGGTCGCGTCGCGGGCACACATAAATGTACCCGCGACGGGCGCCCTTCTAGGTAAAGAGTACCCAGATAATCTCCCAGCCGTTTTGTTCTTGGTATAATAGGTATTACTATTACTGTCTGTATACAGCTGGAGTAGTCACGCCACATACATCTCAGCATTTACACAACACATGCTACCAATAATACAGCTTTGTTACAACATAAAAGATATTCCTAGTATAGTGATTCCTAGTAGCCATACTGCTCACACGTGCTACAGACATTTACAGGGAGATCCAGTAAATTAGAAAGAGAAAAACAGGACAAGAACTGCAGATTCATCATCCGGGATATTAGGAAATGTGCAGTGTGAGGACGAGAGGAAACCAAGTCAGTTACTATGTGAGAAACATGTGAAAGGAAGCCACCAAGCAATATTCTACTCCTTCCTTTCCTGTGAAGGGTGTACACTCTATTCTTAAGAAAACGATTCATTTTGTACTAAAGCTGTAACCAAGATTGATAACAAAACAAAGTAATCTTTTTATGGATAGCCTTTATCGTTTAATGTGGTGATAAATTCTATTCAATTGCCTTTATATCTTTCCCAGTTAAATTTATAGAAAGCGTTCCCCCACTAATCACTGCCAGACAGTCAGAACTTGGGGCAGGTGTTTTCACCCCCTGGGACCACAATAGCAGGAAGTCCACTTCCCATGTGCAGTCACCCCCTGCTAATACGTCAGCCCTTTCTGGCTTCTATGGGCTGATGCAGTCCGTATAGAAATGCTGTTTCCATGCAGTTTGCCAGGGTTATGTCCCACCCCTGAATGTAGCTCCACCCATGCAAGACTTCAGCCCCGCCTACCTAGTTCATTTAACCGTTTTCTAGACCAACCAATGAAGAACAGGATTCTCTTGTAGGCCACTAAGTACAGGTCACATCCACGAAATCTGATCTTTAAGAAGTCTTGTTTGGATTTCGCCCTTTTGGAACATCTCCTATCATAGGAATGTTTCAGTGAAATGTCCTCTGTCCTATATGGTTTTTAAGAAACCTTATCCTACATCAATGAGTCTTAACGAGGGCAGTCAGTCTGTTTTAGTAAAGTAATGCATTAGCTAATAGCGACAGGCACCTATTCAATGTTGTCTTGACCGACAGCATTGAAGAGGCAGATCGACAGAACGGGCCAAACTTTAAAAGTTGCCGGGCCCGTTTTGCAGAGAACGGCCGTGAATTGTCGCGATCCCAGCCGGGTGTCAACAATCCATGGCGGTTTATTTGGACATGCCCCCTTTTCGTTGATCGCCAGTCGGGACATTGAATCCCATCTGGCGATTTGCGGTCAAGCAAAACGAAAACAGGCCAGGCTAACGGCTGTCGCAACGTACTGACAGTCGTAACCCAGTATTGAATACCCCCTACGTTTTATTCAATCATCTTTAAAATAGGGTATTTGTTTCGGACCACTGGTGAATCTTTTTCAAGACCACAGGGAATAGAAATTCAACATACCCTTCTGGATATGCAGCAGGTAGCTGGCAGGTATGAAACCTGGCAATGATTGTCACATACTGCAGACACCCCCAAGTGTGCCAGTTATAAGGTTATATGCCAACTGTCCCTGTATTGGCAGGACAGTTGTGATTTTCAGATCACAACAGAGAGGAGATTGGTCCAAAACTTGGTTGTTAAATGCAGATAGGAGGGATTTGGATGTAATAATTAGTGAGGACACACAATGTACTACATAACCATGCCCCCTTAACAAGCATGAAAATAAGTAGCAGGCTATATTATACCGTCCATACATGCTCAACAAAAAATACACATATTTGAATTATTACAAAGCAGTCACCAGTCACATAAGTGTCACGGTATTCTATCACTTACAGATGTGCCTACGTACAGGTCGCCTCCTTTTTTTTTTTTAAACAGCCTTCCTAGTTGTGCCCTGCCACAGAGAGAGGCTCTGTAGTGCTGGGCGACTTTTTTGCAACTTTTTCAATTAAAAATCTTATTGGCAAAATAGAGTGAATAGGACGCACAAGCAGCTTCTGCTGATGAAAATTATAAAGTGCTGTTACAGAGATTTCCAGGAAAACACTGCAATGTTCCAATTCTTATACAGATACAGCCACACACGGAATATGAACATGCCGCATATCATTATAATTAGCAGAAACTGCTTGTGCATCCTATCCATGCCGCTTTGCAAAAAAAAGACTATATTTCATTACAAAAAGATGTTGCGACAAAGTCACACGGAGCTCGCTTGTTATGTAAACGATGACTTGTTATGCATGGAGGATAGATGTATGTGGACACGTCTTTCAATTAATTTACAGCAATGGCAATTCTGCCAGATGTCATATACAGAGAGAATAATTACCATTCCAATAAAGCAGGAGTATGTGACTGGCATAGAACGAGAGCGCTGCAATCTGGAACCGATAATCTCCCACATACATCTTAGCATTAACACAACGCACATTACCAATACTACGGCTAGTATAGTAGTATAGTAAATTCCTAGTAGCCATACTGCTCACACATGCTGGGTTCCTGGATCCCCAGTCCAGCACATCACACATTGTGTGGCGCCATACCAGGGATACATTTGTCAATCATGACATCATTAATCCCTTGGGATGATAATTTAGTATTGTTCACTGCCCATACATGTAAATGATGCCCCCACGGTATCAGCAGAGTTAGCTAAAAAGGGATTTTTGTAAGAACTTACCGTTCGAATCCCTTTCTCTGATATGGTCCTGGTGACACAGCTCAACACTGGGATGTAGGAGGGTCCGAAGGAGCCAGGCACCTATCCTAAAGCTTTAGAGGGTAGGCTCCTCCCCTACTGCATCCCTGGACTCTTCAGTTCAACTTTCAAAGCCACTGGAATACATTAACTCAGTACAAACACCTGCACATTATCTGCACATTTTATAACAGAAACTGTTAACTTTTAACCATTTTAACATGAACATCATGAAATTCTGGCATACTTACTGAGCGTAAGGGAGGGATCGCTGTGTCACCAGGACCATATCAGAGAAAGGGATTCGAACGGTAAGTTCTTACAAAAATCCCTTTTTCTCTTTCAATGGTCCTGGTGACACAGCTCAACACTGGGACGTTCCAGAGCCGGTCCTTTGGGAGGGTACGCTCAGGTCTGCAGCTCTCAGCACTGCTCGCCCGAATGATGCGTCCTCCGACGCGAACTCATGGAATCTATAGAATTTGGCAAATGTGTGAACAGATGACCAAGTGGCAGCTCTGCAAACCTGCTCTGCTGTGGCCCCATGTCGAACCGCCCAAGAGGTGGCAACTGACCTGGTGGTATGCGCATTTATTTTGGCCGGTACTGGTCTACCCACTTTGGTGTAAGCAAAGGCTATCATAGACCGCAACCACCTAGCAATAGTCTGCTTAGATGCAGGCCAACCAATTTTGTGTACGTCATACAATACCAACAATGTGTCAGTCTTCCTGACACTCTTCACTCTGTCCACATATATGCGTAAGGCACGCACAACATCCAAAGTTCTCAACTTGTCCCTTTTCTTAGAACCCTCTGGGGGTTGAAACACAGGTAGAACAATCTCCTGATTTAAATGGAAGGTAGATACCACCTTCGGTAAAAACTGAGGCACTGTTCTTAAAACAGCCCTGTCATCATGAAAAATTAAGAAGGGAGATTTACATGATAAAGCTCCCAACTCTGAAACTCTTTTAGCAGATGCTACTGCTAACAAAAACACTAGCTTCCACGTAAGAAACTTAAAGTCAGCCGACCTTAAAGGTTCAAAAGGTGCCTTTTGAAGGCATTCCAAAACCAGTGATAGATCCCAAGGTGCTACTGGTTGCTTGTATGGAGGCTTCAACCTGGATACTCCTTGTAAAAAAGTTTGAATTTCCGGCAAAATGGCTATCTTTTTCTGGAAATAGATGGACAAGGCCGAGATCTGCACCTTCAGTGACTGAAGGCTTAGGCCCGATGAAAAACCATCTTGTAAGAATTCCATCATTCTTGATAGCTTAAAATGAGATGTATGAGCCTTTCTTCTCTCACACCATCGAATGTAAGTCTTCCAGACTCTATAATAATTTGCCGAAGATACAGCTTTTCTGGCCTTTATCATCGTCTGTACTACTGCGTCAGAAAACCCTTTTCTTTTTAAAATGATGGTTTCAATAGCCAGGCCGTCAAAATCAATCGATCTGAATCCAGGTGATTGAATGGGCCTTGTCTTAGAAGGTCTGGTCTCAGAGGTAGACGCCATGAGTCCACAGACAACCTCTGAAGCCTCGAGTACCAGGATCTCCTTGGCCAATCTGGGGCCACTAAGATCACTGGAACCTTCTGCCCTTGTATTTTCTTCAGAAGTCTCGGTAACATTGGTACAGGTGGGAATGCATAAAGGAGATCTCCCTGCCAGTGAATAGTCATGGCATCCACTGCCTCCGCTAGTGGATCCCTTGTTCTGGCATAGAACCTGGGCACTTGACGGTTGATCCTGGATGCCATCAGGTCCACATCCGGAGTTCCCCACCTCGAAGTGATTTGGTGAAACACCTGAGGGTGTAAGCTCCATTCCCCTTCCTTGAGCTCCTCCCTGCTCAGGAAGTCGGCTTCTATATTCTCTATCCCTGGGATGAATATAGCCGATACAGCTGGAACATTCTGTTCCGCCCATAGGAAGATTCTGGACACCTCCCACATGGCCAATCTGCTGCGTGTACCTCCCTGGTGATTCAGATACGCCACAGCTGTGGCATTGTCGGTCTGAATCCTCAAAGGGAGGTTCTGTAACCTGTCTCCCGCCAAGGAAATCACTTTCCAGACAGCTCTCAGCTCCAAGATGTTGATTGGTAACGCTGATTCCTCTGCCGTCCACAGGCCCTGAAGCCTGAGATCCAGGACTACTGCCCCCCAGCCCCTGAGACTGGCGTCGGTAGTTACTATCAACCAGTCCCAGGTCTGTAATGACCGACCCCACTGAAGGGAATCTATTTCTGTCCACCACTTCAAGGATTCTCGGGTGTCCGAAGACAGCACTATCATCTCGGATTTCATGGTCAAAGTGTTTCCTGACCAGGCTGACAAGATGTTCCATTGGAACCTCCGAGAGTGGAACCTGGCAAATTGAAGCGTCTCGAATGACGCCACCATCTTCCCCAGGAGCTTGAGGCACTTCCATACTGAAATGCTCTGAGCCCTGAGAATCTCCTGGACTAGGGTGACCAGATCCCTGGCCTTTACCTCCGTGAGGAATACCCGATGAAGATGGGTGTCTAGTATGACTCCCAGGAATTGGAGCCTTTGCGACGGTACCAACTGAGATTTTTGCAAATTTAAAATCCAGCCGTGAGCCTGCAAAAAACTGATGGCCTCTGCCAAGTGACTCTGCAGCATGACTGCTGACTCTGCTTTGAACAGGAGATCGTCCAAATAGGGTATGACTGTGATTCCCCTGAGCCTCAGCACCGCCGCCATTACTGACATTATCTTTGTGAATACCCTTGGCGCGGTTGCTAGCCCAAAGGGTAACGCCCGGAATTGTAAATGCAGGTCTCCTATGGCAAACCTCAATAAGGTCTGATGCTCCGGGTGTATAGGAACGTGCAAATATGCGTCCTGGACATCCATGGACGCCAAAAATTCTCCCTGGTCCAGACTCAGGAGTACTGACCGTAGGGACTCCATTTTGAAATGGTCTACCCATAAATGAACATTTAGGGATTTCAAATTTAGTATTGGTCTGAAAGACCCGTCTGGTTTGGGCACCAGGAACAGCGTGGAGTAAAAGCCTTTCTTCCACTCTGCCCTGGGGACTGGTGTAACCACCCCTTTCTCCAAAAGGGAGTGAGCTGCTCTCACAAGAGCTGTACGAAGCCGTGCCTCCTTTGGTAAGGATGTGGGGATGAACCTCTTCGGAGGCGGCCCTCTGTAAGGGATTTTGTAACCCTGTGTTATAATATCTAACACCCAGGCATCCTGGCCTAAAGCAGTCCAAGCGTCCCTGAAGAGTGTGAGACGCCCCCCCACTCTTGTCACTGTCGGGCGAAGCCCCTGACAGTCATGCAGAGGGTTTATCCTCTCCTTTTGTGGCTGGCTTCTTGTGAAAAGAGCCAAATTTTGACTTCTGTGTCTTGCCTCTAGAGGACTGAAACCTTCCCCTGAAAGACTGTCCTCGAAAGGACGCACCACCTCTAGGGGAGGGCCAAATGGACGGCTTAAAAGCAGAAAATCTTGACATCTGCTTTGCTGAGGAGGCCGGCAGGAATGTACTTTTGCCGCCCGTGGCCTGTTTTATAATCTCCTCTAGCTCGGTACCAAAGAGTACCTTTCCTTTGAAGGCTAATGTTTCCAGAGCCTTCTTGGACTCATTGTCTGCTTCCCAGGCTTTAAGCCAAAGCACTCTCCTGGCATTAATGGAGACTGTGGACACTCTGGTAGCCATTTTAATAGCTTCCTCCTCTGCTTCCACTGCATATTCTGCTGCTGCCTTAATCTTTTCTGCAAGCAGTAATGCACCAGGGTCAGCCTGCAGCACGGTGCATAATTCACCAGCCCACTCTATCATGGCCTTAGAGACCCAGGCTGAAGCAATAAGGGGCCGTAAGGTAAACCCCACCCCTTCAAAGATAGCTTTGAGGTTTCCCTCCAGCTTTTTATCCACAGAATCTTTGAAAGCTGCACCGCCCTGTACTGGTAACACAGTAGCCTTGGACAAACGTGCCACTGAAGCATCCACCACTGGGACCTTTTCCCAGAGCTCCGCATGAGACTCTGGCATGGGGTACAGACTAAGGAATCGCTTAGGCATCTGAAGCCTCTTATCAGGAGTTTTCCAAGCTCCTTCTAATAATTCCTGTAACCCCTCATCTGAAGGAAAAGTAACAGCCTCCTTCCGCTGTCGCTTAAAAACACCCTTAACAGGAGTCTTATCCTCCACAGTCAGCTTTAAAGCCTGCTTCACAGCTACAATGAGATCCTCTATACCAGCAGCAGAGTTCTCTTCCAAATCATCACCCTGATCCCAGGGGATGTCAGTATACTCTCCTTCCTCTTCATCTACCACAGTAGCTAAAGCATAAGACCTTCTAGGGGTCCCTGCCACATCATCCATTTTGTCCAGCATTTCACTGAACCTGTTAATCCCTTTTGCAGTATCCTGCATCACCTGAATCAGTGCAGGATCTGCCTGGGTAAGAGGCAAGGAGCCAGACGACTGCTGAGATGATGGCATAGGTCTCTGTGATTCTACCAGCCCATCACTCTGCCTGTCCAAAAGCTGCACCAAAGCGTTTACTGACCTGCCTAGGGCCCTGGCCCACGCAGGTTCCATATGCTCTGCCCTATGGGGATCGCTGCCCATGGGTCTCACATCAGCGCAAGTAATACATAAGCCCCCCTTGGCCATCTGCTCAGGGACAAACTTTTGTGTGCAAACATTGCACGCGCTCAGTGCATTAAGGGCTCCCTCCCCCAAAACCACAGCCTGATGCTCAGACATGATGCAAGTGATAATTGTATATCTATCAGTATACACAGTGCAAACAATTGTACAAGCGCTTATACAAAGTCAATGCACCCAGTCACTTAGCTGTCTGTAGGTTTCTCTGCGGGGAAGCGATGCCCAGGAAATCCAAGTCACTCTGCCAGGATCAATTCGCCAGCTCAGCTCCGCTGCAAGCGTTCTGAAAGGCGCCAAAGTCAGAGTGAAGGAAGAGACCAAAGTCCCTGCTGCTGCGGGGTCCGTGACCTTTTGGCGCCAACCACCCCCAGCTAGCCGCTCCTTAGGTAGGATTTCCTTGTTCCAGTGTCTCCCCCTCAAATGGGGACCACTTGGAACATGCCTGTCACAGCGCTGCTGTCCTCTCAGTCAGGAGCTCAGCGTGTAAGCTCCGCATAAAATGGCCGCCGCCATCACGGAGCGCCTGTCCCCCATGATCCCCACCTAACTGTGGAGCCGGTTTCAGGCAGCTCCGGAGCCCAGGCAGCCTCTTAATAGAGGCTATGAGCGCAGCACAGGGAGACCAGACAGCGTCTACCCTGTGCACAGATAGCTGACAGGACGCGCTTCTGTCAGCTCCTGCTGCGCTAGCAGTGTGAGGATTCACTATGAAAATCCACACACTGTGCCTACCTAGCTAGGGTAATAGTTAATAAAATAATAAAAATCCCCTAACTACTCTAATTCTTCGGCTGCTCCTGCAGCCCTTTAGAATAGCACCCACTCCAGTGGGCACCTAACACGAACTGAAGAGTCCAGGGATGCAGTAGGGGAGGAGCCTACCCTCTAAAGCTTTAGGATAGGTGCCTGGCTCCTTCGGACCCTCCTACATCCCAGTGTTGAGCTGTGTCACCAGGACCATTGAAAGAGAAAACTACTTACTAGCCTGGAAAAATGCCAGAACAGTTATGTCAGCACCAGCGGCTGTGTGCGACCGAATAGAGCAAAACTTGCAGACGGCGTGCAAAACAGCAGCACTAGGATACAGATCCCAAAGGCACAACAATGACAGCAAGGCCAATCTGAATCATACAGTATAACAGGCAAATATGATCAGTGAAATCAGGGAACACTCCCATTAGAATTCTAGTTTTGTAGTGCTCATACAAAGGCAGCTATACAGTCATGGGCAAAAGTTTTGGTTTTCACAAAGTTTGCTGCTTCAGTGTTGCTCTTGGAGGACGTTTTGGTACCATTCTTTATTTATGGTGGAGTTCTTAGGCAAAATTGTGAGTAAAACCACACCCTTGGCTGAAACACATAAATGGTCTCGGGATGCTTTACTGTTGGCATGACACAAGACTGATGGTGGTGCTCATTTTTCCCCCCAGTCCTTAACAGTCCAATCCCTGTATTTTTTGCAGAATATCAGTCTGTCCCTTCTTGACACCAGGCCATGCTTCAAAAGTCTTCACCTGCTGCCATTTCTGATCAAGCTCTGCACTGCTTTCCCTATCCTGCAGCCAGCGGTGTAGCTAGGTGCCTGGGTGCATGCTAGGGGCATGTTTCACACACACCCCCCCCCTCCATTTATAGTAAGAGGGGCTCTTGCGTGGCGAAAAAGGGGGCGCAGCCAAACATAATATCCATTACACATAAAGCCACATGCTGTAATGCCAATTACACATAAGGCCACACATGATGCCCATTACACACTAGATAAAACCAACCGTAAAGCCCATTACATACTATATAACAAACCGTAATGCCCATTACACATTTGACACATAAGTGCCACTTACCTACATGCTCATTGCTAGAAATGTCATGCTCAATGCCAAGGGGCTTCATGCTCATTGACAAGGGGGATTCAATAGTTCGTTGCCAAGTGGGACTAAAATTTCTCGTTGCCAAGGGGGATTCAATAGCTTGTTGCCAAGGGGGATTCAATAGCTTGTTGCCAAGGGGGACCCCCGCCCAGCTGAGCTGCCCAGTGCCCTGTCCGCCGCTATTTTCAAGCAAGTCTCCCGCTGGACCGCTAGCTAATGGGCACTCGCTGTCCAGCTTCTGAAGCACTTTTTGTGCAAAGCAAAGATGACTGCACGGTAATTATGTAGTATCTGGGCTGCCGATGTTTTGATTGTATGCCTTAACTTAAGGCATACAATCAGATGCAATGCGATGAGATATCGCATCGCATACGACCATATCGCATGCGATGCGATGCCCCGATTTTTCCATAGCATTCAATGTTAAAATGGACTGAGTCCATTTTAACATGGAATTCAATGGGAAAAAGGGGTCCTTTTCATACCCCTACTATCCAAGTGGGCATGGAGTTGGATAAAAACCTGCCCGCGAGGGGATGGTATTCTGTGTCCGCTCGCCACAGGTTTATATCCAACTCCATGCCCACTTGGATAGTAGGGGTATGAAAAGGACCCCTTTTCCCATTGAATTCCATGTTAAAATGGACTCAGTCCATTTTAACATTGAATCCTATGGAAAAAATCGGGTCCATCGCATCGCATGTGATATGGTCGGATGCGTTGGACCCGATTTCAAAATCGGCAGCCCAGTTAGTACATAAGTACCGACTGCACTTTTCCTTGCAGGTAACCATGGTTAACAGAGGAAGAACAATAATTTCAAGCACTACCTTCCCCTTAAAGCTTCCAGTCTGTTATTCTAACCCAATGAGTATTACCGTTACCTCATGCCCGCTGCATATGTTTTCTGGCAATTTTGGCAGTGCTCCTGTTGCCGCTGGACTCCGTAGGGTACGTTTTAATGAAATATGGATGCAGTTTACACATTGTGGGCCCCACTGGGACTCAGGGGCCCGTGTGCACCGCACACACTGCACCCATTATAAATACACCACCGAGTTAGCTCCTAAGCACCATGTTACAAGGCTGTACAAGCTTATTGGATGGTAGTTTATCCAAGGTTTAAACCATCTTCCTATAATGTAGGAGATAGCAGGGAATGCTGACTACTATATAATACATCTGTTTTGGCTTTCTTCTTTGGAATCCTAGCCAAATGTCTTCCTAGTGTGGTTACTTATGGAATGTGGAGGTGTAACCTGGATTTTTGCCACCACAAAGTGTCACGGAGAGAGCGAACTAGAACATCCCACAAATGCTGAGGAGTACATTTTCACCTCTCTACGTACAAGCATCCTATTTGTGTGACTGTGTAGAACCTTCCATGACTTGAACGGACAAAAGGAACAATTGCTTTAGATTGTAGGAGCCTGCTGACATTCTATCCCCATCCTGTTACTATGCAAATTCAATATATGTTTGTTTTACATTTTACACTGCAGGCCCTTGTGCTTGTCCTGCATTTACCTTGTTCTACAAAGTCAGTCTGGCTGGTGCCCTGGGTTACAGCACCTGTGCGACACTGGTTAATGCTGTTCCACGCTGAGTTATGTGTTGTGATAACAGAGGAATAATCTGCCAGAGTGCGCAGCTGAATAACTAGATCTCACACACAAATGTGGGTCTGTAAACAAAGAGCTATTGTCACTGAGCAGTGACAACACAACCGGTCTGCGATGGAACATCCTGGAAAACCAGTATTATAGTCCGTGCCCAGGAGTTTCCAGAAGGTCAGTCCATGAGGCCTATAAAACACAACATTGCAGCCGGGTTCCCCTCAGAACCTCAAGGCTGTACAGGCATCCATAGTGCTGAGCCAGGCAATAGCTCAACAGTCCATTTCCCATCTCATCCCCCTTGAACAGCAGAACCATGCAAGGTCCCGGAACCGAAGGTTAAAACGAAGAACATTTTTCCGTTGCTTTGCTTTCTTATCTGTTTCGGCTTTGTTCAGAGGTGAACAATTTATAAGCACATACGATAGTCTGTGTTATGTTAGGTTGACATTTATCATGTCAAGGTGCATTCAGTCGACGTGGTGAAAAGGTCAACATGCTTAGCATTCATATCTACAGATATGTCAACATGGTACAAAGTCGACCCAGACTGGTGCCGGCAACTGCCCGTTATTTGAAAGCTGTTTTCGCAGCCTAGAGAACAGGTTACCGACCCCCCACCAAACGCATGATGCCACCCCACCACCCACTTCCGCTGCTGAAGGTATCGGATGGATGTCTAGATCCTTCGATGGTTACTTACAAAGGATTTCTCCTACTGTGACCAGCGCTTGCAGCCGCCGCAAGTCACTCTGCGGCTGCTTGTATCGGCGTAAATTCGGGGCAGGTGCCGACGCCGTGGTTTGTTGGGGCCAGTCCAGCGTTTCTATAGGCGCGACCACCGGTTTTGTGGGCATGCCCATAAATTGCCGGGGGTCCACTTCAGAACGCCCCCTGCCTGTCAGCCACCTGGCATACAGCCAGCAAAGGCTACACTTCACATGGTCCATACGCAAGGGGCCTCCACGCTTGCGCACAGCATATCGTGCATATGCGCAGTCTAGCGACTTCGGATGGGCTGCAAATTTGCAGCCCTCCGAATTGGACCCAATATGTCAAACCATATCAACATTGTAGTATCAACATGAACAGTGTGGACCATGTGACCGGAAACCTTTATAATACGCATCGACTCCGGCACTCACAGGAACCTCTATATAGATTATGGGAGACACTCTATAATGAAGTAGTACGCTCTACAAACGGCAGTTAGCATATAACTGGTTGCTATGGGCTCTGACTTTCAGAAACTTAAGTAGACGTGTTATGTGACAGAGGAACTAACCTCACAAGTGACAGTACCATTTTTAGAAACAATGTGCTAAGCAAATATTATGTAAACTGTGGGTAAAAATAACCCATCCGGAGCCACCCCTCACCTACCAAGGGAGTAACCTGTATTGTGACCGAGCGGTTACATTATAGCTCTGTAGCGGCAGAAGAGCAACTGTCTTGTAGGGGAGCAAAGACAAACATGTCTCCCCGGGATACGGTCATTGGGTCACCAGCATGTTGGTCGATAGTCATTAGGTCGACACCATTAAGTCAACATGTAGAAAGGGCAACATGAGTCTAGGTCGCCATTGGTTAGGTCGACAGTCAAAAGGCCGACATAGGGTTTTTTACTTTCTTTTGAGCCGACATGTGCCGACATGCGGTAGTTCATGCCCTACCATCCACTAGGGTGTGGTGGGAGAATAAAATAGTGTGCCCCAAGCATGGCAAGCGCAGCGAGCCATGCGAGGGGACGCGGTGCTACGTTTCAGTGTCCATGTCAACCTTTTGACTGCCGACCAACATTGTGGTGACCTAATGATCCCTACCAGTCTCCCCAACATTATACAAACACAGCCGAAAAGCCAAAGAGGACTCTCACAAGCAATGTTTATAGCAAAGACAATTAGGGTTGCTGTCGACATTAAAAAAGGTCTACAGTCATTAGGTCTACCACTATTGGTCAACATGCATTAGGTCGACATAGACAAGCAAAGGGTCGACATGAGTTTTGCACATTTTATTTTGTTTATACTTTATCATCCCAGTGGACATGAAGGGTGAGGCACTGTGCCCGCAGCACGGGGACGCCATACATTTATACAGTGTTCATGCCAACATAGACACCAAAATCTAATTTTGGCCTTCTTCATGTCGACCTTTTCCATGGTATAATTTTGCTTGTGTCGACTTTTTGTTTATGTTGAACTAACACATGTCAACCTCTTTTGTGTGCCGACCTAATGAATGTCGGCAATTTGACCTATAACCAATCAATTATAGGGGTTATTCAATTGTGCCGATATTTTGGACAGTTGCAAAGATCGGCGCACACACCTATTTAATCTCGGCCATTTTCGGACGTCTTTACTCCCGATCTGCTTTAAAAAAAAAAAGTTGAATCTGCAATGTCAAAAACTGCCTTTAAAAAAAATACAATACCCTTTTTCTGACTGTTGCAGCGTTTCCAACAGTCGGAGTCTGAATACCAATTGTTAAATTGGCCAGGAATATCCAACTTACAGAAAAAAGATTGAATACCCCCTCCCCCCCATAGACTTTCAAAAGCATTGCAAAAGCAAACTGGACAGTATGGGGACATTTGTGCTGGCACTTGTAGTTCCACAACTGGTGAGTCACCATTACTGCTGCTCTAACAATCTTCACAAGAACAAATATTACACAGAGGCTTATTGCAAAACCTTTATTAAAAAAAAAAAAAAACATACAAGTATACATATAACGCACTGACTGTCAGCCACATACTGGCTCTAACTGCTATACCAGCCAAAAAGGAAATAATCATTCGGAGGCAGATTTCCAGGCTACAGCAGTGTTGCAATAGAGAAATGTCACATACGTTACTCCAACTATTAATGTCTGGTACAGTCACATGTCTGAACAGGCTTATTCCACAGAAACAGAACCGTTTCTGCTGTACAGTATCTGGCCGGGCAATCGCCACATACTGAGAGAGGAGGGAGAGTTGTACTTCATATATGGCACTAGCAGGAATGGAATAATGGAACTAGGAGTGTGTGTGTGTATATAATATATATATATATATATATATATATATATATATATATATATATATATATAGTAGAATACAATACTTTATTAATGGAGATCTGCAGTGTAAGCAATCTATGTTCAACCAAATTTAGGGCTCCATTAAACACATAGGTACTTGTGTAGTTTCACGGCGCCAGTCTGTGTCCAGCTGCAGGCCTGTAAACTCCATGCCAACATGGATAGTTTGTACACCTACTATCCACATTGGCATGGAGTTGACTATAGATAGCGTGGCGAGCGCAACGAGCCGTTAGCGTGGGCAGCGAGCCCCACAAGGGGACACAGACACACGGTGCCATGCTGGCGCCGTGAATGTAGACAAGTACCAACACATATAGTACTAATGAATATGCTACCAGTATTTATCATTACCTATCCCTCCAGTGAGCCCCAATGACATCCTCCCTCCTTTTCCTGGCAGCCTGCAGATGCCAGCAATGGGCTGCATGGAGGTGGCTAACGTGCCCGAGATCTGGACTGTCAAACCAAGTGGTAAGAATAATTGAGGCTATTAGCATGGTCAAAATTAGACCGCACAGAAGGCAATGGGGGAAATTTACTAATGCTGCTTTCACCTGGTTTTTGAAACGTTTTTTTTTTTTTTAAACAGGTCAAAGCAGGTTAAACCCATTTCAAGCCCCTTTCAGACCGCACTTATAAAAGCCAGTATTTACATGGCATGGCACTGAGGTCCCGCTCTATGCATATCTAATGAGGGGGACCAAGCACAGTGAATATTTAATGAGCAGGTCCCCGTCCCCTGCATATGGATTGAGCGGGTCCCGCTCATTCCATATGCAGGGGGCGGGGACCCGCTCATTAAATATTCACTGAACGGAGAGGGATTCCACTCATTCCATACGCAGGGGGCGGGGACCCGCTCATTAAATATTCACTGCGCTGGGTCCCGCTCCATGCATATCTAATGATCGGGACCCAGCACAGTGAATATTTAATGACCAGCTCAGTGCTCTCTTCCGGTTGGGTCCTAAATACCGTTTCAGACTGCAAAAAAAAAAAAAAAAAAAGGAAGGTCTGAAATGGGTAGGTCTTTGTTACCGTTACCGTAAACTTTGTTACCGTTTCCAAAATTGGAAATGATAAATTCGCTCTGGACCGTTCAGACTGCGCATATTACCGTTTTGAAACAGTAAATAAACAGCAAAATACCAGGCAATATGTTCGGTCTGAAAGGGGCATAAGATGGGAATTCTATTTCAGATGGGCTGTTGCTATGGGCAACCAATCAGAATATACTTCTTATTTATTTAGAATCTTCTGGAAGATAATAGATAGTATCTGATTGGATGCCCACAGTAACAATCCATGTGAAATAGAACTCCCATCTTAATACATTTCCCCCAATTTGGGGAATGGAACCATTGGGGTATATTCAATTACAGTCTAAACTGCCGTGTTGTCTGAAAGACGTCAGTTTCTAACCGATTTAGGTCGGAAGGGTTTCCAACCTATTCAATCCTGGCTGTTTTTTTCCCCGAAAGCTCAAATTATCAGACCTGTCGGAAACCAGGTCGATTGATGGAATAGCCATGGATCCACCAGCTTTTGACAGAAACGTGGTGAAATCCATCAGGTTTAGGCCCCGTTTCCAGCAATCTCAATCCGACATGAATACAGGACAGCCTAAAGCAGTGAGGACGGCGCCGGGTGAGCAGCAGCAGCTCATCCGGCGCCGTCCAACCCCCCCCCCCCCCCCCCCCCACACACACACACACACACACCTGCCTCCTGCATCACTCTCCCGTCCTGCCTCTGGGCCAGGTGAGAGCAGGTCACCCCTGCACTATCCGGTTCCCCCCCTCCAATATGCCTGGTGAGGCACTCTGGATCCGGCTTGCACCCAAAAAAAGGGTGCAGAACTTCATGGAAACACTGTGGGTCCATACCCAACACTATCAGAGATGCTTGGCTAACCATACGCTGCTCTGCTACGAGTTCACTTTCCCCATCTATTACATAGCCCCCACACCCACCCCACCAGCTGCTGTACACCGATGGGACAGTGCAACATTCCAAGGAAAACGGGAACGTTGGGAGATATAGTGTGGTTATCATTTCTGCCGACATCAACAAAAGCACATCTTCCCTAGCTTCGTTTAACATCCCACTGGCTCCTGAACTTTAGAAATTGGCTCGCGAAAAATACAGTATTTCCTTCCCCTCGGCCCTCTGTTTTATTCTCTATTCATTTCCCTAACTCCTGTTCTACTTGGATTTGTTTTTGGCGTTTACTAGATGTTGTTACTCTGTACGGCAATTAGTGCACATCATGAACGGACACGTATGCTTTCAGTTTGAAGTGTCTAACAAATGAACAATTATGCAGTGAGCGAAGGAATTATGTTTGCCCTGAACCAGCTGCAATGTTCAGCAGTTGAGGCCCCATGTAAGACAATAATGCACAGGAAGCCAGGGGAAGACCCCCCCCCCCAGCGCTCATCTACAGAGATATTCCACTGACTATTCTCTAGTGTGGGCCTAGGACAGTAACACTTTCTCCCCGGTGTCATTAACTAGAACAGTGTACATTGGTAACCATGCAAATCGAAAATGAGTGCAGTTCCAATGTACATGTTTGCTCAAAGCCAGCATTTGCCCAAGCATTTTCAGGGAGGGTGCATGACGTCAGCGCCGGCTTCGATCAGCCTGTCTCTGTGGCAGAGTTGTGGAACGGTCAGAGTTACGCACACTTGCGCAGAGTAAATCATTTGATGTTGAGTGAGTTGCGAATGGATTTTTAGATCAGCAAGCCATTCGCACACTTGCACGGGGCCATCTGGGTGCATAATTATCTGATCAGAGGGCTCTGCAAGCTTGCACAGCAGCAATAAGGTCTGAATCAGTCCCATGGTTCCGTCCCCGGCTCTCCCCTTTCACACATGCACAGGCAAAAGACCGAGCACCAGGATCAAGAAACTGAAAGTAAATTGATCTCTTAACTATTATACTTTGCAAGGACCCGGTCTCTGGATGCGGTATTTGACACCTCGGGGGTATATAATTTTTTATTGCTGTGATACAGTAATAAGATAATCACTTGGTCTACAATATGATCATTTATAAATAAAGCCCAAGTCTATGCATAATGGTGGATGGATGGATGGACCGGGGGGGGGGGGGACAGGTGGAGTGTGCGCTTCGGGCACCACTGAGTAGCAGGACTGCCCTCCGGATGCCAACCACCTGCCCGCTGAAAGCATTACAGAGACCCTGTGCCCCGGCTGTCGCCACAGAGAAGACACTAGAGGTACACCTGTGCCTCTAGCGGCTGTCTCCTTTGTGGTGGTGGCCATCTTTGGAGGGGCACAAGGTCTCTAATGCTGTCAGAGACTCTGTGACTCCGCAGCAGACGGGCGGTCAGCATCTGGCAGGGGGAAGGGCGGGCATTAAACCCATTTATTTCCTCCTGGGCAACTCACATTTAGCTCCCCCTAGGCAACAAGCATGTAATCTCCCCTGGCTACGAGCATGGAACCCCTGGCAACAAACATGTAATCCCCTATGGCAACAGGCATGTAATGCCCCTTGGCAACAAGTATGTAATCCCCCTTGGCAACAAGCATGGAACCCCAGGCAACGAGCATGTGTAGGTAAGCAGCACTTTGGGGGGGGGGCATTATGTGTTTAAGCGGCACTAGTAGGGGCGGTATATGTGTATGTTAGAGTGTGTGGCATAAGGTTACTTAAGCGTAACGGTTTGTAGCATAATGTCTACTAGGCATTACAGTGTGGGTCATAACGGTGTGTGTGTGGCATAATGTGTAAGGAGCATTACTATAATAAGGAAAGATGACTGGGTGGGGGTGCCAAAACATACTGTTGCTCTGGGCACCATGTCACCTAGCTACCCCTCTGATGGAGGAAAAGGCAGTATACAAAGATGACTATGCTTTTACACATACAACAGGTCAATCACACCATCATTTCAACTTATAAACTGAAAACAAATGGAATGCATAATGTTCCCTGACTGATTACTACAACCTTTATACAGTGTATTTGGAGACTATTCTCAACGTGACATTAGAACTGATTCCGTGCTTGATTATGTTAAGTGTCTGAAAAGAATGTAGGCGAGTATGTGGTCAGCCCTGTCCAGCAGCTGAATAACCCATTGCAGAAATCTTTATATGCTCGATGTGCCCTGCGTCTACAATCCCCAGGGCACAACGAGCATATACCTGTATGTGTTATGTATATCTGTACTGTCAATGTTTTAACGGTTACCTAAATGGCGGTTGTACAGCAATCCAAATCAAATTCCTAGTATACGTCAAGTATACCTGGCCAATAAAGCTGATTCTGATTAGACATTTAACAAATATATCTCAAGCGATGCAGTCGAGTGACTGCAGTAGGACACTGTTGAAGCAAGGGTTAACCCTTTCATACATGGCTGAAAACCCAGATATATCTGGGTCGCTCCCTGCAAATTATCCTGCTAGTCGCACCAGGGTTTATTGTTATTTTATATAGCTCAGCAAATTCAATTGCGCTTTATACCTTGGTTATAGATATAATACACAAATGTCTATACCCAAGTTTTACAAAAATAGTTTGCATTACGGAACAAAAAAAAAGCCAAAACAGGAACGACGGTAACAACAGAATTCAGCGAGATTCTGCATAAATGGTTTTTGATCACACACAGAAAAACAGCAGATTTTTTGCATTTCTATTATGGGGGGTTTCAATTAAGAAATAGACTTTATGTGCTCTGTGCACATACCATTGTGCTGCGTATGGGCACCTTTACTTGAATACCTCCCAAAGACACATGCACAAAGGTAAAACCCACAGGCTGAGCTTACTGACACTGCATACCCCAGCAGAGCATATTACAACATTGCACCTTCCATACAAACACATGCAATCATGCATAGAGTAATCCAGGTAATCCAATTTACAATAGTATGCAGTCACTGTCAGCACCAGAATGTTCAGTTATGTTGTCAACATCAGGATTTGGTTGGTCTTAAGCGAGCATTGTCCACGATATGACCATGTTGACATACTGTTATATACCAAACCCCACACAAGGAAACATACTACACCATACACAGATATAAAGTGCTCTATATACCCTTCATATAGAAACAGATCATGTTACATATACAGTGTGTCATATAAAGTACAATCATTGTGTGTAATGCACAGGGTAAGATTGAGTTAACACCTCATATGTTTTAGGCATTATCTATGTGATAGAGATAACACTATATAATTATATATAACAGTATATAGCCAGAGGCAAGTTATGGGATAATCGTTTACACACTGCAGAAGTAGATACATATAATATATACATACACAGCTGTACACATAGAAACAGGGGCTGCCCTAGCAGCACACACACAGACAGGCACAGTATGCGCATCCTACAGCAGCAGACTGTACACGCACCGTATGGGACTGCAGGCTCTGGCTGGCCTCTATGACAGCTGTGAGAGGCGCTGTGTCATCCAGGAACAGCTTGTTGGACGCTGGCTTCTCCATGTATGCTCATGTTCACCACTGCGTGATATCACTAACAACATGCATTTCATATCAAAATAAAAGACCTAAAATTCGCTTCAAGAACAGTCTGAAGCTCCGTGTGGTATTTTGATGGTGGCAGCCATTTTTTAGTAGACCACTGTTCAATGAAAGTAAAGGCAATAGGCTTAACTAAAAGGGCCGTCACAGTGGAGACAACTAAGTAAAAATGTCTCGCTCCTCTACAGTTTCAGTTTTGATGGTGCTGCTTTCTAATCTGCTCTCAGAAACACTGCCATATTTTCCACAGTTCCGCAGCACAACTGTTATGCATAGTAGATTCTGTGCTATGTACTTACTACTATACAAATCATTTTATATCCTGTTTTGGAAACACAATGAATGGGATTATATAAACGTGTATCATATATGAAGTTAGAGAAAATTGTGCATTGTGTAAGTGACTTAAGGAACATTATGGCTTCCACAGAAAGGGTAGTGGATAAGTGGAATAGCCTCCCATCAGAGGTGGTAGAGGCTAAGACAGTAGAACAATTTAAACATGCTTGGGATAGGCATATGAATATCCTTACAAAGAAATAAGAATTAAAAAGGGTTGAGATTACCTGAAGGATAAAAAAGGGGCAGACTAGATGGGCCAGATGGTTCTTATCTGCCGTCAAATTTCTATGTTTTTATAAAGCCAAAGACATTTATTTGGATGTATAGATGTTTTGCCCCTGGACATCATTATCATGATTATGGACTCTGGGGCAGATTTATTAAGCCCAGTAAAGTGATAATGTAGCTAGTACTTTATCACCGGCCAATTACTTCCCAACTGTCATTTCCAGGCCCAGTCTGTTGGTTGATAGTTAGGAGCTGATTGGCCGGTGATAAAGTACCAGCCACATTATCACTTCACCGAGCTTAATAAATCTGCCCCATAAATGCATACCAATAGTGGCATTGTGGTTAGCATTACTGCCTCGCGGGACTGCACCTGAGTTCAATTGCTGCTCATGGCCTATATGTAGGGAGTTTGTATGTGCTCACTATGTTCGCATGGGTTTCCCCGAAATGTTCTGGTTTCCTCCACCACTCCAAAAAACATACGGATAGGTTAATCGTTTATGGCCCATTGTCATAAACGGGACCCCTAGCAACAAACATGGATGCCCTGGCAACGAGCGTCAAAGCCCTGGCAACAAGCATGATCAATGAGCATATGGGTAACATTTATAATAAATGTATGGGAGGTCGCAGGAACTTTTTTGGCAGGTGGCGCAAAATTTCTACTTAGAACACAAAGCCAAACTGCTTTTTTGTGAACACACCGGGTGTCCATATTTTAAAGCACCAAATGTTTGTCCTTGTGAATAAATAGTAAAGTCACTTGGGATAGCAAAATCACTGTGATAAGTTGGAAGATTCCTATGGTTTCAAAAAATGTCTGTAAGGGGTAAATGTACTAAGATGAGAGTTAAATTGAAAACTAGATTTTGTCCATAGCAACCAATCAGATTCTGCTTCTTTATTAAACACCTTCTAGAAGACAACAGATAGAATCTGATTGGTTGCCCATAGCAACATCCCATCTTCGATAGAACTCCCTTCTTAGTTAATGTAAGTGTTTCCAGCCTTTCTAATGCTGTGTACACACGGGGGAGATAGGGGCTATAATCGCTGGGAATATGGTCGCAGGCGACCATATTGCCAGTTATTGGAGTGCGCACCAGCGATAAATCGCCGGGTGCGCGCTCCCGTTTTCTGCCCCATTGTAATCGCTGGTCACAGGAGCAAGCTCCTGCGACCAGCTAATTACCTCTGCGGCACCCCCAGCAGAGGTTCGTTTTCAACAGCGACCATCTCTGGTCGCTTGTTGAAAAGGAGACACTGAGCAATATATTGCTCAGCAATATATTGCAAGCAATATATTGCTAGCAATATATCTCCCCCGTGTGTACGCACCTTCAGCATCTTATCGCAACACTATGCTTGCCACCTTTTTCTCTTTCTTGGTACTGCAGCCAAGGCCATTCTTACCCCTTTAACGTAGTGTCCTTTATATGTGAAACAGAGGCCAGTATTCAGTGCCGCTTTTTCCGGTGAACTGGGCTGTTTTTCAGCGAAACAGTGAATTTTTTCTCCAAAAATGATCTTTACTGTATTCAATGTTCACTGTTCGCCATCCTCCCGGCTCTGTGCGGCATTCGACGGGGGGTACAAATTTACCGTCAGGGACAGAGAGCCCCTGATGCATTGAATAAAGCGGAGGGACAGCTAGCTGCGAATCGTCCAGCCCGGAGAATGTCGGCAAATACAGGCGATTCCTAAACAGGATTCGCTGCCGTGCGTGAACCGCAGCATTGAATACTGGCCAGAGAGTGAGGCCATGTTGACCTATTGCTTGTTTTGACCTTTTGTCGATGTCGACCTTGTGCATGTCAACCTAGACATTGTCTGTAAGCCATCTGAATTCCACATTAGCTAATATATAGCTTATTAAATGAATAGGTCTATAGGATGACATGTAAGCTCTCATGAGCAGGGCCCTCTCTCCCCATGTGCTTCGTAGAATATACAGTGTGTGTATATATATATATATATATATATATATATATATATGTATATATATATATATGTGTATATATCTCTGTGGGATATGGTCATTGGGTCACCAGCAAGTAGGTCGACAAACATTAGGTTGACATGCAGGAAGGTCTACATGGCTTAGGGTCGAAATGCAGGAAGGTCGACATGGGTTAGGTCAACAGGGTGATTAGGTCGACAGGGTGATTAGGATGACATGGGGAAGGTCGAAAGTCAAAAGTTTGATTTTTTTTTACTGTTTTTTGAGCCGGCATGTGCCGACAGGCGGTATCTCATGCCTTACCATCCACTAGGGCGTGGTGGGAGAATAAAATAGTGTGCCGAGCACAACGAGGCACCGTGCCCGAAGCATAGCGAGCACAGAGAGCCATGCTAGGGGATGCGGTGGTACATTTCGGTGTCCATGTTGTAATTCATGACCTACCATCCACTAGGGCCTGGTGGGAGAATAAACTAGTGTGCCAAGCATAGCGAGCAGGGGCGGTCTGGGCCGGGGGGCAGGGTGCCATGTGCCCCCCGGGCCGCTTAGCTAGTCACTGGCTGCGGGCAACGCTGGTCACCATCCACCTCCTCCAGGCACAGGCAGCCCTCCTGCGCTGGCCGCGGCTTCCAGAACACAGCCGCGGCTACAGGAAAATGGCCCCCGGCCCCCTGCACTGAGGACATGTCCTCAGTGCAGGAGGCCGGCGGCCATCTTCCTGTAGCCGCGGCCGTGCTCTGGAAGCCGCGGCCAGCGCAGGAGGGCGGCCTGGAGGAGGTGGATGGTGATCCAGCGCGTCCAGCAGCCAGTGACTGGCTAAGCGGCCCGGGGGAGCAGGAGGGCTGTCTGTCCCAGACCCCCCAGCCCAGCAACAATGGTGAGTTGCTGGTTGGGGCATGTGTGTCTCCTCTGGCACTGTGGGGGCATGTGTGTCTCCTCTGGCACTGTGGGGGCATGTGTGTCTCCTCTGGCACTGTGGGGGCATGTGTGTCGTCTCTGGCACTGTGTGGGGGCATGTGTGTCGTCTCTGGCACTGTGGGGGCATGTGTGTCTCCTCTGGCACTGTGGGGGCATGTGTGTCTCTGGCACTGTGGGGGCATATGTGTCTCTGGCACTGTGGGGGCATCTCTGGCACTGTGGGGGCATCTCTGGCACTGTGGGGGCATATGTGTATCTGGCACTGTGGGGGAATATCTGGCACTGTGGGGGCATATGTGTATCTGTCACTGTGGGGGCACATCTGTCACTGTGGGGCATATCTGGCACTGTGGGGGCATGTGTGTCTCCTCTGGCACTGTGGGGGCATGTGTGTCTCTGGCACTGTGGGGGCATATGTGTCTCTGGCACTGTGGGGGCATCTCTGGCACTGTGGGGGCATCTCTGGCACTGTGGGGGCATATGTGTATCTGGCACTGTGGGGGAATATCTGGCACTGTGGGGGCATATGTGTATCTGTCACTGTGGGGGCACATCTGGCACTGTGGGGCATATGTGTCTCTGGCACTGTGGGGGCATATCTGGCACTGTGGGGGCATATTATGTTTCTCTGGCACTGTGGGGGCATCATATGTGTCTCTGGCACTGTGGGGGCATATCAGGCACTGTGGGGGCATATGTGTATCTGGCACTGTGGGGGAAATATCTGGCACTGTGGGGGCATATGTGTCTCTGGCACTGTGGGGGCATATGTGTCTCTGGCACTGTGGGGGCATGAGTCTCTGGCACTGTGGGGGCATGTGTCTCTGGCACTGTGGGGGCATATGTGTATTTGGCACTGTGGCTGAATATCTGGCACTGTGGGGGCAAATCTGGCACTGTGGACATCACATTGTGCGGTGTAATGGGCATCATGGTATGGGGCGTAATGGGCATTACGGTGTGGGGAGCATTGGGTAATTGCCATCACAGTATGGGGTGCAATGGGCATCAAGGTGTGCGGCATAATATGTAATTAGCATCACAATGTGCAATCTGCAGGTGCACAATACAATCAAGGTACAGGCCAGGCCCTCCACCGGCGTGCACAAGCATTCAGCTTTCCAGGTTGATGTGGGGTATGGGCCAGTGCTCTGGACTTGCCCCCTAGGCTAAAAGTTGCCAGCCAGCCCCTGATAGCGAGGCACCGTGCCCGAAGCATAGCAAGCACAGCGAGGGGATGCGGTGCTATGATTTAGTGTTTATGTTGACTGTGTCGACATACGGGCAAAAAAAATCTGATAAAAACCATGTCGACCTTGCCCAAGTCAACCTAATGACCATGTCGTCCTTACCCATGTTGACCTTAAGTCATGTCGACCTAATGCTTGTTGACCCACTTGCTGGAGACCTTATGATCCATACCTATCTCTGCCACCCTGATAATTGCGTCAGTGTCCTGTCCCCTGATGCAACTGGCTTTACTTACCATGCACTTGTCCTAAATTGCTTTTAAGTGCAATTGGTTATTTTCTTGGTTTATGCTCATTTATGTATTGTTTGGCGCTGCGGAACCCTCATGGCGCCATTTAAATGAATGATATAATAATAATAATAATCATAATAATGTTCCTGATTGTATTTCTTTGATGCTGTAAACAGTTCATAAAAATAAATAAAAGCTATAAATATATAGAGATTCAATTGAACAATTGTTTTAAAGATCAATCTGTGTATACTGTATGTATACATTTATAAGAATTCATAAGATTATTCGGTACTTATGAGTTATCCGGGCGCCCGATTTCTAAATCGGGTCGGATCGGGCACATCGCATCGCATCACATGCGACCATCGGATGCGATGCGATGCGATGACCCGATTTTTCCATAGGAATCAATGTTAAAATGGACAGAGTCCATTTTAACATGGAATTCAATGGGAAAAAGGGGTCCTTTTCATACCCCTACTATCCAAGTGGGCATGGAGTTGGATATAAACCTGTGGCGAGCGTAGCGAGCCACCGAGCCCGAAGCGTGGCGAGCGTAGCGAGCCCCGCGAGGGGACATAGAATACCGTCCCCTCGCCACGCTTCGGGCTCGGTGGCTCGCTACGCTCGCCACAGGTTTATATCCAACTCCATACCCACTTGGATAGTAGGGGTATGAAGAGGACCCCTTTTTCCCATTGAATTCCATGTTAAAATGGACTCTGTCCATTTTAACATTGATTCCTATGGAAAAATCGGGTCATCGCATCCGATGGTCGCATGCGATGCGATGCGATATCGCATCGCATCGCATCTGATTGTATGCCTTAACTTAAGGCATACAATCAAAAAATCAGGCGCCCAGATAACTCATAAGTACCGATTATTCAATTACTTAAATAAACGTTACATGTCCTTATTGTGTTGTCCAGCAATTGTGATGCCTATTTGGTGAATTTTTATATACATTTTTATTTTGAAAGATTATCGAGAGAAAATAAATTGTGAAAATATATATTTATGTTCTTGTTCGATTAGCATTTATTATTTCTTTATTTATGGTTTAAATTATATTTCTAAATCAGAACTACAATACATTCAGTCTTACATACACCTGGATAATTCAACAAAGCTGAACACCTGGGGCTATTCACATGAACAGAGCTTGTAAAATCAATTTGTCTGATTCTGAATTTCAGAGTTAAAAATGACCCATCTGCACACAGGTACCTGCCACGGTGCCCAAAGGGTGTTCCAAATATGTAACATCATGGGTGAAATTTAATAGGATGAGAGAATCAGAAAGTGAGAGATTTGTAAGAAATCGCCAGTTTTTTTAAAGCGGCAATCATTTACACTTCAAAATCAAACTGGATTTGCAGTGTAAATGATTGCCGCTTTAAAAAAAACTGGCGATTTCTTACCAAATCTCTCACTTTCTGATTCTCTCATCCTATTAAATTTCACCACATGCCTACAAAATGCTGTGGGGATTTCATTTAACAATATTACTGGTTTTGTGCAATATTAGGGGTATGGTTCACCACTGAAGGTCAACATGGCCTTAGGTTGACACCTGGAAAGTTCGACATGGGCTTAGGTCGACATGGTCATTAGGTCGACATGGGGAATGTCGAAAGTCACAAGGTCGACATGGGGTTTTCACTTTTTTTGTCCCAAATGTCAACAGTCAACATAGACACTGTGCACCGCCATGCTTCGAGAACGGTGTCTCGCTACACTCGGCACACTATTCTCCCTCCATGCCCTAGAGCTGAGTTCGCCAACACATCGCTTGTGAGCGACGTGTTGTTCGCCAGGTGATTAGAGGTAGCTCGTATGAGCTCCGACGTGATTCCGATCCTCACTTTGCGGCAGGAGGTCAAATGCACAAGAAAGTGACCTCCTGCCGCTCCGCCGACGTGATTGCGGTCTTCACTTGGCGACAGGAGGTCAAATGCGCAAGAAAGTGACCTCCGCTCTCTTTGCAGCCAGAGGTCCCTTTCTTGCGGTGTGATATCACTTTTTTTCCAGCGGGAGATTTTGCACCTTCTACAACGAATCCTGCTGCCCTCTGTCGTCGCCGCTGCTTCACTGGGGCCTCCCACATATATTTTCTATCCAGCTGTGAATATAACGCCGGATCTGGTAACACTTGCTGGCTTTTAAAAAAAAAATTATTTAGAGGGCACAGTGTGTGTGTGTGTGTGGGTGCATGTAGAATCCCCACTGGGCATGTACCCTGCCAGGTCTGTTAATTAAAATCTACTGGCTCACAATTTTTTTTTTTTGGTAAAATATGCTGAATATTTGAGGGCACAGGGTGTGTATGTGTGTGTGTGTGTGTGTGTGTGTATACCTGGCACTATTGGGTGCATATGTGTATCTGTCACTATTGGGGGCATATGTGTACCTGGCACTGCACTAATAGGGGCATATGTGTATCTGTCACTATTGGGGGCATATGTGTATCTGTCACTATTGGGGGCATATGTGTACCTAGCACTGCACTAATAGGGGCATATGTGTATCTGTCACTATTGGGGGCATATGTGTATCTGTCACTATTGGGGGCATATGTGTACCTGGCACTGCACTAATAGGGGCATATGTGTATCTGTCACTATTGGGGGCATATGTGTATCTGTCACTATTGGGGGCATATGTGTACCTGGCACTGCACTAATAGGGGCATATGTGTATCTGTCACTATTGGGGGCATATGTGTATCACACCCCCATTTTCATTGGCCGCACCCCATGTGGCTACTGCTCTTAGAGCGCTGACAATGCCACCGTAGCGGAAAAAATGGGGGATGTAGCCTCACAGGAGTTCCACGGTAATAGGTGAACCCCTTAATTTTCAGATGTCCCTTCTCCTCTGCCTCCAGTGTTGGGAGGTATGTATGCGACATATTGGACATTGCAGTGTGTAGCATATTGTGTCTGGGGCATTGATTTATTTATTTTAGTAGCTCTTCGGGTGGTTTATTTGGTCACAAGTAGCTCGGGTTGGAGACCACTGTGCTAGAGGATGGTAGAACATGAAATACCACCTGATGGCTAGAAAAAAATGTGAAAACCCCACGTCGACCTTTTGACTGTCGACCTTCCCCATGTCGACCTACTGCTTGTATTGACCTAATGATCCTGTCCACCTAAGCCCATGCCGACCTTCAGGTGTCAACCTAAGGCAATGTCGACCATAAGTGGTCGACCCAATGCATGTGAACCTTCGGTGTGTCGACCTAACAACTGGATACCCAATATTAGGCAGGGGCTTAGGAATAGTCTGTTATACTGACCACCCTCTTATAATAGAAAATGCAGACTGGCTGATTTTTTTTTATTTATGAATTGTTTTTATAATCACTATTTTTAATTTTTCAGGCCAAAATTCAGGAAAATTGTGGCAAACATCATTCATGGCGTTTACAGTAAAATACACGTACAATCACTACAGTGTACAGTATGTGATAACTAGCAGCAGACTGCCACCTACTGGACAGACTCATGGAAGTTAGCCTCAATATTTTATGATATCTCAAATTAATACAGCAACGCATTTAAGAAAAAACAAAGTTTATTACTGGTGATATATGTGAGGGTACGAGTTCCTCAATCACTTAGACACCGAGCAGATGAAACCAGAAGAATGGTTTATTTTCCACAGCACGCACAAATAGACAATAAACAGTGGCAAAGGTAAATTGCAGAGTAGAAAGATATTCAGGTAGCAGGCCCAAACAGACAGTCCTTGTATAGTCACAGTCCCAGATCAGTTCCACAGGGCAAACTATCACTTGTCCACACAGCTGTGATAGCAGAAAACTGTATAAGTCCACAAAACACTGGCAACTCCACAGAAGCGAGGATGAGGCGTTCCACAAGACACAGGTAGAGCCCAGAGGTTTACAAAGAATTGTAAACCCCCCTGTGGAGATGGTTCCTCTGCTATCTCTTTCCTGTAAATAGCAGCAAAATAGCAGGGTAATTGGATCACCCCCTGTGGAGATTGCCTTTTGGGAGGACAGTTTATGATAACCCTTTTCCTGTCAGGGCACGGGCAAATGGTATCAATGGTATAATGCTTACATGAATAAAGTCCTGGGAAATACAGACATACATAGGGAACAATAGGGCTAAAATGTACATTAATTACTGTGGAGTAGAGGATGTCACAATTCACTTATCGCCAATGCAATTCCTTCACATTTCCTCCCCCACATTTTAGTCCATGTTCCTGGTGTCCTGGGTAATGGCAAGGGCTGGTCTCCTGGTGTTAGGTGGCACTGGGTCTGGTTCCTGCTGACGGGATAGGCCATCCGCGTTTCCATGATCTTTACCCTTTTTGTGAGAAATAGAGAAGTTGTACAGTTGTAGGGCTAAGCTCCACCTCAGTAACCGTCCATTGTCTCCAGCTGTTTGTTGTAGAAAACTAAGGGGGTTATGATCTGTTACCACTGAAAACTCACGCCCATACACATAGGGCTGCAACTTCTTTAGTGCCCAGACGATGGCTAGGCACTCCTTTTCAATGGTGGCGTAGGCTATCTCGCGGGCAACTAGTTTTCGGGAAATAAAGGCAACTGGGTGCTCACACCCATCCTCCCCTATTTGACTTAGCACAGCTCCTATTCCACAAGCTGAAGCATCTGTTTGCACAATGAACCGCCGGCGGAAGTCAGGGGCGGCTAACACTGGGGACCGGGACAAGATGTCCTTAAGCTGGGAGAAAGCCTGCTCGCAGTCAGGGGTCCAGTCAATGTTTCGGGTGTACTTTTTGGTCGTTAGGTCAGTCAGTGGTTTGGCAATGGTGCTGTACTGAGGAACAAATTTACGATAGTACCCCGCTGTGCCCAGGAAGGCACGTACCTGTTTTTGGTTAGTGGGGTGAGGCCACTTCAGAATGGCCTCAATTTTTGCTGGTTCTGGACGAATACGGCCTCCCCCAACCCTGTGGCCAAGGTACAGCACCTCTGCCATCCCCATCTGACACTTATCCGGTCTGATTGTCAACCCTGCCTGGCTAATCTCTGCTAAAACCTGGGCTACATGCTGCAGATGATCCTCCCAGGTCTCACTAAAAATTGCTATATCATCCAGGTAGGCCTGGGCAAACTCCTGACACCCTGTCAGTATGCGATCTACTGTACGCTGGAAGGTGGCAGGGGCATTCTTCATCCCGAAGGGCATGTCAGTAAATTCAAAAAGCCCAAATGGGGTATTGAACGCTGACCTCTCCTGTGCCTCTCTGGTAAGGGGTATCTGCCAGTACCCCTTGCTAAGGTCCAGGGTGGACACATAGCGAGCCATCCCCAACCTGTCTAACAGCTCATCTACCCGGGGCATGGGGTATGCGTCTGTCACTGTCACCTCATTCAGCTTCCTATAGTCCACGCAGAAGCGTGTACTCCCATCCTTCTTGGGCACTAAGACCACGCTGGAGGCCCAGGGACTATTTGATGGCACAATGACCCCAAGCGCCAGCATTTCGTCTACCTCTTTTTTCATCATATTGAGCACCTCGGGATTCAGCCGATATGCTGGTTGCCTAATGGGCCGAGTTGCTCCGGTGTCGACATGATGGGCTGCTACATGAGTGCGTCCTGGCCTGCTAGTGAACTGAGGCCCCACTAGCTCCAAAACCTCCCTCATTTGTCGGGTCTGGGTTTCAGTTAACTGTGTGCCTATGGGCACGGCCTCCACCCCCACATCCTTCTTGGTTGCTGCCAGAATGTCAGGGATGGGGTCAGTCTCTGGGTCATCCATTGGTGGGCAGCAGATTGCCACAGCCCCTATTTCCCTGGTGACATATTTTTTTAATCTATTTATGTGGTAGGTGCCCACCCGCTTCCCGGTTTGATCTAGGGCAATGATATAATCTACCTGCCCCTGTCGGTCCACTACAGTATATGGCCCTGCCCAGGTCGCCTGTAACTTGTGCTTTCGTACAGGTACCAGTACCATCACTTTCTGACCCACTTCCAACTCCCGTTCACGTGCATGCTGGTTGTAATACTTGCACTGCCTTCCCTGTGCCTCCAGCATATGGTCATGCGCAAGCTGCATTAGCCTTTGCAGTCTCTCCCTCATTTGGGCCACATATTCTAAGACCGGAACCTCCGGTTCCTGGAATGATCCTTCCCAGCTTTCCCTGACTAAGTCGAGAGGACCCCGGACCCTTCTGGCATATAGTAACTCAAAAGGGGAGAACCCGGTAGAATCTTGCCTTACTTCGCGGTATGCGAATAGAAGCTGTTGCAAGGATTTCTCCCAGTCTCCCCCCTCTGATTCAGCATATGCCCGTAGCAACTGCTTAAGGGTCGCATTAAATCGCTCACACAATCCGTTTGTTTGGGGGTGATAGGCAGTAGTGCGAAAGGGATGGACCCCAAATTTGGCCCATATGGTCTGCAGTAAGTCCCCTTGAAATTGCGCACCTTGGTCGGTGACCACTTCTTCGGGAAATCCCACACGACTAAAGATATCCATGAGAGCCTGGGCAATATGCTCAGCATCTATGGATGCCAGCGCCACCGCCTCTGGGTACCTAGTCGCATAGTCAACCACAGTCAGTATGTATTTCTTTCCTGTTCTGCTCGGTTTCTTAAAAGGCCCAACAATGTCCATGGCCACTCTCTTGAATGGCTCACTGATCACAGGCATGGGTTGTAGGGGGACACGACGTGGGGGTCCCCCGAGGCGTTGACAGACCCCACATGACTCTCTATACTGTCTTACCTCCTGGTTTATTCCTGGCCAGAAGAAGTGCCGCAGCAGTCGGGCCCGGGTTTTACGAATCCCTAAATGGCCTGCTGAGGGGATGTCATGGGCAAGTGCTAGCAATCGCGCACGGTACTGCTGGGGAACAATTAACTGTTTCCTAGGGACTTCGGGCTCTAATGGGTCTGCTTTTGCTGGCACCCTGTACAGTCTCCCCTCCTCCCACTGAATGCGATCCTCCTGAGTTCCCCAATCACTCCGTCCTGCTGCCCTGCGGAGGCTAGCTAGGGACGGATCTGTTTGTTGGGCTTCCCTAAATTCCACTCTATCTACCTCCCCCAGATTCACGTCACAGTCAAGCAAGTCTGGTACCATGTTACTCACCGGCGGTGGCTCAGGGGCTGTAGCAGTAATTCCTGGTGCTGGCGGGAGAGGGCCCTCAGGTGCTATCTCTCCAGCCTGTGACTGGCTCCGGGTGATAGCTCCCACGAAACAACTGGCCAATCCACCACCCAAATCATTTCCTAGAATAACATGGGTGGGGAGCCCTTCCAGAAGTCCCACGTTCACTTCCCCAGAGTCCTGACCCCAATCCAAGTGTACCCGGGCCATGGGGATGACAGTGATCTGCCCCCCTGCCATGGAGATCTTAATTTTCCGTTGCCTCAGTAGTTGGCAGGGGGGGATTAATTCTGGGCGGATAAGGGTGATGGAGGCACCCGAATCTCTTAACCCCTGCAGTTCCTTCCCATTAACTTTTACAGGCTGTAGATGTGGCTTCATGTTATCCGGGGTGGCTTTTCCAATAGCTGCTACCACCTCCACCTGGTATACTACTTCCTCCGCCTCTGGCGCATCAGGACAGTACTCCCCTCCCCCTCCCCCAAATGATGGTTCCTGGCACACAGCTACTCGAGGCAAGGCATGTCGGGCACCTGGAAATGGTCCTCTTCCCCGGGGGCAATCTCGGCGGACATGACCCACCTTGTCACAGTTGTAGCAGCGACGGGCTCCTGGTAGCTCGGGTCCCCAAGGCCGGGGGTTGGGGGGCTGTGGAGCTGGGCGTTGGGGGGCCGCCGGTAGATCCCGATCTGGCTGGGCCCGTCGGAGATTAGTCTTTTCCTCGATGTTGGCCCCTCTCCACCGAGGCCTGTTAGCTGTGAACTCGTCCGCTAGTTGTGCCGCTTTCTCGGGGGTGGTAGGGGTCCGATCTGCTACCCATTCTCTGATCTCAAGAGGCATCTTGTTCAGCAGCTGCTCCAAGATAAAAGCATTTTTAATATCTTTTACAGTAAGGGCCTGCTTCACGGACAGCCACTTATCACAGTTCCTCCGCAACAGGTTATTAAACTCTGTAAATGAAGAATCGCCTTTTCGGGTTATGGTGCGAAACTTCACACGGTATGATTCAGCAGTCACCGCATATCTAGCAAGCAGGACACTTCGTACCTCCTCATATACCAGCACCTGCTCTGGGCTCAGGGCATGGAATGCTTCCAGAGCCCTTCCTCTCAGACTGGGGAACAGAAATCGAGGCCACTCTGCTGCCTCAATTCCATGCAAAGTCATAACAGATTCAAACATCTGCAAATGGGTATCAATATCCGAACCGGCATCATCAAAAGGTGGGATGTCATTATATCTCAGCCTGGCCACCTGGCTTACTGATGCTGCCGTAGTGGGTATAGAGGACTGCAACCCCAATGCAGCTCCCAAAACTGAGGCTCCTTGTCCCAGAGCTGCCAGCAAGTCCTGCAACTGATCTGCATTTCCAACAGGCAGCGCAGCCCCTGAAGCATTTGTCCTGTTGGCCCCCTGCACCTCGTTCCGCTCTAGGACGGGGTCCTCATCATCCTCCTGTCCAGGGTGTTCTTGGTCCCATTGTGCCAGCTTTGCCATTAATGCTGCTCTGGTGTCCAATGCCTCAAACTCAATCTGCCTCGTACGGCACAGATCCTGCAGTTGATCCTTTTTGCTGTATCGGTAGCATAGTGGTGCTGGATCCATTCCCTGAGGTGTTTATGACTCGTTGCTCGAAGGTTGGTGTCTGAGTGGTCCCGCTGCTGCCGCCAAATGTGAGGGTACGAGTTCCTCAATCACTTAGACACCGAGCAGATGAAACCAGAAGAATGGTTTATTTTCCACAGCACGCACAAATAGACAATAAACAGTGGCAAAGGTAAATTGCAGAGTAGAAAGATATTCAGGTAGCAGGCCCAAACAGACAGTCCTTGTATAGTCACAGTCCCAGATCAGTTCCACAGGGCAAACTATCACTTGTCCACACAGCTGTGATAGCAGAAAACTGTATAAGTCCACAAAACACTGGCAACTCCACAGAAGCGAGGATGAGGCGTTCCACAAGACACAGGTAGAGCCCAGAGGTTTACAAAGAATTGTAAACCCCCCTGTGGAGATGGTTCCTCTGCTATCTCTTTCCTGTAAATAGCAGCAAAATAGCAGGGTAATTGGATCACCCCCTGTGGAGATTGCCTTTTGGGAGGACAGTTTATGATAACCCTTTTCCTGTCAGGGCACGGGCAAATGGTATCAATGGTATAATGCTTACATGAATAAAGTCCTGGGAAATACAGACATACATAGGGAACAATAGGGCTAAAATGTACATTAATTACTGTGGAGTAGAGGATGTCACAATTCACTTATCGCCAATGCAATTCCTTCACAATATACTGTATATGATACATGCATACTGTACTGTATGTGACTTGAGCAATAGAAATACTCAGAACTTGGGGGGACATCAGACATATATGTTACAGTTCTCATATTGTTTGCGACTTTGAAACATTGGTTTTGTCCATTTGCAAATCTTCGAAGCGTTGCTTTTATCTGCAATCATAGGTGTGCGCACATTGGGGGTTATTCAGGCTTATTCGCAGCCTTGCGAGTCCACCAAACCCCGCCCGGCAAACGACCGCCTCCCTGCCACCCCCTCAAAGTGCGGCTTCGCCCGAACAGCTGTGAATGGATGTTTTGCATAAACATCCATTCGCATGGCTCGGGTAACTGCCCACATCTAATAGAGGTTCTTGGTATATTCATTGGCCAAGAAATATTTGCCCACCAACCAGCTTCACGGTAACCTCATTTCTGGTGGGTCCCTAATACTAAGAATCTGGGGCGCGGAACCCCAAAAAAGCCAGCATAAGCCAGTCACCCCAGGGCAGCACACAAGTGAAAAACTAAGCTATAAATGTGTGTTAATAAGAAAGAAGCAGGAGCTAGAGGTTAAAAAGTGTAGTGCTAGGAAGTATAATATTAGTGAAAATAAATAGTGCTAAATAAATGTTAGGGTGTGCCACCCCGAAAGCAACTCGGTTACACCGACCCAAGGGGAGCCGCGCCCCAAATCAATCTCCAAGACTAGCAATTAGTGTAAATTTTTAGGTCTTACCTTTATTGTGCCCTCAGTTTGCAGTCTGTGGCTACCAGGGACCAAACTGGTGAACTAATGTTCAGATCAGGTGGGCGGGGTGCTACTCTAAGTTGAAGGAGTCCCAACCTTCAGGTGTACAGGTGTACACAATGGGCCTTATTCTGGTTGGAGCGTCCGGGCCGTACGCGTACGTCCCGGGGTTTTTTACGATCTGCGCATGTGCAGATACGCTAATGCAACGGCGCGAACACTCCACAACGCTTACGGCCGGTGTCTCAACGTGCGAAAAAACCTGTACGCGAGCGTACGGGTAATGGGGCGGCATAGGGGCGTGTTGATGGGAGCGGCCGAAATAATGAGGGAAAATGGGCGTAAATATGGGCGTACACGGGGGTGTGCACCAAAAATGAGCGGTGCTACTACCGCACGATCGACTAAGGCACCGTTCGTTTCGGACACCAAACAGGCGGCCGCCAACCGCCAGCTAAAACCACCCCTACAGATACCGCATGCCAGCGTGCGCCTGAGTTGGCTAATTAACGCTGATTACTACTCAAACACATACATCTGAATGTAATAAGCAATGCTGCAGTCTATTAACTCCAAACCATGATTTCACTGCCTGCAAGCCACACATGCAGCACGCAAACACATTGGAAGCTTATGTTTCTATACTTCTCCACATTTAAAGGTTTGTTTAATTTAAGGTAAGAATCTTTTTATACGCTAAGGTAGGTATTTGCTAAACAGACATATTCACTACGTGCTTTCATAGACTTTACGCAGTAGCACACTCAATCTACACAAGTCGACATGTGTCAACGTGTTCACTCTAATACTAACATAGGTTTTGTATTTAGGATACAATAACATAAACCACATCTAACACCTACAAAGGATGTTTCAGCAATGTTTGAAGCCCATGACCACTATTTTCCACACAATCTTTGTATAGTATCCAAAATTATGACCTGCACCACTATCTCATCTGCTATGATTTGGATTTCACTACACTCTGGATGTAAGATGCCACCAATCACATTATTGCACTCTCATCTCTCTAACAAAGGATTCCTACATCTGCTTATGACACTGTCAAATCATATATATTTTAAAAGTTATGCATGTTTGTTCACAAGCTAATTTATCATGTTTGGCCCATTCACACATCTTTTTTTAGGGAGGACACATATGCATTCCTACAGAAATTTACCTTTTCACCCTTGTTTGTCTGCCTCACCCACTCCATGAGGAAAGCATTGTTCTGGACCTGCTTTTACGTACTACTGTAGGAGCTACCTCACCTGCACACAAACTGCTTTCTCACCTATTAAGTTGCTCTGCACATGTGCTGACACAAACTAATTAGCAGGGAAAAGTTGGATAGGAACATGGGAATGGCCATGGAGAGGGTTACACATGGGAAACTTCCACCACACTTCAACAAATGTTCAAAAATACCCTGGTCAGTAAGTACACATAAATCTAGTATTTGTTTCACACAAGAAATTACACATACCACAATTTTGTTTTAATTTGTAAAATAAATGTATTTGCTGTTCAGCATCACAGCTTGACACTTTAATGTGAGAAATCAAATAAACAAATAAAATAGACACACAAATAATAAAACAGCCAGAACAAGAGGTTGCATATCTCCAAACATGTGTTACCCTGCAAATGCAATGGTGAAAGAAATGGGGACACCAGAATACGTACTGCAACAACCAGGGTGAATACTAAGCAAGATACACACCACCAAAAAAAAAAATCCTGCATTTGTAGAGGTCAAAATACGAACTTTCATGCCCATGGCACGCAAATGGATCGATGGCCAACTCAGGAAGCGGATGTCCAGTGCAATTTAAACCTTTGGCCTCCAACCACAGAGGAAGTGAACCAGGTCTCATTTGGGCCCTTTTTTGCCCCTTTTAGATGGGGCCTTGGGGACAGGGGCCTTTGGCTCAGCTGGCTTTCGGCGTCTTCCCCTAGTCGACACAGGAGGGTCAGCCGAGGTGGAAGGTTGGGGAGCAGCTTGGGGTGGGGCAGCAGATGGGGGATTGTCCCTTAGGGACCTGGCGGTGGACAGCTGCTCCGCAATAAGTTCATTCTGGCGGCTGAGGTGTTGGCCAATGCTTAGCATGCCAGCCGCCAGAGTTTCATTAATGCGGTTCAACGCCTCAACCTGCAGCTGGTTTGTGGCCTTCCACTCCGCCAGAAAATCCGCCACCTGCTGCTGACGGATAGCAGCATCCACCCCTTGCTGCTCGATCCTGTCCAGCGTCACCAACAGGCTCTCACTCAATGTCTCCTGTGGCTGGGGCTGGGGGCGACGTCTTGGTGGAGGCTGGACCACCTGCTCCACCTGTGGCTCTGCAGAGGAAGATGCTGCCGGTACATCCTGACTTTCTGCTTCTGCTAGGATAAGAATTGAAAACAATGTCACCATCACATATGCAATAAAAATTATCTTTCTAAATACAATGCATTACTGTGACTTACCATCAAAAGCAGCAGCAAAGACCTCCGCCGGGAGCTCACTGTCCATATTGGAGATCCCCCTGATCTCCCCCACATCGATCACGTCACAGGAGTCCAGCTCCAGGGGGGTATACTCCAAATGGTCAGGCATAGGACCGCTCCCGGTGGACATGCTGTGGTTGTACCGGTCAGTCATCTTCCTCTTCAGGGCACTTTTGAAGTCAGTCCACCTACAAGTTTAAAAATACAAATATCACCATGAGATATGTGCACCACTGTGCTACGTGTAGGGTTACCACCTAGTCCCTTTAATTCCGGACACATGTTACTTACACAGGTTCTGTGGCAGTTTAAAATTAGGTGAAGTGGAGTCTTGAAGTCAGCCAGCCACAGAACCTGTGTAATTAATATGTGTCCGGAATTAAAGGGACTATGTGGTACCCCTAGCTATGTGACATTTCCTAGTGTGGGTGATCTTATGTTTTTTTGCCATGTGTGGCAAAATATTTCTTTGATGGACAAAACCATGTGCACTGCAGGTGAGGCAGGTGTAAAACCCCACCCAAATCTGATTATCTCTGCACAAGTAACACCTGCCTCACCTGCAGTGCACATGGTTTTGTCCATCTAAGAAATATTTGGGCAGAAAGAGTGAACTAGAATAAGGGCCTCAGTTCCTGCTGGAGACTGCTGAAAAATTGCCCTGACAAACACACTAACCTTTTCTTCACCGCGTCCCAAGTTCTGACCACTGGTAACACCTGGTTCACTTCCTCTGTGATCTTCTCCCAAAGGTTTCTCCTTGCACTGGCACCCGGCTTCCTGGTTGCCAATTCAATCCATTCGCGTGCCATGGGCACTTGAATTCGCATTTCGGCCTCTACAAATGCAGGGTTTCTCCTTTTGGAGGTGGTATCCTGCTCAGTCCTCACCCTAGATGTTGCAGCTCGTTTTCTGGTGGCCCCAGTTCTCTCACCATGCACCTGCTGGGTCACACCTGTTTGGAGAGATGCAACCTCTTGTTCTGGCTGGTTGCTTGGCCCTTGTGGAAATGGTGGAGGTTCACCAGGGCCTGTTACTGAGGGGCCCGCTTGATCTTGCAGGCTACTCCTCTCTTGGGCCCTCCTTCTCCGCTCCTGTTCCCTCTTCTGTAATGCTTCAAGCAGGGATTCTGCTTGTGCTCTCTGCAGAGCGTCCTCTGCTGCTGAATCGTCAGAGTCAGACATGTTTGCAGCAATTGTGGGCTGCATCTGACTGAATATTTATATGTTAATCTCCCGCCACGAACAAGGGGGCGTATATTTTTCCCCGCAAGGTAGATGCAAATTTACGCCGATATTTCCCGCCGATAATTGCCGCTTAAATTACGCAGGTCTCAATGCACCTGATCAATCACCCGTATATGTATATACACAGGTTGTGGAGCATTGTGGGCTACATCGTGAAATGTGTGCACCTGTCATTCCAATGATGAGTGTTGTCAGCTGGTATCTGTTGGAGTTCGTGTATGCTTTGTGAGTCACATTTCAAAACATCACGTTATAATGCTTGCCTTGCATATGTAATGTCTATGCAATTGTCATACAGCAACATGTTGCATTGTGGCCTTTTAAGCAGCGTAGTTCTAAGTAGACGGTTGCGTGTATTAATTTCCGCATACTATATATACAGTACTTTTCTCTTCATGGCAATCGGTGTATTGAGCCCCCTTTAAGCAGCGTAGTTATGAGTAGACGGGGTGCGTGTATTATTTTCCGCACACTGTATATATACAGTTCCTCTCTATACATTGAATGCATGCTGTTGGTTGTGGTGTGTATATCGGAACGGTCCGCGTAAGTTTCTATTCGCATCCAGTTTGTTAATGTAAGAGGGATTAATAAAGTTAATACCAAACAAACAATTTTTTCAACCAATCAGCAAGCACCAAAAGTGATATATGTACCTGCAATTAATAACTGCGCCATTGCCACCATGACAGCAAACAGAGCTAGGCCATTCTCGAACTCTGAGCTGTTGGCCCTGGTCCACGTCATGGACCGTCACCTGGGGCCCAGGGGCCCATATGTTTCAAATGCGAACAAGCGGCGGGCGTATAATGCTGCCCGCCGCCTGATATTTTCCATGACCGGCGTCCGCAGAAGCCTGGGGCAGGTTGAGCGGCGCTGGTCAGACCTGCGCCGGCGGCAGCCCGTTCTACTGTGCAGCCTTCGCCGCCATATTGCCCGATGTAAGTTTTGATTACTAGTATGTCTGCGTTTTTTAGCAATGTTGTGTGTACTTTTTAAAAATAGGTTGCTGAGTATGGGGGTGTATATGGGTGTATATGGGTGTATATGGGTGTATATGGGGGTGTATATGGGGTGTATATGGGTGTATATGGGGTGTATATGGGTGTATATGGGGGTGTATATGGGGTGTATATGGGTGTATATGGGGGTGTATATGGGTGTATATGGGTGTATATGGGGGGTGTATATGGGTGTATATGGGGGTATAGGGGGGTGTATATGGGGGGTATAGGGGGGTGTATATGGGTGTATATGGGGGGTATAGGGGGGGTTTAAGTAGTTGCTCAGTTTTTTGGTGTAGGATATCAAATAGTTAGCATGATAAATGTCTGAAATATCACAGCAATGATCATTTGGAAGGTTATGAGCATGACTAATGTGAATTTTTCTTTCCCCCTTTTTTATGAATCCCAATCTTCGATTTCTATGCCATCAACATGAACATTGCAGCACGGGCAAGAGCCGCCAGAGAAGCCCGGGAGCAGGCACGCCGGGACCAGGCAGCCCCAGAGCAGCCAGAGGAGGAGGAAGAGGAGGAGGAGGAGGAAGAGGAGGAGGAGGAAGAGGAGGAGGAGGAAGAGGAGGAGGAGGAAGAGGAGGAGGAGGAAGAGAAAGAGGAGGAGAAGAAAGAGGAGGAGGAGGAAGAGGAGGAGGAGGAAGAGGAAGAGGAGGAGAAGAAAGAGGAGGAGGAGGAAGAGGAGGAGGAGGAAGAGACACAGGGTGCTGTTTGGACCCACACAATTTCCCCATCCCCTTCCCCCTCCACAACCCCCACCCCCACCACCTCCCCAACCCCCACCCCCCCCCTCCCCACCCCATTTCCAACCCCCCTATACCTCTCCACCACCCACCCCCAAACCTCTCCACTCCCCAGTAACAGCCACTACCATGGTCCAGACTCCGGGACCATCATTGTCGTTGCTCCAGACCCCCCCAACCACCGCACAGCCAACCAGCGGTGACAAGGATGGCTCAAGTAGCCGTAAGTAAATAATTTGTCTAATGTTTACCTACACATTTCTACACATCAACAATCACAACAACCACATATGTGTATCCAACATCAACATTAGTTGCAACATATCACTGCAGGGCGACCATGAGGTGTGTCCTGTCCTTCTCCAGGAACAAGGGTCCCCTTGGTGGTTTTTTTGAGTGTGGCCATGCCTCACCCCTTGAATAATTGACATAACAGTACATCCAATGAGATATCCGACATTAGTGGTGTGGTAGTTATGTGGCTCCAGGTGTTGGGTAACTCCAGTTCCCAGCATGATGTGCAACACAGGGCCGGATTATAATGGAGGCACAAGGGGTCAGTGCCCCTGGGCCCCCCTCTAGCTAGGGGCCCCCTGTGGTTGTCATGTATTTTTGACCAAAAAAATGTGTAAGTTGTTTTTTTTCTTTTTTAGCTAAATGTTTTGTGCATGGGTGGGGTAGTGCTGCAGCTTCACCTATCTGCCAATGTGACAATGATTTATGGTGCTGAGCATCGGGAGCCAAGGCACACTGATTGCACAAGTGTGCAGTGCATTTCTGGGAGTTGACTAAGTCCCATGACACTTTGCACCAGAGGACAGAGGCTGAGAAGTTTGTGCTGAGCTCTGATTGGTGGAGCTCATTACATGCTTCTCAGGTCCATGGAGAACAGCAGCAGCAGCTTAGTCATGGGAGGGATTTTAATCAGAGGCAGCACTAGGACTGTGAGGTCTCCACCAGAGTAAGGGGCAGAGGGACAAACACAGGCTTTTCATGTGGTGTGTGTGTGTGTGTGTATATATATATATATATATATATATATATATATATATATATATCCCCTGCAGTTAATTAAGTATATTATTTTGTAGTACTGTGTTTACAGCAGACCCATCTTCAATGTAGTTTAAAAATGTATGTGGCCTTCACACATAACTCTCAACTTATTTTTAGGTACAAATACAACAAACATTTGTGTATGTTATATATTAATTTTTTATCCCTTCCCTACAGACACTGGACAGCAGCAGGAGGAGGTGGCAGCCCTAATGCGGGAGATTGTCCTCACCCTCCTGTACCTCCAGATCCTGTTTGGCCTTCTGGAGGCCCGAATTTAATTTTTTTTTTATCCCCCCCCCCCCTTATTATTTTTGTGCCAAATAAACGTTTATGTACAGTTCGAAATTGCCTTTGTTTTTAATCAGAAATATGTTAGAGGGCTTGTAAGGGTAGGTACATACAGATGTGTACTGTAAGTTATACTTGTAATTTGAGGTGAGGGGTAATGATTGATGTGTGAATGTGTGTGTTTTTGAATAAAATAACACATAGTAAAAATGCATGAATTTTTAATGTTGTTCGATTACAACATCACACATAACATCAGGGTAGGTATACATGTTACACATTGTGGACAAAGTAATTATGGACATAATTTAGTACATATACAGAAACACCAACATTACTTGATGTAAAAATAACAGCAATATGGGGACACATAGATAGTGATTAAAATGCCACATTAGAACATCACAAATATACATGTAATGTGGGTTAAAATGTAGTTTTATTAGGTCTTTATTAGGTAGACAATTGAGTTAATAGAAAACAATAATTGAATAACAAATAGATTAATTAATCAATTGTCAGATTAGTAATTGAGAGGCAAGATTTGCAGGTCCATATATGTGAAGGGTATGCCAGCGTGCACGGACGTACGCTCACTCTCACGAGCGGTGACATAAGCTGAGTTTTCCATTGAAAACAATAGGGACCCGTCCGTGCAAACTGGCGTACGCTCAGATCTCCGCAAGAAGTCGGTGGGGAGACGGAGGAAAGACGGCCGTAGACGGCGCCGTACGCTCAGTTGTACGCCAGTTGTCGGAGTGTAAGGGCTGGGCCGGCCGCGTACGTTGCCGTACGCTCATTTGTACGGCACTCCCCTTCTACGTTATTTCTGCCCGTACGTAAGCGGCTGATTTGTGGGTGGACTTAACCCTAACGGCCGCGTACGGCTAGCGTGCGGTAATGGCGAACGTACACACGTTTGGCCGCTCCGAGCAGAATAATGCCCAATGTTAGCTTAGGGGGGGGGGGGATCTTAGAATGCACACCCGATTTACATGAGGTGCTATCATGCTGGGACTTGTAGTTCTGCAAAGAAAGACATGTGGTGCAGATGCACACTCCATATCTGTATCTAATAAGCCTGTTTGGATAAGTCATTTATTGTCTGTGTGTCAGCAAGCTTAAAAACAGTACGAACTGTGAGCTCTAATTGTACAAATTATCATTGATTACATTTTCTTGGGATTTTCTTATCAAGTGTATAAACAGCAGCCTGTAAATTGTGTTTATAATAATCTGCTAATACCTGTGGTCAGTAATCCTAACAGTACGAATGGTGAGCTCTAACTGCATAACGGTTTGAAACATTGATTTTAGTACCAGGACTCCTGAACCTAACACAGACAGTGTTTAATACTTAAATTGTGTGAGAAAGGCCATCAATCAGTTGTGAGAATAAACTTCGATAAACCTTGGTTTACAACTGTGACACATAATACACTAAGCAATTTTTGCCGAGTCAATTTGACACAGTCTGTTGAAACCAAAACACATCAACTATCTATGGAGGTTATTCTGATCGGAGCGGCCAAACGTGCGTACGTTCACTATTAACGTACGCTCTCCGTACGCGGCCGTTGGGGTTAAGTCCACCCACAACTCAGCCGCATACGTACGGCCAGAAACAACGTCGAAGGGGAGTGGCGTACAATTGAGCGTACGCCAACGTACACGGACGGACCAGCCCTTACACTCCGACAACTGGCGTACAACAGAGCGTACGCCACCGTTTACGGACGTCTCTCGTCCGTCTTCCCACCGACTTCTTGCGGCTATCTGAGCGTACGCCAGCTTGCACGGACGGGTCCCTATTGTTTTCAATAGAAAACTCAGCTTATGTCACCGCTCGTGAGAGTGAGCGTACGTCCGTGCACGCTGGCATACCCTTCACATATATGGACCTACAAATCTTGCCTTTCAACTACAATTCTGACAATTAATTAATTATTCTAATTGTTATTCAATTATTGTTTTCTATTAACTCAATTGTCTACCTTAATAAAGACCCTAATAAAACAACATTTTAACCCTCATTACATGTATATTTGTTATGTTCTAATGTGGCATTTTAATCACTATCTATGTGTCCCCACATTGCTTTTACTTGGAAATGAATTTATGTTGGTGTTTGTGTGTATGTACTAAATTATGTCCCTAATTAGTTTGATCTGATTTTTTTAACATGTATACCTACCCTGATGTTATGTGTGATGTTTTCATCTAACAACAATAAAAAATCATGCCTTTTCACTATGTGTTATTTCACCCCAAAACACACACATTCACACATCATTCATTACCCCTCACCTCAAATTACCAATATAACTTACATGACACATCTGTATGTACCTGCCCTTACAAACCCTCTCACATATTTATGATTAAAAACACAGGCAACTTCTAACTGAATATAAACTTGTATTTTGTACAAACATAAAAAGAAAAATAATCAAAAAATTAAAGGAGACCCTCCAGGCGCAAAAAAAGAATGTTCAAATAAAGCAGGGTTAAAAATATTTCCTGCAAAATGCGGGCCACATCTTTCTGGTGCTGTTCAGTGTCTGTAGTGAAGGAAAAAAAAACATTATATTGAATATATAATATACACAAATGTTTGTTGTATTTGTACATAATAAGAAGTTGTGAGTTAAGTGTGAAGGCCACATACATTTTTTAACTACATTGAAGATGGGTCTACTGTAAACACGGTACAAAAGACTAGTATGTTTTCACACACATACTGTACATATTACATTAAATGAAATAAATTCCTCCTTATTGGATAAATGTATGCTGTATCACCATTGGGAGGTTTGTTTTGGGGGAATCACCTCTAACCTCACAATTAACCTGTGCTATTTAAGGGTAATGACATTGTTGTGGCTTAACCACTCCTTACTTAGTAAAATGTTTGCCATTGCTGTACAAATTATAGGCCTAAAGCTATGTTTGTAAAGCATGCATCCGCATGGCCTCACACACTATTAACAAAACAATCTCTAAATTTATGTTGCACATCATGCTGGGAAGTGGAGTTACACAACACCTGGATCCACATAACTACAACACCACTAATGTCGGATATGTCATTGGATGTACTGTTATGTCAATTATTCAAGGGGTGAGGCATGGCCACACTCAAAAAAAAAACACCAAGGGGACCCTTGTTCCTGGAGAAGGACAGGCCACACCTCATGGTCGCCCTGCAGTGATATGTTGCAACTAATGTTGATGTTGGATACACATATGTGGTTGTTGTGATTGTTTATGTGTAGAAATGTGTAGGTAAACATTAGACACATTATTTACTTACGGCTAGTTGAGCCATCCTGCTCGCCGCTGGTTGGGTGTGCGGTGGTTGGGGGGGTCAGGAGCAAGGGGGATGGGATAGGACTTGGGATACTGGTAGTGGGTTGGAGTGGGGATTGGAGAGGTTTGGGGGTGGGTGGTGGAGAGGTGTAGGGGGGTTGGAAATGGGGTGGGGAGGGGGTGGGGGTAGGGGTTGGGGAGGGGTTGGGGAGGGGGTAGGGGTGTGGGTGGGGGTTGGGGAGGGGGTGGGGGTTGGGGAGGGGGTGGGGGTTGGGGAGGGGGTGGGGGTAGGGGTGTGGGTTGGGGAGGGGGTGGGGGTTGGGGAGGGGGTAGGGGTGTGGGTGGGGGTTGGGGAGGGGGTGGGGGTAGGGGAGTGGCTGGTGGAAGGGGATGTCGAAATTTGGTGGGCCCCAGCTGGACCCATTGTCTCCTCCTCTTCCTCCTCCTCTTCCTCCTCCTCCTCCTCGTCTGGCTGCTCCTGGGCTGCCTGCTCCCGGGCTGCCTGCTCCCGGGCTGCCTGCTCCCGGGCTTCTATGCGTGCCCTTGCCCGTGCTGAAATGTTCATGTTGATGGCATAGAAATCGAAGATTGGGTTTCATAAAAAAGGGGGAAAGAAAAATTCACATTAGTCATGCTCATAACCTTCCAAATTATCATTGCTGTTATATTTCAGACATTTATCATGCAAACTAATTGATATGCTACACCCAAAAACTGAGCAACTACTTAAACCCCCCCTATACACCCCATATACACCCCCTATACACCCCATATACACCCATATACACCCCATATACACCCCCTATACACCCCATATACACCCCCTATACACCCCATATACACCCCCTATACACCCATATACACCCACATACTCAGGAACATATTTATAAAAAGTACAGAAATCATTTGAAAAAAAACGCAGACATACTAGTTAATAAAAACTTACATCGGGCAATATGGCAGCGAATGGAACTCAGCATGACTGGCTGGTGCCGGCGCAGGTCAGACCAGCGCCGCTCGACTTGGGCCAGGCTTCTGCGGACGCCGGTCCGGGTGTATATTAGGCGGCGGGCAGCATTATACGCCCACCGCTTGTCCATGTTGGACACATATGGGCCCCTGGGCCCCAGCCGACGGTCCATGACCTCAACCAAGGCCACCAGCTCCTGGGTCGAAAACGCGCTAGCCCTGGTTGAAGTCATAGTGGCAATGGCGCAGTTATTAATTGCAGGTACATATATCACTTTTGGTGCTTGCTGATTGGTGTAAAAAATTGTTTGTTTAGTATTAACTTTATTAATCCTTCTTACATTAACAAACTGGATGCGAATAGAAACTTACGCGGACCGTTCCGATATACACACACCATAACCAACAGCATGCATTCAATGTATAGAGAGGAACTGTATATACAGTGTGCGGAAAAGAATACACGCAACCGTCTACTAATAAATACGCTGCTAAAAGGGGCACAATACACCGATTTCCATGGAGAGACGTACTGTATATACAGTGTGCGGAAAAGAATACACGCAACCGTCTACTAATAAATACGCTGCTAAAAAAGGCACAATGCAACATGTTGGTGTATGACAATTTCATACTCATTACATATGTAAGGAAAGCATTATAACGTGATGTTTTGAAATGTGACTCACAAAGCATACACAAACTCCAACAGATACCAGCTGACAACACTCATCATTGGAATGACAGGTGCACACATTTCACGATGTAGCACACAATGCTCCACAACCTGTGTATGTGCATATACAGGTGATTGATCAGGTGCGTTGAGACCTGCGTAATTTAAGCGGCAATTATCGGCGGGAAATATCGGCGTAAATTAGCAACTACATTGCGGGGAAAAATATACGCCCCCTTGTTCATGGCGGGAGATTAACATATAAATATTCAGTCAGATGCAGGCCAGAATTGCTGCAAACATGTCTAGCTCAGACGATTCCGCAGCTGAGGACGCTCTACAGAGAGCTACAGCAGAATCCCTGCTTGAAGCTTTGCAGAAGAGGGAACAGGAGCGGAGAAGGAGGGCCCAAGAGAGAAGTAGCCCGCAAGACCAAGCGGGCCCCTCACTAACAGGCCCTGTTCAACCTCCACCAGCTCCACAAGGGCCAAGCAACCAGCCAGAACAAGAGGTTGCATCTCTCCAAACAGGTGTGACCCAGCAGGTGCATGGTGAGAGAACTGGGGCCACCAGAAAACGAGCTGCAACATCTAGGGTGAGGACTGAGCAGGATACCACCACCAAAAAGAGAAACCCTGCATTTGTAGAGGCAGAATTGCGAATTTTAGTACCCAGGGCACGCGAATGGATAGAATTGGCAACCAGGAAGCCGGGTGCCAGTGCAAGGAGAAACCTTTGGGACAAGATCACAGAGGAAGTGAACCAGGTGTCACCAGTGGTCAGAGATTGGCTAGCGGTGAAGAAAAGGCAAGTGTGTTTGTCCCCCTGATAATGTCATATGTGTGTACATATGTTACATGTGTTTTGAGAATAATAGAAAGGTGTGTTTGTAGATAGTGCTACACTTCAATGTCACATGTGAACACAACCATGTCTAATAACCCACATTTATATATGAAACATGCACCATTGGTGTGATGTGAGGTTATGGGCACAGTTCTGCTCATGTGAAGTATGTGAAGTATGTGATGGGACAAGAGAAAGTGTGTTTTGGAAAGAGTTGTTGTAACATGTTCCATATGATGCTACTGAAACAAGAATGACCAAACTGTGCACATGTAGCTGGTGAGAAACTACACATCCCAGTATGCCATCCCATAGTTAAATTACTCCATAATAACCACACTGTCAAGCTATGGTGGAATGTGTAGTTTCACAACAGTTGGAGGTGCATAATTTGGCCATGGATGATGTCATTTCTGCATAGTGATCTATGTATGTGCATTTAGTGGCCTAATGAATGAGATGAGACACTGAAATGCCTCCTAATGGAGACATTAATGTGTGTGTGGGACACATATGGCTAAAAAACATAAGATCACCCACACTAGGAAATGTCACGTAGCACAGTGGTGCACATATCTCATGGTGATATTTGTATTTTTAAACTTGTAGGTGGACAGACTTCAAAACGACACTGAAGAGGAAGATGACTGACCGGTACAACCACAGCATGTCCACCGGGAGGGGGCCTATGCCAGATAATTTGGAGTATACCCCCCTGGAGCAGGACGCCTTGGATGTCATTGATGTGGCCGAGGTCAGGGGGATATCCAATATGGATAGTGAGCTCCCGGCGGAGGTCTTTGCTGCTGCTTTTGATGGTAAGTCACAGTAATGCATTGTATTTTGAAAGATATTTTTTTGTGCGTATGTGATGGTGACATTGTTTTCAATTATTATCCTAGAAGAAGCAGAAACCCAGGATGAACCGGCAGCATCTTCCTCTGCAGAGCCACAGGTGGAGCAAGTGGTCCAGCCTCCACCAAGACGACACCCCCAGCCACAGGACACATGGGATGCCAGCGTGATGGAGATGCTGGAGAGGATCGAGAAGCAAGGGGTGGATGCTGTGGTCCGTCAGCAGCAGGTTGGGGAATTTCTGGCGGATTGGAAGGCCACAAACAGGCAGCAGTGTGAGGCCTTCAACCGCATGAATGACACTCTGGCGGCTGGCATGCAAAGCATTGGCCAACACCTCAGCCGCCAGAATGAAATTCTTGCGGAGCTGCTGACCACCGCCAGGTCCCTAAGGGACAATCCCCCATCTGCTGGCCCACCCCAAGCTGCTCCCCAACCTTCCACCTCTGCTGACCCTCCTGTGTCCACTAGGGGAAGACGCCGCAAGCCATCTGAGCCAAAGGCCCCTGTCCCCAAGGCCCCATCTAAAAAGGGGAAAAAAGGGCCCAAATAATGAGACCTGGTTCACTTCCTCTGTGGTTGCACCCCAAATGTTTAAATTGCACTGGACATCCACTTCCTGAGTTGGCCATCGATCCATTTTCGTGCCATGGGCATTAAAGTTCTTATTTTGACCTCTACAAATGCAGGATAAATTTTTGGTGGTGTGTATCTTGCTTAGTATTCACCCTGGTTGTTGCAGTACGTATTCTGGTGTCCCCATTTCTTTCACCATTGCATTTGCAGGGTAACACATGTTTGGAGATATGCAACCTCTTGTTCTGGCTGTTTTATTATTTGTGTGTCTATTTTATTTGTTTATTTGATTTCTCACATTAAAGTGTCAAATAAGCTGTGATGCTGAACAGCAAATAAATTTATTTTACCAATTAAAACAAAATTGTTGTATGTGTAATTTCTTGTGTGAAACAAATACTACACTTATGTGTACTTACTGACCAGGGTATTTTTGAACATTTGTTGAAGTGTGGTAGAAGTTTCCCATGTGTAACCCTCTCCATGGCCATTCCCATGTTCCTATCCAACTTTTCCCTGCTAATTAGTTTGTGTCAGCACATGTGCAGAGCAACTTAATAGGTGAGAAAGCAGTTTGTGTGCAGGTGAGGTAGCTCCTACAGTAGTAGGTAAAAGCAGGTCCAGAACAATGCTTTCCTCATGGAGTGGGTGAGGCAGACAAACAAGGGTCAAAAGGTACATTTGTGTAGGAATGCATATGTGTCCTCCCTAAAAAAAGATGTGTGAATCGGCCAAACATGAGAAAATTGCTTGTGAACAAACATGTATAACTTTTTAAATATATATGATTTTACAGTGTCATAAGCAGATGTAGGAATCCTTTGTTAGAGAGATGTGAGTGCAATAATGTGATTGGTGGCATCTTACATCCAGAGTGTAGTAAAATCCAATTCATAGCAGATCAGATAGTGGTACAGTTCTGTATTTTGGGTACTATACAAAGATAGTGTGCAAAATAGTGGGCATGGGCTTAAAACATTGCTGAAACATACTTTGTAGGTGTTAGATGTGGTTTATGTTATTGTATCATAAATACAAAACCTATGTTTGTATTAGAGTGAACACGTTGACACATGTCGACTTGTGTAGATTGAGTGTGCTACTGTGTAAAGTCTATGAAAGCACGTAGTGAATGTGTATAACTGTTTAACAAATACCTACCTTAGCATATATAAGCAGGTCTTAAAAAGATTCTTACCTTAAATTAAACAAACCTTTAAATGTCGAGAAGTATAGAAAGATAAGCTTCCAATGTGTTTGAGTGCTGTGTGTGGCTTGCAGGTAGTGAAATCATGGTTTTGACTTAATAGACTGCAGCATTGCTTATTACATTCAGGTGTATGTGTTTGAGTAGTAATCAGCGTAAATTAGCAAACCCAGGCGCACGCTGGCATGCGGTATCTGTAGGGGTGGTCTGAGGTGGCGGTTGGCGGCCGCCTGTTTTGTGTCCGAAATGAACGGTGCTTTAGGCGATCGTGCGGTAGTAGCACCGTTCATTTTTGGTGCACACCCCCGTGTACGCCCATATTTACCCCCATTTTCCCTCATTATTTCGGCCGCTCCCCTCAACACGCCCCTATGCCGCCCCCAATGCCCGTACTTTCGCGTACAGGTTTTTTCGCACGGAGAGACCCGTCCGTAAGCGTTGTGGAGTGTTCGCGCCTGCGCATTGGCGATTGTACGCATGCGCAGATCATGAAAAACCCCGGAACGTACGCGTATGGCCCGGCCGCACCAACCAGAATAAGGCCCTAAGTGTGCAGATATCAGTCTAAGCAGGGAATAATTCCCTTGAATTTTCTATTAAATACCCTTCAGACGATACCTAGCTGACAAAGCAATAAGCTCTGCTAGGCACATCTAGAACTACCTGTTTTGATATAGAACACAAGAATTGCATAGCATATTAATCAAAAGCTCACTGCAATATCTAGATTTGTTGAACTTTTTGTTCCGATATAGAACGTGATTTGCATAGCGTATTATTCTAAAGCTCACTGCAAAATTAATGTTGTCTGTCCCTGTCTGTCTTATGTTTTCTGTTGGACCAAGTATGTCCGCCATATATTAAAGAATTAACATTAAAAGTTAAGTTTTAAATCATTATCAGAAACAAGAGTGCCCCACAAAAAGAGTCCACTTTCCCCTCTCCCCCATTTTGCAATCGTATATCACCCTACTCCACAATCACAATGACAGCAGTGTTAGGGAAGGGGGGCAGCAAGGGCTCATAACATGCAGAGTGGAGGAGGGCAGTAGCGGGAGCCTAAGCATCTCCTGTCCTTGCAGTGCCTGCTTTGCCTCTTCTTCCTCTGGCTCACACAAGGGGCTGGGAAACATACAGAGAAGGGAGGGGGCAGAGTGGGGGACATACAGTGAAGGAGGCTCAGGCTGGGGGACATACAGTGAATGGAGGCAGTGATGGCCATTCAGAGAAGGGGGAGCAGTGGCAGGCTGGGGTACATACAGTGAATGGGGGCAGAGTGGGGTACATAGTGAATGGGAGTCATACAGTGAAGGAGGGTCAGGCTTGGGGACATACAATGAATGGAGGCACTGATGGACATTAAGAGAAGGGGGGCAGGCTGGGGGACAGAGTGAATGGGTGCAGAGTGTGAAACATACAGTGAATGGGGGACATACAGTGAATGGGGGCAGTCTGGGGGAAATACAGTGAAGGGGCAGGCTGGGGGACATAGAGTGAATGGGGGCAGAGCGGGGGACCATTCTGATGTGATTAATGATTCAAAGAATGTCAGGCTGAATGGTCGGCCCTCACAAATTTACACTTCACCAAATCTGGCCCCCGTCGCATAAAGTTTGGACACCCCTCTCTTAAAGTCAACATTTAATAATGTTATGGGACGATAAGAAAAAGGAAGTGTTACATCCTTATCCGGTTTTGGAATAAGTGAGGTGAATGCCTTATTAAATGTAGGATAGACGGGGTTATCATGTTGAATATGTTCATAAAGATTAAGCAGTACGGGTGTAATCTGTGGTTGCAACATTTTAAAATATTCTATAGAAAAAATGTGGTGCCCCAAGACTGCATAATGCCCACGACCCCGTTTAGACACTAAGGGGTTAATGTTCCCCGGGATTTCACGCCTTTGTGGGAGACTGGCAGGTGATTGCTGTGAGGGGATTGGACGCAGGGGCAGAAGAGGAAGGGGGGCGGAGATCCAACTCACGCGAGGCAGAAGCAGGACGGCGTGTGGCGTGTGTCCTGGAGGGAGAGAAGGGAGAAGTGCGCACCTGTGACCGGAGGAGAGGGAGAACGAAGCACCGACCCCTGACTGACCCCCGCTCGTCGCAGAGGAGAAGAGACCGCGTCATCCGGATCCGGGGAAGCTGTGGCAGGAGCCGAAGGTGCGTGGGGAGACATTGAGGACCCCAGCGCGGAGCAGCCCAGAGCAGGTGCGGCGCATCTGAGTGTGGCAACGCTGCGATAGCAGCGCCCACACTAGAGTGCCCCTGCCGAAGACGGAGAGCAGCGTCAGCCTGACCGACAGCCAGAGCATGGGTCGAGACGGGCAGGAGCCTGCACCTTGCTGCGGTAAACAGGTATCCCTCTGCCAACTGCCCCAAGGCCCACTCCCTGCCACCAATGCAGACTACTGCCACCCACAGATGCCCATATAGCAGCCCCAGCTGAGTTCTCTAACTGCACTCCCTGCCACCAACATAATTTAAGGAATCGGGGAAAGGACATACGGCCCCACTAACCCCCTGGAACTGTGTTACTGACTGCCTCACCCATTTGCACCCCTGCAGCCTTCCGGGAGCTCTTTCAGCCTCACACAATTGGGAAATAACCCCATCTACCCGGGACTACAGTTGGGGGAACTTTCCAGTTTAGGAACCCCATTTGCCGGTGGTCGAGTTGGTACACCTTTGGGAACACCGCCATCTTGTGGGTTAATTGGGGTATTACTCCCCTATCATCCAGTATTGCCGGAATTACTACAAACGTTAGATCCCTTGATGGAATTGATCTCTCCAGACCCCTGTGCACAGGTTGGGTAGGACTGGGCCCCACGTAAGGTGACGTCACCACCGTTATTTAGTTGTACAGGGTACACCGGTTGTCCCATTTATCATTACTATTATAATTGCTATTTGTGGTATATCGTATCCAGTTAAATTTGTGTGTATGTATAAAGGTATGACTCCAGTGCCGACGGTACCGTGTCGACTGACCTGATCCAGTAGAAATATTAAAAGTGGGGGTGTTTGACCCCGAGTGTCGCTACGGTACTTTGGGCACGTGGAGAACGTAGGCCCACGCGGGCATGTACTTAACCTGGTTGGGTCACTTGTTGTCGATGTTATTAAGTCTGCTGGTTGACTGACTGTCTCTGGCCAGGGTTCCTGCGCCCGATTAGCCCCTGGTATAGGACACATGGTCAAAGTGTATGTTCTTACGTATTGTTAGCTATTGATGTTCCATTACTCCCAAGTACTGCTGCGCAGCAAGGGTCAGTGGGCATCGATTATTGTCATTTCATAATAAATTTGAGTTGCATCGCAGAACGCTGTCCCCTTTCATTGAAGAGTCTCTCTCGTCCACCGGAAGATAGAACAACGGAAGAACCTGAGTCGTCTCTGAAGCGGCAAGGTAAGGGGAACCTACTCCCTTCGTACACCGACAACCACAAATTCTTTTGGCGTCAGCGAACAGGATCCGCGTGCACTAGGAGAGGGACAAATCTGTGAAAAATGGAGCAGCAACAAGGCGGAGAAACGGCGCAGCAGGCGAATCCGCAAAATCAAGAACAGCAGGACGCTGAAGACGCAACACCGGCTGCGGCTATAACCATGCCGTACTACTTCGGGGCCCCGTGGCTCCCGACCTATAGCGGAGACGATGACCAACCACAGAAGACCCCATTCGCAGAGTTCAGAAACAACATAGAATCCACCTACCGGATGTACAAACCGAGCAGCAGTAGGTGGAAATCCTGATGGGGCAGCTGAAGGGATCGGCACGCAGAGAAGTGGCCTCATGGTCAATGGAAGATAGAAAAAATGCGACAGACATGCTGAAGAATGTCTAAAGATGAAACTGTACACACGCAAACAACGGCCAAATGAGACGCTACGGGACTACGCTCTGAGTCTACAGGAGATGCTAAAGGCCATTATAGCGGTGGACCCGGAAGAGGTACGAAACGTGGACGAGGCCCTAACAGTCCAATTTGTCGAAGGGGTGGCCCAAGAAAATGTCAGGATCCAACTGCGGCTGCTGAGGGCACAGATGCCGGGCAAGACCTTCCGGGACTTCAAGACGGCCGTCCTTGCCATCGTCGGTAACCCCAAAAACAAGGAAGAAGGCTACCCAGAGCTGATCGGCTTTAACGAAGGAGCGAGCTCAGCCGGAGCTACGACCAGTAGTACCGACAGGGCCAAACGGACCCCAGACCTGGCAGTACAGGGTGGCCAACAACCTGACAGAGATGCGATGCAGACACTCCAGAAACAAATGGAGGAACTCACCGTCGGAATGGCGGAAATGCAGAGGGAGATGCGCCGAATGGCGAGTTCACCGGCACCGAGCTACACCGAGCCAAGATGGAGGGCCGAACGGCAAAGGCCAGCCCGAAGCAGGTGGGAACTGCCCCGCGAATACGGGCGGCGGTCGTCCGACCAATTTGATGGCCAAGGGAGCCCCGTATGCCGCCGATGCCAGGAAGTCGGGCATGTGGAAAGGAATTGCGGACAGGAGGAACATTTAAACTCCAGCACCCCTTGGTCGAGGGCCGGACCTCGGGGCGAGTACCGGGAGTAGAACAAGACCCAAATCAGTGGCGGCCAAAATTCATCAGACAATGCCCCATCTTGCCAGTGGCCGTCGAGGGAATAGAGATCCCAGCAATGCTGGACACCGGTGTCCCGATGAATAAGTGACCACGTTGAAGGCCAAGCTGATAAGGGGCGCGACGGCCGGGGACCAAGCCCTGCAGAAAACCATCAAAGTGCTACAGGGGCACCAACGGTTCGTACCCAAGACGGGCGAGGTCGGAAAAGTCTGGTTAACGGATGGGAAGCCGGTGAAGCTCCAACCGAACTCTGAGACAATCCTGTGGTGCAAGGCCCAATGCGGACCCAATGGTGGCGACTACGATGCGTTAGTCGAAGCAGGGCTGATTCCGGCGCGGTACGACGTCGTCGTGTCAAGCGCCCTGGTAACCGTCAGGGGTGGCCGTGTCCCCGTGAGAGTACTGAACCCCACAGCCGGGTAGTGAAAGTGTACCTCAACCAACCCATAGCAACACTGAGGTGGACCACGTTCCAAGATGTCGTGCCCCCACCGTCTGTGGGACAGCAGAACAGTGTGAACGCTGGTCTAGAACAGCCACCCGCTTGGTGGAGGGGCCTCCAAGTCGGGGACGAGAACACGCCGCTGACGGAAAAGGAAGGAGTCATGGAAGTGGTGCGAGAGCACGCCGCCGCTTTTAGCAAGCACCCGACTGATATCGGAGTCGTGAGGGATATCCGCCACCACATTCCGACAGGCGGGGTGCACCCCGTGAAGGAACGACACCGACCGGTGGCACCAGCCCTCTACCAACCGGTCCGCCAGATGCTAGAAGAAATGAAGTCCAGTGGCGTGATCCAGGAAAGCCACAGCCCATGGGCGGCCCTGATGGTCCTAGTCCGCAAGAAAGACGGTCAGTTACGCTTTTGCGTGGACTACAGGAGACTCAACAGCGTCACCCACAAGGACGCCTACCCACTTCCCCGTATAGAGGAGTCCCTGGCGGCCCTCAAGGCCGCTAGGTACTTCTCCACCTTGGACCTGACCAGCGGATACTGGCAGTTCAGAGTCGCGGAAGAGGACAGAGAGAAGACGGCCTTTGTGACCCACATGGGCCTTTACGAGTTTAACCGGATGCCGTTTGGCCTATGCAATGCTCCGGCCACCTTCCAACGGGTGATGGAGCATTGCCTGGGCCACATGAATTTCGAGATCGTACTGCTGTACCTAGACAACATCATTATCTTCTCGGAGTCCTACAGTGAACATCTCCAGCATTTGGGAAAAGTCTTCCAACAGTTGACCAAGTACGGGCTCAAGCTCAAGCCGGAGATATGCCATCTCTTGAAGCCGGAAGTCAGATACCTGGGCCATGTCGTGAACGCCGAAGGGGTCGCACCCGATCCGGAAAAGACCAGAGTAGTGCTGGAATGGCCCGTACCCCAGACGGTGAAAGATATCCGGCGGTTCCTGGGGTTTGTGGGCTACTACAGGCGCTTCGTCCAAGGCTTTGCGAAGTTAGCCAGCCCCCTTGCTGAGTTACTCCGCGGAATTCCGAAGGAAGGGTACCATAAGAAGATCCCAATAGAATGGACAGAAGCCCGTCAGCAAGCCTTCGACAGCCTCAAGAGGGCCCTAGTCACTGCCCCACTGTTGGCATACCCTGACTACAGTCTCCCTTTCCGTCTCTACACAGACGCCAGCAAGCAGGGGCTAGGTGCGGTCCTGGCTCAGAAGCAAGGGTGCCAAGAGAGGGTCATCGCCTACGCCAGTCGCAGCCTCCGACCCACCGAACGGAACGACGCTAACTATAGCGCCTTTAAGCTGGAGTTCCTGGCGCTGGTGTGGGCGGTGACTGAAAAATTCCGAGACTACCTGGCAGTTACCCCATTTGTGGCCGTCACCGACTGTAACCCTCTAGCGCATCAAGCAACAGCCCGCCTTGGTGCTCTGGAGCAGAGGTGGGCCTCACGTTTGGCGAACTACAACTACCAGATTGAGTACAAAAGCGGTCGCAGTAACGCCAACGCTGACGCCCTGTCCCGCCTACCGAATCCAGAACAGGAGATCCGAGAGAGGCGGTGGAGTTGCACGGCCTCCGAAAACTAGTCAACAGCACGCAAATAGGGCCACCGTCGAGCAGGCCGTAAGTGGCGACGGGGAAGACTGGGCGAAGTGGCAACGGGAGTGTCCACACATTCAACGGGTCAAACGCTACTTAGTGGACCAGTATGAACCTTCACCGTCAGAGAGGGATGAAGCCCCCGCCGAGTTCCTGCAGTTGTGGCGTCAGCGGGATCGAATGGTGGTACGAGACGGGCTAGTGTACCGCGGGTGGATCGACCCGAGGACCCACCTAGCCCGAGAACAGCTCCTACTGCCCAGAGCTGCAATCGACACAGTTTTGCGAGCCTACCACGATGAATCGGGGCACTTCGGAAACAAGAAGACTGAAGCCACCCTGCGGAATCGGTTTCACTGGCACAATCTACGTCAGGATGTCGAGACGTGGTGTAAGACCTGCCTGGTTTGCGCGACCCGGAGGCCGGCTACCACTAACGAAAAAGCACCACTCCACCCAATCTGCACCAGTAGGCCCTTGGAACTAGTGTCACTCGACCACGTGAAGATGGAACCCAGCCCAATGGGATACACCTATGCCCTCACTATAGTGGACCACTATACCAAGTTTGCGGTGCCGGTGCCAGTGAAGGACCTGACAGCCCACACCACAGCCAAAATATTCTGGAGAGCGTTCGTCCGACCCTACGGGTTCCCACAGAAAGTCCTGTCCGATCAAGGCCCTGCCTTTGAATCCCAACTTTTCAAAGAACTCTGCGCCTACTACGGGTGCAACAAACTGCACACCACCCCCTATCACCCCCAGGGGAACGGCGCCTGCGAACGCATGAACCAAACGCTCCTCCACATGCTCCGCGCGCTGTCCCCGAGTCAGCGACCCAAATGGCCTAGACTGTTGGCCGAATTGACCTTTCTGTACAATAATACCTGTCACGCCTCGACGGGATATACACTCTACTACCTGCTCTTCGGGAGAGCCGGGAAGCTGCCAGCCGATATGCAGCTCGATCTCCCAACCCCAGAGCCTCAACTGTCTCCGCAGTCCTCCTGGATGAGCGAACATCAAGACCGGATGAGGGAGGCTAACCGAGTTGTCCAACAGCGCAGGGGAGCTGTGCATGAGCGCCAACAGAAAGACTATGACCGGAACGCTCAAGCCTGCCGACTGCCGGTAGGCAGCTTCGTCCTCAAGAAAAATAATCGACCCAGGAGCAAGCTGGATCCCAATTGGGAGTCCGACCCATATGTGGTAATAACAGCCAGTGTCCACCATGGCCGTGTACCAAATTGCGAAGTTAGATGGCACCCGTTCGCACTGGGTTCACCGAAACCAGCTAAAGCTCCACCCGAAACCGAACCAAGCGTCAGAATCCGCATCAAAGGATGATTGGGGTGAAGAGCCAGATGGTGAAGCCGCCCTCTTGCCTCCGTGGCCCACTGACCCGCTTGAACTGTTGATGGCGGCCAGCTGGCCCACTACGCCACGGCGGGCCCGATCTAGGCCGCTAGTTGAATTACCCCCGCCTCGCGCAGCCGCGGAGGTGGCCCCCGAGTCTGAGCTGAGGCGCTCCGAAAGGAGTACTCGGGGTACACTTCCCCGGCTGTACCAAGATTAGATATCTGTTTATAAGCTGCAATCTATGTATATGTTGTGCCTGTGAAGTGTTGCCATAGTCACCGCTGAGACCGAAATTTGAAAAAAAAAAGGACAATTATCCGTCTCGTTACGACGCGCGGGGACACGCATCCTTGAAAGTGGGGGTGAATGTGGTGCCCCAAGACTGCATAATACCCACGACCCCATTTAGACACTAAGGGGTTAATGTTCCCCGGGATTTCGCGCCTTTGTGGGAGACTGGCAGGTGATTGCTGTGAGGGGATTGGACGCAGGGGCAGAAGAGGAAGGGGGGCAGAGATCCAACTCACGCGAGGCAGAAGCAGGACGGCGTGTGGCGTATGTCCTGGAGGGAGAGAAGGGAGAAGTGCGCGCCTGTGACCGGAGGAGAGGGAGAACGAAGCGCCGACCGCTGACTGACCCCCGCTCGTCGCAGAGGAGAAGAGACCGCGTCATCCGGATCCGGGGAAGCTGTGGCAGGAGCCGAAGGTGCGTGGGGAGACATTGAGGACCCCAGCGCGGAGCAGCCCAGAGCAGGTGCGGCGCATCTGAGTGTGGCAACGCTGCGATAGCAGCGCCCACACTAGAGTGCCCCTGCCGAAGACGGAGAGCAGCGTCAGCCTGACCGACAGCCGGAGCACGGGTCGAGACGGGCAGGAGCCTGCACCTTGCTGCGGTAAACAGGTATCCCTCTGCCAACTGCCCCAAGGCCCACTCCCTGCCACCAACGCAGACTACTGCCACCCACAGATGCCCATATAGCAGCCCCAGCTGAGTTCTCTAACTGCACTCCCTGCCACCAACATAATTTTAGGAATCGGGGAAAGGACATACGGCCCCACTAACCCCCTGGAACTGTGTTACTGACTGCCTCACCCATTTGCACCCCTGCAGCCTTCCGGGAGCTCTTTCAGCCTCACACAATTGGGAAATAACCCCATCTACCCGGGACTACAGTTGAGGGAACTTTCCAGTTTAGGAACCCCATTTGCCGGTGGTCGAGTTGGTACACCTTTGGGAACACCGCCATCTTGTGGGTTAATTGGGGTATTACTCCCCTATCATCTAGTATTGCCGGAATTACTACAAACGTTGGATCCCTTGATGGAATTGATCTCTCCAGACCCCTGTGCACAGGTTGGGTAGGACTGGGCCCCACGTAAGGTGATGTCACCACCGTTATTTAGTTGTACAGGGTATACCGGTTGTCCCATTTATCATTACTATTATAATTGCTATTTGTGGTATATCGTATCCAGTTAAATTTGTGTGTATGTATAAAGGTATGACTCCAGTGCCGACGTTACTGTGTCGACTGACCTGATCCAGTAGAAATATTAAAAGTGGGGGTGTTTGACCCCGAGTGTCGCTACGGTACTTAGGGCACGTGGAGTTCGTAGGCCCACGCGGGCATGTACGTAACCTGGTTGGGTCACTTGTTGTCGATGTTATTAAGTCTGCTGGTTGACTGACTGTCTCTGGCCAGGGTTCCTGCGCCCGATTAGCCCCTGGTATAGGACACACGGTCAAAGTGTATGTTCTTACGTATTGTTAGCTATTGATGTTCCATTACTCCCAAGTACTGCTGCGCAGCAAGGGTCAGTGGGCATCGATTATTGTCATTTCATAATAAATTTGAGTTGCATCGCAGAACGCTGTCCCCTTTCATTGAAGAGTCTCTCTCGTCCACCGGAAGATAGAACAACGGAAGAACCTGAGTCGTCTCTGAAGCGGTAAGGTAAGGGGAACCTACTCCCTTCGTACACCGGCCACCACAAATACATCTGGACCCTGTGTTTTATTTAAAGACATTGAGGAAATCGCCTTGTTAATCTCCTCTGCATGTATTGTGGCTTTTAAACTTTCTTGTTGTTGTGCTGTCAAACAAGGCAGGTTGGCCTCTTCCAGTAAGCTGTCGATTAATTTCTGATCTGTAGGGGTTGCTGTGTATAAATAACTATAATACTTCTGAAATGTTAACAAAACCTCTGAAGTTTTAGTTAACAATGTATTAGAGCTGGTGTCTTTAACCACCGCTATATGATGCCTACGTTTAAAACTCTTAGTCATATTAGTCATATTAATCTTCCCGTCTTGTTACCCCAGCAAAAATATTTGTGTTGTGTATAATCTAATTTCAATCTCGCCTGGGTCATCAGAAAGCTATCCAACGTTTGACGGGTTTCCAAAGAAATTTTATAAAAGTTATCTGTAGAATTAGCAATGTAATTTACTAAGGCGGTCTGCATCGCCTTGTGTAAATCCTTATATTGACTATTAATCTCTCTATTTCTTTTTGATACATAAGATATCACATGGCCTCGCATCACTGCCTTAGAGGTTTCCCAAAATAACACAGGATTATCCCAGTGCCTCCATGTTATCATCTAAATAGTTTACCCATTTTGATTTAACATATTGTTTCAATTGGTCAGAGTAATAAAGATAAGACGGGAAGCGCCAACGAAAAGCCTGTGTTCCCGCTGAGGGTGCTTCTAATGTCACTGATACAGGGGCGTGGTCTGAGATCACTATTTCACCTATAGAGGTCGAAGTCGTGTAAGTAAGTAGCGAGGTATAGAGCAGTATATAGTCTATACGAGATAGACTTATGTACGGCTGAATGACATGTATATGTTCTATCTGAAGGGTTTAATATCCTCCAAGGATAAACTAACGAATGTTCTATCAGCATATTAGGAATAATATTCCATTGGCGCCTAGACAAACTTACAGGTGTAAAAGTTTTATCCAATGCGGGATCAGATACTGTATTAAAATCTCCTCCTATAACTAAGTCGTATGTAGGTCTACTAGATAGAAGCTGAGATATATTCTGAAAAAAAGTTTTCTGATCCGTATTTGGGGCATACACATTAAGTAAAGTATAATGCGCATTATAAATCGGAACATCAATCAATAAAAATCTACCCTCAGGGTCAGCCACCATATTATTAATGGTATACGGCAATTTTTTTGAAAGAAGTATTGCTACCCCTCATGATTTAGAACAGGGGTGTCAAACTCAAATTCATCAGGGGCCGCATCAGCAGTTTGGTCACCCTCAAAGGGCCGCTGTATAATAATAATGCAATGACACCACAGGCTGCTCCCGCTGTATAATAATAATGCAATGACACCACAGGCTGCTCCCGCTGTATAATAATAATAATGCAATGACACCACAGGCTGCTCCCGCTGTATAATATAAAAGTAATGCCATGACACCACAGGCTGCTCTCTCTGTATAATATAAAAGTAATGCAATGACACCACAGGCTGCTCCCCCTGTATAATATAAAAGTAATGCCATGACACCACAGGCTGCTCCCTCTGTATAATAATAATGCAATGACAGCACAGGCTGCTCCCGCTATATAATATAACAATAGTAATGCCATGACACAAATTATTATACAGGGGGAGCAGCCTGTGGTATCATTGCATTATTATTATACAGAGGGAGCAGCCTGTGGTGTCATGGCATTACTTTTATATTATACAGGGGGAGCAGCCTGTGGTGTCATGGCATTATTATTATACAGGGGGAGCAGACACCACAGGCTGCTCCCCCTGTACAATAATAATGACACCACAGGCTGCTCCCCCGTATAATATAAAAGTAATGCCATGACACCACCACCAGATATATTGTTTTTTTATGTAACTTACTGTATTTTATCCCTCAGGCTCCTTTACTGCTGCTGCTGCTGCGGCTCCAGTAATTTCAATTCCACTCTCTGCGCCGCGGCCTGTCCTGCTGCGGCCCCCCGACTCGGCCTGCCTTCCTTCCTCTCTGCAGACGCGTGGGTGGGAGGCGTCATCACAAAATAATTTTAGAACATACCTAATCAACCCATCAGCTGAGTTTTTAAATTCCATTTTGTCTACTAAAATAAGATTCTGTTTAACAATATCCAAAAAAACAAACAAAGAAAAAACCTTAAGACTAAAGTTTAAGTACATAGTTACATAGTAGCTGAGGCTGAATAAAGACTTGCATCCATCTAGTTCAAGTACCAAGAGCAATCTATGTAGCTCCTATTTTATGGGATGGTCCAGCTTGTGTATGTGATAAGAAGTTGCTTGGGGTGCCTTGTACTGAAGTATGTTTTCAAACCTGAGTATTACTTGGCCCCTCTTCTGGTAAAATATGTTTACGTGCCTCTTCCACTTTAACAAATACATAAGTACGCCCGTTTTCCATAATCTTTAACTTTTCCGGATACATTAGTACAAAAGGTACTTATGTAGTAACTGGGCTGCCGATTTTGAAATCGGGTCCATCGCATCGCATCGCACCCGACCAAATCGCATGCGATGCGATGCGATGCGATGCGATGGACCCGATTTTTCCATAGGATTCAATGTTAAAATGGACTGAGTCCATTTTAACATGGAATTCAATGGGAAAAAGGGGTCCTTTTCATACCCCTACTATCCAAGTGGGCATGGAGTTGGATATAAACCTGTGGCGAGCGTAGCGAGCCACCGAGCCCGAAGCGTGGCGAGCGTAGCGAGCCCCGCGAGGGGACACAGAATACCGTCCCCTCGCGGGGCTCGCTTCACTCGCCACGCTTCGGGCTCGGTGGCTCGCTACGCTCGCCACAGGTTTATATCCAACTCCATGCCCACTTGGATAGTAGGGGTATGAAAAGGACCCCTTTTTCCCATTGAATTTCATGTTAAAATGGACTCAGTCCATTTTAACATTGAATCCTATGGAAAAATCGGGTCATCGCATCGCATCGTATGCGATGCGATGCGATATCGCATCGCATCGCATCTGATTGTATGCCTTAACTTAAGGCATACAATCAAAAAATCGGCAGCCCAGATACTACATAAGTACCGTACAAAACGTTTATTATTATCTACCAGATACTTGCAAAGTGGGGAAAATTCTTTACGTTTCTGTGCCACTGCGACAGAGAAATCCTGAAAGATAAGTATACGCCTTTCATCTATAATTAGATCCCTCTGACATGTAAAAGTTTGTAGGATTCTCTCTTTGTCGCGGTAGTTCAGAAACTTTGCTATAACTGGGCGAGGATTTGCATCTGGCCTCTCCCACACTGGTCCTACTCTGTGCACCCTTTCCATAACTGGGGTTTCCAAATCTTCCTGTAGGTTAAGAGCTACTAACAATCTTTTAGTTATATAGTCAGTCAAACCTGGCCTTTTACCAGTTCCGGAATACCTATAAAGCTGAGGTTCGTCATATCCCAGTTCTCCCAGTTCTCAGGGTTCAAAGTAAACTATGATAAGTCCCTCCTACTACCCTTCCACTCCTCCCAGGCCTACTTCTCCTCCCCCTCGTTCACCTCACAATTCACAATATGCCACCCTACTCTTAAACATTTGGGGGTTCTGATCCCCAACAAGCTAGAGGACCTCTACACGGCTAATTTCTCTCCCTCATATACAGCAGTAGAAAAACAGCTCATGGGCTGGATGACACTCCCGCTCTCACTGGCAGGTAGAATATCGGTCATAAAGTCAGTTGCATTCCCCAAACTCTCCTATTTATTACAAATGCTACCACTACAGCTGAAAAAAGCAGATATACAAAAATTCAGGACTCTATTTATAAAATTTGCCTGGGCGGGCAAAAAGCCTTGCATTCCCTTTGACCGTCTCCGGCTCACTAAACAAGATGGAGGGCTCGCTATGCCAGACATACAGGCCTTCTCACTGGCCTCTCACTTCCGGTACATTACAGATTGGTTTCTGGACAGATCTGAATATACGACCCCCACTCTGGAAGGACAGTTATTCCTATCATACTCCCCGGCAGCACTACTTCATGCTCCGGTGAGGATGATACCCAAGCAGATCAGGGAGTCGGTACTGTTCGGAGACACATACAGATCGTGGAAAAAATAAACAAAATATTACATAGAAACCCTGCTTGCTCCCCTTTTACCACTCTGTGGGGCAACCCCCTATTTATTCCTGGCATGGAAAACACGGAATTTAAGGGGTGGAGGGACAAAGGAATTACCAACATTTGTAAGATCTTTGACCCAGGGGGCATCATAATTTCGACTCAAAATTGGTCGAAAAATATGACATTCCAAACAGACAATTCTACATGTACTTACAATCTAGACATTTTGTACAGTCCCAAGAGCACCCCATGGACAAAAAAGAGACCACTGACCCCATAGAAGCCCTACTGCGACCAGAATGCGTGATGGGATATATGATACGATACCTCTACTCCTCGCTAGTCACGGCTGGAGTATCACTATACCATAGGCAATTACATGAGAAGTGGCTGATAGATATCCCTGACCTTCCTGCTCCTCCTAGTCTGTTCAACAAACTCACATTCACGATGAAGCATCTACAATCTGTATCCTTGCAGGAAACACATATAAAATGTATCAACAGGGCATATATAGCCCCAGTACAGAGAGCCCACTTTGTCCCTGAAGACACGGGGGCCTGCTATAAATGTCAAAAATCAAAAGCTTCATATTACCACAACTTCTGGGAGTGCGGTAAGGTCAGGAATTTCTGGGATAAGCTGATGGGGTTTATCAACGATATCTATTCCTTGAAACTGCAGAAAAACCCATCGGCTTGCCTATTCTTACTGTTCCACATGTGGGATCTTGACCCCAAAAAGACACAGATAATACCGATACTCACGATCATTCTAACCCTAGCTAAGAAGCTAATACTTCTGCATTGGATTCATAGAAGAGTCCCCTCTATACTAAAATTAAAAAAAGCAATACTTAATATACTATTTTATGAAAGACAGACCACGATGGCGGATCTAGAAAAGGGAGCCCCACGATTCTACAAAAAATGGGAACTATACATCATGAGCCAAGACCAGGCAACTGAGGAGCGTATTCAAAAGCTCTTTGAATCCACCTCCTGGTACCTTCTCCGGCAAATAGCTGGATGAAAGAAAAGATACTGTAGTTCAAAGCTTGCATTATAGGTGAAAGATAAAGTCTTACCCACTGAGGCGCGAAACCCAGTTATTGATTCTATCATAAACCCCCCCCCCCTAGCTTCTCCCACCCTCCCCCTCTTCCCTCTGTTGTTTTGTAGTATGAGTCAATGTGTTAAAGCAATGGTTATTATTTGTTGTTCGACTATAGTTTGATATGTAGTCGCCTAAATCTCATAGATGCAAAGTAATAGTTAAAGTAAAGATTACGCATGTAATACATACTCATCTACGCTGTGAAATTTTTTATGTTTATTATATTATGCAAAATAAAAACTGTTTTACAACAAAAAAAAGCTGAGGTTATTCCGTCTATGGCGATTTTCCAAGTCATCTACTTTATCCGCTAAAGCCTGGTATGATGAGGTACAAGATGTACAAGATGATTGTAGCATATATAAATTATCTTCCATATCACTGGCCTTCTGTTCCACTGCTTCTAATTGATTAGTGTGGTCAGATAAACGATCTAATGCTGAATCAATAGAAATCTGTAGTTTATCCAACTTTTTGTTAAGTTTTGGTATTATTTGGTCCAATTTTTCTTCTATCTTAGGTAAAAAGGTCTGTAATTTTTCATCAATCCTAGGCATAGGGGATTCCAATTTCTCATCTATTTTAGGCATGATAGTACTAAGAATCAAATTTTACATTTCAGTGTTAAGAGGATTAGATCCATCAATAGAATGGTCCGCAGCCATCTTGGAAGGGGTTACGTTGGGAGAGGGTGGGTTAATACCCTGTTTTGTCAATTTCTTATTAGGTTTTACCATATTTCTATTTGATGACCTCTATGGTTGTGTTGATTGGGATCTATTAAGAAATGTATCCATACAACAAAACAGAACACAATTTTTTTTTTATCTAATTAAGTAGATAATCTACTTGTGTTGTGTCTTTTACCACTCAAAAACCTGTGAAAAGACACACTTTTATATTAGTGCCCTGGTTTTACTTAATTACTCTAATTTAGTGTATTGATCAATTTGGTATCCAGACTTATTATCGACAGCTCATACATAGACAGAACATACACCGTTGCCATTTAGTAGAAATATATTAGTGAGACACTGATAACCACTCGGCAGGTTCAACATAGACAGAACTCTTACATAGAAAAAGTTCATGTCGACAGAACTAAAACATAGACACGCAACAACCTTGACACAAGTCTAATCAACATTACTTTATATAGAAACACTGTTTGTCGGCATTAATCACTCAGACAGTTCAACGATCGACAACCATTTCATCGACAATTATATTGTCAGACACTTCAGAAACAGACAACTAATACATCGACAACTAATAATAGACACCTCAATACATCGACAAATAAAACATAGACAATAATTTAGTTTGTCAACAAAAACAAAGACAAATGTTGCATCGACAAAATTCATTATAGACATGTAATATTACAGACACCTCAATAGATCGTCAATTAACACATAGATATTTTTTTTCTAATATTTTATTATATATTTCACATACATACATACATACATACATATAAACATACATTTTTAAAATATACATGATGGGGTCTTTACAATATACACTTTGATATTTTATTTGTCTGATGGTTTATGTCTTAACAGTTATTGTTTAATTTATCCGGTCCCCGGCGCCACAGTAATGACCTCCGCTTTCTGCTTACTCTGTGCTCTGTGTTTTTTTCTTTTTCAAAGGTGACTAGTGCTTTGTGAGGTGCTAAGTTTATCAAGGATTGCTTTTTTCTTTTCTTTTTTGTCAATGTGACTTTTCTCTGTTAACCCTCAGTGAGAGGGATTAATTGTTTTTATCTAATTGGTGCCTGTTTTAGTTTCAGGTGAGTGACTCTCCATCCCTACTATTTACAGGCGGTGCCATTGTACAGCACCGGGTCTCGGTCACAATTGTTCACATTCAATGCCCGTATTCCTTTCTAGTTGTTACAATTGTTATTTTTCCGGCAATGTTAATGTTATCCCCCCATACCTATGTAAACTTTGACTTTTTACATCATGTATTTTTCTTTATTCTTACAAAAATGGTACCCAAATTAAAAATGAGGAGAAAAGAAAAGAAAGGAGAGGAAAGGCAACGGAGAACGAGAAGGGGGATATCTCTATCCTGTATCCAGTATGTCCCCTCTTCCTTTCCCCCCTTCCATCCCCTCTACCTTAATCCTATCGTATGATTTAGTTCCCTATCTATCAAAAGGGTTCTGAACCAGTAGCCTCCCTCTCCATATTATACCAAGATGTTGTTATTATCGTTTTTCTTATTAGTTCTTTGACTGGGGAAGAGAGATTTTTAACATGAGGCAACCAGATGTCAAAAAACCCCTTAACCCTTTTATCTTTATCTAAAACCATCTCTATCCAGTCCATCTGGTATAGGTACAAGATTCTAGGTTTTAATAGGGCAATTGAGAGTGTGTTTGAAGCCGTCCATTGTGAGAGGATCGTCTTCCGTGTTGCTGCCACTATTTTGGCTATAAGTTTCCGCTGCCCTTGCGACAGTCTGTTCTGTTTGTTATCCCGCATTATATCCCATATGGCCCAACACATAGATATTAATTTAGTTCGACACAACAAAACAAAAGAAATACATTATTCTACACATGAATTTAAGTCGACAAATGCACAAATACCACCAAAACAAAAGAAAGACAAATGTTACATCGACAAAATATATTCTAGACATGAATTTAAATCGACAAATGTACACCAGCACCACAAATGTCACAATGTCAGAAATGTCACAATGCCAGCGTTCCCCCTCTACCTTATGTTCAACGCCCCCGCCTATACCCCAGTGCCGCCCGCCTATACACCAGTGCCTCACGCTCCCTGCCCGCAGCCTTCCCCCTCTACTCAGTGCCGCCCTATGTTCAAACCCTCCCTTTACCCCATTGCCGCCAGCCTATACCCCCGTGCCGCCAGCTCCATGCCCACAGCCTTCCCCCTTTACTCCCACCATCATAAATCATTCCTCAGCCACCCAGCCCCCTAGTACTGCGCTCCCCTTGCCCAACGCACCCCTCTTTCATTGCTCGCCCCACTCCACAAGCATCAGCCCCCAGCTTCCCTCCGGCCGCCATAAGTTACATCTCCCCGCCTATACCCCCGCGCCGCCAGCTCCATGCCCGCAGCCTTCCCCCTCTACTCCCACCATCATAAATCATTCCTCAGCCACCCAGCCCCCTAGCACTGCGCTCCCCTTGCCCAGCGCAACCCTCTTTCATTTCTCTCCCCACTCCACAAGCATCAGCCCCCAACTTCCCTCCGGCAGCCTTATGTTACATCTCCCCACCTATACCCCCGCGCCGCCAGCTCCATGCCCGCTGCGTTCTCCCTGTAATCCCAGCATCATAATTCATTCCTCAGCCACCCAGCCCCCTAGTACTGCGCTCCCCCTGCCCTGCGCAACCCTCTTTCATTGCTCTCCCAACTCCACAAGCATCGCCCCCAGCTTCCCTCCGGCCGCCTTATGTTACATCTCCCCGCCTAAACCCCCGTGCCGCCAGCTACATGCCCGCTGCATTCTCCCTGTAACCCCAGCATCATAATTCATTCCTCAGCCACCCAGCCCCCTAGTACTGCGCTCTCCCTGCCCAGCGCAACCCTCTTTCATTGCTCTCCCCAATCCACAAGCATCAGCCCCCAGCTTCCCTCCGGCCGCCTTATGTTACATCTCCCCGCCTATACCCCCACGCCGCCAGCTCCATGCCCGCTGCGTTCTCCCTATAATCCCAGCATCATAATTCATTCCTCAGCCACCCAGCCCCCTAGTACTGCAATCCCCCTGCCCAGCGCAACCCTCTTTCATTGCTCTCCCAACTCCACAAGCATCGCCCCCAGCTTCCCTCCGGCCGCCTTATGTTACATCTCCCCGCCTATACCCCCACGCCGCCAGCTCCATGCCCGCTGCGTTCTTCCTATAATCCCAGCATCATAATTCATTCCTCAGCCACCCAGCCCCCTAGTACTGCAATCCCCCTGCCCAGCGCAACCCTCTTTCATTGCTCTCCCAACTCCACAAGCATCGCCCCCAGCTTCCCTCTGGCCGCCTTATGTTACATCTCCCCGCCTATACCCCCACGCCGCCAGCTCCATGCCCGCTGCGTTCTCCCTATAATCCCAGCATCATAATTCATTCCTCAGCCACCCAGCCCCCTAGTACTGCGCTCCCCCTGCCCAGCGAAACCCTCTTTCATTGCTCTCCCAACTCCACAAGCATCACCCCCAGCTTCCCTCCGACCGCCTTATGTTACATCTCCCTGCTTATACCCCCGCGCCGCCAGCTCCATGCCCGCAGCCTTCCCCCTCTACTCCCACCATCATAAATCATTCCTCAGCCACCCAGTCCCCTAGTACTGCGCTCCCCTTGCCCAGTGCACCCCTCTTTCATTGCTCTCCCCACTCCACAAGTATCAGCCCCCAGCTTCCCTCCGGCCGCCTTATGTTACATCTCCCCGCCTATACCCCCGCGCCGCCAGCTCCATGCCCGCTGCTTTCTCCCTATAATCCCAGCATCATAATTCATTTCTCAGCCACCCAGCCCCCTAGTACTGCGCTCCCCCTGCCCAGCGCAACCATCTTTCATTGCTCTCCCCAATCCACAAGCATCAGCCCCCAGCTTCCCTCCGGTTATGTTACATCTCCCTGTCTATACCCCCGCGCCGCCAGCTCCATGCTCACAGCCTCCCCCCTCTACTCCCACCATCATAAATCACTCCTCAGCCACCCAGCTCCCTACAACATCTTTCCTCCTGCCCAGCGCTGCCCAATATCTTAGAAAGCCCCACTCCTCCAGCATCGCCCCCAGCTTCCCTCCGGACGCCTTATGTTACATCTCCCCGCCTATACCCCCGTGCCGCCAGCTACATGCCCGCTGCGTTCTCCCTGTAATCCCAGCATCATAATTCATTCCTCAGCCACCCAGCCCCCTAGTACTGCGCTCCCCCTGCCCAGCGCAACCCTCTTTCATTGCTCTCCCCAATCCACAAGCAGCTTCCCTCCAGCCGCCTCATGTTACATCTCCCCGCCTATACCCCCGCGCCGCCAGCTCCATGCCCGCTGCGTTCTCCCTATAATCCCAGCATCATAATTCATTCCTCAGCCACCCAGCCCCCTACGACATCTTTCCTCTTGCCCAGCACTGCCCAATATCTTAGAAAGCCCCACTCCTCCAGCATCGCCCCCAGCTTCCCTCCGGCCGCCTTATGTTACAACACCCGCCTATACACCAGCGCAGCCCGCTCCCTGCCCGCACCTTCCACCACACCCGCCTATAGCCCAGCGCCGCCTGCTCCCTGCATGCAGCGTCAAAAACGCAAGGTGAAGGTTGTGAAATCATAACCTCCCATCACTATAATGCACACAGACAGAATCAAACTGTGTGTCAGGCCACTCCCCTTGCCCGCGCACCACTCTATTCCTATGATGCCCGCCTAAACTTCTTTCTGCATCCTCCCACGTCTATTTAAATTTCACCAATAGTGCAATGACACCTTTTATGATAAATGTTTTTTTCTATAAGCAACACTGCAAACGTTTTAAGATTCATCAATTCTATTGGTTGATTCATATATGTATTAAAAACTCCTCCTCCATAGAAAATAAGATATAAATAGGAATTCCTAGGGAACTAATCCTACACCGACATTCATCCTGCATTGAGATTTACAGCTCCTTGTTCATATTTTTGCAACGATGTCTGCTGGTGGTTCTTGTCGATTAATTCCATCCAAAAGAGGTATGCTTTTAAACATTGATAGTTATCTTATGGCAAAAAACAAGCAGCGTGGGGATGTAGTATACTGGCATTGTACAGAGAAAACCACTGGCCCTTGTGCAAGCTATGCAAAAACTACAATTATTGCCGGACAATATTATGTTAATACACATGGGGAGCATACTCACACTCCAAAGGCAGAAAAAAACGATGTTGCTATTGCAAAGGCAAAAATGAAACAACAAGCACGAGAAATCAATGATACCCCTTCAGTTATCATTCAAAATGTAACTGGTCAAATGCCCTCTTCAAGTGCAGCCTGTTTACCTAATTGTGATTCGCTCAGGAAACTTGTTAAACGTGTCAGGAGAGAGGATGAGCCAACAACTTTAGATGATATCAGAGTTCCACATAATTTGCAATATATTGATCATATTAAATTCCTTAGAAAAGACAGCAGTTTCCATAAAGAAAGAATAATGTTATTCAGCACCGAGTCAAACATGCATAAGCTTCAGGAGGCCCCCTACTGGCTAATGGATGGAACTTTTAAAACCTGTCCAAACCTTTTCAGACAAATCTATACCATTCATGCAATGGTTGGCACTGATGTTAGTACACAAAGATTTGTACCACTAGTATATGGTTTGCTCAGTAGCAAAACTGAGAATTGCTACACTCGTTTTTTTGACGACTTACAAGATTATGGCCATGGGTATGGCATTCAATTTAGTTCCCTTTACATTTTGAAAAAAAACATTTTTCTTTTATTTCAGCAGAAAAGTAATAAACAGCAGGATACATCTGTACAGAGAATTGTTCCATATACTTTCCATGTCATGTCATAATAACAGTAATAAAGCTCTGTATATTCAAATGCAACATTGTAATCGTCTTCTCTGCATTAACCATACAATAATTTAACAGTACAAACCCCGAACTAAACTACCTCCCCCCCCCCCCCCCCACACCAGGTCTTGGTCGCCGTTTATGCAGTACTGAGTGATCTGGTTAGGTACCATGTGGTACCCAAATATAGTGAATAAATTTGTTGTTTTGTGTCATTATCCAGTGAGTCTATATATACTCCCCATTTATGCATGAATTTTTTGACTCCCTGTTCTACGTGTGGGACTGTGGATCGCCTATCCAGATGGAGCAAGTTCAGCAAGGTTATCCGAACTTGGTGAAGAAACGGGGGGGATGACACCGTCCAGTTTCTCAATATGGTTTTTTTTGCCACTGTCACTACAATGGTGAGAAAAGGGACCAGTGCTGTTTTCCGGCCCTGAAGGTTCCAGTTAGCAAAATTAGCACATAGCATAGCGAGGGGGTCTTTAGATAATTTTAGTTGACATACCTTATTTATGAACCCCATTACCTTGTCCCAAAATTTTCTTATGCGTCCACAGTCCCACATGCTATGGAAGAAGTCAGCCCTCTGACCTCTACACTTTAAGCACCTTCCCGACTCTCCCGGCACAAAGTATTTCCGCTGTGCTTGAGATATATATGCCCTATGCAGGGTCTTTATATGGACCTCTTGCATCTGGGCTGAGCGAAGTATCTTCAGCGTCTTCTCCATGGGTTTAAGAAAGGTTTTAGCCTCAAATGTGCCAGGTATATCTCTGCTCCAAGGTGTTATAGCATCTGTCCAGATTTTTTCTGGTTGTGTCAGGAGGAGGTCAGTATAAATATATCTTAGTCTAAATGGGCCTGTAGTGCTAAGTATGAATATCGATTTTAATACATCAGGTAGTTCTGGGTTTTTCATGGGGGCTGGCAATGATTGTACATAATGCCTCACTTGGAAATACATAAATATATCACTATTGGGTACCGTATATTTGTATTTAATATCTTGGAATGACATTAACTTCCCACCTGGATCAAACACATCTTTTATTGATAGAATACCCTTGTCCCTCCATCTTTGATATCCCGCCGAAGCCAGTCCAGCTGGAAAAGACGGGTTGCCCATCAGGGATATAAAGCTAGTTACCGTGTGATGTCTACCCAATTTTTTATTCACCTGTACCCATGCCCAAAATGTGTCTGCGAACATTATATTTTTAAGGATTTTTGCCGGGATTTCCTTCCTCGGCAAATGCAGCAGTGCTGCCAATGAGTAAGGGGCTACCAGCTCTCTCTCAAGGGCATTATGTGTGTAGGAATGTCCATTATGTAACCAGTCTAAGATGTATCTGAAGAACACCGCCTGAGTATATGCCATGATATTCGGGACTCCCAACCCTCCCTCTGCCTTTTTTGTGAATGTCTTGTGTCGAGCAATACGTGGTTTCTTCCCCTGCCATAGGAATTTTTTAAAACTAGTATTAAGTTTGGCTATGTCCTTCTTTGTTATTCTAATGGACAACATTTGTATGCAGTATGACAATTTAGGGAATATTATCGATTGTTGGGCTGCCGCCCTACCCATTAAGGATAATGGGAGGTTTCTCCAGTTCTCTAGCATACCAATGATTTTGTTAATTATGGGGGTATAGTTCTCTCGGTATAAGTTGGACAGGTCTCCTGTTACATTGATTCCTAGATATCTAATGGATTCTCTAGTAGTTTTGAATCTGTCAATTATTGGGGATCTCCCCTGAGATGTCTCCTGGCCACTTAACCTCAGGATCTCGGACTTAACCCTGTATCCCGCGAATGACTCGAATGATGTTATTATGTCTAGTATGGCTGGCATGGAGGTCTCTAGGTCTGAAACGAACAGAAGGATGGCGTCAGCAAAAAGACATATTTTCATTATTGTGTCTCCTATATTTATTCCCTTGTATCCTTGGCTGGCGCGTAGTGCGACCGCCAGTGGCTCTAGTGCCAGAGCGAACAAGAGGGGTGACAGGGGGCAACCCTGTCTAGTTCCCCTCTGTATCTCAAATGGAGCGGAGATATAACCATTGCAGGCTACCTGGGTCCGCGGATGCCAGTATAAGTTTTTGAGCAAATCTATAAATAGGGGAGGGAATCCATATCGGGACAGGCACTCAAATAAGTGGTCCCAGGTGACCAGGTCAAATGCCTTTTCCGCATCCAATGATAAAATTGCCTGATCACCTGGGTCACCCATGTTCCTCACACTCTGGATCACCGCCAGAACTTTATAAATCCCGTCTGGTCCGGATCAATTACCTTTGGCAAAATATACTTCATTCTTTCTGCTATGATTTTGGTTAGCAATTTATAATCCACGTTAAATAGTGAGATTGGTGTATAAGCTCCCGGATCTTCCCTATCTTTACCAGGTTTGGGCAGTACCCTCACCACCGCTGAGTTAAAATACAGTGGCACCCGCGAGCCCGTCATAATAGCATTAAATACATTTTTCAACGTTTCCCCTATTTTTGGGCCTAAGATTTTATAAAACTCTCCCGAAAAGCCATCCGGCTCTGGGGCCTTGAGGGGTTTCAGCATCCTGATGGCCTGTGTAATTTCCTCGTCTGTGATCGGGGATATTATTCTTTCCTTTTGCAAGTCTGAGATCCCTGGCAGCTCTATTTTATCCCAGAAATCTTTCTTTTTTGTCTGATTAATGTCCTCTTGACTATATAGTTGTGTATAAAACTTATTAAAGACATCTCCACCCCTTTATGTTTCCTTCCCCCTGTTTGGGATTTAATTGTGGTGATTACCGCTGAGGCTCTCGATCCTCTAAGCAGGTTAGATAGGTAGCGACCTGATTTGTTGCCGTGTGTATAAAATTGGAAATTAGAATTTCACATGCTCCTTGCGGCTTCCACCGCTAATATTGAGTCGAATTGGGTCCTGGCCTGATTATATTGCTGTTTAGATCTTTCAGAGTTGTCTAGTCTATATTTGGCAAATGTTGTAGTAAGCTCATCTTGTGCTTTAAGTATAAAGTATATTCAATGAGAAAAATTCGCCCTGTTTTATGGCGAATTTGTGCTTTTTTCGCCTTGGACGGAGAATTTTGCTCTCCAAAAGCGAGCAAGCCTATTCAATGTGAAATATTTGCCGTCTTTTTAAGTGATTTTCGCCGTCTCTCGCCGTGTATCAATTCTCCATCTTTTCATGGAGAGCTGGAAAGCTAACTTTTAAACTAAAAGGTTTTTTTAATTTTGGTGTAAAAAAATCAGGTTTTTTTTCTGTGAAGGGGCATGTTATTTTTATTCATGTGCTTATAGCACATGAATATATATTTAATTTAAAAAAATATTTTTTTTTTTTTTTTTTTTTACACCGAGCAGCCAGCAGGGGGCCGGAGCGCTCGAGCGCTCATTAGATATTCATATATTCACTGCATCCGATCATTACATATGCACGATCGGGTGCAGTGAATACTGGGTCCCCTGCTGGCTATAGGGGGGGCAGCTTGTGCTGTCTGGGTCCCGGGAAGCCCCCTCCCCTCCACATATGTTCTGGGGCATCCAGGGAGACTTTAATCTCCCTGGATGCCACCGTCCCACGGCTCCCTGTCAGCTCCCTGCCGCGGACGCTCGTCCGCTGCAGGGGTTAAGACTCGCCGCCACCTGCGGCGAGTCTTAACCACGTTGAATAGGGCAAGCAGGAGAGGCAGCGAGCCCTCCGGAACACAGCGAGTGCATGGCGAGAGGAAAAATCTCTCGCCATGCACCGTGAAAATTTTTCATTGAATACTGCCCTAAGTGTTGCTCTCTCTTTTGCCAACATATGACATTATTTCGCCTCTCAAGACGGCTTTGGCTGCTTGCCATAAGTTCAGAGGATCTATGTCTTGGTCTTTATTATTATGTATAAAGTCCCCCCACTTAGCCTCCATCATATTGCGGAACTTAATGGATGTAGAGAGGTATGCTGGGAATCGCCATTGGCGGTGGGACCCAGTGTCCACAGAGGTGGCTAGATCACACCAGATTAGAGAATGGTCTGAAATGCAAACCGGTTCAATACCTGCATCCAAAACGTCTGACAACATGGAGGAGGAGGTCAATAGGTAGTCAATACGTGACATTGTGCCGTGTGCAGCCGAGAGGCATGTATAACTCTTTTCCGTGGGATACAGTAATCTCCAGCTATCTATCAAGTGCAGTTGTTCTGTGATGAACTTAATACTCATTGTTGGTGTCGAGGGGGGCCTCCTCAGGCATGAGGATCTATCTATCATGGGGTTAGCTACCATATTGAAGTCCCCTCCCAGTATTAAACGGGTATCTGAGTGTGAATATAGTTTAGATAGCAATTTACGGTAAAATTGTTTAGAAGAAGTGTTGGGGGCATAAATGTTACATATAACATAGTGTTCCTTGTGGACCTGCAATTTGAGAATGATTACCCTGCCTTCTGGGTCTGTATATATTGAGGAGGTTTATGCGTTTAAGGAGGTTTTTACCAAAATATCTACCCCTCTAGCTTTGGAGCCATATGAGGCCGATGCGGCCACTGTATATCCCATAGATCCAAGTTTCGCATGTTCTATGTCGGTGAGGTGAGTCTCCTGCAACAGAGCAATATCTGCCTTCTGTTTCTTAAGATATAACAGTATCTTCTTACGCTTTATAGGAGAATTCACCCCACCCACATTCCATGAACAGACCCTCAGCACTGTCATTTCAACCTAGTTCTATTATATTTTGTAGCATTGCCCCAAGACCTGTTTCCCTCCCTCGCCCTTCCCACCCCCTCCCCCCTTCCAAACTACCCCTCCCCATAAGAAAAACAAAAAAGTGTAAATAAAATACAAACTGTAAACCGTAAACCATAGTCCTGGAACAAAGGCCAGGAGCCAAGCAAAAACAGGAGTCAGGAGAGCACCTGTCTCCTCAGCAGTGTTCTGCCTGTCTTCGAACTTCCGGGAACAATAGCCCTTGCTAGGGCGCATCAAATCCTTAGTGATTGTCCCGGACTGATGACAAGGGCCGGCACCCCATAACACGTAGATCAGCTTTGGTTTAAGCATCTGATTTAGAAGACCTATTCCTGAGAGATAAATCCTGTGTCAACTACTAGTTCTCTGTCCTCCCCAGCGGGCCTTTGGCACAGCTGTGATTCCTATGTCTCTCTTGTTAAGCCCCCAGGCTAGGCAATCAATCCTGCTGCTTCTCTGTATAACATAGTTAGTGTCTATTATACATCTCCAACCATGAGGAGATCTCATGGAAGAAACAAATATAGTCTTTCAGCTGAAGGTCTATTTCAACGTACACAAAAAAGAAAGAATTTTAAAGCTGCAAACTTTACATCCCACTTGGGGACCCCCTTCAATCAGTCCCTTTCAGGGCCACGACCATCTCCTGCTCCTAGATATGCCAGTGCATCCCCTGGGGTAGAGAAATCTTTAGAGCCGCCCTCTTCAAACAGGCGTAATCTGGCCGGGTAAATGAGAGCAAATTTTTTGTTATCTTTTATTAGTTGTGAGCACACCACTGAAAACTCCCGTCTGGCTCGAGTAACCTCTGCCGAGTAATCTTGAAACAGGTGAAGTTTGTGTGTCTCCCACTTTAGGCCTTTTACTCTGCGGGAGGCTGTCCAAAGCAACTCCTTGTGGAGATAGTTCAGCGTCCTAAAGATAACCACTCTGGGTCTATTTCTGCCCCCCTCCTTCTCTGGGCCTATGCGGTGGGCTCTCTCCACAACCATATCAGCACAATCTGTGGCTACTTCCAATAAATCAGGCAGAGAATTTCTTATGAAGTGCTGCAAAGCTTGTCCCCTCACTGACTCTGGCAGACCCACCAGTCTCAAGTTATTCCTTCTTGACCTATTTTCTAGGTCGTCTAGCTTGTTAGACATCATGTGGCAGGTCTTTCGTAGTGCTGCATTATGTGTCTTTAGCTCTTGTACCTCGTGAAACATAGCTCCTATCTCGGATTCATTATGTGTGACACGTTGAGTAAGTTATATATATCTATAGAGACTTTAAATGTGGCAGCCTGCTCCTTGAACATAGGAGCTATAGTGTCTTTTATCGCCCTCACCATGTCCTGGTATGAATCTGGCGCTGTGTGCTGGGTCCCCGTATCATCCCTGTTCCTTTGTGGTGTCCCAGGGGTAGTAGGGGATACTGTGTGTGGGGTAGGCGTCTGGGAGTGTGTGGTGGGTGTCTGCAGGCTTACTGATTCAGCGCGTCCAGTCTTGTGGGCTTTTGTGCTTGCGGCCGCCATCTTGAATTTTTGCTGCGTCGTGCCCCGGGTCTGCTGGCGTCCTGGCATGGGCAACAAGAACCTCTCCATGCAGCGGGGCTTGCTCTGGGGAGTGTGGGGTAGTCACCCCGCGTGGTAGACCGCTCTGCGGTGATCTTGGGGTGCCGTCCCGATCACCGTCCACGGAGCTGCTTCACCTCGCAGCTGCTCACATGCCCGCCGGAACCGGAAGTCGCAGTTCCCTTTACATTTTGACCGGTTTCGAAACTTCAGCTATCCAAGCAGCAAAGCAAGCATTTCCAGCTAGTACCCATAAGTGCTGCTTGTTTCACTTAGGGCAAAATTTGTGGAGAAAAATTCAGGCATGTGGGTTAGCGGTACAATATGTACAGGATAATGATTTCGCTCTGAAACTAAGACAACTCCAGGCCCTCTCCTTTCTCCCTGCCAAGGAAATTCCATCGACTTTTCAACAATTGAAATCAGAAATGCCTCCTAATGCAGCACCAATAGTTGCGTATTTTGATGAGAACTATGTTTTGGGTCGTATAAGAGAGCGCAGCAGGAGTCAAAGCCGTTCTCCCCTTTTCCCACCATGTTTGTGGTCTGTGCATGAGAATATGGTCATTGGAATGCCAAGGACCCAAAATAAATTGGAGGGATGGCACAGGAGATGGAGCATTCTCCAGGGACAAAAAAAATTTGGTGTTTACAAACTGATCTCATATCTACACAAGGAGCAACAGATGACCATGGCAACATTAGACAAAGTTACCTGTAATGTGTTACGTACACCACAGAAACGTGAGATTGTGGAAAAGAGAAAATGCACTCCAGAGATGTTTCTCTCAACTTGGTGTGTTAGATTTGATGGAATTCCTGCATGCAATTGCTTTCCATCTGAAGATGGATTAAATTTCTGCATTTTTGAAAGATTAGTATTCATCAAGTTTAAAATACAGTTTCGTTTTTCACGTGTTTAATGTGAATCTTGGCATTTGTTGACTGTTCCTCTTTTCAACCTTATTCAACTTTTTTGCACTTATAAATTGAAAGTTACTTTTCTCAAATTGGATACTGGGATCATACCACCACTGGTAAGTTGACTCTTTGAATACTTTATTAATATTGATAACGTTTAATAGTAATTGAACACATAATAGTGACAATATTTCAATGCTATATTCATTTAAAATTAATACTGATTTGAATTCGAACAAACTGTAATTCCAAGTGTTTTTAACTATTGTTTAATTCTTCAAGTAAGGCGGGGGTGGACACACCTGTACTCGAGATCTACCAACCATCTACTTTAAGCTGTGTACACACGGGGGCGATAGGGGCTGAAATCGCTGGAAATATGGTCGCTGGTGACCATATTGCCAGTGATGAAAGTGTGCACCGACGATATATCGTCGGGTGCGCGCTCCCGTTTTCAGCCCCATTCTAATCGCTGGTCGCAGGAGCTTGCTCCTGCGACCAGCTGATTACCTCTGCGGCTCCCCCGGCAGAGGTTCCTTTTCATTAGCGACCATCTCTGGTCGTTGACGAAAAGTAGACACTGGGCAATATATTGCTAGCAATATATTGCTGAACAATATATCTCCCCCGTGTGTACAGGGCTTTATACAGGTTACCTAGCTGGTGCACAGCTGTAGTCATTACTAACTGTCACATTTCCAAACATGCTGCATTTGTTCCCTTTATAGATCCATAGGTTGCCTGGCAAACATGCACCGTTGGTAGATCTTGAGGACAGGTTTTGCTACCCTAGAAGTAAGCCATGTAATATTTTTTAAAAAATTTTTAAATTTACTAGGGTGGAAGGTAAATCCTGCAGTGCATTCATTACTAACTGAAACATTTATTTGTGTTCTTGATGTCATTTTAGAATTTTTTTTTTTGTATGAATTTTTTTTTTTATATTAATCACGTGTACTCATTAGCAGTTATACTGTTAACTTAAAGGGGCACCATTCTCTAAAACAAAAATGCATTCAAAAGGCATGATTTCTGTTTTTAAAATACATTTCTGTATTCTATGTTGTCCCTATGCAGTATCATTGCTGCGGATTGAGGGGCGCATTTATCAAATTATATTTGCTATTAAATCTATGATAACACCAGTTTTCGGTGTTTAGCCACAAATATTAAGTATCGCCTGAATGTATCATAGGGGGACAGCATCAGCAATCTCCGATCCTTGCTGCGATCCACCCTGCAGTGCCGCCACCCACATCCCCCATTGGTTTCTATGGGTGATGCGAATCTGCCCGATCTATCAACATCGGGCAGCCCGTCTTCGCAACCCTGCGCTATTGCCGTTCTGAGATGGCGATAGCACATTTTAGCCTATGGTTACACATCGCACTGCCCAAGCATGGCAGTGCGGTGAGAGGGGCCGGCGTGGCTCAGCGCATAACCGAGCATGCGCTGACCCACCAGCTTCCATTGGTATATTAAAACTACCTGCCCCCACCACATTGGATGATTGACATCCTCAAAACAATGTACAAAGAAAACAAAGTGAAGCAGTGATACAGCTGTCTGTACACCTTAGCGAAATAGTGATGGTTCAGATTTGGAGCGGATGACGTTCTTCAAGTGATTATCCACTGCTGTTTCTGAGCTGCGTATGCCCGGTAGTAAGACATTAGTTAAGTGATAAACTATTTCATGGACAATGCTGTTATCTAAAAAAACACTAGAGGTAATAGCAAACCTTTTAGATACCACAAAAAAATAAACAAATTTGTCTACACATGTCTTACTGTCATTGTGATAACGCTGAGTATGACAGGTTGTAATGAGTATGTGAATATAACTGTCCACTCACAGAAACCAAACTATAAAGATCAAAAGACCAACTAATTAAACTGCCAATTATGTGTGTTTATTATTACAAATTGAATGTGGTCCATTAAAGGAACAACAACCAAAGATTCATTAATAACATGTTTAATTCTATATCCTTTGTGATGGACTTAATCTTTAATTTGTAAGGGTGATGTAATCTGTCATTCGTGGCTATCGATTTTTTTCAATTATATTTCAAGTGTGTTCACCTTGGAGCGTGCCACGTTCAATGTTTTGTAGGATGTCTTCAGTTATATTAGATAGTCCCTGCAGTATTTCATTTCTTCTTTTTCAGAGATGCCACTTTGATTGAGCGTGGTTCGTTTTTTCTTCGCTTGCATGAAGCTGTCTCCAAAGACTATCCAATGGCACTTGAAAAATAAAGTGAAACAGCAGATTAAAATAAAGATAATAGACATTATTTTGACTACTGTTTATTTCTGTTTGAATAACAGATACATTTACAGATCAAAGATTAAATTTGTATTCCTGTGTAGAAAACAATATTAAAACTCACTGTTATAATAAATATCCTAATCCAGCAGTTCATGAAGAAGTCCATCAAGACAGATGCAAATTTTAAATTGCTGTCTTTCATATGTACAACATTAGAAATATGACAATAATGTTACATCTAAGATCACAAATGTAACCGTTAAATTTTATAGTTATTTGATATGTAGTATACTTGTATGGCTAAGGACCTATCAATATATTGTTAGAACTATCGTTTCTACTTCAAATTGGAATGCTAAACCTTGTGTTGTTGTAAAAAGTAATTAAAAATGGGCAATCTCTCTAAATCTTGTTTCAAAATGTTTGTCCTTTGCAAATCTTAAATCTTTCAGTAATCCCCAAGGAAAGTCAAAGTGTGTTTACAAATTTTGAGAAAAAACAACCTTACATACATTTTTGGGCCAGAGGTGGTTACTTCTAATATTACAAAGGATTGTGGAAGTGTTTGAGGTAGCACACAAGTAAACAATTACTCAAAGTGTACATATGACTGTAAGCTTTCCATTTAAACACATATTTCTTTTATATGTTTTCCTCATGGACCTTTGAAATACTACCATTAGAGATACTCTACCCATAGTGAAAGTCCACCTTGCTTTGTTTGAAAAATTGTTCCGCAGTCAATTTTATCATCAATCAATAAGTTTTCGACAAATTATTCATCATTGATGTGGGTGTACGGGAAAAAGGTCAAATACATGTTGATACCCTTTTGAAGTTTTGCGTTGTTTGCTTTTACCACCGTCTTCTACCGTGCGTCTCTCACTGGCCCCCAGCAGGAAGCTGTTCCACGGAAGCAGTGCCACGGTGGAAGGTAGAAGGGGGAAGCCCCAACGCTGTAATGTCCCACCGGGAGGGAGCTGTCAATGAGGGAAAGCCACCTCACTGCAGTGCCCTGGCGGACTGGTGAAGCCGCCAGCACTTCAATTTCCCCTGGTGGGAGGGGGAGCAAGGAAGCGGGCAGTACTGAAGTGCCATTGCACGCACCGGTCCGATATTTCATATGGTTCTTTAAAATAAGTGCGCACAATATATGTGCAGCATTCGCAGTGACAGGCATGGTCGAAGGGAGAGCGCACTCTGGCTGTCTATGTGAGGATGCTGTGACCCATTCTCCATTCTATTGCGTTAACTCATGTTAAAGAACCATATGAAAAATATGACAGCTCTGTGCAATGGCAGAGGATGTGTGGACAAGTCAACCTGCCCTTCACACAGACGCCGCGCCGCTGCCCAAAACTACTGTGTATTCCGGGCTACCTGACAGGGAGCCTTGCGGGGAATATACAGTACTGTACTATGTACCGGCGGAGGGCAGATGGGGATTGATAGTTTTCCACCTGCCTTGCCACTCCTGCTCAGTCAGGGGGGCCCGGTGGGAGAATGGGAGTCGGCCAGCGCTGGTGCTGGTTAGTGAGGATGGAGGAGGAGAGGCGAGCGCTGTCGCTGCTCAGTCAGGGGGGAAAGGGGAGTCGGGCAGCGCTTGCGTAGGTTAGTGAGGGAGAAAGGGGAGTGCTTCCGCTACTCACGCAGGAGGTGGAGAAGGGGAGTCGGGCAGGGGGGTAGGGAAGAGTGCGAAGCCATAGAGCGCTCACCTCCGGGGGCTACCCTGTTATCTCACCCGTCAGTGTCCGTCTTACCTGATCCCCAGGTGGCACTGCCTACTGCGCTCGATCCCCGCTGGCTGGAGGCATATAAAAAAAATGAAGGGTTTGGTTGGTAGAGGTGCTGGGGCGCAACTGCATACAGGTGGATGGCAAATGAACATGCCACTTGACCTCCCCCTCCCACATGCGGCACTCGACCCCCTCTGCCCTCCGCCACTCACGGAACCCCCCGCCCTTGCAGAACTCAAACTCTCCCTGATGGGGGTGGTGTCAGCATGGGGTCATTGTCTCCATGGTGGTGGTCCAGATACACCCTCATCCATTTGAACAGCGGCAATGGGGCAGAGAATGTTTTTCGCAAAATGGCCGCAGCCAGCCAATCACGGCTAGCTGTGTCATTGCCCCGCCCCCTAGAGCTGGCTATATTAGCCAGCTCCAGACAGGGAGCAGCCAGTCCGTCGGCGACGGAGTAGCAGCGAAGAGCTCCGGAAGAACAAGCCCTGGGAGGTGGCAGCCCCCAGGTGAAGAACACAGATGAAGTGGCAGAAGCCCTGGGAAGCAGCGGCCTTGCAAAAGAGCTTCAAAGGCCGCTGCCCCAGGTGAAGAACACAGATGAAGAGGCAGAAGCCCTGGGAAGCAGTGGCCTTGCAAAAGAGCTTCAAAGGCTGCTGCCCCAGGTGAAGAACACAGATGAAGAGGCAGAAGCCCTGGGAAGCAGCGGCCTTGCAAAAGAGCTTCAAAGGCCGCTGCCCCAGGTGAAGAACACAGATGAAGAGGCAGAAGCCCTGGGAAGCAGCGGCATTGCAAAAGAGCTTCAAATGCCGCTGCCCCAGGTGAATACTCCGCAGAAGCCCCCCTGGGTGAAAGCAAGATTGAATTTAATAAAATATTTCAAAACCTGTGTTTGTGTTTTTATTTTAATATTTTTTTACAGGGGGTCTATAGGTACTAGTGGGCCTTTAACGCTCCACATGCTGGTACCTGTGGTTCACCCAAGTACCAGCATGTGGGGCAGGCTTGCTGGGACCTATAGTCCTACTGTAAAAGACAATATTCCTGTTTAAACAAGCTATCAACCCTGCAATCACTGCCCAGGGGTGCAGGGGATAGCAACGGGCTTGAGGCCAGGCCTGGGGTGCCCTTGATAGGGGGGAGGATTTTATTCGGGGGTCCCCACCTCCCCAAAATGTCCCGACCTGGCCTGACTAGTTAGGGTTGGTAATGCTTTTGCCACGGGACCCCATCAAGTGTGTCCCCTGGCTATGGCATTACACTCCCTGCTAGTGGAGCCTGGTGCTGGTTCCCAAAATACGGGGGACCCCCTATTAAATTTGTCCACTGTAATTTGGAAACCAAGGCCAGCTCAAGTGCCTGGTGCTGGTCCCCAAAATACGGGGAACCCGCACTGATTTTAGGAACCAGGACCACGATCATGCTTGTGGGGGGGGGGGACCCCACACCATTTTGCTTTCATTATTTATCTAATATGAAAGAAGATGACACTTTACCTGCCTCGAATATATATATATATATATATATATATATATATATATATATATATATATATATATATATATATATATATATATATATATATATATAGAAGCGGTATTCAATCAATAGCATGAAAGTTACTTTTCTCAAATTGGATACTGGGATCATACCACCACTGGTAAGTTGACTCTTTGAATACTTTATTAATATTGATAACGTTTAATAGTAATTGAACACATAATAGTGACAATATTTCAATGCTATATTCTTTTAAAATTAATACTGATTTGAATTCGAACAAACTGTAATTCCAAGTGTTTTTAACTATTGTTTAATTCTTCAAGTAAGGCGGGGGTGGACACACCTGTACTCGAGATCTACCAACCATCTACTTTAAGCTGTGTACACACGGGGGCGATAGGGGCTGAAATCGCTGGAAATATGGTCGCTGGTGACCATATTGCCAGTGATGAAAGTGTGCACCGACGATATATCGTCGGGTGCGCGCTCCCGTTTTCAGCCCCATTCTAATCGCTGGTCGCAGGAGCTTGCTCCTGCGACCAGCTGATTACCTCTGCGGCTCCCCCGGCAGAGGTTCCTTTTCATTAGCGACCATCTCTGGTCGTTGACGAAAAGTAGACACTGGGCAATATATTGCTAGCAATATATTGCTGAACAATATATCTCCCCCGTGTGTACAGGGCTTTATACAGGTTACCTAGCTGGTGCACAGCTGTAGTCATTACTAACTGTCACATTTCCAAACATGCTGCATTTGTTCCCTTTATAGATCCATAGGTTGCCTGGCAAACATGCACCGTTGGTAGATCTTGAGGACAGGTTTTGCTACCCTAGAAGTAAGCCATGTAATATTTTTTAAAAAATTTTTAAATTTACTAGGGTGGAAGGTAAATCCTGCAGTGCATTCATTACTAACTGAAACATTTATTTGTGTTCTTGATGTCATTTTAGAATTTTTTTTTTTGTATGAATTTTTTTTTTTATATTAATCACGTGTACTCATTAGCAGTTATACTGTTAACTTAAAGGGGCACCATTCTCTAAAACAAAAATGCATTCAAAAGGCATGATTTCTGTTTTTAAAATACATTTCTGTATTCTATGTTGTCCCTATGCAGTATCATTGCTGCGGATTGAGGGGCGCATTTATCAAATTATATTTGCTATTAAATCTATGATAACACCAGTTTTCGGTGTTTAGCCACAAATATTAAGTATCGCCTGAATGTATCATAGGGGGACAGCATCAGCAATCTCCGATCCTTGCTGCGATCCACCCTGCAGTGCCGCCACCCACATCCCCCATTGGTTTCTATGGGTGATGCGAATCTGCCCGATCTATCAACATCGGGCAGCCCGTCTTCGCAACCCTGCGCTATTGCCGTTCTGAGATGGCGATAGCACATTTTAGCCTATGGTTACACATCGCACTGCCCAAGCATGGCAGTGCGGTGAGAGGGGCCGGCGTGGCTCAGCGCATAACCGAGCATGCGCTGACCCACCAGCTTCCATTGGTATATTAAAACTACCTGCCCCCACCACATTGGATGATTGACATCCTCAAAACAATGTACAAAGAAAACAAAGTGAAGCAGTGATACAGCTGTCTGTACACCTTAGCGAAATAGTGATGGTTCAGATTTGGAGCGGATGACGTTCTTCAAGTGATTATCCACTGCTGTTTCTGAGCTGCGTATGCCCGGTAGTAAGACATTAGTTAAGTGATAAACTATTTCATGGACAATGCTGTCATCTAAAAAAACACTAGAGGTAATAGCAAACCTTTTAGATACCACAAAAAAATAAACAAATTTGTCTACACATGTCTTACTGTCATTGTGATAACGCTGAGTATGACAGGTTGTAATGAGTATGTGAATATAACTGTCCACTCACAGAAACCAAACTATAAAGATCAAAAGACCAACTAATTAAACTGCCAATTATGTGTGTTTATTATTACAAATTGAATGTGGTCCATTAAAGGAACAACAACCAAAGATTCATTAATAACATGTTTAATTCTATATCCTTTGTGATGGACTTAATCTTTAATTTGTAAGGGTGATGTAATCTGTCATTCGTGGCTATCGATTTTTTTCAATTATATTTCAAGTGTGTTCACCTTGGAGCGTGCCACGTTCAATGTTTTGTAGGATGTCTTCAGTTATATTAGATAGTCCCTGCAGTATTTCATTTCTTCTTTTTCAGAGATGCCACTTTGATTGAGCGTGGTTCGTTTTTTCTTCGCTTGCATGAAGCTGTCTCCAAAGACTATCCAATGGCACTTGAAAAATAAAGTGAAACAGCAGATTAAAATAAAGATAATAGACATTATTTTGACTACTGTTTATTTCTGTTTGAATAACAGATACATTTACAGATCAAAGATTAAATTTGTATTCCTGTGTAGAAAACAATATTAACCCCTTCCTGACAGAGCCAGTTTGTGCCTTCATGACAGAGCCCTTTTTTTCAAATCTGACATGTCTCACTTAAGTGGGGATAACTTTTTTTTGCTTTTACTTATCCCAGTGATTTTGAGATTGTTTTCTCGTGACACATTGTACTTCAAGTTAGTGGTAAATTTGGGTCGATACAGTCTGTGTTTTTTTGTGAAAAATACCAAAATATCGTGAAAAAATGGAAAATTTAGCAATATGCAAAATGTCACATTTTCTGCTTGTGAGACAAATAATCATACCACTCAAAATAGTTAATAACTAACAAAGACCATATGTCTACTTTATGTTGCAATTATTATTTCAACCTCCTTTTCATTTTTTTGGACACTAGGAGGCTTCAAATATGACTAGCAAATTCTCAAATTTTCAAGAAAATTTCAAACACTGATTTTTTTAGGGACCAGTTCAGTTCTGATGTGACTTTGAGGGACTTGTATGTGAGACACCCCCATAAATGATGCCATTTCAAAAACTGCACCCCTCACAGTATTCAAAACAGCATTTTGGAAGTTTGTTAACCCTTTAGGTGTTTCACAGGAATTAAAACAAAGTGTAGGTGAAATTTCAAAATTTCATTTTTTTTTCGGATTTTCAATTTTAATACATTTTTCTAAGGAACACAGTAGATTTTACTAGAGAAATGTGACTAAAAATTGATTCCCCCAATTCTTTGGTTTTCATAAATATCCTATATGTGGCCCTAGTGTGCACGGTGACCAAACCACAGGCTTCATAATAGAAGGAGCACCTACTTGATTTTGGAGACTCCTTTTTATGAGATTATTTTTTAGGCACCATGTAGGTTTCTAGGCACCATAAGATGCTAAAAGTTAGGAACCCCCCCACAAGTGACCCCATTTTGCAAACTACACCCCTCAGGGAATTCATCTAGGGGTATAGTGTACATTTCAAACCCCCAGGGGTTTCACCAATTGTGGTACAACTGGGCAGTGAAAATGAAAAAAAATAATTTTTCATTTTCACAGCTCAGTTGTATCAAAATTGGTGAAACCCCGGGGGGTTTGAAATGTACTCTATACCCCTAGATGAATTCCCTGAGGGGTGTAGTTTGCAAAATGGGGTCACTTGTGGGGGGGTTCCACTGTATGGGTGTTTCGGGGGTCATTCAACCAGAATCTGTGCTGCAAAATCCAAAAATCACTCCTTCCCTTCTGAGTCCTGCCATGCACCCAACTGGTATTTTTTGGTCACATGTGAGGCATTGCCGTACCCGGGAGAAATTGGGGCACAGATTTTGGGGTGCTTTGTCTCCTTCATTCCTTGTGAAAATGAAAAATTTTGAGCCAGATCTGCATTTTTGTGTAAAAAAATTTAATTTTTTACACAAAAATGCAGTTCTGGCTCAAAATTTTTAATTTTCACAAGGAATGAAGGAGACAAAGCACCCCAAAATCTGTGCCCCAATTTCTCCCGGGTACGGCAATGCCTCACATGTGACCAAAAAATACCAGTTGGGTGCATGGCAGGACTCAGAAGGGAAGGAGTGATTTTTGGTGGTGGAATGAATGGCGGGTGCTATGTCGCATTAGCAAGACCCCCGAAGCACCAATACAGTGGAACCCCCCCACAAGTGACCCCATTTTGGTCACCAGCTTTGGGAGGGGGGCTGGCGCTGCGGCTGGCGGGGGGGTGGGAGGGGTGCTGGCGCTGCGGCAGCCGGGTGGGTGGGAGGGAGGGGGGCTGCCGGGTGGGAGGGGGGGGGGGCTGGCGATCGTTGGTGATCGGTGCGGTATACGCACACACACACACACACACACACACACACACACATATATATATATATATATATGTGTGTATATATATATATATATATATATATATACATATATATACACACACATATATATATATATATGTGTGTGTATATATATATATATATATACACACATTTGCACATTATATTTTATTTTATTTTTAACTTTTCCAGCAGCAGCATGATGCTGCTGCTGCTGCTGCTGCTGCGGGGGGGAGGGGGGAGGAGGGGAGCGCAGCGTGCGCTCCGGACGTAGCGGTGGAGCCGCTGGAGCTGCTGCTGCTGCCGGGTGAGTGCCCGGCGGGTGGGAGGGGGGTGCTGCCGCTCGGTGGTGATCGGTGCTGCACCGATCACCACCGATCCCTGTGTTACCGAGCGGCTTAGCCGCCGGTAACACAGGAAACGCTGTGAATGGCTGTTCAGATTTGAACAGCCAATCACAGCGATCGCCGACCGGGGGGGGCACCCCTGCCCCCCCTGGGCGGCGAGGGGGGATGTCTGCTGTCAGGGACAGCAGACATCACCTAACTGTCACTGCGTCTCTAGACGCAGTGACAGTTACAAACCATGACGTACATTTATGCCATGTGTCGGGAAGTACTTCCCGACCATGACGTAAATGTACGTCAAATGTCGGGAAGGGGTTAAAACTCACTGTTATAATAAATATCCTAATCCAGCAGTTCATGAAGAAGTCCATCAAGACAGATGCAAATTTTAAATTGCTGTCTTTCATATGTACAACATTAGAAATATGACAATAATGTTACATCTAAGATCACAAATGTAACCGTTAAATTTTATAGTTATTTGATATGTAGTATACTTGTATGGCTAAGGACCTATCAATATATTGTTAGAACTATCGTTTCTACTTCAAATTGGAATGCTAAACCTTGTGTTGTTGTAAAAAGTAATTAAAAATGGGCAATCTCTCTAAATCTTGTTTCAAAATGTTTGTCCTTTGCAAATCTTAAATCTTTCAGTAATCCCCAAGGAAAGTCAAAGTGTGTTTAAAAATTTTGAGAAAAAACAACCTTACATACATTTTTGGGCCAGAGGTGGTTACTTCTAATATTACAAAGGATTGTGGAAGTGTTTGAGGTAGCACACAAGTAAACAATTACTCAAAGTGTACATATGACTGTAAGCTTTCCATTTAAACACATATTTCTTTTATATGTTTTCCTCATGGACCTTTGAAATACTACCATTAGAGATAGGGAGCTTGAAAGAGGTGTAATCAGTCGCACAGATTTAAATTGATTTACATTCAAAAATGGACCCTCATTGTATATGATCAACACTCGATTTATTAGTAAGTACGAGGGTGTGCTACCATAGACACGAAAGGGACAAGTTTATTTGAAGAGAAAAGAGTGTCTTTTTATGGTGCACCTGGAGAGAGAAATGTGTTTGTAAAACGTCACTTTTATTTAATTCATTAAAAATAGTTGCGAAATATAAAAGAAAATAAGACAAGACATGAGACAAACATTTAGTGGTATAAAAAAGGATAAAAATCCTTCACCTAGTGGATACCCCACTGTCTAGTCTCCCAAATGACTCAAATTATGTTGCTGTTCAGCTATGTTATTATTAACATTGGGTTATAACGTGGATCAGGGTTGCTACAATAGTCTACAATTTTCCAATAAACCCTGGGCTCTCTCTAGCAGCCGCTAGCAGACGCCTGAGCACGGACACAGTTCCGTCTCAGCGTTGCTGCTGGCTTGCTGGAGCCAGTGATATCACGTCCTGTGTTCTCCCACCGAGCTGCGTCTAAGGGGTGCCTGCATGCACTCCCTCGCTCAGGTGGGTTGAGAACAAACAGGGACACTACTGGTTCTGGCGCCAGATACCGAGTCAGTGTCTTTAGGTAGGGGACCGTGTCCAACGGTAACCCCAAAAGCAGCCAACAGTTCAAAATTACAATTGATAAGTGGGGAGGGGAGAGTGGGGTATTAAACACACTAGGTGTGTAGTTAAGTCGAGCGTACGCTTTCGCAAAAGCTTCCTCAGGACCACCGGGCAAGCCGCCGGAAGCTCCTTAAATACCAGTTCCTCCCTGCATATTCATGGTATGCAAATTCCAAAGGGAGTGTGTATGTAGATCCCTTGGTGCTATTGGTCATTTCGTTTGGGTGTCACGCATGATGCGTGAGTATACACCCACTGTCAGTGTTTTTCCAAACACTTGTCCTTAGCGCAATGTTCTAAGGTGTTTCATTATTTCTACATGTGCCGCATTATAAGTGACAGTGGGACACTAGCGGTATGCTGTCGTATCCCGTGGGTTAGTAATATGCCTATCTGGATTTCCTGATAATTCACGGTGTCATGAAATTAATGATCACTCAGAGACAGCGGAGAAAGAGAGGGCATAAATCAAGTTGATTCAGGGTGGGTTTCGCATATATTACATAGGTCAAAGCAGCCTGACAGTTATGAAGTTAATGAATCTGTGCTGTATTCGCATGCCCTATCAGTCGGAACGCAGTATATTTGGCTAAGATCGCAGAGCTGCTATATCGCGGTTTCAGGGAGAGACACACTCCTTCCCTGTTGGAGCACGACATTGGTCCACTGGGGTGCCAGTAAGTCGCCCCGTGTGTGTGCTACCCTGTGCCTCGCATGGGGTACAGCAGTGACATAAGTAGCCCCGTGTATGTGCTACCTTACGCAGTGTTCTCTTAGTTTATCAGGGTTGCCAAGGCAACCTTCATTATTGCAGTTATCGCACCGCGAGTGACAGTCAAACACCAGCAGTGTGCCTCATTCTCAGGTGGACTCATAATGTGTTTGTCTGAGCCCCCCGATAGGTCATAATGTCATGGCATCAACGACCACAAAAAAAAAAAAGAAAGAAAGAAAGCAGCGAAGAAGGCGCATAGGTCAGAGTTGTCTTGGGGTAGATTCTGATAATGGAGGGTTTATTGAGTCAATGCTGTACTAGCGTATCCCATTGTCCGAAGCGTAATGTATCTAAATTGGTTTGAGAAAGCTCCTGTATGTAGGTCATGGTGGGAGACATATTCCTCACTTACTGGAGCGTAGTAGTGGTCCAAAGAGGGGCAAATAAATCGCCTCATGTATACGCTATCCTGTGCATCACATTGGATGCATCTTGTGATAGAAATCGCCCCGTGTGTGTGCTACTCAGCACATTATTCTGTTGTAAAACAGGGTTGTACAGGCAGCCTTCATTTCTATACTTGCCGCATTATCAGTAATCGTCAGGCAGTAGCGGTGTATTATTATATCAGGTGGGTTCGTGATGAGCCCGTCTGTATGTCCTGATTAATGGTGTCATAGGCATAAATGATCACAAGACATAGGAGAGAAAGCAGAGGAGAAAAAGCATAAGTCAGTTTTAATAATGGTCCACTGGCGCGCAGATAAGTCTCCCCGTATGTGTGCTCTCCTGCGCCTCACATTAGAAGTGGCAGTAACCCTGGGTGCAGCCCAAGGTTCATCCCTAAGGTAAGTATGTCGACAATAATCGGCGCACCTTGTGCGGTGCAATCAAAGGTGCTTGTTCAAATGGTAGTCAAATCCTGGTATGTCATCCAAGGATTAGTACAGTGTTGTTGTAGGAGGCGCATTGGCTGAATTATATGGTGCTTGTAACAAGTACGTTCATAGTGTCATAAAAGTGAACGTATTGATTGAAGTAGCGGGATTGGGAAGTGAATATATGTATATTCTGAATGTATTATTATCTTGCATTTATAGGATGCAGCAAACATCGTGGGATACAGAGCGCAGACCAGCCCGCCTGGTAAGTATGGTAAAATAAAATGAAATAGAACTATGTTAAATGTGGAAATATAATACTTGTTGTACATGGTTTTTAATGTCACAAATGCCGACTTGTTAATGTTCAAACAGCAGGATCAGACAATGTGTTTGCTCCTGAGTACGTCGCGTTACTTTGTTTCTTTTGTAGACTACCTCAATGGTGTAGGGCACAGGGCAAATGCCTGTGGGTAAATGTGATACACTGTTAAATAAGTCATATACAGGACTCTGTTGGATCCTGGTCTAGGGTAGCGGAGTTGTTCAAGACGGCGTATATAGGGGCATGCAGTATATTGGGAAGAGTATGGTTTGACATTATTCGTGGTCTGCCTGCCTGAAATCAGTTTGTGGCAGAATACAATGTCATTACCAGGTAACTCATTGAGCCAATAATACATGATATGTGTGGGAATAATTTCGTGTTCAGCGTGTACTTGTGATGTAGGGGTAGTGAGGTGTGAAAAAACAGTGAAAAATTAATAAAGAAAAATGGGTGAAACTTATAAAAAATGTGAAGAACATAACACACGTGATACAGAGGGGTACTGTAGGTATATACAGGTATTCGTCTGAGTGGGTTCACGAGTTAGTGAATGTAAGGTACAATGAATTAAAGTGAAAAGAAATATGATAAACTGTGAGTATGAAAAAGTGAAAAATGACGGAAATTAGCATTTCTGCTGTGTCCTTTGTGGGTGTGACTCCCTTTTGCAGAGGGGGTCTAAGATGAGTGTATTCTCCCTGGTTGGGGAGTGGTGGCAAGGAGTGAGATACTAAAAGTATCGAATAAGTGTATATAAGTTAAATATACTGGTGTTAGAGTCTTGACCCGTAGGGGTCAGGTGATATCACATAGGTTCAAGGATAGGTCTGCTTTGAATTGAGCGATGAGATGAGTACCATGCCAGGCGACTCTTCTTGTTAGCCATGTGTCTGTATTAGGGAGGATGGGTTAATGGATGTCCATGGTGTTCCACTGGTATGTCTTAAGGGATAAGTGTTCAGAGAAAAACCATATAGTTATTCTCTTCGTTGAGACCTTTAGGGGACATGCTCCCCATTAAAAAGATGAGTCTGGTCTCCTGCTTTAGGAGCTCCCTATCCCAGTCTCCCCTCCGGATGCCCAAGGATACCTGGATCATGCCATATGCTTTAAGGCCACTGGTACTGCCATGATGGTATCTTAAAAAATGTTTGGCTACTGGTGTAAGGGTTTTCCCTTGTTGTCGATCCCTTTCCGCATTCCTGATGCTTGTTAGGTGTTCCGACAAGCGTTTTTTTAGGGGTCTTTTGGTTTTTCCAATATAATTTTTCCCACAGGGGCATTGTAAATTATATATAACCCCTGCGGTATCACATGTGATGTATTGTTTGATTTTCCAGTTCTTGCCAAATTTATCAGTGTACCCATTTTGTTGTATCATGTGTGGGCAAATCTTGCACGTGCCACATTTGAATGACCCTTTCTTAGTGATTTTGGGCTTGGCTTTCTTGTTCTCAAAGTGGCTATGGACCAATTGGTCTCTGAGATTACTGCACCTTCTCCAACTTATATCCACTTGATTGCCCAGGATTTCATCCAGGTCTTTGTCGGTCTTAAGGATGTTCAAATGTCTGTTCAGTGCATTTTGAATTTCACGCCATTCCTGGCAAAAAGTTCCGATAAATCGAATTTTATCGTGTGAATCTGTTGTTTTACGTTTGTTGGGAACAAGTAGGCGTTCTCGGTTGTAGCTGCTGGTGTCCCTTCTAGCTTTGCGTATGGATCTCCTACTATAGCCCCTATTTAGGAGTCTGATGTCCAATTCATTGGCCCTCTTATCGTATGTTTCTTCATTGGAACAGTTACGCTTCGTCCTCAGATATTCCCCCTTGGGGAGTCCTTTGAGGACCGGGGGGAAGTGGGCACTACTGTTATGTAGTAGGGAATTTGTCGCCGTTGTTTTGCGAAATAAATCAGTAGTGATTGACCCATTTGTCTCGACGCAGATGCGGAGATCCAGGTATTCCACTTCCTTCTGGCTGGTGTGATATGTCAATCTCAAATTCAAATCATTATTGTTCAATTTGTCAATAAAGTCTGTGAACAATTTGATTTCACCTTGCCATATGATGAACAGGTCATCAATGTACCGTAACCAGATTAAAATATGTTCGGTGTATTGTTCATTGATCTCTGTGAATACATGTTCCCGCTCCCACCACCCCAGGTACAGGTTTGCATACGTGGGGGCACAAGTGCTCCCCATCGCAGTCCCCTGCACCTGGAGGTAGAAGCGGTCCTCACATACAAAGTAGTTTCGGTATAAGACAAAGCGTAACAGTCTGGTAATGAATGAATTCAGAGGGGTGTCACGCTCCATACTGAGGAAATATTCTGCAGCCTGTATACCATTATGATGTTTAATACTGGTATACAGGCTTTCAACGTCACAGGTGACTAGCCATGAGTCTGGGCTGAGTACTATGTCTTGTATTTTTTGGAGCACGTCCATAGTATCACGTACATACGAGGGCAGGCTGGTAACATATTTCCTTAGGTGGAAGTCGACAAACTCACTCGCTTTTTCTGTAAGGCCCCCTATGCCAGATATAATTGGCCTGCCAGGTGGGTTTGATTCACATTTATGAATCTTGGGAAGGAGGTACAAAGTTGGAATTCTCACCGTTTTCACTTCCAAGAATTCGTATTGCGATTTGGTTATTATCCCTTCTCGTCTGGCCTGGTCTAAGATTTTTTGATACAATTCCAGGTAATCGTTGGTGGGGTTGAAAGTGAGTAGTTTATAGCAGGATGTGTCATCCAGTTGTCGCTTTAATTCTTTTTTGTACATGTCAGTGGCCCATAGTACGATATTTCCTCCTTTGTCGGATGGTTTCACGACAGTGTCCCCCCATTCCCTGATTTCTTTGAGTGCTTCCCTCTCTGCCATGGAGATATTATCATTGTAGTGGCAGTAAGGTTTATTGTTTTCAATCTTATCAAGGTCTCTACTGACCATTTCCAAGAACACCCTTATTTGTGGACATATTGACACATCAGGAAGAAAGGTAGACTTTTTCTTCAGTCTGGTGGTGTCGACTCCTGCCCTATCATGGGATGGGGTATCACAAAGTTCATCATCACATTCCTCTGAGAGATCCTCAAGGATCCTGAGCATCTCTCTGTCATTGCTATCAAAGAATTGATCTATGCGGGTTTGTGATGGGTCAATGCAGACATCTGCAGTATCGTGCTCATCTGTGCTGATTGTGTTTTCTTGTCTTTTTTTGAAAAATTTCTTCAGCAAGAGTTTCCTAACGTAGAGGTGGAGATCTTTTTCACACTCAAAACGATCCAAATTCTTTGTGGGGGAGAAACTGAGGCCTTTATTAAGTATAGATGTTTGTGCCTCTGTTAGGGAATGGGTAGTGAGATTAATGATTCTGAGGGAGTCGGTAGATGTTATCTCCGATACCGCCTTGTCTCCCTCTGATCTTCTCTCCATTCTCTTGGTCCTCTCTTTCCTCTTCTTCCCCCTCCTTGTCCTCCTACGTCTCGTCCCAGGTTCTCCCTCATATCCCTGGGACTGACCCCTAAAAAATCCCGTCTTGATCTTGCAGCATATGAAATGTCTGATTGCTCACTCTCTGAGGAGTCAATTTCAGAGGTGGTGTACCCTCGGGCAGTGTCTTGGGTTTTTCTTTTTTGTGTAAAGTTCCACCTGTACGCTCTACTTGTCTGGAAATCATGCTGGTCTCTTTGTAACTTATTCTTTTTTCTGCTAATAATTTCCTTTTCTATGTTGTCTAGTTCGGTTTTGATCCTATGATATGTTTTCTGGAATTTCTCCAGTTTTTCAAAACCTTTCAGTTTCTCACTGAGTATTGCTATCTCTTGTGCATGTTTGTTTAGCATTATCTCATCATGCCTGACCAGTATATTAATGAGGCCGAGTGAGCAAGTTGTTAGAGTTTTCTCCCACTCGATTCTTAAAGAATCATCGGCGAGTTCAAAGGATGGGAAGATTTTGGGCCGGAGGCCTCTAGGGGTGATCTGTTGTTTTATGTAGGTCTCGAAAGTGGCTTTATTCCAAAACGCCTTTGTTTGTTTCACAAGAGCCGTTTTGAGATTATAAAGATCATTCATCCAATCTTCCTGCCTAGTGTCCATGTGTGTAATGTCTTTTTCCAACATGTTCTCAAGGCATTTCCTGAAATTAGTTTGCCTATCATTCAGCTCTTGGCTGAGGCTAAACGTAGTTGAGGCTGTTGCCATGTTTGGAAAAAGTGACATGCTATAATCAACGTTTTTTTTGGGGGGATAGGAGCTACACGGTGCCTTGCACCTGAGTTAATAATTATGGTGAAACAAGTAAGAATTTAACACAATTGTGCCGTGCTGACTGGCAGAGGGTGAGAACACTCACCATAAACTTGGTAGGGAGCTTGAAAGAGGTGTAATCAGTCGCACAGATTTAAATTGATTTACATTCAAAAATGGACCCTCATTGTATATGATCAACACTCGATTTATTAGTAAGTACGAGGGTGTGCTACCATAGACACGAAAGGGACAAGTTTATTTGAAGAGAAAAGAGTGTCTTTTTATGGTGCACCTGGAGAGAGAAATGTGTTTGTAAAACGTCACTTTTATTTAATTCATTAAAAATAGTTGCGAAATATAAAAGAAAATAAGACAAGACATGAGACAAACATTTAGTGGTATAAAAAAGGATAAAAATCCTTCACCTAGTGGATACCCCACTGTCTAGTCTCCCAAATGACTCAAATTATGTTGCTGTTCAGCTATGTTATTATTAACATTGGGTTATAACGTGGATCAGGGTTGCTACAATAGTCTACAATTTTCCAATAAACCCTGGGCTCTCTCTAGCAGCCGCTAGCAGACGCCTGAGCACGGACACAGTTCCGTCTCAGCGTTGCTGCTGGCTTGCTGGAGCCAGTGATATCACGTCCTGTGTTCTCCCACCGAGCTGCGTCTAAGGGGTGCCTGCATGCACTCCCTCGCTCAGGTGGGTTGAGAACAAACAGGGACACTACTGGTTCTGGCGCCAGATACCGAGTCAGTGTCTTTAGGTAGGGGACCGTGTCCAACGGTAACCCCAAAAGCAGCCAACAGTTCAAAATTACAATTGATAAGTGGGGAGGGGAGAGTGGGGTATTAAACACACTAGGTGTGTAGTTAAGTCGAGCGTACGCTTTCGCAAAAGCTTCCTCAGGACCACCGGGCAAGCCGCCGGAAGCTCCTTAAATACCAGTTCCTCCCTGCATATTCATGGTATGCAAATTCCAAAGGGAGTGTGTATGTAGATCCCTTGGTGCTATTGGTCATTTCGTTTGGGTGTCACGCATGATGCGTGAGTATACACCCACTGTCAGTGTTTTTCCAAACACTTGTCCTTAGCGCAATGTTCTAAGGTGTTTCATTATTTCTACATGTGCCGCATTATAAGTGACAGTGGGACACTAGCGGTATGCTGTCGTATCCCGTGGGTTAGTAATATGCCTATCTGGATTTCCTGATAATTCACGGTGTCATGAAATTAATGATCACTCAGAGACAGCGGAGAAAGAGAGGGCATAAATCAAGTTGATTCAGGGTGGGTTTCGCATATATTACATAGGTCAAAGCAGCCTGACAGTTATGAAGTTAATGAATCTGTGCTGTATTCGCATGCCCTATCAGTCGGAACGCAGTATATTTGGCTAAGATCGCAGAGCTGCTATATCGCGGTTTCAGGGAGAGACACACTCCTTCCCTGTTGGAGCACGACATTGGTCCACTGGGGTGCCAGTAAGTCGCCCCGTGTGTGTGCTACCCTGTGCCTCGCATGGGGTACAGCAGTGACATAAGTAGCCCCGTGTATGTGCTACCTTACGCAGTGTTCTCTTAGTTTATCAGGGTTGCCAAGGCAACCTTCATTATTGCAGTTATCGCACCGCGAGTGACAGTCAAACACCAGCAGTGTGCCTCATTCTCAGGTGGACTCATAATGTGTTTGTCTGAGCCCCCCGATAGGTCATAATGTCATGGCATCAACGACCACAAAAAAAAAAAAGAAGGAAAGAAAGCAGCGAAGAAGGCGCATAGGTCAGAGTTGTCTTGGGGTAGATTCTGATAATGGAGGGTTTATTGAGTCAATGCTGTACTGTTAGGAACAGGGAGATCTCGCCTACCCTAACTCCGTTGTCACCCCTTGGAATTGGCGGATGCGTGCTAAGCTAACCTTCACCAATAATAGCCGCGTTCGTGGGAGCCCGTTAGTCAGGCTCCCACCCCGATGCCACCTGGTCTTACTGGAGACAACGCAGCCGCCAAGGCCGGAGGTAAACAAGGGGAAATCTACCTAAAAACCTAGGAGGCGAGAACCACCCTGCCCCACAGAGGGGGATGTCAGTGGATAGCGGACTGGGCTGGGACCCGCGGTGCTAATGCTGTGGGCAGCAGGCCAGACAAAGTACCGTGGCCAAATTGACTGGTATCACAATACACAAGGTGTACCCAGGTGCTAAGCACACGGTATGCTGACACAATCCAAGATGTTGACGGGTGTAACAATACACAATATGTTGACACAATAAGAACTGCTGACGGGTGTAACAATACACAAGATGCTGACACAATATAAACTGCTGACGGGTGTAACAATACACAAGGTGTTGACACAATCAGAACTGCTGACGGGTGTAACAATACACAATATGCTGACACAATATAACTGCTGACGGGTGTAACAATACACAAGATGTTGACACAATATAACTGCTGACGGGTGTAACAATACACAAGATGTTGACAAAATAAGAACTGACAATAAGGGAGAAAAGGAGAGAGAGTCTCCCAACTTATCTGACACCAAGATATCAGCAAGCAGACGCAGGCAAGGTTTCTGGAGGCAGCCAGGAACAGGGACTGGAAACCAGGAACCACGGGTGAGCAGGAGCCTGGAACCGGAAACACTCAGGACGCCAAATCAGGAGCTATAGCCGGCGTCTGAGTGTCCCAGCGTCCAAGTTTAAATAGCGCGCCAAGCGCTACCCTGACGCTGCGTGCGGCGTCATGCACACCCCTTCCTCCCTGCGGCCGCCAGGCGTCCTCCGTCGCCTTGGCAACCGCTGCGGCAGGGGAGGAAGGGGTTGTACGCCGGCAGCCTGACTGTCTGCCGGAAGCTCCCGGCTGATGACGCGACGGCGTCGCGGTAACCCGGCAACCGCCGGAAGAACAGAGGAGACTGCCGGGCGAGCGGAGGCGCTGCCCGTGCAGCTCCTAACAGTACCCCCCCCTTGAGGAGGGGTCACCGAACCCTTACAACCAGGTTTGAATGGGAAGGTCTTAAAGAACTCTGCTTTGAGCCTGGGCGCATGTAACAATCGCTCAGGCACCCAAGACCTCTCCTCTTCTCCGAACCCCTTCCAATGGACCAAAAATTTCAGTTGACCCCGAACAACCTTGGAGTCCAATATCTGTTCTACTATGAATTCCTTGTGCCCTTGAACGAGGACTGGTTCGCGGTTGGAAGCAGGCCCTGATTGGGAAGCCATCGAGGCTGGTTTAAGAAGAGAGCAATGAAAGACATTATTGATCCGCAGTGTTCTGGGGAGCTGCAACCTGAATGCCACCGGATTGACTTGAGCAGTGATCAAAAATGGACCGATGAACCTGGGCCCTAATTTGGGACATCTCTGGCGAAGCTTAATGTGGCGAGTAGACAACCACACCTTTTGCCCCACTTGGAAAAAACATGGTCTCCTATGTTTGTCAAAAAAAATTTTTGAACGTGCTGAAGATTGCCTCAGAGCCAAATGAACCTTTTGCCACGACTTCCTAAGGAAGGACACTGTGGAGAAGGGCGGCCGAGAGGAATCCCTCGGAACAAAGAAGGAGTTACACTTGGGATGGAACCCGAAATTACACAAAAAAGGCGAGCTTTTGGAGGCCGCATGATACGAGTTGTTATAAGCAAATTCAGCTAAAGGTACCAGTTCGGCCCAATTGCTCTGACATTTGGAGACAAAGCAGCGTAAATATTGCTCCAATGCTTGGTTGACCCTTTCGGTCTGCCCGTTGGACTGTGGGTGATGCCCGGAGGAAAGACTGACCTGTATTCCTAAACCGGAACAAAAACTTCTCCAGAACCTGGCCACAAACTGAGATCCCCTGTCAGAAACAATATCCAAGGGAAGGCCATGGAGTCTGAAAATATGCGAGATAAAGAGTTGTGCCAACTCTTTAGCAGTAGGAAGTTTACGCAAGGGAATAAAATGTGCCATCTTGCTAAAGCGGTCGACCGTGACCCAAATGGTGGTAAAACGAGAAGAAGAAGGAAGGTCGACAATGAAGTCCATAGAAATATGGGACCATGGCCTTTCGGGAATGAACAACGGTAGAAGAGTACCCACTGGTGATGACCTGGGAGATTTATGTCGAGCACATACCGGACAAGAAGAGATAAACAGAGCAACATCCTGTTTTATGGTGGGCCACCAAACCGCCCTAGACAAGTGCTCAAGGGTCTTGGTAACGCCAGGGTGTCCAGTGACCCTACTGGAATGAAAATCCTTGAGGACCAAATTTCTGAGGTGTTTGGGAATAAACAGTCTATTATGTGGAGTCCCCTGAGGAGCAGAAGGCTGAGAAGCCAGGACACGGGAGGCCAAGTCCTGAGTCAGACCCGCAAAAATGACAGAAGACGGGACAATGGGCGTATCTTTGAGTCCAGTGCTCTGACAAGTCTGGAAACTACGAGATAAAGCATCAGCTTTGACATTTTTGGGGCCGGGTCTGAACGTAATGATAAATTGAAACCTGGTAAAGAACAACGCCCACCGGGCTTGTCGTGGGTTTAATCGCTTAGCAGATTCGATGTAGGCTAAGTTTTTATGGTCGGTAATCACAGTGATGATGTGTTTGGCCCCTTCTAACCAATGACGCCACTCCTCAAAGGCCCACTTAATGGCCAACAATTCACGATTCCCGACATCATAGTTCCTTTCAGCTGAGGAGAACTTACGGGAGAAGAAGGCGCAAGGATGAATCTTCTGATCACGAATGTCCTTCTGAGAAAGGACAGCTCCAGCCCCTACATCCGAGGCGTCAACCTCCACAATAAAAGGAATTCTGGGATCCGGGTGATGTAAGACAGGAGCTGAGCAGAAGGCCTTCTTTAATTGATGAAAGGACTCAACGGCCTGTGGGGACCAAATTTCAGGATTGGCTCCCTTGCGAGTCAGTTCCACAATGGGGGCAACAATGTCAGAAAAGGACCGGATGAATCTCCGATAATAATTGGAGAATCCTAAGAATCTTTGGATGGCCTTGAGATTGTTAGGAAGAGCCCAGGACATGATGGCTTGAACCTTGCTGGGGTCCATGGAAAAACCCTTAGGAGAGATGACATAACCCAGAAAAGAGACTTGAGCAATTTCGAATTCACACTTTTCGAGTTTGGCATATAATTGATTTTCACGCAACTTCTGAAGAATCAGGCGGACGTGTTGCCGATGTTCAGAAAGTGACTTGGAAAAAATCAAAATGTCGTCTAAGTAAACCACAGCAAATACTCCCAGGAACGGCCGAAGTACTTCATTTATAAAATCCTGAAAAACTGCAGGAGCGTTGGCCAAGCCGAACGGCATTACAAGATATTCGTAGTGACCTGAATGTGTGTTAAAGGCTGTCTTCCACTCATCTCCCTTTCTAATCCTGATGAGGTTATATGCTCCTCTAAGATCAATCTTAGAAAACACCACCGCTTCCCGGATTTGATCAAACAACACAGAGATGAGTGGTAACGGATAGGAATTTTTTACAGTAATTTTGTTCAAAGCCCTATAGTCTATGCAGGGACGCAAAGATCCATCTTTCTTTTCAACAAAAAAAAACCCTGCACCTACAGGAGATTTAGAAGGACGGATGAATCCCTTTTCGAGACTCTCTTTTATGTATGAATCCATGGCCTGGGATTCAGGTTCTGAGAGGGCATATAGACGTCCCTTGGGCAATCTGGCATTGGGAACTAAGTCTATAGTACAATCAAAGGGACGGTGAGGGGGCAACGTATCAGCTTCCTTCTTGGAAAACACATCGGCAAAGTCTCTGTAGGGTATGGGTAAAGAAGAAAAAACGGGAAGGACAAGACGAAGAGGAAGAGAGAGACAGTGATCAGAACAGGAAGAGCCCCAACGTACAATTTCTCCTGTGGACCAGTCGATACTGGGATTGTGCTTTCTAAGCCATGGTAACCCTAGGACGAGTGGCGTGAGCGGACAGTGAAACAACAAAAAAGAAATCTCTTCAGAATGAAGGGCCCCCACCGAAAGCTGGAGAGAAGGGGTGCATGCGGTAACACTGCCGTTGGCGAGTGGCTGACCATCCAGACCACAAACCGACAATGAATTGACCAGGGGAATGGGCTTGAGCCCCAAAGAACAAACCAACCCCCTGTCAATAAAATTGCCGGCTGCACCGCAATCAACAAAGGCAGTGGTAGCGACAGTGCAGTTTTTATAAGTGACAGAAACCTGAATAATGATCGAGTCTAGGGGAGAAAAACAAGATAGGCCCAAGTGAGTTTCCCCAAACCCACCTAGGCCCTGTCTTTTCCCGCCTTCAACGGACAGACCACTGCACGGTGACCCTGACCACCACAATACAGACAGAGACCCTTCAGCCTCCTACGATTCTTTTCTGCGGCAGATAAACGTGTGGCCCCAATTTGCATGGGTTCGTCACAGACAACCTCCGAGGTCTCCCCCAGTGATGTGGAAGGATATACCCCGGAAACCCTCTCTCTCTGGCGTTCCCGGAACCTCCGATCTACCTTTATGGCTAACTCCATAATTTCATCCAGGGAGGTCGGAGTTGGGTAGTGGACCAATGCATCTTTTAACGTTTCAGATAACCCAATGCGAAATTGGCTACGGAGTGCTGGGTCATTCCAACCAGAATCAATGGCCCACCTCCTGAATTGGGTACAATAAGCCTCTGCGTTACTCTGACCCTGTCGTAGTGCCCTCAGGTTGGCTTCGGCTGAGGCAGCACGGTCTGGGTCGTCGTAAAGCAACCCCATGGCAGAAAAAAAACATTCACAGAGGTAAGGGCCTCGGACCCTGCGGGAAGGCCAAACGCCCAGGTCTGGGGGTCTCCTTGTAGCAGGGAGATGACCATTCCCACACGCTGGGATTCTACGCCGGAGGAGGCCGGGCGGAGTTTGAAATAAAGTTTACACGACTCTCTAAAGTTAAAAAACTGGGAACGTTCCCCGGAAAACCGGTCCGGGAGACTCAACTTGGGTTCGGGGTTTCTAGATGAGGATAAGACCCCTTGTACCCGTTCCTCTTGTGAGTTTACCCGGAGGGTCAATTTCTGAAGTTCCTGAGTAAGAGTATGCATCTGCCCTGCCAGAGCGTGATTAGCAGCCTGCTGGGCCGGATCCATAATGGCTGACTGAAGGTTCGGGTGAAGTATGGGCCGGCTATAATGTTAGGAACAGGGAGATCTCGCCTACCCTAACTCCGTTGTCACCCCTTGGAATTGGCGGATGCGTGCTAAGCTAACCTTCACCAATAATAGCCGCGTTCGTGGGAGCCCGTTAGTCAGGCTCCCACCCCGATGCCACCTGGTCTTACTGGAGACAACGCAGCCGCCAAGGCCGGAGGTAAACAAGGGGAAATCTACCTAAAAACCTAGGAGGCGAGAACCACCCTGCCCCACAGAGGGGGATGTCAGTGGATAGCGGACTGGGCTGGGACCCGCGGTGCTAATGCTGTGGGCAGCAGGCCAGACAAAGTACCGTGGCCAAATTGACTGGTATCACAATACACAAGGTGTACCCAGGTGCTAAGCACACGGTATGCTGACACAATCCAAGATGTTGACGGGTGTAACAATACACAATATGTTGACACAATAAGAACTGCTGACGGGTGTAACAATACACAAGATGCTGACACAATATAAACTGCTGACGGGTGTAACAATACACAAGGTGTTGACACAATCAGAACTGCTGACGGGTGTAACAATACACAATATGCTGACACAATATAACTGCTGACGGGTGTAACAATACACAAGATGTTGACACAATATAACTGCTGACGGGTGTAACAATACACAAGATGTTGACAAAATAAGAACTGACAATAAGGGAGAAAAGGAGAGAGAGTCTCCCAACTTATCTGACACCAAGATATCAGCAAGCAGACGCAGGCAAGGTTTCTGGAGGCAGCCAGGAACAGGGACTGGAAACCAGGAACCACGGGTGAGCAGGAGCCTGGAACCGGAAACACTCAGGACGCCAAATCAGGAGCTATAGCCGGCGTCTGAGTGTCCCAGCGTCCAAGTTTAAATAGCGCGCCAAGCGCTACCCTGACGCTGCGTGCGGCGTCATGCACACCCATTCCTCCCTGCGGCCGCCAGGCGTCCTCCGTCGCCTTGGCAACCGCTGCGGCAGGGGAGGAAGGGGTTGTACGCCGGCAGCCTGACTGTCTGCCGGAAGCTCCCGGCTGATGATGCGACGGCGTCGCGGTAACCCGGCAACCGCCGGAAGAACAGAGGAGACTGCCGGGCGAGCGGAGGCGCTGCCCGTGCAGCTACTAACATGTACTAGCGTATCCCATTGTCCGAAGCGTAATGTATCTAAATTGGTTTGAGAAAGCTCCTGTATGTAGGTCATGGTGGGAGACATATTCCTCACTTACTGGAGCGTAGTAGTGGTCCAAAGAGGGGCAAATAAATCGCCTCATGTATACGCTATCCTGTGCATCACATTGGATGCATCTTGTGATAGAAATCGCCCCGTGTGTGTGCTACTCAGCACATTATTCTGTTGTAAAACAGGGTTGTACAGGCAGCCTTCATTTCTATACTTGCCGCATTATCAGTAATCGTCAGGCAGTAGCGGTGTATTATTATATCAGGTGGGTTCGTGATGAGCCCGTCTGTATGTCCTGATTAATGGTGTCATAGGCATAAATGATCACAAGACATAGGAGAGAAAGCAGAGGAGAAAAAGCATAAGTCAGTTTTAATAATGGTCCACTGGCGCGCAGATAAGTCTCCCCGTATGTGTGCTCTCCTGCGCCTCACATTAGAAGTGGCAGTAACCCTGGGTGCAGCCCAAGGTTCATCCCTAAGGTAAGTATGTCGACAATAATCGGCGCACCTTGTGCGGTGCAATCAAAGGTGCTTGTTCAAATGGTAGTCAAATCCTGGTATGTCATCCAAGGATTAGTACAGTGTTGTTGTAGGAGGCGCATTGGCTGAATTATATGGTGCTTGTAACAAGTACGTTCATAGTGTCATAAAAGTGAACGTATTGATTGAAGTAGCGGGATTGGGAAGTGAATATATGTATATTCTGAATGTATTATTATCTTGCATTTATAGGATGCAGCAAACATCGTGGGATACAGAGCGCAGACCAGCCCGCCTGGTAAGTATGGTAAAATAAAATGAAATAGAACTATGTTAAATGTGGAAATATAATACTTGTTGTACATGGTTTTTAATGTCACAAATGCCGACTTGTTAATGTTCAAACAGCAGGATCAGACAATGTGTTTGCTCCTGAGTACGTCGCGTTACTTTGTTTCTTTTGTAGACTACCTCAATGGTGTAGGGCACAGGGCAAATGCCTGTGGGTAAATGTGATACACTGTTAAATAAGTCATATACAGGACTCTGTTGGATCCTGGTCTAGGGTAGCGGAGTTGTTCAAGACGGCGTATATAGGGGCATGCAGTATATTGGGAAGAGTATGGTTTGACATTATTCGTGGTCTGCCTGCCTGAAATCAGTTTGTGGCAGAATACAATGTCATTACCAGGTAACTCATTGAGCCAATAATACATGATATGTGTGGGAATAATTTCGTGTTCAGCGTGTACTTGTGATGTAGGGGTAGTGAGGTGTGAAAAAACAGTGAAAAATTAATAAAGAAAAATGGGTGAAACTTATAAAAAATGTGAAGAACATAACACACGTGATACAGAGGGGTACTGTAGGTATATACAGGTATTCGTCTGAGTGGGTTCACGAGTTAGTGAATGTAAGGTACAATGAATTAAAGTGAAAAGAAATATGATAAACTGTGAGTATGAAAAAGTGAAAAATGACGGAAATTAGCATTTCTGCTGTGTCCTTTGTGGGTGTGACTCCCTTTTGCAGAGGGGGTCTAAGATGAGTGTATTCTCCCTGGTTGGGGAGTGGTGGCAAGGAGTGAGATACTAAAAGTATCGAATAAGTGTATATAAGTTAAATATACTGGTGTTAGAGTCTTGACCCGTAGGGGTCAGGTGATATCACATAGGTTCAAGGATAGGTCTGCTTTGAATTGAGCGATGAGATGAGTACCATGCCAGGCGACTCTTCTTGTTAGCCATGTGTCTGTATTAGGGAGGATGGGTTAATGGATGTCCATGGTGTTCCACTGGTATGTCTTAAGGGATAAGTGTTCAGAGAAAAACCATATAGTTATTCTCTTCGTTGAGACCTTTAGGGGACATGCTCCCCATTAAAAAGATGAGTCTGGTCTCCTGCTTTAGGAGCTCCCTATCCCAGTCTCCCCTCCGGATGCCCAAGGATACCTGGATCATGCCATATGCTTTAAGGCCACTGGTACTGCCATGATGGTATCTTAAAAAATGTTTGGCTACTGGTGTAAGGGTTTTCCCTTGTTGTCGATCCCTTTCCGCATTCCTGATGCTTGTTAGGTGTTCCGACAAGCGTTTTTTTAGGGGTCTTTTGGTTTTTCCAATATAATTTTTCCCACAGGGGCATTGTAAATTATATATAACCCCTGCGGTATCACATGTGATGTATTGTTTGATTTTCCAGTTCTTGCCAAATTTATCAGTGTACCCATTTTGTTGTATCATGTGTGGGCAAATCTTGCACGTGCCACATTTGAATGACCCTTTCTTAGTGATTTTGGGCTTGGCTTTCTTGTTCTCAAAGTGGCTATGGACCAATTGGTCTTTGAGATTACTGCACCTTCTCCAACTTATATCCACTTGATTGCCCAGGATTTCATCCAGGTCTTTGTCGGTCTTAAGGATGTTCAAATGTCTGTTCAGTGCATTTTGAATTTCACGCCATTCCTGGCAAAAAGTTCCGATAAATCGAATTTTATCGTGTGAATCTGTTGTTTTACGTTTGTTGGGAACAAGTAGGCGTTCTCGGTTGTAGCTGCTGGTGTCCCTTCTAGCTTTGCGTATGGATCTCCTACTATAGCCCCTATTTAGGAGTCTGATGTCCAATTCATTGGCCCTCTTATCGTATGTTTCTTCATTGGAACAGTTACGCTTCGTCCTCAGATATTCCCCCTTGGGGAGTCCTTTGAGGACCGGGGGGAAGTGGGCACTACTGTTATGTAGTAGGGAATTTGTCGCCGTTGTTTTGCGAAATAAATCAGTAGTGATTGACCCATTTGTCTCGACGCAGATGCGGAGATCCAGGTATTCCACTTCCTTCTGGCTGGTGTGATATGTCAATCTCAAATTCAAATCATTATTGTTCAATTTGTCAATAAAGTCTGTGAACAATTTGATTTCACCTTGCCATATGATGAACAGGTCATCAATGTACCGTAACCAGATTAAAATATGTTCGGTGTATTGTTCATTGATCTCTGTGAATACATGTTCCCGCTCCCACCACCCCAGGTACAGGTTTGCATACGTGGGGGCACAAGTGCTCCCCATCGCAGTCCCCTGCACCTGGAGGTAGAAGCGGTCCTCACATACAAAGTAGTTTCGGTATAAGACAAAGCGTAACAGTCTGGTAATGAATGAATTCAGAGGGGTGTCACGCTCCATACTGAGGAAATATCTCGTCTGGGACGAGACGTAGGAGGACAAGGAGGGGGAAGAAGAGGAAAGAGAGGACCAAGAGAATGGAGAGAAGATCAGAGGGAGACAAGGCGGTATCGGAGATAACATCTACCGACTCCCTCAGAATCATTAATCTCACTACCCATTCCCTAACAGAGGCACAAACATCTATACTTAATAAAGGCCTCAGTTTCTCCCCCACAAAGAATTTGGATCGTTTTGAGTGTGAAAAAGATCTCCACCTCTACGTTAGGAAACTCTTGCTGAAGAAATTTTTCAAAAAAAGACAAGAAAACACAATCAGCACAGATGAGCACGATACTGCAGATGTCTGCATTGACCCATCACAAACCCGCATAGATCAATTCTTTGATAGCAATGACAGAGAGATGCTCAGGATCCTTGAGGATCTCTCAGAGGAATGTGATGATGAACTTTGTGATACCCCATCCCATGATAGGGCAGGAGTCGACACCACCAGACTGAAGAAAAAGTCTACCTTTCTTCCTGATGTGTCAATATGTCCACAAATAAGGGTGTTCTTGGAAATGGTCAGTAGAGACCTTGATAAGATTGAAAACAATAAACCTTACTGCCACTACAATGATAATATCTCCATGGCAGAGAGGGAAGCACTCAAAGAAATCAGGGAATGGGGGGACACTGTCGTGAAACCATCCGACAAAGGAGGAAATATCGTACTATGGGCCACTGACATGTACAAAAAAGAATTAAAGCGACAACTGGATGACACATCCTGCTATAAACTACTCACTTTCAACCCCACCAACGATTACCTGGAATTGTATCAAAAAATCTTAGACCAGGCCAGACGAGAAGGGATAATAACCAAATCGCAATACGAATTCTTGGAAGTGAAAACGGTGAGAATTCCAACTTTGTACCTCCTTCCCAAGATTCATAAATGTGAATCAAACCCACCTGGCAGGCCAATTATATCTGGCATAGGGGGCCTTACAGAAAAAGCGAGTGAGTTTGTCGACTTCCACCTAAGGAAATATGTTACCAGCCTGCCCTCGTATGTACGTGATACTATGGACGTGCTCCAAAAAATACAAGACATAGTACTCAGCCCAGACTCATGGCTAGTCACCTGTGACGTTGAAAGCCTGTATACCAGTATTAAACATCATAATGGTATACAGGCTGCAGAATATTTCCTCAGTATGGAGCGTGACACCCCTCTGAATTCATTCATTACCAGACTGTTACGCTTTGTCTTATACCGAAACTACTTTGTATGTGAGGACCGCTTCTACCTCCAGGTGCAGGGGACTGCGATGGGGAGCACTTGTGCCCCCACGTATGCAAACCTGTACCTGGGGTGGTGGGAGCGGGAACATGTATTCACAGAGATCAATGAACAATACACCGAACATATTTTAATCTGGTTACGGTACATTGATGACCTGTTCATCATATGGCAAGGTGAAATCAAATTGTTCACAGACTTTATTGACAAATTGAACAATAATGATTTGAATTTGAGATTGACATATCACACCAGCCAGAAGGAAGTGGAATACCTGGATCTCCGCATCTGCGTCGAGACAAATGGGTCAATCACTACTGATTTATTTCGCAAAACAACGGCGACAAATTCCCTACTACATAACAGTAGTGCCCACTTCCCCCCGGTCCTCAAAGGACTCCCCAAGGGGGAATATCTGAGGACGAAGCGTAACTGTTCCAATGAAGAAACATACGATAAGAGGGCCAATGAATTGGACATCAGACTCCTAAATAGGGGCTATAGTAGGAGATCCATACGCAAAGCTAGAAGGGACACCAGCAGCTACAACCGAGAACGCCTACTTGTTCCCAACAAACGTAAAACAACAGATTCACACGATAAAATTCGATTTATCGGAACTTTTTGCCAGGAATGGCGTGAAATTCAAAATGCACTGAACAGACATTTGAACATCCTTAAGACCGACAAAGACCTGGATGAAATCCTGGGCAATCAAGTGGATATAAGTTGGAGAAGGTGCAGTAATCTCAGAGACCAATTGGTCCATAGCCACTTTGAGAACAAGAAAGCCAAGCCCAAAATCACTAAGAAAGGGTCATTCAAATGTGGCACGTGCAAGATTTGCCCACACATGATACAACAAAATGGGTACACTGATAAATTTGGCAAGAACTGGAAAATCAAACAATACATCACATGTGATACCGCAGGGGTTATATATAATTTACAATGCCCCTGTGGGAAAAATTATATTGGAAAAACCAAAAGACCCCTAAAAAAACGCTTGTCGGAACACCTAACAAGCATCAGGAATGCGGAAAGGGATCGACAACAAGGGAAAACCCTTACACCAGTAGCCAAACATTTTTTAAGATACCATCATGGCAGTACCAGTGGCCTTAAAGCATATGGCATGATCCAGGTATCCTTGGGCATCCGGAGGGGAGACTGGGATAGGGAGCTCCTAAAGCAGGAGACCAGACTCATCTTTTTAATGGGGAGCATGTCCCCTAAAGGTCTCAACGAAGAGAATAACTATATGGTTTTTCTCTGAACACTTATCCCTTAAGACATACCAGTGGAACACCATGGACATCCATTAACCCATCCTCCCTAATACAGACACATGGCTAACAAGAAGAGTCGCCTGGCATGGTACTCATCTCATCGCTCAATTCAAAGCAGACCTATCCTTGAACCTATGTGATATCACCTGACCCCTACGGGTCAAGACTCTAACACCAGTATATTTAACTTATATACACTTATTCGATACTTTTAGTATCTCACTCCTTGCCACCACTCCCCAACCAGGGAGAATACACTCATCTTAGACCCCCTCTGCAAAAGGGAGTCACACCCACAAAGGACACAGCAGAAATGCTAATTTCCGTCATTTTTCACTTTTTCATACTCACAGTTTATCATATTTCTTTTCACTTTAATTCATTGTACCTTACATTCACTAACTCGTGAACCCACTCAGACGAATACCTGTATATACCTACAGTACCCCTCTGTATCACGTGTGTTATGTTCTTCACATTTTTTATAAGTTTCACCCATTTTTCTTTATTAATTTTTCACTGTTTTTTCACACCTCACTACCCCTACATCACAAGTACACGCTGAACACGAAATTATTCCCACACATATCATGTATTATTGGCTCAATGAGTTACCTGGTAATGACATTGTATTCTGCCACAAACTGATTTCAGGCAGGCAGACCACGAATAATGTCAAACCATACTCTTCCCAATATACTGCATGCCCCTATATACGCCGTCTTGAACAACTCCGCTACCCTAGACCAGGATCCAACAGAGTCCTGTATATGACTTATTTAACAGTGTATCACATTTACCCACAGGCATTTGCCCTGTGCCCTACACCATTGAGGTAGTCTACAAAAGAAACAAAGTAACGCGACGTACTCAGGAGCAAACACATTGTCTGATCCTGCTGTTTGAACATTAACAAGTCGGCATTTGTGACATTAAAAACCATGTACAACAAGTATTATATTTCCACATTTAACATAGTTCTATTTCATTTTATTTTACCATACTTACCAGGCGGGCTGGTCTGCGCTCTGTATCCCACGATGTTTGCTGCATCCTATAAATGCAAGATAATAATACATTCAGAATATACATATATTCACTTCCCAATCCCGCTACTTCAATCAATACGTTCACTTTTATGACACTATGAACGTACTTGTTACAAGCACCATATAATTCAGCCAATGCGCCTCCTACAACAACACTGTACTAATCCTTGGATGACATACCAGGATTTGACTACCATTTGAACAAGCACCTTTGATTGCACCGCACAAGGTGCGCCGATTATTGTCGACATACTTACCTTAGGGATGAACCTTGGGCTGCACCCAGGGTTACTGCCACTTCTAATGTGAGGCGCAGGAGAGCACACATACGGGGAGACTTATCTGCGCGCCAGTGGACCATTATTAAAACTGACTTATGCTTTTTCTCCTCTGCTTTCTCTCCTATGTCTTGTGATCATTTATGCCTATGACACCATTAATCAGGACATACAGACGGGCTCATCACGAACCCACCTGATATAATAATACACCGCTACTGCCTGACGATTACTGATAATGCGGCAAGTATAGAAATGAAGGCTGCCTGTACAACCCTGTTTTACAACAGAATAATGTGCTGAGTAGCACACACACGGGGCGATTTCTATCACAAGATGCATCCAATGTGATGCACAGGATAGCGTATACATGAGGCGATTTATTTGCCCCTCTTTGGACCACTACTACGCTCCAGTAAGTGAGGAATATGTCTCCCACCATGACCTACATACAGGAGCTTTCTCAAACCAATTTAGATACATTACGCTTCGGACAATGGGATACGCTAGTACAGCATTGACTCAATAAACCCTCCATTATCAGAATCTACCCCAAGACAACTCTGACCTATGCGCCTTCTTCGCTGCTTTCTTTCTTTCTTTTTTTTTTTTGTGGTCGTTGATGCCATGACATTATGACCTATCGGGGGGCTCAGACAAACACATTATGAGTCCACCTGAGAATGAGGCACACTGCTGGTGTTTGACTGTCACTCGCGGTGCGATAACTGCAATAATGAAGGTTGCCTTGGCAACCCTGATAAACTAAGAGAACACTGCGTAAGGTAGCACATACACGGGGCTACTTATGTCACTGCTGTACCCCATGCGAGGCACAGGGTAGCACACACACGGGGCGACTTACTGGCACCCCAGTGGACCAATGTCGTGCTCCAACAGGGAAGGAGTGTGTCTCTCCCTGAAACCGCGATATAGCAGCTCTGCGATCTTAGCCAAATATACTGCGTTCCGACTGATAGGGCATGCGAATACAGCACAGATTCATTAACTTCATAACTGTCAGGCTGCTTTGACCTATGTAATATATGCGAAACCCACCCTGAATCAACTTGATTTATGCCCTCTCTTTCTCCGCTGTCTCTGAGTGATCATTAATTTCATGACACCGTGAATTATCAGGAAATCCAGATAGGCATATTACTAACCCACGGGATACGACAGCATACCGCTAGTGTCCCACTGTCACTTATAATGCGGCACATGTAGAAATAATGAAACACCTTAGAACATTGCGCTAAGGACAAGTGTTTGGAAAAACACTGACAGTGGGTGTATACTCACGCATCATGCGTGACACCCAAACGAAATGACCAATAGCACCAAGGGATCTACATACACACTCCCTTTGGAATTTGCATACCATGAATATGCAGGGAGGAACTGGTATTTAAGGAGCTTCCGGCGGCTTGCCCGGTGGTCCTGAGGAAGCTTTTGCGAAAGCGTACGCTCGACTTAACTACACACCTAGTGTGTTTAATACCCCACTCTCCCCTCCCCACTTATCAATTGTAATTTTGAACTGTTGGCTGCTTTTGGGGTTACCGTTGGACACGGTCCCCTACCTAAAGACACTGACTCGGTATCTGGCGCCAGAACCAGTAGTGTCCCTGTTTGTTCTCAACCCACCTGAGCGAGGGAGTGCATGCAGGCACCCCTTAGACGCAGCTCGGTGGGAGAACACAGGACGTGATATCACTGGCTCCAGCAAGCCAGCAGCAACGCTGAGACGGAACTGTGTCCGTGCTCAGGCGTCTGCTAGCGGCTGCTAGAGAGAGCCCAGGGTTTATTGGAAAATTGTAGACTATTGTAGCAACCCTGATCCACGTTATAACCCAATGTTAATAATAACATAGCTGAACAGCAACATAATTTGAGTCATTTGGGAGACTAGACAGTGGGGTATCCACTAGGTGAAGGATTTTTATCCTTTTTTATACCACTAAATGTTTGTCTCATGTCTTGTCTTATTTTCTTTTATATTTCGCAACTATTTTTAATGAATTAAATAAAAGTGACGTTTTACAAACACATTTCTCTCTCCAGGTGCACCATAAAAAGACACTCTTTTCTCTTCAAATAAACTTGTCCCTTTCGTGTCTATGGTAGCACACCCTCGTACTTACTAATAAATCGAGTGTTGATCATATACAATGAGGGTCCATTTTTGAATGTAAATCAATTTAAATCTGTGCGACTGATTACACCTCTTTCAAGCTCCCTACCAAGTTTATGGTGAGTGTTCTCACCCTCTGCCAGTCAGCACGGCACAATTGTGTTAAATTCTTACTTGTTTCACCATAATTATTAACTCAGGTGCAAGGCACCGTGTAGCTCCTATCCCCCCAAAAAAAACGTTGATTATAGCATGTCACTTTTTCCAAACATGGCAACAGCCTCAACTACGTTTAGCCTCAGCCAAGAGCTGAATGATAGGCAAACTAATTTCAGGAAATGCCTTGAGAACATGTTGGAAAAAGACATTACACACATGGACACTAGGCAGGAAGATTGGATGAATGATCTTTATAATCTCAAAACGGCTCTTGTGAAACAAACAAAGGCGTTTTGGAATAAAGCCACTTTCGAGACCTACATAAAACAACAGATCACCCCTAGAGGCCTCCGGCCCAAAATCTTCCCATCCTTTGAACTCGCCGATGATTCTTTAAGAATCGAGTGGGAGAAAACTCTAACAACTTGCTCACTCGGCCTCATTAATATACTGGTCAGGCATGATGAGATAATGCTAAACAAACATGCACAAGAGATAGCAATACTCAGTGAGAAACTGAAAGGTTTTGAAAAACTGGAGAAATTCCAGAAAACATATCATAGGATCAAAACCGAACTAGACAACATAGAAAAGGAAATTATTAGCAGAAAAAAGAATAAATTACAAAGAGACCAGCATGATTTCCAGACAAGTAGAGCGTACAGGTGGAACTTTACACAAAAAAGAAAAACCCAAGACACTGCCCGAGGGTACACCACCTCTGAAATTGACTCCTCAGAGAGTGAGCAATCAGACATTTCATATGCTGCAAGATCAAGACGGGATTTTTTAGGGGTCAGTCCCAGGGATATGAGGGAGAACCTGGGACGAGACGTAGGAGGACAAGGAGGGGGAAGAAGAGGAAAGAGAGGACCAAGAGAATGGAGAGAAGATCAGAGGGAGACAAGGCGGTATCGGAGATAACATCTACCGACTCCCTCAGAATCATTAATCTCACTACCCATTCCCTAACAGAGGCACAAACATCTATACTTAATAAAGGCCTCAGTTTCTCCCCCACAAAGAATTTGGATCGTTTTGAGTGTGAAAAAGATCTCCACCTCTACGTTAGGAAACTCTTGCTGAAGAAATTTTTCAAAAAAAGACAAGAAAACACAATCAGCACAGATGAGCACGATACTGCAGATGTCTGCATTGACCCATCACAAACCCGCATAGATCAATTCTTTGATAGCAATGACAGAGAGATGCTCAGGATCCTTGAGGATCTCTCAGAGGAATGTGATGATGAACTTTGTGATACCCCATCCCATGATAGGGCAGGAGTCGACACCACCAGACTGAAGAAAAAGTCTACCTTTCTTCCTGATGTGTCAATATGTCCACAAATAAGGGTGTTCTTGGAAATGGTCAGTAGAGACCTTGATAAGATTGAAAACAATAAACCTTACTGCCACTACAATGATAATATCTCCATGGCAGAGAGGGAAGCACTCAAAGAAATCAGGGAATGGGGGGACACTGTCGTGAAACCATCCGACAAAGGAGGAAATATCGTACTATGGGCCACTGACATGTACAAAAAAGAATTAAAGCGACAACTGGATGACACATCCTGCTATAAACTACTCACTTTCAACCCCACCAACGATTACCTGGAATTGTATCAAAAAATCTTAGACCAGGCCAGACGAGAAGGGATAATAACCAAATCGCAATACGAATTCTTGGAAGTGAAAACGGTGAGAATTCCAACTTTGTACCTCCTTCCCAAGATTCATAAATGTGAATCAAACCCACCTGGCAGGCCAATTATATCTGGCATAGGGGGCCTTACAGAAAAAGCGAGTGAGTTTGTCGACTTCCACCTAAGGAAATATGTTACCAGCCTGCCCTCGTATGTACGTGATACTATGGACGTGCTCCAAAAAATACAAGACATAGTACTCAGCCCAGACTCATGGCTAGTCACCTGTGACGTTGAAAGCCTGTATACCAGTATTAAACATCATAATGGTATACAGGCTGCAGAATATTTCCTCAGTATGGAGCGTGACACCCCTCTGAATTCATTCATTACCAGACTGTTACGCTTTGTCTTATACCGAAACTACTTTGTATGTGAGGACCGCTTCTACCTCCAGGTGCAGGGGACTGCGATGGGGAGCACTTGTGCCCCCACGTATGCAAACCTGTACCTGGGGTGGTGGGAGCGGGAACATGTATTCACAGAGATCAATGAACAATACACCGAACATATTTTAATCTGGTTACGGTACATTGATGACCTGTTCATCATATGGCAAGGTGAAATCAAATTGTTCACAGACTTTATTGACAAATTGAACAATAATGATTTGAATTTGAGATTGACATATCACACCAGCCAGAAGGAAGTGGAATACCTGGATCTCCGCATCTGCGTCGAGACAAATGGGTCAATCACTACTGATTTATTTCGCAAAACAACGGCGACAAATTCCCTACTACATAACAGTAGTGCCCACTTCCCCCCGGTCCTCAAAGGACTCCCCAAGGGGGAATATCTGAGGACGAAGCGTAACTGTTCCAATGAAGAAACATACGATAAGAGGGCCAATGAATTGGACATCAGACTCCTAAATAGGGGCTATAGTAGGAGATCCATACGCAAAGCTAGAAGGGACACCAGCAGCTACAACCGAGAACGCCTACTTGTTCCCAACAAACGTAAAACAACAGATTCACACGATAAAATTCGATTTATCGGAACTTTTTGCCAGGAATGGCGTGAAATTCAAAATGCACTGAACAGACATTTGAACATCCTTAAGACCGACAAAGACCTGGATGAAATCCTGGGCAATCAAGTGGATATAAGTTGGAGAAGGTGCAGTAATCTCAGAGACCAATTGGTCCATAGCCACTTTGAGAACAAGAAAGCCAAGCCCAAAATCACTAAGAAAGGGTCATTCAAATGTGGCACGTGCAAGATTTGCCCACACATGATACAACAAAATGGGTACACTGATAAATTTGGCAAGAACTGGAAAATCAAACAATACATCACATGTGATACCGCAGGGGTTATATATAATTTACAATGCCCCTGTGGGAAAAATTATATTGGAAAAACCAAAAGACCCCTAAAAAAACGCTTGTCGGAACACCTAACAAGCATCAGGAATGCGGAAAGGGATCGACAACAAGGGAAAACCCTTACACCAGTAGCCAAACATTTTTTAAGATACCATCATGGCAGTACCAGTGGCCTTAAAGCATATGGCATGATCCAGGTATCCTTGGGCATCCGGAGGGGAGACTGGGATAGGGAGCTCCTAAAGCAGGAGACCAGACTCATCTTTTTAATGGGGAGCATGTCCCCTAAAGGTCTCAACGAAGAGAATAACTATATGGTTTTTCTCTGAACACTTATCCCTTAAGACATACCAGTGGAACACCATGGACATCCATTAACCCATCCTCCCTAATACAGACACATGGCTAACAAGAAGAGTCGCCTGGCATGGTACTCATCTCATCGCTCAATTCAAAGCAGACCTATCCTTGAACCTATGTGATATCACCTGACCCCTACGGGTCAAGACTCTAACACCAGTATATTTAACTTATATACACTTATTCGATACTTTTAGTATCTCACTCCTTGCCACCACTCCCCAACCAGGGAGAATACACTCATCTTAGACCCCCTCTGCAAAAGGGAGTCACACCCACAAAGGACACAGCAGAAATGCTAATTTCCGTCATTTTTCACTTTTTCATACTCACAGTTTATCATATTTCTTTTCACTTTAATTCATTGTACCTTACATTCACTAACTCGTGAACCCACTCAGACGAATACCTGTATATACCTACAGTACCCCTCTGTATCACGTGTGTTATGTTCTTCACATTTTTTATAAGTTTCACCCATTTTTCTTTATTAATTTTTCACTGTTTTTTCACACCTCACTACCCCTACATCACAAGTACACGCTGAACACGAAATTATTCCCACACATATCATGTATTATTGGCTCAATGAGTTACCTGGTAATGACATTGTATTCTGCCACAAACTGATTTCAGGCAGGCAGACCACGAATAATGTCAAACCATACTCTTCCCAATATACTGCATGCCCCTATATACGCCGTCTTGAACAACTCCGCTACCCTAGACCAGGATCCAACAGAGTCCTGTATATGACTTATTTAACAGTGTATCACATTTACCCACAGGCATTTGCCCTGTGCCCTACACCATTGAGGTAGTCTACAAAAGAAACAAAGTAACGCGACGTACTCAGGAGCAAACACATTGTCTGATCCTGCTGTTTGAACATTAACAAGTCGGCATTTGTGACATTAAAAACCATGTACAACAAGTATTATATTTCCACATTTAACATAGTTCTATTTCATTTTATTTTACCATACTTACCAGGCGGGCTGGTCTGCGCTCTGTATCCCACGATGTTTGCTGCATCCTATAAATGCAAGATAATAATACATTCAGAATATACATATATTCACTTCCCAATCCCGCTACTTCAATCAATACGTTCACTTTTATGACACTATGAACGTACTTGTTACAAGCACCATATAATTCAGCCAATGCGCCTCCTACAACAACACTGTACTAATCCTTGGATGACATACCAGGATTTGACTACCATTTGAACAAGCACCTTTGATTGCACCGCACAAGGTGCGCCGATTATTGTCGACATACTTACCTTAGGGATGAACCTTGGGCTGCACCCAGGGTTACTGCCACTTCTAATGTGAGGCGCAGGAGAGCACACATACGGGGAGACTTATCTGCGCGCCAGTGGACCATTATTAAAACTGACTTATGCTTTTTCTCCTCTGCTTTCTCTCCTATGTCTTGTGATCATTTATGCCTATGACACCATTAATCAGGACATACAGACGGGCTCATCACGAACCCACCTGATATAATAATACACCGCTACTGCCTGACGATTACTGATAATGCGGCAAGTATAGAAATGAAGGCTGCCTGTACAACCCTGTTTTACAACAGAATAATGTGCTGAGTAGCACACACACGGGGCGATTTCTATCACAAGATGCATCCAATGTGATGCACAGGATAGCGTATACATGAGGCGATTTATTTGCCCCTCTTTGGACCACTACTACGCTCCAGTAAGTGAGGAATATGTCTCCCACCATGACCTACATACAGGAGCTTTCTCAAACCAATTTAGATACATTACGCTTCGGACAATGGGATACGCTAGTACAGCATTGACTCAATAAACCCTCCATTATCAGAATCTACCCCAAGACAACTCTGACCTATGCGCCTTCTTCGCTGCTTTCTTTCTTTCTTTTTTTTTTTTGTGGTCGTTGATGCCATGACATTATGACCTATCGGGGGGCTCAGACAAACACATTATGAGTCCACCTGAGAATGAGGCACACTGCTGGTGTTTGACTGTCACTCGCGGTGCGATAACTGCAATAATGAAGGTTGCCTTGGCAACCCTGATAAACTAAGAGAACACTGCGTAAGGTAGCACATACACGGGGCTACTTATGTCACTGCTGTACCCCATGCGAGGCACAGGGTAGCACACACACGGGGCGACTTACTGGCACCCCAGTGGACCAATGTCGTGCTCCAACAGGGAAGGAGTGTGTCTCTCCCTGAAACCGCGATATAGCAGCTCTGCGATCTTAGCCAAATATACTGCGTTCCGACTGATAGGGCATGCGAATACAGCACAGATTCATTAACTTCATAACTGTCAGGCTGCTTTGACCTATGTAATATATGCGAAACCCACCCTGAATCAACTTGATTTATGCCCTCTCTTTCTCCGCTGTCTCTGAGTGATCATTAATTTCATGACACCGTGAATTATCAGGAAATCCAGATAGGCATATTACTAACCCACGGGATACGACAGCATACCGCTAGTGTCCCACTGTCACTTATAATGCGGCACATGTAGAAATAATGAAACACCTTAGAACATTGCGCTAAGGACAAGTGTTTGGAAAAACACTGACAGTGGGTGTATACTCACGCATCATGCGTGACACCCAAACGAAATGACCAATAGCACCAAGGGATCTACATACACACTCCCTTTGGAATTTGCATACCATGAATATGCAGGGAGGAACTGGTATTTAAGGAGCTTCCGGCGGCTTGCCCGGTGGTCCTGAGGAAGCTTTTGCGAAAGCGTACGCTCGACTTAACTACACACCTAGTGTGTTTAATACCCCACTCTCCCCTCCCCACTTATCAATTGTAATTTTGAACTGTTGGCTGCTTTTGGGGTTACCGTTGGACACGGTCCCCTACCTAAAGACACTGACTCGGTATCTGGCGCCAGAACCAGTAGTGTCCCTGTTTGTTCTCAACCCACCTGAGCGAGGGAGTGCATGCAGGCACCCCTTAGACGCAGCTCGGTGGGAGAACACAGGACGTGATATCACTGGCTCCAGCAAGCCAGCAGCAACGCTGAGACGGAACTGTGTCCGTGCTCAGGCGTCTGCTAGCGGCTGCTAGAGAGAGCCCAGGGTTTATTGGAAAATTGTAGACTATTGTAGCAACCCTGATCCACGTTATAACCCAATGTTAATAATAACATAGCTGAACAGCAACATAATTTGAGTCATTTGGGAGACTAGACAGTGGGGTATCCACTAGGTGAAGGATTTTTATCCTTTTTTATACCACTAAATGTTTGTCTCATGTCTTGTCTTATTTTCTTTTATATTTCGCAACTATTTTTAATGAATTAAATAAAAGTGACGTTTTACAAACACATTTCTCTCTCCAGGTGCACCATAAAAAGACACTCTTTTCTCTTCAAATAAACTTTACCATTAGAGATACTCTACCCATAGTGAAAGTCCACCTTGCTTTGTTTGAAAAATTGTTCCGCAGTCAATTTTATCATCAATCAATAAGTTTTCGACAAATTATTCATCATTGATGTGGGTGTACGGGAAAAAGGTCAAATACATGTTGATACCCTTTTGAAGTTTTGCGTTGTTTGCTTTTACCACCGTCTTCTACCGTGCGTCTCTCACTGGCCCCCAGCAGGAAGCTGTTCCACGGAAGCAGTGCCACGGTGGAAGGTAGAAGGGGGAAGCCCCAACGCTGTAATGTCCCACCGGGAGGGAGCTGTCAATGAGGGAAAGCCACCTCACTGCAGTGCCCTGGCGGACTGGTGAAGCCGCCAGCACTTCAATTTCCCCTGGTGGGAGGGGGAGCAAGGAAGCGGGCAGTACTGAAGTGCCATTGCACGCACCGGTCCGATATTTCATATGGTTCTTTAAAATAAGTGCGCACAATATATGTGCAGCATTCGCAGTGACAGGCATGGTCGAAGGGAGAGCGCACTCTGGCTGTCTATGTGAGGATGCTGTGACCCATTCTCCATTCTATTGCGTTAACTCATGTTAAAGAACCATATGAAAAATATGACAGCTCTGTGCAATGGCAGAGGATGTGTGGACAAGTCAACCTGCCCTTCACACAGACGCCGCGCCGCTGCCCAAAACTACTGTGTATTCCGGGCTACCTGACAGGGAGCCTTGCGGGGAATATACAGTACTGTACTATGTACCGGCGGAGGGCAGATGGGGATTGATAGTTTTCCACCTGCCTTGCCACTCCTGCTCAGTCAGGGGGGCCCGGTGGGAGAATGGGAGTCGGCCAGCGCTGGTGCTGGTTAGTGAGGATGGAGGAGGAGAGGCGAGCGCTGTCGCTGCTCAGTCAGGGGGGAAAGGGGAGTCGGGCAGCGCTTGCGTAGGTTAGTGAGGGAGAAAGGGGAGTGCTTCCGCTACTCACGCAGGAGGTGGAGAAGGGGAGTCGGGCAGGGGGGTAGGGAAGAGTGCGAAGCCATAGAGCGCTCACCTCCGGGGGCTACCCTGTTATCTCACCCGTCAGTGTCCGTCTTACCTGATCCCCAGGTGGCACTGCCTACTGCGCTCGATCCCCGCTGGCTGGAGGCATATAAAAAAAATGAAGGGTTTGGTTGGTAGAGGTGCTGGGGCGCAACTGCATACAGGTGGATGGCAAATGAACATGCCACTTGACCTCCCCCTCCCACATGCGGCACTCGACCCCCTCTGCCCTCCGCCACTCACGGAACCCCCCGCCCTTGCAGAACTCAAACTCTCCCTGATGGGGGTGGTGTCAGCATGGGGTCATTGTCTCCATGGTGGTGGTCCAGATACACCCTCATCCATTTGAACAGCGGCAATGGGGCAGAGAATGTTTTTCGCAAAATGGCCGCAGCCAGCCAATCACGGCTAGCTGTGTCATTGCCCCACCCCCTAGAGCTGGCTATATTAGCCAGCTCCAGACAGGGAGCAGCCAGTCCGTCGGCGACGGAGTAGCAGCGAAGAGCTCCGGAAGAACAAGCCCTGGGAGGTGGCAGCCCCCAGGTGAAGAACACAGATGAAGTGGCAGAAGCCCTGGGAAGCAGCGGCCTTGCAAAAGAGCTTCAAAGGCCGCTGCCCCAGGTGAAGAACACAGATGAAGAGGCAGAAGCCCTGGGAAGCAGTAGCCTTGCAAAAGAGCTTCAAAGGCTGCTGCCCCAGGTGAAGAACACAGATGAAGAGGCAGAAGCCCTGGGAAGCAGCGGCCTTGCAAAAGAGCTTCAAAGGCCGCTGCCCCAGGTGAAGAACACAGATGAAGAGGCAGAAGCCCTGGGAAGCAGCGGCATTGCAAAAGAGCTTCAAATGCCGCTGCCCCAGGTGAATACTCCGCAGAAGCCCCCCTGGGTGAAAGCAAGATTGAATTTAATAAAATATTTCAAAACCTGTGTTTGTGTTTTTATTTTAATATTTTTTTACAGGGGGTCTATAGGTACTAGTGGGCCTTTAACGCTCCACATGCTGGTACCTGTGGTTCACCCAAGTACCAGCATGTGGGGCAGGCTTGCTGGGACCTATAGTCCTACTGTAAAAGACAATATTCCTGTTTAAACAAGCTATCAACCCTGCACCCACTGCCCAGGGGTGCAGGGGATAGCAACGGGCTTGAGGCCAGGCCTGGGGTGCCCTTGATAGGGGGGAGGATTTTATTCAGGGGTCCCCACCTCCCCAAAATGTCCCGACCTGGCCTGACTAGTTAGGGTTGGTAATGCTTTTGCCACGGGACCCCATCAAGTGTGTCCCCTGGCTATGGCATTACACTCCCTGCTAGTGGAGCCTGGTGCTGGTTCCCAAAATACGGGGGACCCCCTATTAAATTTGTCCACTGTAATTTGGAAACCAAGGCCAGCTCAAGTGCCTGGTGCTGGTCCCCAAAATACGGGGAACCCGCACTGATTTTAGGAACCAGGACCACGATCATGCTTGTGGGGGGGGGGACCCCACACCATTTTGCTTTCATTATTTATCTAATATGAAAGAAGATGACACTTTACCTGCCTCGAATATATATATATATATATATATATATATATATATATATATATATATATATAGAAGCGGTATTCAATCAATAGCATGAAAGAAGACTGGAGGCGGCACTCTCAGTAAAAGGTAACGGTGTATTAAAACATCAAAAACATCAAAAACACAGTGGAAAAAATCACAGTGTAAAACGTGTCAGCATATTGTGTCGACCGTTTCGGAGCATTCGCTCCTTCCTCAAGACTGCTGGCTGTGCAGTAACTTTCAAACGAAAAATGGTGTGCAGAAAACAACAGACATGAAAAACAACTTGATTTAAATAGGGAAACACACTTACGTGATGTAGGACCCGTTCTGCAGGGAGGATGCAGCTTCCGGCTGCGTGTGCACGTGACAGCTGACGTTATGCCGCCCGTTGCCTAGGTGACCGGCCGGCGTCTGTTTCCCCCAGCAGACGGGAAGAGTGAAGGGACAATCTCTGCGTGCTTGGTGATCTGTAGCGCGTACAGGGATACACAGAGTTAGTGATGCCGTGTATAGAAAAAAGGCAATGATTAGTATAGTGACAAAGTGCGTAATTATAAAAGGTTAAAATTAGGGAATCCACTGCATCTGGGTACAGCCTGTATGTGGTTCATGTGTGTTAATCACGTTAGTGTGTTTACACAAAGATATATATAAGACAGCGCTGCTATATATACATTATCATCTGGTCGCTGTCAATTCTATTTTACACATACATTTTACACATACATATTCAACAGCATAGTGGATTGCAAAGATACATCTTTTGTTTGGTACATATAGATGGATGCACGGTATGCATATACTAACATATATTGGCATACTCCGTTTTTAAAGGGCTCCTAAGTGTACACCAGTCGACACTCGTGTCGATTATGACAGGAAACAATTATTAATTTAATGTTTTAGGGTAATAGACCTACTAGACACAATTAGAAGGGGTCTAAGATCTATAAAAAGCTTTTTAAAGACATTTTAGAAAGATGCGTTAAAGAAATATATTTAAGGAAGTTTTCTCATTTAGACCATGCGGTGCTACTGAATTTAAAACATGAATCCAGTAGGTTTCGCGTTGGAGAAGAGTTTTGAGCCTGTTACCACCTCGAACAGGTGGGGGGACATGTTCAACTATTTGATGTCTTAAATCGGCCAGTGAGTGTTGTTGGGCCTTAAAGTGGCGGGCCACCGGCTGGTCAATATCTTTGCCAGCCAGACAATTTTTAATGGCTGACCGGTGGGCCGTTGCTCGTTCTCGGAAGGGTCGGCTAGTTTGGCCAACATATATAAGTGCACACGGGCACTTAATAATGTATACCACGTGGGCCGTAGTGCAAGTGACAACCTGTTTAATTTTGTAGCAGCGGCCAGTTTTGGGGTGAGTGAACTCCGGGCCAGTGTCCATATGGCTACATGCAATGCATGTTGGACACCTGTAGCATCCTGGGGCTTTGACCTGGGTGTTATTAGGGACGATTGGAATGAGGTTCGTTTTTACCACCAGATCTCGTATATTTCGTCCCCTTTTAAAGCTGGGCATTAAGGAGGTCTGTGAAAAACATGGGAGGTCACGATCACTAGTGACCAATGGCCACGTGGCTCTTAGGACCCGTGGTAGGGCCGCACTAGTAGATGAAAAGGTGGTCACAAGTGGTATGCGCTTGCTGGTATCTTTTTTACTATTGCTAGATAGTAGTTGATTTCTAGGAATGTTGAGTACCTCCTGTTTTTGTTTATTAAGTATTCTGTAGTCATACCCACGTTCAAGGAATTTTTTAATAACCACATTGAGAGCCTCATCTAGTTGGTCATGGTCGCTGGTGATCCGCGCAATGCGCAGCATCTGGGACCGCGGTAGGCCCTTCTTCAGACTTGGCGCGTGGTGACTGCCATGGTGAAGAAGGGTGTTACGGTCCGTTGGTTTGGTGAAAACCGTAGTTTGAATTTTACCCTCCGTCAGGTGTATAGACACATCTAGATAATTAATGGTTGAGGGATGGCATTGCATTGTTAATTTAATAGGGTTGTCAAGAGCATTAATATTGTTAACAAGCGTAATGAGGGCCTCCTTGCTGTCACCCCAAATCAACAATAAATCGTCGATGTATCGACAATAAAATAATATATTTTTTGAAATGTTGGATTGTGTGAAGAAAAAGTTGGATTCTTGAAAAAACATAAAGACATTAGCTAGCGATGGAGCCACATTGGACCCCATCGCACAGCCGGTTAACTGTAAATAAAAACAACTGTTGTGAAGAAAATAATTTTTGGTGAGAATAAATTCCAGTAGTTCGAGGAACAGTGGAATGTCCAAACCATCGAATCCATTGGAGACGAGGAAAGATCTCATGATAGCAAGTCCTTGTGTGTGGGGGATGACTGTATAAAGATTAGAAACGTCCATTGTGCATAATAATGAATGAACCGGGATATTCTGTAGCTGTTGAAGTTTGATGAGGAGTTGAGTAGTGTCCTTTAGGAAGTGGGGTTGTGACATGACAAGTGGTTGGATAAGTGTATCCAAAAATTGAGATATAGGTTGACAGAGGGAGTTGCGGGCGGAAATGATGGGGCGGACCGGGGGGTTATTGCTGTCTTTGTGAATCTTCGGAATGGAGTAGATGACAGGGGTGATGGGAAACTCGGAGGACAAGGTTTTATGGGTCTTTTTGCTTATATGACCTTCTTCCAAGGCATGTTTGAGAATAGCATCCAGTTGTTTCTTAAAGGTAGATGTTGGGTCACCCGATAGCTTCCTGTAGGTGGTGGCATCGGCCAAATGGGTATCCAGGTTTTGGATATAGATGGCACGATCCTGGACCACTATGCCACCACCTTTGTCCGCAGGTCGTACAATTATATCGTCTCTTTTAGACAATGATTGCAACGCCAGTTGTTCACCCTTTGATAGGTTATGGTGGTGTCGTGGCTGGACTTTATCCAGTTGAGAAATGGATGAGTCCAGTAACCGGGATAATGTACGTAAAGATGAATTCTGAGATGGCGGATCAAAGGTGGATTTGCTGTGTTGTCGCAGGAATTCTTGATGTTTGTCTGGAATCATGGGCACCGTCTGGTGTTGAAAAAATTCTTTAATACGTAAATTTCTATTAAAACGATGGAGGTCTATTTTCCATTCGAAATCTTTGTGGCGATTGGTGGGGACGAAGGATAGGCCCCTGGAGAGGACACTGTGTTCGAGGTCTGATAAGGGAGTGGACGACAGATTAAAGATCAATTCTTCCGTTTGTTGATGGGCGGTTTGGTGGAGCCTTTGCGTTTGGCCTCCGCGGCGGGTGGGTCTGGCACGGAACCCCCCGTACGGGCCCTGGTGGCACGGCCTAAAGGGATCCTTGCGGATGATGTCGAAGGCTCGTCAGAATCAACAAACGCGAAGTCACTGTCGCTATTGGAACCGGCTGGGTCACGTCTCGGCTTCCACTGTTGTTGGGGGCGACCTTTGTATCTGGTGTTATTAGATTGTGTGCCGCTGAGCCAGCGGTACACACGCGCTTCTTCATAGTCACTTTGTACGGTGACCAATTTTTTCTTTTTAAAGCGCTCCAGGTCCACTTTGTAAGTGGCGACTTGGTTCTCCAATTTAGCCCACAGGGCAGAGTGTTTTTTATCTTCCAGCGTGCTTTTATGCAGCGTTTTGAAGGAAGCTATCTTTGATCTGGTGGAGTGGAGAGATTTACCGGCTTCCTCGATCACAAGGATCATAAGATCCATGCTACATTTATTTAACACCGAGATCCATTTATAGCAAAATTCTGCGCTGTTACGCCCTATGGTGGGCGTGTTGGAGATTCGGAAGCCCCGAGGTATTTGAGCCTGTCGGTAATATTGGGACAGTGAGGTCCCATGCAGAAGACAGTCAATCTCCTTTTTTTGCATTTTTAGGAGAGCATGATAGATGTCATCAGGGGTATCTGTCGTTAACTCCGTAGCATCAGGTTCATCAAACAGAATTACCTTTTACTGAGAGTGCCGCCTCCAGTCTTCTTTCATGCTATTGATTGAATACCGCTTCTATACCTATTTGTGGAAGGCACCCCCTTGCTGATCAGATGTACCAAGTGCCGGTCTAAGCCTGCATATATGTATTTTGGATTCCCCGCCAGGAACCCTAAAGTGACAAGGCACTGGTCTTTAAACGTCTTTCCTTTTATCAAGTTGACTCAGCTGCAGAATTACCAACGGACCTCACTAACAACTTATTGTCCGTCCCATCATGGAACCTACTACACCCCGGACAGACCCCCTCAGCTTTGTGGAATTGCAGCAACATCTCAATGACATGTTGTCCCTTTCAACAGACCAAGTTCAGGCCATTCTGTTTGATGAACCTGATGCTACGGAGTTAACGACAGATACCCCTGATGACATCTATCATGCTCTCCTAAAAATGCAAAAAAAGGAGATTGACTGTCTTCTGCATGGGACCTCACTGTCCCAATATTACCGACAGGCTCAAATACCTCGGGGCTTCCGAATCTCCAACACGCCCACCATAGGGCGTAACAGCGCAGAATTTTGCTATAAATGGATCTCGGTGTTAAATAAATGTAGCATGGATCTTATGATCCTTGTGATCGAGGAAGCCGGTAAATCTCTCCACTCCACCAGATCAAAGATAGCTTCCTTCAAAACGCTGCATAAAAGCACGCTGGAAGATAAAAAACACTCTGCCCTGTGGGCTAAATTGGAGAACCAAGTCGCCACTTACAAAGTGGACCTGGAGCGCTTTAAAAAGAAAAAATTGGTCACCGTACAAAGTGACTATGAAGAAGCGCGTGTGTACCGCTGGCTCAGCGGCACACAATCTAATAACACCAGATACAAAGGTCGCCCCAAACAACAGTGGAAGCCGAGACGTGACCCAGCCGGTTCCAATAGCGACAGTGACTTCGCGTTTGTTGATTCTGACGAGCCTTCGACATCATCCGCAAGGATCCCTTTAGGCCGTGCCACCAGGGCCCGTACGGGGGGTTCCGTGCCAGACCCACCCGCCGCGGAGGCCAAACGCAAAGGCTCCACCAAACCGCCCATCAACAAACGGAAGAATTGATCTTTAATCTGTCGTCCACTCCCTTATCAGACCTCGAACACAGTGTCCTCTCCAGGGGCCTATCCTTCGTCCCCACCAATCGCCACAAAGATTTCGAATGGAAAATAGACCTCCATCGTTTTAATAGAAATTTACGTATTAAAGAATTTTTTCAACACCAGACGGTGCCCATGATTCCAGACAAACATCAAGAATTCCTGCGACAACACAGCAAATCCACCTTTGATCCGCCATCTCAGAATTCATCTTTACGTACATTATCCCGGTTACTGGACTCATCCATTTCTCAACTGGATAAAGTCCAGCCACGACACCACCATAACCTATCAAAGGGTGAACAACTGGCGTTGCAATCATTGTCTAAAAGAGACGATATAATTGTACGACCTGCGGACAAAGGTGGTGGCATAGTGGTCCAGGATCGTGCCATCTATATCCAAAACCTGGATACCCATTTGGCCGATGCCACCACCTACAGGAAGCTATCGGGTGACCCAACATCTACCTTTAAGAAACAACTGGATGCTATTCTCAAACATGCCTTGGAAGAAGGTCATATAAGCAAAAAGACCCATAAAACCTTGTCCTCCGAGTTTCCCATCACCCCTGTCATCTACTCCATTCCGAAGATTCACAAAGACAGCAATAACCCCCCGGTCCGCCCCATCATTTCCGCCCGCAACTCCCTCTGTCAACCTATATCTCAATTTTTGGATACACTTATCCAACCACTTGTCATGTCACAACCCCACTTCCTAAAGGACACTACTCAACTCCTCATCAAACTTCAACAGCTACAGAATATCCCGGTTCATTCATTATTATGCACAATGGACGTTTCTAATCTTTATACAGTCATCCCCCACACACAAGGACTTGCTATCATGAGATCTTTCCTCGTCTCCAATGGATTCGATGGTTTGGACATTCCACTGTTCCTCGAACTACTGGAATTTATTCTCACCAAAAATTATTTTCTTCACAACAGTTGTTTTTATTTACAGTTAACCGGCTGTGCGATGGGGTCCAATGTGGCTCCATCGCTAGCTAATGTCTTTATGTTTTTTCAAGAATCCAACTTTTTCTTCACACAATCCAACATTTCAAAAAATATATTATTTTATTGTCGATACATCGATGATTTATTGTTGATTTGGGGTGACAGCAAGGAGGCCCTCATTACGCTTGTTAACAATATTAATGCTCTTGACAACCCTATTAAATTAACAATGCAATGCCATCCCTCAACCATTAATTATCTAGATGTGTCTATACACCTGACGGAGGGTAAAATTCAAACTACGGTTTTCACCAAACCAACGGACCGTAACACCCTTCTTCACCATGGCAGTCACCACGCGCCAAGTCTGAAGAAGGGCCTACCGCGGTCCCAGATGCTGCGCATTGCGCGGATCACCAGCGACCATGACCAACTAGATGAGGCTCTCAATGTGGTTATTAAAAAATTCCTTGAACGTGGGTATGACTACAGAATACTTAATAAACAAAAACAGGAGGTACTCAACATTCCTAGAAATCAACTACTATCTAGCAATAGTAAAAAAGATACCAGCAAGCGCATACCACTTGTGACCACCTTTTCATCTACTAGTGCGGCCCTACCACGGGTCCTAAGAGCCACGTGGCCATTGGTCACTAGTGATCGTGACCTCCCATGTTTTTCACAGACCTCCTTAATGCCCAGCTTTAAAAGGGGACGAAATATATGAGATCTGGTGGTAAAAACGAACCTCATTCCAATCGTCCCTAATAACACCCAGGTCAAAGCCCCAGGATGCTACAGGTGTCCAACATGCATTGCATGTAGCCATATGGACACTGGCCCGGAGTTCACTCACCCCAAAACTGGCCGCTGCTACAAAATTAAACAGGTTGTCACTTGCACTACGGCCCACGTGGTATACATTATTAAGTGCCCGTGTGCACTTATATATGTTGGCCAAACTAGCCGACCCTTCCGAGAACGAGCAACGGCCCACCGGTCAGCCATTAAAAATTGTCTGGCTGGCAAAGATATTGACCAGCCGGTGGCCCGCCACTTTAAGGCCCAACAACACTCACTGGCCGATTTAAGACATCAAATAGTTGAACATGTCCCCCCACCTGTTCGAGGTGGTAACAGGCTCAAAACTCTTCTCCAACGCGAAACCTACTGGATTCATGTTTTAAATTCAGTAGCACCGCATGGTCTAAATGAGAAAACTTCCTTAAATATATTTCTTTAACGCATCTTTCTAAAATGTCTTTAAAAAGCTTTTTATAGATCTTAGACCCCTTCTAATTGTGTCTAGTAGGTCTATTACCCTAAAACATTAAATTAATAATTGTTTCCTGTCATAATCGACACGAGTGTCGACTGGTGTATACTTAGGAGCCCTTTAAAAACGGAGTATGCCAATATATGTTAGTATATGCATACCGTGCATCCATCTATATGTACCAAACAAAAGATGTATCTTTGCAATCCACTATGCTGTTGAATATGTATGTGTAAAATGTATGTGTAAAATAGAATTGACAGCGACCAGATGATAATGTATATATAGCAGCGCTGTCTTATATATATCTTTGTGTAAACACACTAACGTGATTAACACACATGAACCACATACAGGCTGTACCCAGATGCAGTGGATTCCCTAATTTTAACCTTTTATAATTACGCACTTTGTCACTATACTAATCATTGCCTTTTTTCTATACACGGCATCACTAACTCTGTGTATCCCTGTACGCGCTACAGATCACCAAGCACGCAGAGATTGTCCCTTCACTCTTCCCGTCTGCTGGGGGAAACAGACGCCGGCCGGTCACCTAGGCAACGGGCGGCATAACGTCAGCTGTCACGTGCACACGCAGCCGGAAGCTGCATCCTCCCTGCAGAACGGGTCCTACATCACGTAAGTGTGTTTCCCTATTTAAATCAAGTTGTTTTTCATGTCTGTTGTTTTCTGCACACCATTTTTCGTTTGAAAGTTACTGCACAGCCAGCAGTCTTGAGGAAGGAGCGAATGCTCCGAAACGGTCGACACAATATGCTGACACGTTTTACACTGTGATTTTTTCCACTGTGTTTTTGATGTTTTAATACACCGTTACCTTTTACTGAGAGTGCCGCCTCCAGTCTTCTTTCATGCTATTGATTGAATACCGCTTCTATACCTATTTGTGGAAGGCACCCCCTTGCTGATCAGATGTACCAAGTGCCGGTCTAAGCCTGCATATATATATATATATATATATATATATATACATATATATACTGGTCTATCTCACTTCAAAACTGAGGTGCAGATTTATGAAGCTTGGTGATTTGTTAAACGGTCTGGTTTTTACCACCGTCCAAACATCTCCCATCTTTGATGTTACAGGCTTGGTTTAAAAAATGGAAGATAAGAGATGATTGTCCATGGAGAATAAAGATACAATTTATCACATTAGGGAGCTTAAGAAATCTACCCCATTATCAGGTGATAAAGCACTAAGCACATGCGCTTTACGGCGGATAATTTTGACAAAGATGAACTACAAAATTTAAAAAATAGCTTAGTAGACTAGCACAGGTACACGGGCACACAAGATAATCAAGAGGCTCAAGATGGTTGAAGCAAACGTTTTGACAAAAGGCATTACGCTATACACTGCAAAAAAAAACACAGAGTGGTGCTTGCAACGATAGAGGGTTGCGCTGGGCAAGGGGAGCGCAGTACTAGGGGGCTGGGTGGCTGAGGAATGATTTATGATGGTGTGAGTAGAGGGGGAAGGCTGCAGGCATAGAGCTGGCAGCGCGGGGGTATAGGCGGGGAGATGTAACATAAGGCGGCCGGATGGAAGCTGCGGGCGATGCTTGTGGAGTTGGGAGAGCAATGTAAGAGGGTTGCGCTGGGCAGGGGGAGCGCAGTACTAGGGGGCTGGGTGGCTGAGGAATGAATTATGATGCTGGGATTACAGGGAGAACGCAGCGGGCATGTAGCTGGCGGCGCGGGGGTATAGGCGGGGAGATGTAACATAAGACGGCCGGAGGGAAGCTGGGGCTGTTGCTTGTGGATTGGGGAGAGCAATGAAAGATGGTTGCGCCGGGCAGGGGGAGCGCAGTACTAGGGGGCTGGGTGGCTGAGGAATGAATTATGATGCTGGGATTACAGGGAGAACGCAGTGGGCATGGAGCTGGCGGCGCGGGGGTATAGGCGGGGAGATGTAACATAAGGCGGCCGGAGGGAAGCTGGGGGCTAATGCTTGTGGATTTCTATTACAGTTTTGTCGATTTAAATATATGTCTACAGAGCAGTTGTCGATAATTTAGTTTTCTAAGTTAATATTGCCAACAAACTGTAATTCGATGTCAAATATTGTTGATCTTATAGGTGTCGATATTGTTGATGTGTCTACCAATATGCATGTCTACATTGTACTTTTATACATTAAGGATGTCTATAAAAGGTGTGTTGATGTAATTACTTGTTTAAAAATAGGTCGGAGATATATGTAATGGCTATGTAATGGATTACGATCAAAACACTGTGTCTACCATTAAGAATCGAACATATACATGTCTGACTAAAACCTTTGTCGATCTAAGAAAAATGTCTCCATATCAATATTCTACCTTAAAAAAGTTGTTTCTACATGAATGTCTATGGAACGCTGTCTGACCTATTCCTGATTAACAACGGAACATCGCAACCGCGTCACTGATCCGATCAATTTATAAGGTCATAGCTAGCAGGCTTTAGTACCACGTGTTTATTATTAATTTAATCCTACTAGATGACAATGTGCAACAAAAAAAAAAGTAAACTAATGATTAATTGAGTGTTGTGATACTTCTAAGTGCATATTGTGACAACCCCCCCCCCCCCCCCAAAAAAAAGAAAACACACGTATAAAATCCAAGAAATTTGGATATGCTAGTTTGCACTTTGAACAATCATAGTTGCAGTATAATCAGCACCTTGTAATTGGTTATACCCCAAAATTTTAATTTATCCTCAATTATACCCCCCCCCCCAATTAAAAACGAAAAACACAGAAAAAAAATAAATAAAGAAATAGTATATGCTGGTATACTTCCCTTTCGGGCAGTCCAGGTTAGTATGTGAAGTTCTTTCACAGCAACTTTCCACCAAAAGGGGAAAAAATAAACAAAATAACAGCAACAACAAGCTGCTCCCAAATCTCACGTCTCTGTTGTCAATAGGGGTCAACAGTATAGGCCAATGTGTGGTTATGGTTCCATCTTCAATAACCCAGATTCCAACTCAGCCATCTCCTAGTATACCCTCTACTACCACCGTATACTCAAAGGGGTCTTAAACTGCCAATCCGCCACAAAGTCCACCCCACATACTTATTCCGCTGATATCAGCAATGGGGTGCTCTCTGGATATCGTAAACCCCAACACTTCACTTTCCTCACCTCAAAAGATACAGAGGGCACAAGATCCTTTATGTGGCTGGGGTCAAGATCCTTTATGTGGCTGGGTTCAGTTCCCCATTAATCAGAGAGTATGTAGCTGTTGTAGGCTCCAGTAATTAATTCTGGCACATGAGTTCTCTATTGCCATATAAGAATGACTATATCAGAGTTGTTCCTGTATCCTTGTTAAGGCAGTCACTGGATATAGACAGGTTTAAGGGATCAACACAGGGGCTGCACTGCTGTAGGTGCCGTTTATTAAACACCTCTCTCCCCAATAGCAGATAATAATTAGCCGCTATTAATCCCTCTTGCAGATCATGTTATAGTCCCCAAATAAAGTAAAACTATACAGGGGTAGCACCTATCTTACTGTTAACACACGTCCATTGGGTACCGTCCAGATAGTGCAGAAGTAGCTGGAATCAGCTCTCCGCTAGCCGAGATTATGTGACCGTTGCCGGCTCCACTAATTAGTTCTAACACGTCAGATCTCTATTGCCAAGTAATTAGAACTATAACAGGTTCTATACCTGTATCTCCGTTGCGACAGTCACTGAGTGTAGGCTAGCTTAGAGGATCTCCATGGAGGGGGGAGGGGGGGGGGTGTGTTTACTAACTACTGTAGCTACAAACAAAAAAAAAACTTTCCCCCACGTAGCAGAAGATGTTTAACCACTGTAGCTCCTTCTGATTAACTTTTGCCAATGTTCTTGCAGTCCCCCAAAAAAGAAGAAAGCTGTACAGCGATTGCACCTGTCTTACTATTAGATGTGTCCACTGTGTGTCCGCAGTTTCCTCAAAGTATCCTGAGTTGCTCACAAGGCAATAGAGGAGGATGCTTAGTAATTACAGGCTACTCCACAGTGGCCAAGGGCAGGCAGCCGCTGTGGGTCTCGCTGGCTGGGTAGAGGTAGTTATTTTAACTCTGGCAGGTTGCCGCCCGCACTTCTCAGCTAGAATGAGTCCCATGTATCTGCAGCCGCACACAGACGCGGTCACAGGTCTTCCACTCCTCCAGCAGCCGAGACGACCTAGCAGGCCGACGCTATTCAGATCCAGTGGATGGTGGCTGCCAAACAGAGGTTCAGTCACTCCACTCACGTGGCTTTTCTCTGCAACGCGGCTTTTCCCGGCATATCTCAGCGTCTCTCCCCTCAACTGACGGGACGACCCGCACTTCCTGAGGTGAGCGGGGTATGATTACTGGACACTCTTAGTCAGCCAGGTCTCACAAGCAAATCCTTGCTGTCCCTCGTCGACAGCCGGTGCTTCACTTATCCAGTAGGTAAGCAGGTATGAAAAGGGTTACTGGGGATAGAGACACGGAGTGGGAACCCAGCTGCTCCCTATTCGGTCTCCCCCCAGCTTGCGTGATGGCCCCAATATGTGCCCGACTCCGGTGTATGATCAATTACAGACCCCCTCCGCCACTCTGAGTAATAACTCCCCGTTGGATACAGGGTCTTCTGCGGCCAATTCGGAGGTATATCTGTAGGTGAGCTCTGGATAAATGGAGCTCATCTAAAATGTGGCCATCCTTGATGCACCACCCACCGGACCTTGGCACACTATTTTATCCCCCCACCATGCCCTAGTGGATGGTAGTGCATGAAATATCACCTGTCGGCATATGTCATGTCGACCTTCCCCATGTCGACCTTAAGTCATGTCGACCTCCCTGCATGTCAACCTTAAGTTATGTCGACCTTCCTGCATGTTGACCTAGTGGTGTCGACCTACTTGCTGGTGACCCAATGACCATATCCCGGTGCAACCATTAAAGTCCAGTGATATTGCCGTTCCAGTCCAGTGATAGTGCTATATAAGTCTAGTACAGTGATACTGCCATTAGTGTCCAGTGGCACAGCCTTTAAAGTCCAGTGATACTGCCAATAAAGTCCAGTGATACTGCCAATAAAGTCCAGTGATACTGCCAATAAAGTCCAGTGATACTGCCAATAAAGTCCAGTGGTACTGCAGGTAAAGTCCAGTGATACTGCTGCAGTTCCAGTCCAGTGATAGTGCTATATAAGTCCAGTCCAGTGATACTGCCATTAAAGTCCATTGGTACTGTCGTTAATGTGCAGTGATACTGCAGTTAAACTGCCGGTAAAGTCCACTGATACTGTTGCAGCAGAGGCGGAACTAGTAAGCTGAGGGCCCAGGTGCAAATATATGCTTTTGGGGCCCCCCCTACTCAAAATAGGAATAGTGTGCGCCGAAGGCGGGTGACAAAAATTTAGGACATAGCTTTGTGGGAAAGTGACGTAGACACATAATAGTGTCCCAGTAGTGTCCGTTATTCACATTACACCACATAGTAGTGCCACTTGTACACATTGTGCCAGGTGGAGCCCCTCATACCCCTTTCAGATTGCATTTATAACCTGGTTTATTGCCGAGTCAAAGTGCAATGTGAAAATACCAAACTGAATAACCAGGGTTGACGAACCCAGCATTTCAACCTAGGGTATAAGAAGCGTTAAACCCGGGTTGCCCTGTGTATAATAGGAAACACTGGTTGAGTGTGAAAGGGTCGGGCCCGGGATATCGATCTGAAAGAGTCCCTTAGACACACTGCGCCAGGATTATGCACACCGTAATGCCCTTTAGACATTGTCATACACTGTAATGCCAATTACACATTGGCCCTTATTCAGATCTGATTGCAGTACAAATTTGTTCTCAAAATGGGCAAAACCATGTGCACTGCAGTTGAGGCAGATGTAACATGTAAAATAATAATGCTAAATAATAATAATAATTATAAAAAATAATTTATTTTAATACTTAGCAGCCAGCAATCAGGCGGAACTCTGGAAAAAGCAAAACAAAAATTATTGATGTAAAAAAATTAGAAACACAAACATTACATTTACAGTATACTCACAGGCAGTGGTGCAAGTAAGAAAAATGACTTAGTGGTACTGTGCCGTGCGCCGAAGGCGCGTGCTGAAAAATGGGCGTGGTCAGGGGGGTGGTCAAGGGAGTGGTCATATGACACTAGGGGGAGTGGCTGCAATATTGCACACCGAAGGCATACGGCCAAAATTTACACAATAATGCCTGTTACGCGTCACACACCCAATACATATGACCCATGCCATAATGCCCGTTACAAATTATACCCCACAACATAATGCTCATTGATGCTCAATGATGCCCATTACTAATATGCCCCCCACAGTGCCAGATATGCCCCCCGTGCCAGATATGCCCCCAGTCAAGTGCCACACATATGCCCCCAGTTCCAGATATGCGTATGCCCCCAGTGCCACGAAAAAAAACAGTTGAAGTACAGTGAGCAACTCACTGTGTCAGGTCCTGTGTCCGGTCCTGCATGCTTCTGGGGAGGGGAACGCATCTCGCGTCTCTCCTGCCCCGCGTCTATCTCGCGGGCTGGCTACTGATTGGCTGCCAGCCCGCGAGACACAGAGAGGGGAAGGAGAGACGCGCGATGCGCTCCCCTCCCCACCCCTCCAAAGGCAATCAGCTGTGGCGGCGGAGACTACGCCCCCGCCACTTCCATATGCGCGCATGCATTGCAGATATATTTGGGTATTTGTTATGGCGGTACGGGGTACCGGCAATATATATTTTACCAGTACGCCGTACCACTCCGTACCGCCATACTTGCACCCCTGCATTCCCCTCCATTTCAGAATATGCCATGACAGTGCACCTTACCATTCTAACATCCACCACACAGAAAATGGAATGTAATCCAGTTTCCAGATGGCTATAAGACACCTATATCTAAGTTGACAGACAATAGATTGACACCAAAAAGTCAACATGCAGTAGGTTGCCATGCAAAAAGTTGACATGGCAATGGATAACACATGAAAAGGTTGACATGAGTTTTTCATGATTTCTGGACTTTTTCCTGCTTTACGATCCACGTGAACTTGGAACAATTGTAAACAGTAAAGTTTGTCGACACAGGCTCATGCTGACATGGACATAAACAAATAAAACCCTCAGGTCAGCCTTTCCACGTGTTGACCTTTTGCCACTGTCCACCTGTAGCTTGTGTTAACCTTTTGTCAATGATAAAAATTCAGCATTATACAGCAGAATCCATTAGTAAAGAACGATGAAGCATCACCAGATGAATGCTGGGCATATCGTAATTCCTCCTCACAGAAAAGGAAGTCAAACAGAGCTAGCACTGGATTGCTCAGTACGGACATGTGGCACTGCAGCTGCGAGCGGTGTAAGGCACGGGTGAGCAGAGCAGCAGAGACTCCGATGGCTTTTAGTTGATTACTCATAATGCAAAAGGGGATTTGTGTATATGGGCGCTTAGGTGATAGTAATGAATAGAGATATAATACATACAGATTTTCCTGTTTTGATTCAGGGTCTGATTGTTAACTGTATTTACAGACTGCAACGCTTTTTCGTTATGTGACCTACAGTACTATCCAATTTGAAGATGCAGGTCTGCCTTCCTGACTTTGGGAACACCCATCTAGCTAGCACTCCTCACCACAGCCCTGAGCCCTCTCCTCCAGTCAATGGGCTCCAGAAGTTACAGAAAGTTACTTTCAGGCTGCTCCTGTTTGCATGATGAGTTCTATGACTGATTATTCATAAAACAGAGACAACTGTTTGCCATTACCAGTAACACACATCGCTACCGCATCTGTAAAACGTACACCGCCCCTGAGACCGGACCCCTGGCAGGCGCAGATAAGCTTGCTGCTGGCTGGGGGAACCACATACCTGATGCGGTCAGCCCGTAGCACGGTACGGACACTGCTCAGTCAGTGTGGGCAGATGACATAGGTTCCGGGTTTGGTGAAAGGGCATCACGTGCTGGACGGAAGCCTGTGGGAGGGGGGGAAACAAACAACGCAAGCTGCTGCGCGCTTTATTTTAATTTCCATGGCGGCACATGCGCAGTGAGCGCTCTCCAGGTTTTTATTATGGCGGTACGGGGTACCGGCACTATATGTTATAGCGGTACGCCGTACCACCCCGTACCGCCATACTTGCAGCACTGCTCGCAGGACTCCCCCCTGGGCTCTGTGATTGTCAAAAGGCCCAAGTATGTACTGTGATTGATATAGTCTATCAATGCTTTTTTCCTCCTCTTTATCCCAAGCCACAATTTGCCCTGGTTTGGCTGATGGGCACTAAAGGGTGAGGCTTTGGCCTGCTGGAATTTGCACCATTTCAGTTGGCGCCTTCCATGAGCTGATTAACTTGAAATAATTCCACATTTTCTTCATACGTTTCCCGGCACTACTATTCATCCATTTGGAGATCTTATCTAGGTAGTAAGATGGTGTTTTCCTGCAGGGTGATGTGCAGCGCCTGATCTGGATCTCTGTCTTGTGATTAGTATGATATTGCTGAAATCTTGCTGGGACAGCGCCTGAGCCACATGGACTCTCTTTTTGTTGTCTTACGCAGATACCTTGGGACCAGTAAACACACCCAACAGGTAGAAATATGTCAACAGGACGGAACTCTGGAAAAAAGGAAAAAAACAATAAATATTGATGTAAACAAATTAGAAACGTTACATTTACAGTATACTCACAGGACTCCCCCCTGGGCAGTGTGGCAGCAGTCTCTGCAGTTACAATGGCCCACGTCAGAAGTCACACAAAGAAAAACTGGACTCCTGTGGAAAAGAAGAGTAATTAACAACAAGGAAAAGATGGGAATGTGCTGCATCCCTAACAAGAAATATGAACAAGTAAAGTTGGTTCTCAAAAAACATGAGCAATTTTGGGGTCACATACATGAAGGAGGTTGGGGTTCATCATCTTACCTGAAGGGTATCTTTGCAAGGCATTACAGGCTTAAGACAATTATAAGTGAACTGTCCAGAGGGGGGTCTTCATGTAAATAAAATTTTAATTTTAACTTGAAACTCAACGGTCTTCTTAGGTAAACACAAACAACAGGAGGGGCAAACACAGCAAACAAGAACAGAAGAGTCATCCATAAAGAACTCTGTAAAAAGTAAAAAAAAAATGTTTTAACAGAAAACAGTAGAATCCCAATTTTATTTCCACCAAAACGATTCGATTTATACTCACAGGACGAAAAGAAGTCCGAATTAGATTAGTCCTCGCTGAATCATCTCCTTCATTCATACCCACAGGTGGGGCAGAAGAATATCATATATTGCAGGGATTCAGTATTGAATCCCGGCGGTCGGGATCCCGGCATTCAGAATCCCGACGCCGGAATCCCGACAGCCGAAATGCCGACAAGGGGGGGGACGTGGATCGCCCCCCCCCCTTGCGGGCTCGCTGCGCTCGCCACGCAGCGGGCCCGGTGCCTCGCTACGCTCGGCACACTAATTTATTCTCCCTCCAGGGGTGTCGTGGACACCCCAGGAGGGAGAATGTGTCGGCATTTCGGCGGTCGGGATTCCGGCGTCGGGATTCTGAACGCCGGGATCCCGACCGCCGGGATTTTAACTGCATCCCTATTGCAGATTTCTTTACTTTTTTACATGAAAGAGATGTTTATTTTTGTGTTTAATCCACAGAGGTATCGTGCACAATAGACAATACATTGCTCTTCTAATTCTAGGTTAAACTGGAACCTCTCAGTCAGTTTCATTAGTCTCTCAAAGAAGTCACCCAATTGTGTGTAGGTATGTGTGTGTACATACAGAGAAACAGTGGAGAATTGCTAGATGTAACAGGCAGTTGGTATAAGAACTAAACTCAGCAGAGAGAGAAACGTCATACAGTGCAGTTATTTTGCTTATTTCAGGAAAGTCCAGATCAATTTGAAAGAAAACTGCGGAGGTCATGAATGCCAGCTATCCCAAAGCAATCCGAAGGTATAAGGCATTTCTAATTCCATCACAAATACATTTTACTTCCTCCAAAAATTCCAAAGATTTCGAATTCATTAAATATAAAACCGCTGTAATGGAGATAATCTGAAAGAACAGAAAAATAAGTCAGTGAATGGAACTTAATTGAACAATATATTTGTAGCTTGGGTCCTTAAAATGATTCTCATTTAGAAATCAATAATCAGATAAAATACAGCAGGGGTGGCTAAACTGTTCCTTGAGATCTATCAACCATACGTGATTTCCAGGCCACCTGTGTACCCGGAGCGCCCCAGGCGAGTCGGGGTGGGGGCGCCACGGTGCCGGGGGGGGGGGGGGGGGGGGGGCATTGGTGGTGGTACCTGTCTAAACCGACTTTTAAGTACACCGAAGGCATGCTCTATTACTCTCCGCAATGTAATATGTGCCTCTTGGTACCGTGCTTGTGCTTCACCTAAGGGATTAGACAATGGGGTCAAAAGCCAGGACTTGTTAAGGTAACCCGCATCACCTATAATGAAAATAAATGGGAGACAAGGAATACCAATAGTACTTAATAATAATAATACAATTAATAATAATAATGTTATAGATATATTTAGTTATACTTACCTAACAGCCAGCCATCAGGCATTTTTCCCATCTCAAAGTCTTGAAACATTGATGACTGACTTAAAATGAAGGAGTCGTGGGTCGACCCAGGAAAACCCACAAAAATGTTTGTAAACATCATCTTGGCATTACATACCGCCTGGACATTCATTGAATGGAAGCGTTTTTGGTTCCGATAACATTCCTCCGAATCTCTAGGCAGTCGGAATTGCACATGGGTACAGTCAATCGCGCCCAGAATATTGGGGAATTTCGGTTTTTTTGGTAAAAGCCAAGTAAGCCTTCAAGGTGGAGGTGGTTTTAGGAGGACTCCATTTGCAAAGAAAACTGGACTCCTGTGGAAAAAAAAAAGAGTAATTAACAACAAGGAAAAAGATGGGAATGCCCTGCATCCTGAAAAAAAAAAAATAGGTGAGGTACAGGTAACACACAAGAGACACTTTTGATCCAGCCTCTCTTGTGCAACCACACAGCCCAGCAATCAACATAGCTGGGCTGTGTTTAATCCACAGAGGTATCGTGCACAATAGACAATACATTGCTCTTCTAATTCTAGGTTAAACTGGAACCTACCAGTCGGTTTCATTAGTCTCTCAAAGAAGCCACCCAATTGTGTGTAGGTATGTGTGTGTATAGATACAGAGAAACAGTGGAGAATTGCTAGATGTGACAGGCAGTTGGTATAAGATCTAAACTCACCAGAGAGAGAAACGTCATACAGTGCAGTTATTTTGCTTATTTCAGGAAAGTCCAGATCAATTTGAAAGAAAACTGCGGAGGTCATGAATGCGAGCTATCCCAAAGCAATCCAAAGGTATAAGGCATTTCTAATTCCATCACAAATACATTTTACTTCCTCCAAAAATTCCAAAGATTTCGAATTCATTAAATATAAAACCGCTGTAATGGAGATAATCTGAAAGAACAGAAAATTAAGTCAGTGAATGGAACTTAAATTAACAATATATTTGTAGCTTGGGTCCTTAAAATGATTCTCATTTAGAAATCAATAATCAGATAAAATACAGCAGGGGTGGCTAAACTGTTCCTTGAGATCTATCAACCATACGTGATTTCCAGGCCACCTGTGTACCCGGAGCGCCCCAGGCGAGTCGGGGTGGGGGCGCCACGGTGCCGGGGGGGGGGGGGGGGGGGGCATTGGTGGTGGTACCTGTCTAAACCGACTTTTAAGTACACCGAAGGCATGCTCTATTACTCCCCGCAATGTAATATGTGCCTCTTGGTACCGTTCTTGTGCTTCACCTAAGGGATTAGACAATGGGGTCAAAAGCCAGGACTTGTTAAGGTAACCCGCATCACCTATAATGAAAATAAATGGGAGACAAGGAATACCAATAGTACTTAATAATAATAATACAATTAATAATAATAATGTTATAGATATATTTAGTTATACTTACCTAACAGCCAGCCATCAGGCATTTTTCCCATCTCAAAGTCTTGAAACATTGATGACTGACTTAAAATGAAGGAGTCGTGGGTCGACCCAGGAAAACCCACAAAAATGTTTGTAAACATCATCTTGGCATTACATACCGCCTGGACATTCATTGAATGGAAGCGTTTTTGGTTCCGATAACATTCCTCCAAATCTCTAGGCAGTCGGAATTGCACATGGGTACAGTCAATCGCGCCCAGAATATTGGGGAATTTCGGTTTTTTTGGTAAAAGCCAAGTAAGCCTTCAAGGTGGAGGTGGTTTTAGGAGGACTCCATTTGCAAAGAAAACTGGACTCCTGTGGAAAAAAAAAAGAGTAATTAACAACAAGGAAAAAGATGGGAATGCCCTGCATCCTGAAAAAAAAAAAATAGGTGAGGTACAGGTAACACACAAGAGACACTTTTGATCCAGCCTCTCTTGTGCAACCACACAGCCCAGCAATCAACATAGCTGGGCTGTGTTTAATCCACAGAGGTATCGTGCACAATAGACAATACATTGCTCTTCTAATTCTAGGTTAAACTGGAACCTACCAGTCGGTTTCATTAGTCTCTCAAAGAAGCCACCCAATTGTGTGTAGGTATGTGTGTGTATAGATACAGAGAAACAATGGAGAATTGCTAGATGTAACAGGCAGTTGGTATAAGATCTAAACTCACCAGAGAGCCATAAATCAATTTTTGAATATATTTTCCAGATGGTTGGAAAGTAGTAATCAATGTGTAGAAAGATAATGGCGAAGATTGATGTCAACACTCCCATAAATAGTACAAATATTTCATACGTGTTAGATGTGGTACAAATACAGAGTGTTTGGTCCAAATTTTCCATCAATATTCTAGTAAACACTTTTTGGAAAATGAGCTGAAATGACAGAAAATTAAGTCAGTGAATGGAACTTAAATTAACAATATATTTGTAGCTTGGGTCCTTAAAATGATTCTCATTTAGAAATCAATAATCAGATAAAATACAGCAGGGGTAGCTAAACTGTTCCTTGAGATCTATCAACCATACGTGATTTCCAGGCCACCTGTGTACCCAGGGCCGGTGCAAGGCACCGGAGCGCCCCAAGCGAGTCGGGGTGGGGGCGCCCCGGTGCCGGGGGGGGGGGGGGGGGCAGTGGTGGTGGTACCTGTCTAAACCGACTTTTAAGTACACCGAAGGCATGCTCTATTACTCCCCGCAATGTAATATGTGCCTCTTGGTACCGTTCTTGTGCTTCACCTAAGGGATTAGACAATGGGGTCAAAAGCCAGGACTTGTTAAGGTAACCCGCATCACCTATAATGAAAATAAATGGGAGACAAGAAATACCAATAGTACTTAATAATAATACAATTAATAATAATAATGTTATAGATATATTTAGTTATACTTACCTAACAGCCAGCCATCAGGCATTTTTCCCATCTCAAAGTCTTGAAACATTGATGACTGACTTAAAATGAAGGAGTCGTGGGTCGACCCAGGAAAACCCACAAAAATGTTTGTAAACATCATCTTGGCATTACATACCGCCTGGACATTCATTGAATGGAAGCGTTTTTGGTTCCGATAACATTCCTCCGAATCTCTAGGCGGTCGGAATTGCACATGGGTACAGTCAATCGCGCCCAGAACATTGGGGAATTTAGTTTTTTTTGGTAAAAGCCAAGTAAGCCTTCAAGGTGGAGGTGGTTTTAGGAGGACTCCATTTGCAAAGAAAACTGGACTCCTGTGGAAAAAAAAAAGAGTAATTAACAACAAGGAAAAAGATGGGAATGCCCTGCATCCTGAAAAAAAAAATAGGTGAGGTACAGGTAACACACAAGAGACACTTTTGATCCAGCCTCTCTTGTGCAACCACACAGCCCAGCAATCAACATAGCTGGGCTGTGTTTAATCCACAGAGGTATCGTGCACAATAGACAATACATTGCTCTTCTAATTCTAGGTTAAACTGGAACCTACCAGTCGGTTTCATTAGTCTCTCAAAGAAGCCACCCAATTGTGTGTAGGTATGTGTGTGTATAGATACAGAGAAATAGTGGAGAATTGCTAGATGTAACAGGCAGTTGGTATAAGATCTAAACTCACCAGAGAGCCATAAATCAATTTTTGAATATATTTTCCAGATGGTTGGAAAGTAGTAATCAATGTGTAGAAAGATTATGGCGAAGATTGATGTCAACACTCCCATAAATAGTACAAATATTTCATACGTGTTAGATGTGGTACAAATACAGAGTGTTTGGTCCAAATTTTCCATCAATATTCTAGTAAACACTTTTTGGAAAATGAGCTGAAATGACAGAAAATTAAGTCAGTGAATGGAACTTAAATTAACAATATATTTGTAGCTTGGGTCCTTAAAATGATTCTCATTTAGAAATCAATAATCAGATAAAATACAGCAGGGGTAGCTAAACTGTTCCTTGAGATCTATCAACCATACGTGATTTCCAGGCCACCTGTGTACCCAGGGCCGGTGCAAGGCACCGGAGCGCCCCAGGCGAGTCGGGGTGGGGGCGCCCCGGTGCCGGGGGGGGGGGGGGCAGTGGTGGTGGTACCTGTCTAAACCGACTTTTAAGTACACCGAAGGCATGCTCTATTACTCCCCGCAATGTAATATGTGCCTCTTGGTACCGTTCTTGTGCTTCACCTAAGGGATTAGACAATGGGGTCAAAAGCCAGGACTTGTTAAGGTAACCCGCATCACCTATAATGAAAATAAATGGGAGACAAGAAATACCAATAGTACTTAATAATAATAATACAATTAATAATAATAATGTTATAGATATATTTAGTTATACTTACCTAACAGCCAGCCATCAGGCATTTTTCCCATCTCAAAGTCTTGAAACATTGATGACTGACTTAAAATGAAGGAGTCGTGGGTCGACCCAGGAAAACCCACAAAAATGTTTGTAAACATCATCTTGGCATTACATACCGCCTGGACATTCATTGAATGGAAGCGTTTTTGGTTCCGATAACATTCCTCCGAATCTCTAGGCAGTCGGAATTGCACATGGGTACAGTCAATCGCGCCCAGAACATTGGGGAATTTCGTTTTTTTTGGTAAAAGCCAAGTAAGCCTTTAAGGTGGAGGTGGTTTTAGGAGGACTCCATTTGCAAAGAAAACTGGACTCCTGTGGAAAAAAAAAGAGTAATTAACAACAAGGAAAAAGATGGGAATGCCCTGCATCCTGAAAAAAAAAAATAGGTGAGGTACAGGTAACACACAAGAGACACTTTTGATCCAGCCTCTCTTGTGCAACCACACAGCCCAGCAATCAACATAGCTGGGCTGTGTTTAATCCACAGAGGTATCGTGCACAATAGACAATACATTGCTCTTCTAATTCTAGGTTAAACTGGAACCTACCAGTCGGTTTCATTAGTCTCTCAAAGAAGCCACCCAATTGTGTGTAGGTATGTGTGTGTATAGATACAGAGAAACAGTGGAGAATTGCTAGATGTAACAGGCAGTTGGTATAAGATCTAAACTCACCAGAGAGCCATAAATCAATTTTTGAATATATTTTCCAGATGGTTGGAAAGTAGTAATCAATGTGTAGAAAGATTATGGCGAAGATTGATGTCAACACTCCCATAAATAGTACAAATATTTCATACGTGTTAGATGTGGTACAAATACAGAGTGTTTGGTCCAAATTTTCCATCAATATTCTAGTAAACACTTTTTGGAAAATGAGCTGAAATGACAGAAAATTAAGTCAGTCAATGGAACTTAAATTAACAATATATTTGTAGCTTGGGTCCTTAAAATGATTCTCATTTAGAAATCAATAATCAGATAAAATACAGCAGGGGTAGCTAAACTGTTCCTTGAGATCTATCAACCATACGTGATTTCCAGGCCACCTGTGTACCCAGGGCCGGTGCAAGGCACCGGAGCGCCCCAAGCGAGTCGGGGTGGGGGCGCCCCGGTGCCGGGGGGGGGGGGCAGTGGTGGTGGTACCTGTCTAAACCGACTTTTAAGTACACCGAAGGCATGCTCTATTACTCCCCGCAATGTAATATGTGCCTCTTGGTACCGTTCTTGTGCTTCACCTAAGGGATTAGACAATGGGGTCAAAAGCCAGGACTTGTTAAGGTAACCCGCATCACCTATAATGAAAATAAATGGGAGACAAGAAATACCAATAGTACTTAATAATAATAATACAATTAATAATAATAATGTTATAGATATATTTAGTTATACTTACCTAACAGCCAGCCATCAGGCATTTTTCCCATCTCAAAGTCTTGAAACATTGATGACTGACTTAAAATGAAGGAGTCGTGGGTCGACCCAGGAAAACCCACAAAAATGTTTGTAAACATCATCTTGGCATTACATACCGCCTGGACATTCATTGAATGGAAGCGTTTTTGGTTCCGATAACATTCCTCCGAATCTCTAGGCGGTCGGAATTGCACATGGGTACAGTCAATCGCGCCCAGAACATTGGGGAATTTAGTTTTTTTTGGTAAAAGCCAAGTAAGCCTTCAAGGTGGAGGTGGTTTTAGGAGGACTCCATTTGCAAAGAAAACTGGACTCCTGTGGAAAAAAAAAAGAGTAATTAACAACAAGGAAAAAGATGGGAATGCCCTGCATCCTGAAAAAAAAAAATAGGTGAGGTACAGGTAACACACAAGAGACACTTTTGATCCAGCCTCTCTTGTGCAACCACACAGCCCAGCAATCAACATAGCTGGGCTGTGTTTAATCCACAGAGGTATCGTGCACAATAGACAATACATTGCTCTTCTAATTCTAGGTTAAACTGGAACCTACCAGTCGGTTTCATTAGTCTCTCAAAGAAGCCACCCAATTTTGTGTAGGTATGTGTGTGTATTGATACAGAGAAACAGTGGAGAATTGCTAGATGTAACAGGCAGTTGGTATAAGATCTAAACTCACCAGAGAGCCATAAATCAATTTTTGAATATATTTTCCAGATGGTTGGAAAGTAGTAATCAATGTGTAGAAAGATTATGGCGAAGATTGATGTCAACACTCCCATAGATAGTACAAATATTTCATACGTGTTAGATGTGGTACAAATACAGAGTGTTTGGTCCAAATTTTCCATCAATATTCTAGTAAACACTTTTTGGAAAATGAGCTGAAATGACAGAAAATTAAGTCAGTGAATGGAACTTAAATTAACAATATATTTGTAGCTTGGGTCCTTAAAATGATTCTCATTTAGAAATCAATAATCAGATAAAATACAGCAGGGGTAGCTAAACTGTTCCTTGAGATCTATCAACCATACGTGATTTCCAGGCCACCTGTGTACCCAGGGCCGGTGCAAGGCACCGGAGCGCCCCAAGCGAGTCGGGGTGGGGGCGCCCCGGTGCCGGGGGGGGGGGGGGGCAGTGGTGGTGGTACCTGTCTAAACCGACTTTTAAGTACACCGAAGGCATGCTCTATTACTCCCCGCAATGTAATATGTGCCTCTTGGTACCGTTCTTGTGCTTCACCTAAGGGATTAGACAATGGGGTCAAAAGCCAGGACTTGTTAAGGTAACCCGCATCACCTATAATGAAAATAAATGGGAGACAAGAAATACCAATAGTACTTAATAATAATAATACAATTAATAATAATAATGTTATAGATATATTTAGTTATACTTACCTAACAGCCAGCCATCAGGCATTTTTCCCATCTCAAAGTCTTGAAACATTGATGACTGACTTAAAATGAAGGAGTCGTGGGTCGACCCAGGAAAACCCACAAAAATGTTTGTAAACATCATCTTGGCATTACATACCGCCTGGACATTCATTGAATGGAAGCGTTTTTGGTTCCGATAACATTCCTCCGAATCTCTAGGCGGTCGGAATTGCACATGGGTACAGTCAATCGCGCCCAGAACATTGGGGAATTTAGTTTTTTGGGTAAAAGCCAAGTAAGCCTTCAAGGTGGAGGTGCTTTTAGGAGGACTCCATTTGCAAAGAAAACTGGACTCCTGTGGAAAAAAAAAAAGAGTAATTAACAACAAGGAAAAAGATGGGAATGCCCTGCATCCTGAAAAAAAAAATAGGTGAGGTACAGGTAACACACAAGAGACACTTTTGATCCAGCCTCTCTTGTGCAACCACACAGCCCAGCAATCAACATAGCTGGGCTGTGTTTAATCCACAGAGGTATCGTGCACAATAGACAATACATTGCTCTTCTAATTCTAGGTTAAACTGGAACCTACCAGTCGGTTTCATTAGTCTCTCAAAGAAGCCACCCAATTGTGTGTAGGTATGTGTGTGTATAGATACAGAGAAACAGTGGAGAATTGCTAGATGTAACAGGCAGTTGGTATAAGATCTAAACTCACCAGAGAGCCATAAATCAATTTTTGAATATATTTTCCAGATGGTTGGAAAGTAGTAATCAATGTGTAGAAAGATTATGGCGAAGATTGATGTCAACACTCCCATAAATAGTACAAATATTTCATACGTGTTAGATGTGGTACAAATACAGAGTGTTTGGTCCAAATTTTCCATCAATATTCTAGTAAACACTTTTTGGAAAATGAGCTGAAATGACAGAAAATTAAGTCAGTCAATGGAACTTAAATTAACAATATATTTGTAGCTTGGGTCCTTAAAATGATTCTCATTTAGAAATCAATAATCAGATAAAATACAGCAGGGGTAGCTAAACTGTTCCTTGAGATCTATCAACCATACGTGATTTCCAGGCCACCTGTGTACCCAGGGCCGGTGCAAGGCACCGGAGCGCCCCAAGCGATTCGGGGTGGGGGCGCCCCGGTGCCGGGGGGGGGGGGGGGGGCAGTGGTGGTGGTACCTGTCTAAACCGACTTTTAAGTACACCGAAGGCATGCTCTATTACTCCCCGCAATGTAATATGTGCCTCTTGGTACCGTTCTTGTGCTTCACCTAAGGGATTAGACAATGGGGTCAAAAGCCAGGACTTGTTAAGGTAACCCGCATCACCTATAATGAAAATAAATGGGAGACAAGAAATACCAATAGTACTTAATAATAATAATACAATTAATAATAATAATGTTATAGATATATTTAGTTATACTTACCTAACAGCCAGCCATCAGGCATTTTTCCCATCTCAAAGTCTTGAAACATTGATGACTGACTTAAAATGAAGGAGTCGTGGGTCGACCCAGGAAAACCCACAAAAATGTTTGTAAACATCATCTTGGCATTACATACCGCCTGGACATTCATTGAATGGAAGCGTTTTTGGTTCCGATAACATTCCTCCGAATCTCTAGGCGGTCGGAATTGCACATGGGTACAGTCAATCGCGCCCAGAACATTGGGGAATTTAGTTTTTTTTGGTAAAAGCCAAGTAAGCCTTCAAGGTGGAGGTGGTTTTAGGAGGACTCCATTTGCAAAGAAAACTGGACTCCTGTGGAAAAAAAAAAGAGTAATTAACAACAAGGAAAAAGATGGGAATGCCCTGCATCCTGAAAAAAAAAAATAGGTGAGGTACAGGTAACACACAAGAGACACTTTTGATCCAGCCTCTCTTGTGCAACCACACAGCCCAGCAATCAACATAGCTGGGCTGTGTTTAATCCACAGAGGTATCGTGCACAATAGACAATACATTGCTCTTCTAATTCTAGGTTAAACTGGAACCTACCAGTCGGTTTCATTAGTCTCTCAAAGAAGCCACCCAATTGTGTGTAGGTATGTGTGTGTATAGATACAGAGAAACAGTGGAGAATTGCTAGATGTAACAGGCAGTTGGTATAAGATCTAAACTCACCAGAGAGCCATAAATCAATTTTTGAATATATTTTCCAGATGGTTGGAAAGTAGTAATCAATGTGTAGAAAGATTATGGCGAAGATTGATGTCAACACTCCCATAAATAGTACAAATATTTCATACGTGTTAGATGTGGTACAAATACAGAGTGTTTGGTCCAAATTTTCCATCAATATTCTAGTAAACACTTTTTGGAAAATGAGCTGAAATGACAGAAAATTAAGTCAGTGAATGGAACTTAAATTAACAATATATTTGTAGCTTGGGACCTTAAAATGATTCTCATTTAGAAATCAATAATCAGATAAAATACAGCAGGGGTAGCTAAACTGTTCCTTGAGATCTATCAACCATACGTGATTTCCAGGCCACCTGTGTACCCAGGGCCGGTGCAAGGCACCGGAGCGCCCCAGGCGAGTCGGGGCGCCCCGGTGCCGGGGGGGGGGGGGGGGGCAGTGGTGGTGGTACCTGTCTAAACCGACTTTTAAGTACACCGAAGGCATGCTCTATTACTCCCCGCAATGTAATATGTGCCTCTTGGTACCGTTCTTGTGCTTCACCTAAGGGATTAGACAATGGGGTCAAAAGCCAGGACTTGTTAAAGTAACCCGCATCACCTATAATGAAAATAAATGGGAGACAAGAAATACCAATTGTCACAACATTCAGTTATTGTATTGTTTCTTACCTGGTTTGTGGCTTCTCCTGTCTGTTCAGCCTGCTCCATGCTGCAAGGAAAGTCTGTGTGGCCTGAGCTTTGCTAATTACAGCACCTGGAGGAGTCCTTGCTGCTGACAGCTCTGTATAGTTGAACTGTGCTGTGAGATCTGAGCTCAGCTAATTAGTTACACCTGGGTAACTCTCCTGCAGGAGAGTTCAGTGTAAACTGAGCATGCTCAGCCCACTGATTAGTTCACCTGTGGGTTCCCTGTGCTTCCTATAAAGGGCAGCCTCTGGGAGACAGAAGCTGCCAGAGTATAGGTTCACACCAGCTCCAGTGCCTTGTACTATTCCAGACTTCTGATTATTGTATTTGACCCCGGCTTGTTTCCTGACTATTCTCCTGCCTGATCCTTTGGTACCGTGTCCAGTGATTCCTGTGTATGACCTTGGCTTGTTCTGTGACCATCCTCCTGCCTGCTCCCTGTGTACCGCATCCTGTGCCTTCCAGTGTATGACCCGGCCTGTCCTTGGATACTCCTTTGCCTTTCCCTTGTGTTCCTACTTGCCCGCACTGATACCAACTCGGCTAGACAACCACGCTTCCATATTTCACAAGCTACCGCCACTCATACGGGGAACCTGACCAGGGGGCCGCGACCGACGTGTCGGGTGCCGCAAAAGCCCATATCCCGCTTGGAGGGGTCACTGGCAGAAAACCCCCGGCACGGTTAGACTCCGCGCCCCTGTGTCAGGTCTAGCCAATCCCCGAGTGGTAGTGCACCCCAAGTTTGTGACAGAATACTCTGGCCCAACTGGAATATGGATGCTGTTAGTGGCATGTCTCATAAAGAACTCCTGGAACACCTGCTGGTCCGGGTTGACAAGCAAGGACAGTACCAAGCTCTGATTATGCAAAGCTTGCAAACTCTGCAGCAGCAATTGGATCTCGCTCCACCCTCTCCAACACCAGTGATTTCTGATCCGGAGTCCATTAGGGTGCCTCGCCTGCTAATACAGCAGTTACAGGAGCTGCTATCTAACGTCCTCACCCTTGTCACCAAACTGCTCGGCGAGTCTACTGTGGGCTTGGTGCCTGCAAGACCCTCAGATTCAACTCCGGGTACCCCATTGGCAAATACATCTGTGCCCTTTAAGGACAAGTACGTGAGTCGGCCTCGTCCCCAGTTGTCAGATGAGGAACGCCAGCGACGCAGGTCCTTAAATTTATGTTTTTATTGTGGAGGTCAGGACCATTTGATTGGGGATTGCTCCCTCCGAGAGGCCAGGAATAAGGTTATTGCTTCTGTGCCCACTCAGGAAGAGTTTCATGGCTATCACTGGGGTCCAAGAACTAAAATCTTTTTACCTAAAAGCAGTAAATTTTCGGTCAAGCCGCAAGAAGCAAACCCGATTGTCAAGTTCCGAGAGGGGAGTCCGGGTGTCCAACCCCAAGAGGGGGACCCATCAGTCCAACCCCAGAAGGGAGTCCTGTCCATTCAGCCCCAGGAGGGAGTTCATGGTCACAAGCCCCAGGAGGGGAGTCCGAGTATTAAACCCAAAGATGGGGTTCTGTCCAGCCAGCCCCAGAAGGGGGTTCTGTTAGTCCAGCCCAAGGAGGGGCTTCCGAGTATTGTGCTCCAGGAGGAGCTTCCTAGTGTCCTGCCCAAGGAAGGGCTTCCTAGTGTCTTGCCCGAAGAGGGGCATCAAAGTGTTTCACCCCAAGTGGACTCTCACAGTGTCGAGTTCCGAGAGGGGTCTCAGAATGGCGAGTCCCAAGAAGGGGTACAGAGTCTTTTTCCTCAGAAGGGGTCTCGGAGGGTAATTTCCCAGGAGGGTTCTCAAATTCTCAAGCCGCAGAACGGGGTTCAGAGTGTCGTGCACCAGGAGGGGTCTCAGACTGTCAGACTCCAAGCAGGGTCTCAGAGTACCACACCCCAAACAGGGTCTCTGAGCATTGCGCCCCAGGAGGGTTTCCCGAGCACTGCACCCCAAGAGGGGTCTCTGAAAGTGGTACCCCAAAAAGGGCCTCTGAGTACACTACCCCAAGAGGAATCTCCGAGAGTTGCACCCCAAAAGGATCCTCTGGTAGCCACACCCCAGGAAGGGTCTCTGAGTGTGGCTTCCCAGGTTAGGCCACTGAGCACTTTGCCTCAAGAAGGGGCTCTATATTTCCCCCCAGAAGGGGGTTCCGAGTCAATCGCCCCAGAAGGGGGTTCCGAATCAATCGCCCCAGAAGGGGGTTCCGAGTCAATCGCCCCAGAAGGGGGTTCCGAGTCAATCGCCCCAGAAGGGGGTTCCGAGTCAATCGCCCCAGAAGGGGGTTCCGAGTCAATCGCCCCAGAAGGGGGTTCCGAGTCAATCGCCCCAGAAGGGGGTTCCGAGTCAATCGCCCCAGAAGGGGGCTCCGAGTCAATCGCTCCAGAAGGGGGTTCCGAGTCCGTCACCCCAGGTGGGGGTTCCGAGTCCGTCACCCCAGGTAGGGGTTCCGAGTCCGTCACCCCAGGTGGGGGTTCCGAGTCCGTCACCCCAGGTAGGGGTTCCGAGTCCGTCACCCCAGGTAGGGGTTCCGAGTCATTTACCCCAGGTGGGGGTTCCGAGTCATTTACCCCAGGTGGGGGTTCCGAGTCACTCACCCCAGGTGGGGGTTCCAGGTCTGTCACTCCTGGTGGAGACCCATCTGCTCTTGCCTCCGGGCATGAGGACCCATCTGCCCTTGCCTCCGGGCATGAGGACCCATCTGCCCTTGCCCCCGGGCATGTGGACTTGTGTGTCGTGGCCTCCGGGCCAGTCTCTGTGGCCTCCGGGCCAGTCCCCGTGGCCTCCGGGCCTGCCTCTGTGGTCTCCAGGTCCACTTCCATGGCCTCCGGGCCTGTCTTCGTGGCCTCCAGGCCAGTCTCCACAGCCTCCGGGCCAGTCTCCACAGCCTCCGGGCCTACCTCCGTGGTCTCCGGGTCCGCTTCCTTGTCCTCCGGGCCTTCCTCCGTGGCCTCCAGGCCTGTCTCCATTGCCTCCATGGTCTCCAGGTGTGCATCCGTTGCCTCCGGGCCTGTCTCCATTACCTCTGCGGTCTTTAGGTCTGCTTCCATGACCCCTGGGCCTAAACATGTCAGCCAAGAAAAAATTTCTAGAGTACCGATGCCTACTGTACTGGACATCCATAAGGCTTCAGCAGTGCCTCAAGTTCAAGAGACGTCCATTGTGTCTAAGGTCCCAGCAGGGTTGGCTAGTACACAAAAGCCAGCTGAAGAGTCTTCTGAAGATATTTGTTTTGATGGGAACCTTGCCCATTACCAGGCTTTAGCGGATCACTACTTAGATGCCATGAATCATGATCCATCTTCCAGTGTCAATATGGCAAATATTGTAAGATTTATGATCTTATCCTTCCGGGGAGAAGCACTAAAATGGGTCAATCCACTTGTTGAAGCCAATGATCCTCGACTGCAAGATCTAATATCATTCTCCAGGGCTGTGATCGAGGAATTTGAATCTAAGACTCCTTCATCCTCCCTGGCTAAAAGTCTGCCTATGCCTCTTCAAAACCATGGGTCATCTAGACGGCATACCGAGAGTACTAGAGCTTCTGCAAAAATTTTTTTGCCAAGATCTGAATCGAAGAACTCAATAGTTAGGGGCATCCGTGTCGGCTCTTTAGCACTTCATGGTCTCAAAGAATCATCCGCTAAAAAATCTTTGATTTGCACCCCAGAACTAGATTCCAACTCAGATTATGATTCTGAACACGATGCTGCTCCTTTTTTGGGTGGTCTAGTGTTGGCTAGAGCCCACTTTGAAGAGCCAGAGGCGTCACCAGCCTTGAAGGGATCTAAGTGTTCTTCTAAGAAAAAGAAGAAGCACCACAGGCGACCTTGAAAGTATCCATGTGGGGTGTTCGGAGCCCACCCCTAGAGGGGAGGGTAATGTCACAACATTCAGTTATTGTATTGTTTCTTACTTGGTTTGTGGCTTCTCCTGTCTGTTCAGCCTGCTCCATGCTGCAAGGAAAGTCTGTGTGGCCTGAGCTTTGCAAATTACAGCACCTGGAGGAGTCCTTGCTGCTGACAGCTCTGTATAGTTGAACTGTGCTGTGAGATCTGAGCTCAGCTAATTAGTTACACCTGGGTAACTCTCCTGCAGGAGAGTTCAGTGTAAACTGAGCATGCTCAGCCCACTGATTAGTTCACCTGTGGGTTCCCTGTGCTTCCTATAAAGGGCAGCCTCTGGGAGACAGAAGCTGCCAGAGTATAGGTTCACACCAGCTCCAGCGTTCCAGTGCCTTGTACTATTCCAGACTTCTGATTATTGTATTTGACCCCGGCTTGTTTCCTGACTATTCTCCTGCCTGATCCTTTGGTACCGTGTCCAGTGATTCCTGTGTATGACCTTGGCTTGTTCTGTGACCATCCTCCTGCCTGCTCCCTGTGTACCGCATCCTGTGCCTTCCAGTGTATGACCCGGCCTGTCCTTGGATACTCCTTTGCCTTTCCCTTGTGTTCCTACTTGCCCGCACTGATACCAACTCGGCTAGACAACCACGCTTCCATATTTCACAAGCTACCGCCACTCATACGGGGAACCTGACCAGGGGGCCGCGACCGACGTGTCGGGTGCCGCAAAAGCCCATATCCCGCTTGGAGGGGTCACTGGCAGAAAACCCCCGGCACGGTTAGACTCCGCGCCCCTGTGTCAGGTCTAGCCAATCCCCGAGTGGTAGTGCACCCCAAGTTTGTGACACCAATAGTACTTAATAATAATAATACAATTAATAATAATAATGTTATAGATATATTTAGTTATACTTACCTAACAGCCAGCCATCAGGCATTTTTCCCATCTCAAAGTCTTGAAACATTGATGACTGACTTAAAATGAAGGAGTCGTGGGTCGACCCAGGAAAACCCACAAAAATGTTTGTAAACATCATCTTGGCATTACATACCGCCTGGACATTCATTGAATGGAAGCGTTTTTGGTTCCGATAACATTCCTCCGAATCTCTAGGCAGTCGGAATTGCACATGGGTACAGTCAATCGCGCCCAGAATATTGGGGAATTTCGGTTTTTTTGGTAAAAGCCAAGTAAGCCTTCAAGGTGGAGGTGGTTTTAGGAGGACTCCATTTGCAAAGAAAACTGGACTCCTGTGGAAAAAAAAAGAGTAATTAACAACAAGGAAAAAGATGGGAATGCCCTGCATCCTGAAAAAAAAAAAATAGGTGAGGTACAGGTAACACACAAGAGACACTTTTGATCCAGCCTCTCTTGTGCAACCACACAGCCCAGCAATCAACATAGCTGGGCTGTGTTTAATCCACAGAGGTATCGTGCACAATAGACAATACATTGCTCTTCTAATTCTAGGTTAAACTGGAACCTACCAGTCGGTTTCATTAGTCTCTCAAAGAAGCCACCCAATTGTGTGTAGGTATGTGTGTGTATAGATACAGAGAAACAGTGGAGAATTGCTAGATGTGACAGGCAGTTGGTATAAGATCTAAACTCAGCAGAGAGAGAAACGTCATACAGTGCAGTTATTTTGCTTATTTCAGGAAAGTCCAGATCAATTTGAAAGAAAACTGCGGAGGTCATGAATGCCAGCTATCCCAAAGCAATCCAAAGGTATAAGGCATTTCTAATTCCATCACAAATACATTTTACTTCCTCCAAAAATTCAAAAGATTTTGAATTCATTATATATAAAACCGCTGTAATGGAGATAATCTGAAAGAACAGAAAATTAAGTCAGTGAATGGAACTTAAATGAACAATATATTTGTAGCTTGGGTCCTTAAAATGATTCTCATTTAGAAATCAATAATCAGATAAAATACAGCAGGGGTGGCTAAACTGTTCCTTGAGATCTATCAACCATACGTGATTTCCAGGCCACCTGTGGACCTGTAGAATGTGCCGGTTAGGAATGAATAAAGCACATAAATAAAATTATAATAATGATAATAATAGCAGGCCTTAAGTTAAGGTACTTAACGCGATGGACGCAATTTTCTGTCAATTACCAGCTTAATTGCTGGCAAAAGTGAAAATCGCGTTGATCGCGTCCATCGCGGGCCACCCGCGATGCGACCGACTCGATTTTCCGATAGAGAACCATGTTAATTGTGTTTTTAAGTGAAAATCGCGTTGATCGCGTCGGTCGCGGGCCACCCGTGATTTGATCGACGCGATCAACCAGATTTTACCTAGGAAACAATGGGAAATGGGCCAATATGGCCAATTTATCATTGTATATGCCCCCTCATGGGTATTAACTATGGTTAATGCCCCCCCATTGTTAACGCCACCCCACTATTGACACCAAACCGAAGCGTGGCGAGCGCAGCCAGCCCGCGGGGCAGCGGTACGCATCCTCCGACCTATTCATACCCCCACTATCCACGTTGGCGTGGAGTTGATTTTATAAAGTGTGGTGAGCGCAGCGAGCCCGAAGCGTGGGGAGCGCAGCAAGCCCCGTGAGGGGACGCGTATACCTGTGAAGTTATGCGCGTGCGCTCGCCGCGCTTCGGGCTCGTGGCTCGCCACACTTTAGAAAATCAACTCCACGCCGACGTGGATAGTGGGGGTATGAAAAGGTCGGAGGATGCGTACCGCCGCCCCTCGCGGGCTCGCTGCGCTCGCCACACTTCGGGTTGGCGTCAATAGTGGGGTGGCGTTAACAATGGGGGGGCATTTCAACCATGAGGGGGGTTGTCAATTAAAAATTGGGGTTTTGGGGCTTTTTACATAGAAATCAATGTAAAATTGGGTCTCAGGAACCAATTTACATTGATTCCAATGTAAAAATTGCGATTTGGTTGGCATGCGATGCGATCAACACGATTTTTGCGGCCGTGATTGATACAATCAAAATTGCGGGCACCGTGCTAGGAAACAAGTACCATACCTTCTTTAAAGTCCAGTGAAATTGTTGCATTTCCAGTCCAATGATAGTTCTATATAAGTGCAGTCCAGTGGTACTGCTGCAGTTCCAGTCCGGTGGTACTGCTGCAGTTCCAGTCCGGTGGTACTGCTGCAGTTCCAGTCCGGTGGTACTGCTGCAGTTCCAGTCCGGTGGTACTGCTGCAGTTCCAGTCCGGTGGTACTGCCGTGAAAGTCTGGTGGTACTGCCGTGAAAGTCTGGTGGTACTGCCGTTAAAGGCCAGTGATAGTGCTATATAAATCAAGTCCATTGGTACTACCGTGAAAGTCTGGTGATATTGCCCTTAAAGTCCAGTGTCACTGCTGCAGGTCCAGTCCAGTGGTACTGCCATTAAACTCCAGTGATACTGTTGCAGTTTCAGTCCAGTGATGGTGCTATATTAGTCCAGTCCCGTGGTACTGCCGTTTAAGTCCAGTGATTCTGTTGCATTTCCAGTCCAATGATAATGCTATTTAAGTGCAGTCCAGTGATACTGCTGCAGTTCAGGCCAATTAAGTCCAGTGATACTGCCGTTAAAGTCAAGTGGTACTGCAGTTAACGTCCATTGATACTGCTGTAAAAATCCAGAGATACTGCTGCAGTTCCAGTCCATTAGTAGTGCCATATAAGTCCAGTCCAGTGGTAATGCCATTAAAGTCCAGTAATACTGCTGCAGTTCCAGTCCAGAAATAGTGTTATATATGGAAGTCCAGACCACTGGTGTTGCTGCAGTTCCAGTCCAGTGATAATGCTATATAAGTCCAGTCCAGTGATACTGCCGTTAAAGTCCATTGTTAATACTGTTAAGGTCCAGTGGTACTGCTGTTAAAGTCCAGTGATACTGCCATTAACATCCAGTGATACTGTTGCTGTTCCACAACAGTGAAAGTGCTATTTAAGTCTAGTCCAGTGGTAATGCTGTTAAAATACAGTGTACCTCCATTAAAGTCATTAATACTGCCATTAAAATTCAGTGGTACTTCCGTAAAAGTCCAGTGATACTTCTGTTAAAATCCACTGGTACCTTCATTAAAGTCCAGTGATAATGCCATTAAAGGTTAGTGATACTGCCGTTAAACTCCAGTGGGACCTCCATTAAACTTCAGTGATATTGCCGTTAAAGTCCAGCGATACTGCAGTTAAAGTCAAGCGGTACTGCCATTAAAGTCCAGTGATACTGCTATTAAAGTCCAGTGATGATGCTTTATTTCCAGTCCAGTGGTACTGCTGCAGTTCCAGTCCGGTAATAGTGCTATATAAGTTCAGTCTAGTGGTACTGTTGTTAAAGTTCAGTGATACGACTAATAAAGTCCAGTGGTACTACTGCAGTTCCAGTCCAGTATTAGTGCTATGTAAGTGCAGTCCAGTGGTACTGCTAGTAAAGTCCTGTAGTACTGCCATTAATGTCCAGTGATACTGCCATTAAAGTCCAGTGGTACTGCTGCAGTTCCAGTCCATTGATAGTGCTACCGTCTTTCCCCGATAATTAGACCTACCCCGATAATAAGCCCTACCCCAGATTTTGGACGCTGGTCCAGAATAAGCCCTCCCCCGAAATTAAGCCCTACCATTTTCCCAGTGTTATTGTATGTGCACCATATGTGCAGTCTCCGCTCAGCCCCCGCTGACTCCCGCTGACCCCCGCTGACCCCCGCTGCCCTCCGCTCACCTCCTCTTACTCACCAGCAGCACCGCAGCTCCCGTTCCCAGGGATGCATTGCGGTAGGCGCGGCGTGACGTCACGCCGCGCACATCGCGCCGCGCACATCACGCGGCTGAACTGGCTGGCTGCTGCTCACCACACAGCGCCATCAACGGACATCAAGTTAAACAGGTGGGGGCATGTAAAATACTGGCACAGTACCATAAATTATGGATCATTTGGGGGGCATTTCATAAAGGCGCAGTGTGGAATGTTTTAAAGGCGAAGTGGGGAATAAAATAAGCCCTCCCCCGAAAATAAGACCTATGGTCTTTTTTGAGGAAAAAAAAAAAATAAGACAGTGTCTTATTATCGGGGAAAGACGGTATATGCTGTAAGTCCAGTCCAGTGGTACTGCCTTGAAAGTCCAGTGCTACTGCAGTTAAAGCACAGGGCAGCACCACTGGACTTATATGGCAGCACAGGACACCAATTCAATTGTACCACAGCACTATAGCAGTATAGGACATCACCACTGCAATTATATTGCAGGAAGGGGCAGTACCGGTGCTATTATACGGCCGCACAGAGCAGCACCGCTGGACCTATACGGAGGCACAGGACACCACTGCTGCAATTATACAGCAACACATGGCAGCACTGCTGGACTTATATACAGCAGCACCAATGGACCTATATACATCAATTTGTAACACCTGGCCCACGTCACCCGCAGACACACAAACACAGCTCCTTCCAATACCTTCACCAATGCCGGAGTTTACATATGATCCAAAACCCACGAGAATCTGACAGCAAGATGATCACGTTTTGCCCGGATTTGTGATCTGAGTCTGGCAGGAAAACCCAAGCCCGATTCAGATCCTGGCTTGGATCCGTGAAGTTAGGGGAAGAGGGGTTGGATCTACATACTAATGAAAATATCCCTCCCAAAATGGCCACCACCTTCAAAAGCATCCTTAAACCCTGTCTACTCTGAGGCAGCCATTTTGGAAGGGACATCTGTCCCACAGTGCTGCTTCTCAGGCCGGCTGCTCCTCTTTGTAAATCAAACAGCAGGGTGGTGGCCTGGTAGAGATGTCCCCACAGTAACCGCAATGCCCACAAGCCACTTCAGGGTCTGTGGGTACTGTTGATATGCGGCTGAACCTGAAGCAAGCAGAAGCACTAGACTAGAGATGGGCAAAAGGGCTCACTAAGATGAGCCAGGATCACGCGGATCACTCCGCGAAAAGATCCAGATCTTTTACACCGATCATCGGCTCACTTTGAAAAAAGGGGTAATTTGATAATAACAAAGCATACTTTGTTTTACAATCATTTATTCCCATTTATTTTTTACTTTTTTAAAAAAAAAACCTGAGATGAACAAATACCGAGTAAAACACTGATCGATGGCTGGGTGCAGAATCGCCATCGATGGAAACCATCGATGGCGTCTACACCGATGGCCATCCCTAGCAGCAGCCTTGTTATTCTTTCTTTCTTTCACTTGCAGTCTCAGCACTGTCAGTCTCCAGAGTTAGTACATCTCAGCTGCCACAGGTGGCAGTGCTGAGCTCAGGCAAATGCATTGTAATGAAAAATGAAACAGAAAGTAAAAGAATGACGGATCACCTTTTTGGGATCGGCGGCTCACTCACTCTTTTATGGGATCCGCCCAAAAGACCCGCTTCGTTCGCGAACGACCCATCTCTACACTAGACCAGTTTCTTTGAGAAGTCATATTCTCACAGGCCTTTGTCATAGATTTATTCTTTATACTTTCTAATAGAACTTTACTTAACCCCTTCCCGACGCAGCATGTTTTTGCCTTCCTGACAGAGGCCTTTTTTCAAATCTGACATGTATCACTTAAGTGGGGATAACTTTTTGCTTTTACTTATCCCAGTGATTTTGAGATTGTTTTCCCGTGACACATTGTACTTTAAATTAGTGGTAAATTTTGGTCGATACAATTTTTTTTTTTGTGAAAAATACCAAAATGTCGTAAAAAAATGGAACATTTTGCTATTTGCAAAATGTTACATTTTCTGCTTGTGAGACAAATAATCATACCACTCAAAATAGTTAATAACTAACAAAGACCATATCTATACTTTATTAAAAAATCATTATTTTAACCTCCTTTAATTTTTTTGGACACCAGGGGGCAGCAGCGTCTAATTTTTACACATCGCACATTTCAACGATGATTTTGGCTGTTCATGTTTGAACAGCCAATCACAGCGATCGCCCACGACGGGGGGGCATAGCTGCCCCCACTGGGCAATGAGGGAGGATGTCTGCTGTCAGGGACAGCAGACATCATCCCTCTGTCACCGCGTCTCTGGACGCGGTGGCACTTTAAAGTCATGACGTATATATACGTCATGTGTCGGGAAGGGGTTAATGAAACATAAGGGATTATTCAGACCAGATTGCGTGGCTGTGAATTTGTCGCCCGGGCGATAATCGATAGACTGCGTTTTCCTACGGCTCAAAGTACGCATGTGCAATTTTTCGGCCGGGCGATAATCGTTAGACTGCACATGCCTACGGCTCATCGTAAGCATGTGCAAAGGCCTTCCTGCGATGAAAAATTTTAAACTAAACAAGAGGTAAACAAGTACAGTTCTGTAGTTTATGTAACTGCATAGAGCGACCACTAGATGGAAACCTTACTTCACGGTTTAATTTCCAAGACTATTTTCCCATTCATCTGCCCTTGCAAAATCAAGGTCTGGCTAATAAAATCAGAATCAAACCTTAGAGAAAGCATGTTGTAATTTTATGAAGCATTTCATTTGCTCGAGCGGCCCTATCGGTAACTGGAGTAACCATTTGTTTGCAATGAGAACTTGAAATAACTGATTCATCTCAGAGTCTGGGAAAAAATAACCCCCCCCCCCCCCAGAATAGGAAATACAATGCTGTTATCAGAACTGAAGTGGGGAAATAACAGTAACAGCTACAATAGAAACCTACATTTTGCTTATTACCTACAAAGTCACACTGATGAAAGTGGTACACAAATAGGATCCCATTGTCCGGAAAAACTAACCACAGTCTTAAGTTGGGTACACATTAGAAGAATTGCTCCATGAGCAATATTGTCGATCAATTTCCCTTGATCTTCCTGGTGTCTTGGACAAATGATATTGTGCAATGCAACCATTGATGGTTTCTGATGAGTGAAACCTGTTATAGGACTTATTGTGTGAATATTAGAAAAGGTAGATAATTGTCCTATTATATAGCTGTAGATAATTGTCCTATTATATAGCTATTGGCAAGAATATATTCCTATTCAATCGTGCACTCGTAAAACAGTAGCTTCAATATTGTGTGTTCCAATGAACCAATGCATACTAGGGAAATTATTACCAGTGCGATACCAAGATATACAACAGTACAAGCTGAATAAGGAACCTACACAGAGGTTCTTAAACTGTAAGATTATCTGAATGTTATACACAAAAAAAGTATCACTAAATTTTATAGTAAAGTTAAGAAAGAATAAAAGATATTTATCAACCGATATGATAAGAATAGAACTGGAAAGAAAAAGGAAAGAGAAGATTTGAAAAGATAAGGGGAAAGGGAAAGGAAGTTCCACCCGACTGGCCTCAGCGTCTGGGCGGGGCGATAGGGAAGGAAACATCCCAACAGAAACTGAATTCCTATTGGAAGGCCGGGGTATATTGAAATGACTAGTCCAGGGATCCCAGACCTTAATAAATGTTTTGAAGGAGCCTTTCAGGATGCTAGTGATATGCTCCATAGAATGGATATGCCAGATTTTAGCTATAATTTCATCCAAAGATGCAATTGTTGAAGATTTCCAGGGTCCCGCTATGGCAGTTCTGGTCGCTAGTACCATATGACTAAACAGTTTATTTTGAGCACAGGTTGCATCTGGGATATCCACAGAAAGGAGAAAGTGGCTCACCTTAAAGGGGATAGTAATTGATAAAATTAAACTGACTAAAGCTGTCAAATCCCGCCACAAGGGAACCAGAGTCAAGCAACTCCACCAGATATGCAAGAACGTTGTTGTTGAGTCTAGTTGGGACATAATACCATCTATAGAGTAGTTTATAAGCATTCTCTTTTAGCCTTACACAAATTGAGCTGGAGGCCACGTTGGAATAAATATCAGACCAGTCTTCATCATCCAACGTTTCCCCAAGTCAGATTCCCAAGCTAATATTCCCTAATATTAGAAAACTGGCAGAATAAAGAGAGGTATGAAGTTGATATTAGACCCTTAGTGGAAAACCAGATGTTCTATTGGAGTGAGAGTTCTAGCGTATATTTGAGCAGTAGCTGAGGAGTAAAAGTGTCTAAATACCCCATCCCTCACAAATGTTTCTTGCAGTTTCTCCAATTGAGAGTGCAAATGTAGTAAAAGAGGGGGACTGAGATATATCGTTTAGAAAAATAATCCCATTTTTCCACCAGTTGCTAAAGGACTTGCGAGAGCATCCCGGACGAAAATAAGGGTTATCATATAAGGGAATTAGGGGACTAGGAAGGGACGAGAGCTTAAATAATTTAATATTATCAGTTTCTTATATAGCGCAAACATATTCCGCAGCGCTTTACAGAGAATATTTGTACATTCTCATAAGTCCCTGCCCCAGTGGAGCTTACAATCTATATTCCCTATCACATGTACACGCACACACAGACGTTCTAGGGTTAATTTTTTGGGAGCCAATTGACCTACCAATATATTTTTGGATTGTGTGAGGAAACCGGGGTAACCCGGAGTAAACCTACGCAAGCGCGGGGAGAATATACATTGGGTTAAGAGTGCTTTTATTTCAGTTTGCAGAAAACGTACACGGTTTAATTTCAAACCATTTACCAGGGCACCAGGATTTGCAATGGCAAATACACCACAATCATTGAAACCAGTTTGTTTTTGGCAGGTCACCAAACTAATTGGAAGAACACTAAATATCTGCTTCTGGACCACTACACTTCTAACAATTAGCATTTGTGGCTCTTTTCATTATAAATCTTAATTTAGGCGTGTAATATGATGTGTGTCAAATATTTTGGTTCATCTCCGTACACGTGGTTGCTACTAATTGTTTATTCATAGATACATAAGAATGTAATATTCTTTTCATTGAGAAGTTGGGAAAATCCGCTCTCTATTTAAAAAATCCCCCATCTTCTGAATGGGAAACGGTCATCTATTAGACCACACTTAGGTCGACAGTCATTAGGTAGACCACACTTAGGTCGACAGTCATTAGTTTGACCACGTTGGGTCGACATGGGCCAAGGTCGACAGGGTTATAGGTCGACAGGGTTATAGGTCGACATGGGCCAAGGTCGACATGTATTTAGGTCAACATGGGCCAATGTCGACATGGGTTTAGGACTACAGTCATTAGGTCGACATGAGTTTTTCACAAAACTGAGTAGATGGCGTACGGATTCCCGTTCTAAAGGTAGCTAACACTATTTAGTGTTATATGTGCTCGTACAAGAGCTTTTTTTTAGCCCAACTACAATAACGGAGGTAATTACCCTTTGACCCGTAAATGATAGAACAAGCAGGGTATAAAGATAGCTACAGGTTCAGTCACACTGTAGCCTTAAAAAAGACAGCAGGAGCTGTCGAAACGCTTTGGCCTATCAGAGTGACTGAACTGTATACCTGGGCTATGGCCTTTTCCACCTTTGGCCACCTCTTAGGTACAGTGTTTTTTATCTATTTTATATGTTGAATTTTATCCAAGTACTTGTAAAAACCTTATTTTGATTGAATAAATGCACCACTAAGACGGTTCCTTTTTTCATTTGTACTAACATACCTATAGTGAGTCTACCCACTATGGAGAGATACGAATGAATATATACAAAGAAACCGTTATATGTACTTACTCCGCACTTGTACTGTAAGTAATGGTACGCATTGGTTATGCTTATGGTTGTTACACTGAAGGTGAATTCACATAAAGAAACCTTTACGCACATGGTGACCCATCATTTCTTGTGAGTTTGGTACGCTATTATGGTTTCCCGTACATCCTGATACTGTTTGAGAATCTGTATAAGATTTGGACACTCATACCCCACTTCCTTCTTTTCCGGTATCCACACGGTACTGCACTGGAGCTTTTCCTACTTGGACAGGATTAAAGATACCTTTATAAGAGGATCCAGAGTCAATATCCTGTGAGTACCGGTACACCATCTACTCAGTTTGGTGTTGACACAAAAGGTGACCCTTTAAAAGATACCTTGATACACGGGATCTCACTTATTCATTTGTGAGTTCGGTACGCCATTATTTCTCCTCCCCATATACTCCACTGATTCACAAATTCTCTAAATGAACTGATACATTATTATTTTTTCTCCCATTATTATTATTTTTTTCTCCCATATGATTAATACTCATCACGACACATCACACGGAGTCAAGCGCCATCAATGATTTTTTAAACTACAGATTTCTACAAAAGGAGGTCTTCCAGTGATCCTCCATTAAAGTTGAGGCTGCAAGGACTGCAGGGCTGAGCCTTGGGACATTCAACCTTTTTCTGTTTTTAGGGCATGTAATACGTCTGTTGGCATTTGTCATGTCGACATGGACACAGAAACGTACCACCACGTCCCCTCGCATGTCTCGCTATGCTTGCCATGCTTCGGGCGCGGTGGCTTGCTACGCTCGGCACACTATTTTATTCTCCCACCACACCCTAGTGTATGGTAGGGCATGAAAAAAATGCTTGTCAGCACATGTCGTTGTGACATGGACACCGAAACATAGCAGCGTGTCCCCTCGCATGGCTCGCTGCACTCGCAATGCTTTGCACGGTGCCTCTCTACGCTTGGCACACTATTTTTTTTTTTCATTTCTTTTTTTTATTGAAGCACTTTGCATAAAATTCATTACAATTAATTTATACTCACTGTACAAATTACAAACACAGGGAAAAAAATAAACTATCGAGTGTCACTGCATGGCATGGGGGGGAAGTTCCGGTTGTATATTTCCAATCAATATCCCCAAATTTTGGTAGTTGACCCCATTGTCTAATCCCGTAGATGAAGCCCAAGAGCAGGACCAAGAGACACATATTACATTGCGGGCACCGTGTCTTCGGTGTACTTAAAAGCCAGTCTTGAAGTTTAGACTTCGGTGATGCTCTTTTGTACTGCCCGGCAAAGGTTTGCAGCATAATAAATGCGTGTTGTATCCTACACAATATTTGTGTTGCAAACTGTTTGCCGGTGAGACTTCAGCGCAGTGTTTTACGTGCCGGGAACCATTCTTCTGCTCCACCTGTGGGTATGGATGAAGGTGATGATGAAGCGAGAAGTCAGTTAATTTGGACGTTCTTTTCATAATGTGAGTATACCCTATCCCCCCTCACTGGTGTATGGGCCCCAAAAGTCTGAGATGTTGCCATGGTAATGGTGTATTATGACATCAAAACAACTGAAGAGACAATACCAGTGGTGACTCCTGTGCTGGCTCATTTGTCACGCGACTACAGGAGAGAAGTTGGAAACTTCATAGCTACGCAAGATATATTGTTTTACAATGGCTTGCATGGTGATGGCTCCGAGTAGTCCTGTGAGTATACTGTAAATGTAAAGTTTGTGTTTCTTTTTTTTTATGCAATCAAAATGTATTTAAATTAGAAACTTTACATTCACAGTATACTCACAGGACTCCCCCCTGGGCAGTGTGGCAGCAGTCTCTGCAGTTACAATGGCCCACGTCAGAAGTAGTAGCAGCAACACCTGATGCAGGAATAACATTCCTATAATAAGGAAACTGATGCCGATGGTCTTCATGGTAGCAATAGCTTTTGGATCAGTAAACCGAGTTTTTAAGTCACTCTTTAGCACAGTCAGCCTGAATCCAGCCTTCCTCTTCTGTTGGAGCCAGCAGTAGTATATTCCTTTGTCCCTGATTTCTACAGAACGGAATTTCAGACGCTCTTCTTAGTCTATTGTTACTCTGCGTTTGTCAAAAGGCCCAAGTAGGTACTTAGTAGTCTATCGATGCCATTTTGCTATTCTTTATCCCAAGCCACAATTTGCCCTGGTTTGGCTCCTGGGTGCTGAAGGGTGAGGATGTGGCCTGCTGGCATTTGCATTAGACTGTAGAAGACAGCTTGTCTGGCTAAAAGCAGCATAAACTCACCAGGCTATGGCAGGAATCCTTAGCTTGCACACTGGAGTCGGGCTGAGGGGTTTGGCTTGCTTGATTGACAGTTGGCTGATTTGCATGTAGATCAATGATAGGCTGGTTTGAAGTCAGAGGCGTGGATTGATGGATAGATGATCCTGCTTCCAGAAAATTCTGCCTCTTTCTTCTGGAATCGTTGGGAGAGGACTGTTGAGTACAGAGAAATTGCCTTATTTTCAGCTATTATTGCATTCTATATTTCTTTTCTTTCTTTCCTTAACTCTTCCCTCTATTCTCTAAGCCTAAATAAAGCTTATTCTTTCTTATCTATTCTTTCTTTTCTATTCTAAACCTGCTAAAATCTTAGAATGTCGGCTAGGCCTAAGCGATGTGGGGGGGCTCCCACTAGGTATGCTGGGGCTGAGGCTGTGTTATCGGTCAGGCCTAGGACTAGGCCTCCAGTATGCAGTGACGACAGGGGCCTATCCCCGTCACCGCGTTGCAGGACTGGGAACGATGCGGCGGAATTAATCCCCGTTAGGGACGCCCCCCCAGAGTGTCTAGGCGTCGCAGATCTCGGTCCGTGGCACCTCTTACCGGGTCATCGCCCGCCCGCAATGTTCAAGCAGGCAGACATCGGGGCAGATCCATAGGAGAGCGGGCAGCACAGCGGGTTCTGTCTGGTGACGCGCCGCCAGCCGAGCGTGTCATCGGCGGGCGGCTAGGCCCGCGTCAAGGAGCGCGGGGCATGTTGGCGATTGTAGTTCGCGCCGGGCAGACGCCGGGGCTCAGCCTGGCGCGTGCCCGTGGTAATGTTAGCGGCGGACACTGGGCTGCCAGGCAGCGGGGTCAACCCCTCCTGCAGGGGGATGGAGGTAGCTCGTGCAGGGCAGACGCCAGGCCTCAGCCCGGCGCTGCGCCGGGGGAATATAATAATAATGGAGGTGGCGGTGTCCAAGAGGAAATATGAGGGGGAATAGAAAAATTAATAAGGGTAGTAAAAGGCAGGCTGAAGTACCGGGGGGCACCAGGAATAGTACCGCGGCAATCACTGTCAGGGGAGGCCGCCCTTGAATTAATGTGAGGAGGGGAGTTAATGAGATCCTGGATGAGGATGCAGCTCCATCTGGTGGAGGGAGACAGAATACCATCCGCAAGGGGCATTTTATCAATCAAATGAGGCATAAGTTTACAGATGCAGAATATGCTATGCTTAAATCAGCAGTAGGGATATGTCAATCCACCAGTGAGGATTCTGACGAATCTGGATTATCAGGGAGTGATTCAGGGGATGATTGTTCTATGGTAGCGAGAACGGAGACCAGGTTCACGGGCCTGCATCTGGCCAAGGGAACGGTCAGGCAGATGGGGGGAGCGATTGCGACCGCTGGGGCACGTTACATGCGGGTGTAGATGTGAAGCTCAGGGGTAGTAATGCTAAATCCAGACGCAGGGAACGGAGAAGGTTAGCTGCGGAAAAGGAAGCGGAGGACAATAGGGTTTCGCCAGGGGCTGGGCTGCAGTCTGGCCGCTCATATGCGGATGCGGTGAGGGGGAATAATCCAGCAGCGAATATAGTGTCATTAGATGCCTCTGCGCTAACATCCATTTTGTGCGGCAGTGGTGTCTGCAGTGGCTCCTTTGATAACCGCCGGTCCAGGTGGACAAGGGAGCACTGCACCTACGGCTACAGTGGCTTCGGTGTCTGACATCATAGCCAGAGCCATAGCACCAACTATTACCGCTGCGCGGGGCGAGCGAGCTGTTTCCTCAACGGAAAAGGCACCGCCTGCTAATGCAACTGTTATAGGGGTTGTTACTGAACCTCTATTGGCAGGTCGGGGATCAGCGCAGCAAGCCATGGAAAGACCGTCGACAAGCCGTGACAGGGACGAAGGAGCGAGAAGAGGAACAGCATCATCTGATACGGGTGAGTCCATAAATGATCCCGATTGGACAAGTGAGAGTAATGCTGTTTCAAATAGTGAGAAACATCTAAACGTAAAAGGTCCGCCAAGTCTCGTAAAAGACGACATGAAACTTCGGATTCGTCGTTGGCATCGACGTCTTCTGAAGGTGGTTCATCTTCGGACGGCAGCGTGCGACGACGTAAACGAAAGAGGCGTCGAGCGTACCGTTTCCATAGCTCAGGCTCTTCCAATGTATCGGTGGAATCCTACACCGTGCATTGTGCGAACACTGCTGTGAAGCAGGGTTTACGCCCTAGGGCTAGGATTAGGAAGAGCCGTTATGTGGACATATTTGCTTTGACAAGCAAGGATCGGCGGGCCCTCCTAGCGGCTAGGAAGAAGGGCTCCTCCAATGAGGAGGCCTTTCGTACCTACAATAACTGGATAAGGGGCATGCTTATTTTTGCCTGTTATCTGGAGAGCCATCCTGATGAATACATGAATCTGGTGAGATACCAGTTTCTGATTCATACACTATACACCTTGTACGTGGGTTCAGGCTGGCGTACCTATGACAAGGAGTTTAGAAGGAAGCAACAAGGCCGAGAGGTGTTTGATTTCGGTAAAAAAGACGTAGAACTTTACGTCGAAGTTACTGAATCAGCTACGCCCTTCAAGGCTTCTGAGGGGCAAGGTTGGTTCCGGCAGTACGGTAATAGGCCTAATAATAACAATAATAGGGGAAATAATAGTAAGCCTGGCCACGGGAAATGTTTCGCATTTAACAATGGCCAATGTAATCTGGGAAACCGGTGTCGTTTTCGGCACCTTTGTCTCAGATGCGGGGGGTCGCATGCAATCAAGGATTGCACGAAACCAACAACTGGGGGTGGGGCTCAGTCCATGGCAAAGCAAAGCCGTGATCCAGCGGCACCTGTCGTTGGATAGAGCCCCAACCCCAATATTGTTGGTCAGGATGTTGCCATGGCTGGAACGTTACCTAGATAGAGAGACAGCAGATTTTCTGCAGTCTGGGTTTTCTGTAGGTTTTCAATTGCCTGTTTCTGGCCCCATTAACACGGGTTCTAGGGGTAATTTACGTTCGGCCATGGAGCATCCTGATACAATAAAACAAAAGGTAGAGGCTGAAGTTAGATTGGGCCGTATGGCGGGCCCGTTTCCCACACCGCCAGAGGAGGTACTGATTTTGTCCCCCATTGGGGTGGTACCTAAGAAAGTTCAGGGGAAGTTTAGGCTGATTCAGCACCTTTCATGCCCTAGAGGGTCGTCGGTTAATGATGCCATTGCTATCGATTTATGCACGGTTAATTACCTATTATTCGAAGACGCTATGGTGATTGTTCGGAGTCTTGGTCCTAGTGCCCTCAAGTGCAAGTTGGATGTCAGCTTTTAGACTTTTTTTAGAAAGAAAAATAGGGAATAGTTTGGCGCACATTCATAAATAAAATGTGAGTTGTTTAAATTTAAAAACAACAATTTATTTCAAGATAAAATACATACACATTACACCAGGACACTTAAAAACCACTGGGAAATAAATACAAATATTTGACCTCACCCTGAAAGGTGTTTGCGGTGGGCTTTTCTTAAAGCAATAAGACCTGCGGCACCACCGCAGAAGGCTTGAGGGTAAGGGTCCCAGGAGAAAGTGCAGAGTGCGTCCTTTCTGAAAGTATCCAAGTGGCAAATGAAGTGCAAGTGCACTGGCAATAGAAACAGCAACGCGTTTCGGAGAGTGCTTCTCCTTCCTGAGGAAGGAGAAGCACTCTCCGAAACGCGTTGCTGTTTCTATTGCCAGTGCACTTGCACTTCATTTGCCACTTGGACACCTTCAGAAAGGACGCACTCTGCATTTCTCCTGGGACCCTTACCCTCAAGCCTTCTGCGGTGGTGCCGCAGGTCTTATTGCTTTAAGAAAAGCCCACCGCAAACACCTTTCAGGGTGAGGTCAAATATTTGTATTTATTTCCCAGTGTTTTTTAAGTGTCCTGGTGTAATGTGTATGTATTTTATCTTGAAATAAATTGTTGTTTTTAAATTTAAACAACTCACATTTTATTTATGAATGTGCGCCAAACTATTCCCTATTTTTCTTTCTAAACATTCAGTTTAAGGAGGACGGTATCTCTCCTTTGGGAACATAGCAGGCTGCCATTTCATAATTTATTGCGCATTGAACACAAGTATAATATACAAAAGCTTTTAGACTTTTACCATTGAATAAGGCCGCATTTAAATATATGGGATTTAAATTGGACGGGGGGTTTTATATAGATAAATGTTTGCCCATGGGTTGCTCTATATCATGTGCATATTTTGAGCGTTTCAGCACTTTCTTGCAGTGGTGCTTGCGGGAAGTGATGTGAGCTTCTAGCATCACTCATTATTTGGATGACTTCCTTTTGGTAGGTCCTTCAGATTCTGATTTATGCTTACGGTTACTAGAATCAGCTCTTAACTTGTTTAGGGATTTCAAAGTTCCTGTGGCAGAGGAAAAAACCGAAGGCCCACGCCTGGTGTACCTCGGGATAGAAATTGATTCTGAGGCCGGTGTGTGCAGACTTCCGCTAGATAAGGTATGCCGTCTAAATGACGAAATACTTTATGCCATGGCGGCGGCCAAGTTAACGCTTAGACAGGCCCAATCATTACTGGGCCTGTTTAACTTTGCATGTAGAGTGATACCCATGGGTAAAATCTTTTGTCATAAACTTCAGAGAGCGACTGTGGGCATACGTAAGTCACATCATTTTCTCCGCCTGTCTTCAGAAATGAAGAGAGATTTGAAGGTGTGGGAAATGTTTCTGGCTAATTTTAACGGCTCTGCATTTGGCAAGCTCCAGTCGTTGCAAATGCCAAGTTAGAATTGTACACGGACGCCGCAGGTTTTCACTGGTTTCAGGGCATTCTATGCGGGGCGTTCTTGGCCGGCGCTGTGGGTCCAAGGCGGTTCAATAAAAAACATGCTGTTATTGGAGATATTTCCAATTATGGTCGCTTTGGAACTTTGGGCCAAGAAATTGAGTAACAGGGAAGTTGTCTTTTGGTGCGATAACCTAGCAGTGGTGCACGCTATTAGTCGCCAAAAGTCAACATCCTTGCCGGTTTTGCGCATTTTAGCTCGGATAGTGATGCTATGCTTGGCAAACAACATTGCGTTGCGAGCCAAGCACGTGCCCGGAGTGCTTAATGAAGTAGCAGATGCACTGTCTCGGTTTGAATGGGTACGTTTTAGGCAGCTAGTGTCTTTCGCCCAGAAGTATGGTGAGCAGTGTCCATCTTTTTTATGGCAGGTGCCACTGGAGGGGAAGAAGAGCTGGCCCTGCGATCCTTAGCGCGGGCGACATTCAGGGCGTGTCTGGCCTCCTGGGAGCGCTGGAATGAGTTCGTTCTTGAACGGGGTGGCGGAGGTAAGAGCACTAAGTATCTTAATATTGCCTTCGTTTGGAGCCTGTACTTGGAGGGAAATCCTGAAGTTTTGTCGGGCGCTACTTGTCAGGTATTTCATTCTTTTTGCGTCTCGGAGAGGAGAGAGACATTACAAAGTCTTTCATCCTTTCCAGGATGCTGAAAGGGTGGGCCCGAACCGTCCGGTTTTGCCGGACAGGAGACGGCCAGTTGAAGCCAGTCTATTGAGTCGAATCTCTAAGTCTTTAAGAGTAGTTTGCTCTGACTTCCGGTTCCGGCGGCTGAATGAGCAGCAGCTAGGAGAGCTCGCTCCGCTCCAGCAACCGCCCCAGCACACCTATCTCACGGCTTTTAAGCCTCAAAAAGGACAGTGCAGCAGCACCGCTAACTGTCTGCCAGCTATTGTTATGCCTGGTTCCAAACCACGCACACAGCGGGACAGAAGCAGGAGAGACCGCGCGACCAAAATGGCACTGACTCCCAGCATATAACTGCCTACATCTCCGGCACATAGCGTGTGCGCATCGGATGAAGATACCGCCGATGAATCACAGGTACGCGCTGACCCAGGGTCCCCCCTCACACACCCCAGGACTGAGACCCCTGACCCACAAACCCCAGTACTATATGGAGGGCTAGTGGAGGTGATGAGGCTGGCTTTTAAACCTCTCCTGCAAGCCCAGACTGCAGATATCAATAGGCAGCTGGCTAAACTACAGCAAAAAGTCTAACATACTGAACAGAAAGTGGGGGAGATCTTTGGGGACCTCTGTGAGACCAAGCAAGTTACGACAGAGCACACCAAGTCAATACAGTACCTGCAAAACAAGGTACAAGACCTTGAAAATAGGTCCCGTCGAAATAACCTGCGAATAGTAGGTCTGCCAGAAACAGTAAAGGGACAGGAGCTTTATGACTTCATCAAAATCCCACTGCCGGCCATGCTTAAAAGTAGCGACAGATGTGAAGATTTGGTGATCGAAAGGGCACATAGATTGGGACCCAAGAGGCAGCAAGACGGAGCTAGGCCACGCGCAGTGATATTCAAAGCACTTAATTACCTAGACAAAGAACTATTCTGCTTCTTGCAAATTGAAAGACCTGACCTGGGAGGGGAATAAAATCCTTTTGTTTCAAGATTACTCAGCAGAATTAAGTAAAGTGAGGAAGGATTTCTCCCCAGTATGCTCTGCACTAATTCGAGATGGCCGCAAGTTTGCCTTACTGTACCCAGCCCGACTCAGAGTTTTTGAGGGATCTTCATACAAAGACTTTCTAAACGTTAAGGATGCTGAAGAATACCTCAAAGAATCCAACTATGCACAACGCAACCCAAGCCGCATGTCTGACTTTGACTAGCAAAGAACATAAGGGGGAATATCTCTCCCATACACCTTCTTTAGACGCGATTTCCCCTCACACCACAAGAGGGACCCCTCGTCACACCTTCATAAGAATGTTTGGATATAAGTACAAGGACATTTGTTTCTTCTTTTTCTCTTTTTACTTCTTTACACTTCTCTCACAGAACTTCAGTTTCAGGAGACAGACCCTTCATATACGAGATGAAGCTCTAGCAGCCATGAACCTTTACTCCCTATCGTAAACAAAAGGGTATCAGAAAGAAGTTGGAACAAAAAGAGCACAAGTATTGTATACTTTAATGCATAGTTGATAAGATATTTTGTACCGAGGTGCTACACACTACACACAGAATTTTCAATGTTACCGGCATTTGTATGTACTGTCTTTAGATTTAAGATAAAATAGAAATGTGGGGCGGCTAGCCCTAGGAGCTGGTCTTCTTCCACGACAACAAAACGTAATGTTTGATTACCGATATAACATATGTCGGAAGTTTATTACAATGTTTTATTTGTTTTACCTCCATGTCCCCATCTTTCCCTCTGACTATCCTACACCCACCCACCCCCCACCCCCCCCCCCCCCCAATACACCTGGGTTAAGCAGAAAAAGGGTAATGATGCAGAAGCAAACTCAAAGAGAACAAAGAGTCTTACAAAATATAATTACTAACATCACAATGATAGACAGTAAAACACCTATCAAAAAAGGATGACACTAAAGTTAGGTAGCTGGAATATTGGGGGAATTAATTCCCCCAAAAAACGAAAAAAATGTACTGATATACCTAAACAAATTACGCTTAGACATAGCTCTGTTGCAGGAAACTCATCTGACAGAACCTGAAACGCGCAAACTAGGTATGATGGGATGGAAACTGGCAGCTGCAGCCCCTTATACGTCTAAAGCTAGAGGCTTAGCAATTTTAGTTAAAACCAATTTGGCTATCACTGTTTCTGAAGTAGTGGCGGACCCAATGGGTCGATATTTGATGTGTCGCATGGAGCAAGGTTCCCAGTCATTTATATGCATGACGATATTTGCACCTAATGCATACTCCAAGCCATTTTTCATAAAACTAATATCCCTTCTAACACTACACTTGAACACACCAGTGATACTGGGTGGAGACTTAAACCTAATATCATCCCCAACCCTAGACAAACAAATCCCAAACAAAAATAGAAGTAAATTACCAAAATTCGGAGTACAGGCTCTAGCCTCACAATTACAATTGATTGACCTGTGGAGGGTACTACATCCTACGGAAAGGGATTTTACCTGCTTATCCGCCTCCACGGGCCAACTATCAAGGATAGACTATCTTTTAGTGTCACACACATTTCTCCCACAAATAGAAGAAGTGGAGATAGAACCTATTACTATCTCTGACCATGCAGTAGTGGGAACCACACTGAGACTATCCCGAGAACAATCCTCCTTCATATCCTGGCGATGTCCATCCTCTTTATCTACTTCCCCAAAATTAAAAGAAAGAATTAGATCTACTTGGGATCTATATCATAATGATAATAAATATACAATGGATTCGGACCCAGTCTTCTTCTGGCAAGCATCAAAGGCCACAATAAGAGGAGAAATCATCTCCTTCTCGTCCTCACAAAAACGAGGACTCACACGGGATTACGTGGAATCCCAACGCCTTCTCACTGAATCCTATCAGCAATTTAAAATAACACCTACACCTTCAGCAAAAGCCCAATATATTACAGCCCGTACAAAACATGAGAATGGTATTCATTTAAAAAGGAAGCTCGCTATAACCAGTTTGGTAACAAATCGAGCAAATTACTATCTAATTTACTGCAGGGACAAAAATCCCCTTCTGTGATACACCCCCTGAAGAAATCAGACAACACAATGACAAAAACAAACAATGAAATTCTTTACTCTAACCCCACAACAGATACAAACCAGAGGAAATCCTTCTGGGAGAACTTACATCTACCCCAACTAACCACGTAGCGAGGTGAATCTTTAATAGCAGACATCTCACAAAAAGAGGTACAGGAGGCAATCTCCTCACTGAAACCAAATAAGGCACCAGGACCAGACGGTCTCACCTCAGAATATTTCAAATTGTTAAAAGACAAAATTGTCCCGTGCCTAACAAGGTTATTCAACTCCATACTCAAAGCACCAACACCACCGATACACTTCAATTTGGCCAAAATCCGAGTACTCCCGAAACCGGGCAGAGATTTATCGGACCCAGCTTCATATAGGCCGATACCTCTCCTTTATATAGATTATAAATTGCTCACTAAGATTCTGGCGGAGAGACTCAAAGTTGTAGTCCCGGGGCTGGTTCACAGGGACCAGACGGGCTTTGTAATGGAAAGACAACCGGTGACCAATATCAGACGAGTTCTCGCGGCGGTGTGTGACTCCCAGTGCGCCATGTCGAACTCAACTAAAGCTATTTTATCATTAGATGCCGAGAAGGCTTTTGACATGGTGCACTGGGACCACCTGTTTTATACGTTAAGAGAATTTGGCTTCCCGTGTGTCTTCGTAGACTGGCTCAGGACACTGTACAGGGATTCCTCTTCCAGAATTTTATGCAATGGTAGCATATCAGATCCATTCCCAATTATGAGAGGCACGAGACAATGATGCCCTATGTCCCCACTTTTGTTTGCATTGGCATTGGAGCCCCTGGCAGTGACGCTGCGTGAATCCCCGCTCTATCAGGGAATTCATATAAAAGGAGTAGACCTAAGAATAGCGCTATTTGCAGATGATATGCTGCTGTTCATATCACACCCTACACACTCTATACCAATAGCCATGCAAATAATACAACAGTTTGGAAGCTTTTCGGGATACAAAATAAATGTATCAAAATCAGAACTCCTGATGCTTAGAGGATCCAAACCCAATTTTACCTTAGTTTAAACCCAGACCTAAACACGATCAAGATGCAGCAAACCCAAATTAAATATCTAGGAATTCAAATCCCCCACATACCCGACACACTATATAAACTCAATATAACCCCAGCCATACAAAAAGCTCAGCAGTCCATGCATGTATGGCACGACCTTCCCCTGTCTTTGATGGGTAGGGTAGAGGTAGTCAAAACAATTGTCTTACCGAGGCTACAATATATACTACAACTACTACCCCTCAAGCTGACTTCTGAAGATGCGCAACGACTCCAGAAATTGTGCACTAAATTTATTTGGAAATCTGGAAAACCGAGAATAGCCATTTCCAAACTTCAAATGCCCAAGGCGTCGGGAGGACTGGGTATTCCCAACCTCCTACAATATTCCAGGGCTTTGCATTCCAGATATGCCATGGACTGGCTTCTAGAATCCAATAAGTTTACTGTATACCAACTGGATTGCGCCCTCTTTCACCCCTTTTCCCCGGGAGCTCTTTTACACACCCCAGAAACCTACATCCCGAAACATATTATCAATCACCTACTTTTTAAGGAAACTTAGAGCATGGAATGCAATATGTAAATATTTAAAGGCGCCCACGCACATTTCCAAGTGGCTACCCATTTGGGGAAACCCCCTTATTCACCCCAGGGATAGACAACCCGTCTTTTAAGCACATCCTTAGTAAAGGTTTAAGATTAGTTACCCAAGTGTTTGACCCCGGAGGCAACCAATTTACCTCAATACAATTAAGAACCAAATATAATCTGAACACAAAGTATTTTTCCCTTAATCCAGCTATCACTACGCAGCATCCATACCTGATAAGTCATTAATAAACACACAAACAAACACATTATATAAACACAAACCCAAATTTGAGAAACCAGGCTATAAAATAAAAACATTGTACAATGAACTTATGGCCTTGAACGCCCCTAAAATAATAGAACAAACGAGGAAACAGTGGCTTGGGGATATGCCTTTATTGGGTTCGTGTGACACACTTTTCAAATATTATGAATCCACCATGCACATTTTAAGGTCCGCCCTACTACAAGAAACACATATAAAAATACTACAGAGAGCATATATATCCCCGGCCCAAAGGAAACATTTCGTTTCTGAGGAGACCGGGTCCTGTAAGAAGTGTGGCTTGACACCGGCGACCTTTATTCATAATGTCTGGTCCTGCGGAAAAATAAGAAAATTCTGGCATAAAGTGGTAAACTACATCTCTACTATATTAAACATGAAAATAACTATACATCCTTTCCCTATCCTTTTTGCCAACTTCGATGTATGGGAGTTAATTCAGCAGAACAGCAGATACATCCCATTTATAACATTGGTAATCACAGCAGGGAAAAAAATTATAATGAAACAATGGTTAAGCAAATCAGCACCCTCATTAGATTCACTCGTCCAATTTCTGACTCGCATGATGAATTATGAAATGTATCATGCACAAATACAATCCACATTAATACCAGCAATGTGCGATAGATAGGGCCCGCTCCAGATGGAAGAACATTAAAACCAGACTTCACTATGGAAGATAACATAGATGACTGTGATTGTTAGGATACTCAATATATATACTGCTTGTATGATGTATGACACTGAAGACCCGTAATTGCTACTGATTAAATACCAGAACAACCCTCTCTCTCTCCCTCTACTACCCCTAACCCCCCCCCATATATATATATATTTATACTCTTAAAGTATTTAATGATGTAAGTGTTATCAATAAGTAGCAGATGGGCTTGGCGGCAAGAGATCAGTGGTACCCACCAGAGCTAGCTCCAGATACCCACAGAACTCTTTCAAAACAAAACCTGGTGAACGAAAATTTTACCAATCAACCATATCGGAGATTATGGGACACTTTCAATGGGTGGAAAAATGGCTCATGTATCACTCTGATCAATATACTCAACCAAATGTTGTCAAGCTCAACTATTAAATGTCAAATTTCAATTGTTTTGCAAACACTACATGTTATGTTTGAAAATGTAAAACCAAATAAATATATTTGAAAAAAAAAGAGTAGTTTGCTCAACTGATTATGAGGTTCGACTTTTTCGACTGGCTTTTTCCATGGCTTTCCATGGGGCGTTCAGAGTGGGTGAGCTGGTGTCCGCAACCAGGACATCGGCTTCTCCCATGATGTTCCGTCATGTCGATGTGCACCTCGACGGGTTGTGGTGCAAGATTCACCGCTCCAAGACTGACATCGTAGGCAGGGGTAAGTGGGTACATTTGGGTCGTAGTGGCGATCGCCGGATTTGTCCGGTGGCGGCGGCTGTGGCTTATTTGGATTTGCGACCTCAATTGCCGGGGGCCTGGTTGATGCACATTGACAGGTCACCCCATACTAAATTTCTGTTCAGGTCGGTTTTCAAGCGCTGCATTTTGCATCAGGGTCTTTCTCCGGCCGACTTCAGGACACACTCATTCCGTATCGGCGCCGCTTCGGCTGCTGCTCCGGCGGGTTGGTCCCAAGTCGACATACGAGCACTTGGGAGATGGCGGTCTGGTGTGTTTAGGTGTTACATCAGGTCGACATCGTCCAGTGAGCCCATTTAAGGAGTAGCCGCTCACTCAAACGCGCCTTAGTGTTTGGGGGGCCTTGAGGATTTTTTGTGTTATCACCCGTCTTAAATTTGGCTGTTGCCAGCTGGTGGAAGATTTGTGTTTTTGCCTCAAGTCAAATCGGGCGAACCACCCCCCCCCCCCCCACACACACACACAATTTATTAGAATAGAATTCCAATAATTTAAATGGGTTCAAAATTAGTTTCAAATAGGTAACCCGAATCACCTTCCTATTAGTCATCTTCAATTTAATATAGAAAGTCAAAATCACCATTAAGGGAATTCCCGGGTAATTTTTCCCCAAGTTAATCAATTATACACTTTACTAATGGTATTTATTATTTTGAATTACAGGTCAAAGGTTGGACACAAATATGATTTGGATTGTGGGACATTCATTCATATATTGGTTGTCTTTGTCCCAAGTGACCACGGATGCCGAGCGTTTTCCTGAAATGCGACTTATCCGTTGGCTGGGGCGTAGGGGCATGAGGTGGTCAGCGTGATGAGGTCTTTTGGAAGTCGGTTAAGTTGTTCGGTTACCCCCTCTTTGTCATTATCCACCTGGGGGGCAACGACCTCACACATAATTCCGGTCTCAATATCCGTTTTGAGATTAGGAATTTAATGCTGGATTTAATCAGAGAGTGGCGTTTCTGTAGGTTCTTTTGGTCGGAGATTATCCCTAGGAGGATCTGGTGAGATGCGGTTAGACCAGGGGCCAATGATCTTGTGCGGAGACGGATTAATTCCGTGGTTGGCAGGGCAATCGTAGCGGAAGGTGGGTTGGTCATCAGGCATGAGGCCATTTCCTTTAGGAACGA